>NC_092721.1:100219693-100878077 GCF_047496885.1 Scyliorhinus torazame
CTTGGAATACGAGCATTAGCAGGTGATTAAATCTTTGTACCATCTCTGGATCTGTAAAGATTTAATCACCTGCTAATGCTCGTATTTCAAGCATTGTTTGGCATCTTTGAATTTGTCAATATATGTGTTTCTGGAACAGACCTCTTCATTCACCTGAGGAAGGAGCAGCGCTCCGAAAGCTAGTGACATCGAAACAAACCTGTTGGACTTTAACCTGGTGTTGTAAGACTTCGTACAGAATAATAAAACAGAGTTGTACCATCTACAACCGTGCTGGTTCGTTTGTATATCGGAACACCCAACACGACATGATACCAGGATTGAAAACTCCCCAGCAACTGTGAGACCTACCTGCACATCTTCAGAGATCCGCCATCCTGCGCCATGGACACCATCAGCCCGCCGCAGCTGCTCCAAATCGCTGGAAATCTCGGCGTCAACTGGAAGCGCTGTTTAAACTCCCTGGCTTTCGCGGAAGGCGAGGACAAGCCAAAGTACAAGACGGTCCTTCTAAAACTTGAGCACCACTTCAGCGGCAAAGTGAATGAGAGCTTCAAGAGGTACCTCTTCCAGCAGCGCCTGCAGGGTAAGGATGAGCCTTTTCAATTTTTTTTGACACACCTCCTTATCCTCGTCTATGTTCTATGTTCTATGTTCAGCGGCTACACACTCTGTCTCCAGAAGGCACGTCCGATTTCCCGGATGCAGACTTTAGGGCACAGCTCCACTCACTCCTCGCCACAACCAGGAGGTTTTCAAGGGCATGGGCACACTGCCCTACACTTACAGAATACGGCACAAATCGGACGCCACCCCGATCATTCACGCACCTCGTAGAGTCCCAGCACCACTCAAGGACCGCCTCAAGCAGCAGCTGCAGGATCTGCAGGACCAAGGAGTGCTTTCCCGGGTCACGGAGCCAACGCCATGGGTCAGCTCCATGGTGTGCGTAAAAAAGCCCTCTGGCGAGTCCGGATCTGCATCGACCTGAAAGACCTGAACAATAACATCATGAGGGAACACTACCCCATACCCAAACGGGAAGAAATCACGAGCGAAATGGCCTGGGTTAAAATTTTTACCAAGCTTGAGGCATCAAAGGGTTTTTGGCAGATACAGCTGGATCAGTCCAGCAGGAAGCTGTGCACTTTCAACACTCCCTTTGACAGATACTGCTACAATAGGATGCCGTTTGGCATCATCTCGGCATCCGAAGTGTTTCATCGAATCATGGAACAGATGATGGAGGGCATCGAAGGGATGCGCATCTATGTTGACAACGTCATCATCTGGTCCACCACACCACGGGAGCACATCAGTCGTCTCCAGCGCGTCTTTGCTCGGATTCGAGAACACGGCCTGCGCCTCAACCGAGCCAAGTGTTCTTTTGGCCAAACTGAGCTAAAGTTTCTGGGAGACCACATATCCCGGTCAGGGGTGCGTCCGGATGCAGACAAAGTGACAGCTATTGCAGCCATGCCGCAGCTGGCAGACAAGAAGGCAGTTCTACGCTTTCTCGGGATGGTCAACTTCCTGGGGAAGTTTATTCCCAACCTTGCCTCGCACACAACGGCTCTTCGCCACCTGGTGAAGAAGACCACGGAGTTCCAGTGGCTGCCCGCACACCAGAAGGAATGGGAGGAGCTCAAGATCAAGCTCACCACCGCCCCGGTATTGGCGTTCTTCGACACTACTCGAGATACAAAGATCTCGACTGATGCCAGCCAGTCCGGCATTGAGGCGGTACTCCTGCAACGGGACGACACTGCATCATGGGCCCCGGTCGCCTATGCCTCGCGGGCCATGACCCCCACAGAACAGCGCAATGCGCAGATTGAGAAGGAGTGCCTGGGTTTGTTAACCGGCATAGATAAATTCCACGACTATGTTTATGGTCTTCCTCAGTTTACCGTGGAAACCGACCAACACCCCCTGGTCGGCATCATACAAAAGGACCTTAATGAGATGACCCCTCGTCTCCAGCACATTCTGCTCAAGCTCCGGAGGTCCGACGTCCAACTGGTCTACACCCCGGGAAAGGACCTCATCATCGCGGATGCCCTGTCCAGATCAGTGAGCACACCGCCCGAATCGGGGGGGGGGGTCGTCTGTCAGGTCGACGCACATGTAACCTTCACATCGGCCAATCTGCTAGCTACTGATGCAAGTCTGGCCCATATTCGCCGTGAGACTGCAGCTGACCCCCTTCTACAACGTGTGATGCGCCACATGACGGAAGGGTGGCTCAAGGGGCAGTGCCCACAATTCTAAAATGTCCGGGACGACTTGGCCGTCATTGATGGTGTCCTCCTAAAGTTGGACCGGATTGTGATCCCACACAGCATGCACCGGCTTGTCCTCGAACAATTGCACGAAGGCCATCTCAGGGTTGAAAAGTGCAGGCGGAGGGCCCGAGAAGCTGTGTACTGGCCGGGCATCAGCGTCGACATTGCCAACATGGTGCTCAAATGCCCCACCTGCCAAAGGTTTCAGCCAGCACAACCCCCTGAGCGCTTCAGCCCCATGAGTTGGTAACGTCCCCCTGGGCAAAGGTTGGTGTGGACATTTTTCATGCGCTCAGCAGGGACTACGTCATCATAATTGACTATTTTTCCAATTATCCGGAGGTCATATGCCTGCACAACTTGACATCATCAGCTGTAATCAGAGCATGTAAAGAAACCTTCGCTCGCCATGGCATTCCGCTTACCGTCATGTCGGACAACGGGCCCTGTTTTGCGAGCCAAGAATGGTCTTCTTTTGCTGCTTCGTATGGCTTCACACACGTGACGTCCAGCCCTCTGCATCCCCAGTCAAATGGCAAGGCGGAAAAGGGCGTCCATATCGTGAAGCGGCTCTCATTGACTGTCTAGCTGTCTGTTATGGTGCTGTATGCCAATTGGTCCTTGGTGATTGGCCCTCACTGTTGTCAATCAACTTCATATCTACACACCTCCTTGGAGAAACAATGCACGCTCCAACTATTAAAAGATTGAAAAGGGTGCTCATCTTAACAATACTTCAGCTCTATCATAGCTGTCGATTGAGTTGGGTGGCAATGGAAGTCCTAGGAAGACTTGAATTGCCCAGAGGCCATACTTGGGAATTAATTTTTTCCTTTTGGAGGATGATCTCTGAGGTGGGTGTAAATAAACTTAACACAGCTGACAGGAGTGCCGGAGAACACACAGAAAAACACAAAAGTTACACAATTAGAGCTGTCCCATTGAGGACTCTGGATGCTGGTGAGAAGAATGTCTACACATGCATCAGCGTGCTGGCGCAGTCTGAGAGGGTTTATTTTTTGGTTTACTGACAGTAAATTAAATCTGAGGTGAAGAATAGTTGGAAGTGCAGAAACGAAACCCTAATGCTGTGCAAGGCAAGAGTAAGTACTGATTGAAATCTCTGATATGAGGGCAGCACGGTAGCATTGTGGATAGCACAATTGCTTCACAGCTCCAGGGTCCCAGGTTCGATTCCGGCTTGGGTCACTGTCTATGCGGAGTCTGCACATCCTCCCCGTGTGTGCGTGGGTTTCCTCCGGGTGCTCCGGTTTCCTCTCCCACAGTCCAAAGATGTGAAGGTTAGGTGGATTGGCCATGATAAATTGCCCTTAGTGTCCAAAATTGCCCTTAGTGTTGGGTGGGGTTACTGGGTTGTGGGGATGGGGTGGAGGTGGTGACCTTGGGTAGGGTGCTCTTTCCAAGAGCTGGTGCAGACTCGATGGGCCGAATGGCCTCCTTCTGCACTGTAAATTCTATGATTGTCATTCATATAAGAGAGAAAAACTGCAACCCAGGCATTTGAGCTACTTTCAGAAAATTGTCAGGTCACCAGGACATTTAATGAAAGACTGGGACTGTCCCAGCAAAATTGAAGTGTCTGGCCAACTTAACTGTCTTAGTAAGTAACAACATTAAGGAAAATTTATAATTACATTAAAATGTTTGGGGAATCTTTAATTGCTTCTAAAATAGTTTGGAAAGGTCATTTAAGAGTTTATCACTTGTAAAGAGATGAATTATAATTTTGGGCTAATAAGAAATTCTAGTTCTGGAGATTGAGACTCAGCAGCAGCAGCCAAGGAAGAGGCAAAGGGAAGATAAATTGAGGCTCTGTGCCCATAACATATCTGGAGAGATGAGCAGCAGAATGAGATCACCGCTCTAGAGGATCGAGGCACATCACTTACCTGGAGAGACTCAGCAAAAGACCTTAAAAGAATTGGCAGTACGAGGGAGTAGATAAATTGAGGCCCAGGCTTGAGGCCCATCACTTACCTAGAGAGACTCAGCAGCAGATCTCCAATGAATTGGCAGCACGGGGGTGTAGATAAATTGAGGCCCAGGCTTGAGGCCCATCACTTACCTGGAGAGACTGAGCAGCAGCACCAGCGTTGGGCATGATTATTTAATAATATGAGAAAAATACAAGCAGTGAACATACAGGAAGGCTAAAAGTTGATTGGCTGGTGATATTGTTTCTTTGTATGATTACATTACTCAGTTTGGTCTATAGACCACCAACATGTGAGAAAGATGTAGAGGGACACTTTGCAAGGAAATTACAGAAAGGTGGAAGAATTATAGAGTAATCATAATGGGGCATTTTAATCAACCAAATATAGGATGGGACAGTAGTAGTGTAAAGGGCAAAGAGGGACAAAAGTTCAGAGAGTTCAGGAGTATGTTTCCAGTCCAATGGGAAAGGAATCTGGATCTGGTTTTTGGGAATAAGGTGGGCCAAGTGGATCACATGTCTGCACAGGGGAACATTTTGAGGACAGTGATCTCTGGATCATAAGATTTGGGCTGGGCTACGGAAAAGGACAAGGATCAAATCAGAGTAAGAATAATTAAGTGGGGAAAGCCAACTTGAATGGGTACAACCCGGATAAATTAGAATCAAAGGTTGGCATAAAAACTATAACTGAACAATGAGCAGCCTTTGAAGAACAGTTCAGGCCCAGCCAACATATATTCCCTCAAAGGGTAAAGATAGGGGAATCAAATACAGAACTCACTGGATGAGAAAAGAGACAGACATTAAGATGAAGAAGAAAAAGTGTGTATTGAAGGGGCAGCTCGACCGACAATTGAGAGAGAAGGAAATAGAGGGTTAAGTTGACAGACTTAGATGAGAAAAGATGGGAGGAGACTCAAGTGGAGCATAAGCACCGGCATTAACGAGTTGGGCTGAATGGCCTGTTTCTGTGCTGTATATCCTGTGTAATTCTATATATTCCTCAGTGATCACTGTAACCACAGCCCAGAAACATCGAACAGGAATTCTGTGGCCCAGTCCATAAATGTATAATAGAATTACAGTGATACAAAGCCCATAAAATATACCAGGATTTTTGTTGTGCCAGCCCATCAATATATAGTAAGGTTATTGCAGCCCATAAACTTATAGAAGTGTGAATGTAACCTGCAAGTCACGGATGTCTGGGAGTGTCAATGTCATCCACAGTCTGTATGAAAAAATTAAGGCTAATAGTCAACTGCTTTTATTTGGCTAATAGTGGTAGTGTAACCCAGTCCATAGTTACCGAATGGCACTGGTGTAGCTCATAACCCAAAGTGTTTCCTGCATATTTGTAAATGTTAAGATGATAGTATGTGGACTTGTGCACTATACATGTATCAAGAGTATTTTATTATCTACTTCTAGCTACACCTCATTGATTCCTGCAACATAATTTGTGAAGAGAGCAAAGATACATTTACCAGTACATTACTGTACTTTACTTACTCAAGTAACAATGTGAAAAATGAATGTTCTCTGTGTGAGGGCATTGCCGTTTATGTTAACTGCTCATCAAATCAGGAGAAAGGAGCGTGAAATTGAAACATACCCGCTGTTATACATCCTTTCCTCCAAGGAAGTGCCTCTGCTGTTTGCAAATAGAGGTTTCATTGATGTTATCTTTACTGACAACATTGCATGTTCAGTTGCAGGGGTTTGCTGTAAAAATATAAATAAATGTTATTGGCAGGGTCTGCTCAGCAAGATTTATTCAATATTTACATTTTACCTAATGCCAAAGATAATATCAATATTCTGAGACGTCTTTCAAAATAGCATCCTCTTTGTAACTTCTCCACAACAGTACAGGGGTAGGTATATTTGTTTTTGATGGTGTTTACAGTACTAAAAGTTATTAAAATTAAACATTTGAATCCATTAATAATAAAAACCAGCATTTGTGCTCTATTTCCATGTTTTCTTGGCAGCTTTCCTCAAATCTTAGTGCTACTTATTCATAACATTTCAATGCCTTTTGGATTACAGACGCAGGATCAATCAGCATCCAGGCCTTGCCTGAACGTAATCCTGAAAGAACCATTTTGTGTGTGCATCCACAACCATCAACAAGGAAAGTGATCTTGGTCAGGAGTCTTAAAGGGCAGGATTTTCCTGTGGGTTTCAAGACCCTGATGTTGGGACAAAATGGGGGTACCAAGACCAGGGGCTGGATTCGCCATGGCCCCGCGCCAAAATCGCGTTTGGCGCGGGTGCGGAGAATCAAATTTCCTTACATAATTGTACCCGGTGCCGCTCTTGTGATTTTCCGGGCCCCAAATATCCGCACGTTCGCTAATCACTCCGCGCGGCTGGGGGGCCTTTGCCAGTGGCCTGCCCAGCTAACCTCCGCTCCCAACTGGCCAAGTTCCCGGCGGCGTGGTACTAACATGCCATGGCCGGTCGGGACTCTCATGTGGCAGCTGTGGACTCAGTCCCCGGCCGCCATGGTGGGGGGGATCTGGAACCGGGTGGGGGGCCAGACGGGGGTCCGGGGCAGAGATCGGGCCGGACGGATCCTTGGGCGCGCACCAATCGGGGGGGCCTACATCTTCCAGATGCCTCTGTGGTCCAAGTCCGCCATGGCACTCGGCCGCCGCCATGCGCATGCGCGGACTCGGTACCGGAAGTGTGGGGGGGCGTATCCGCAGCCAAAGCTGTGTGAAGCACTCCGGGTCACTGCTAGCCACCGAAGGTAAGTGAACTGGATTGTATTTTTCCCAGGAAACTCGGGAATGCAACGCCTGCGTTTTTACGCCGGTGTGGGGAAATAGCCCCATTTTGGGCGATTCCAGCCCCACACTTTTTAAATTCATTCAAGGGATGTGAACATCGCTGGCTAGGCCATGAATGATGAATGCTTGTGGGTGGGAAGCCAATCAAACAGACTACTTTGTCAACCTTCTCATCCAGGCAATGGGAGGGTATTCCATCACTCTCCTGACTTGTGCCTTGTAGGTTGCAGACAGCCATTGGAGAGTCAGGAAGTGAGTTTCTCATTGCAGGATTCCTAGCCTCATACCCACTCTTGTGGCCACAGTATTTATATGGCTAGTCCAGCTCAGTTTCTGGTCAATGTTAATCCCAAGGATGTTAATAGGTTATTCAACGATGGTAGAATCATAGAATTTACAGTGCAGACGGAGGCCATTTGGCCCATTGAGTCTGCACCAGCCCTTAGAAAGAGCACCCTACTTAAGCCCACACCTCCACCCTACCCCTGTAACCCAGTAACCCCACCTAACCTTTTGGACACTAAGGGGCAATTTAGCATGGCCAATCCACCTAGCCTGGGTCAATGATGGGGCCTCCTCAAAATCCCTGGATCTCCTTTTTCAGCTCCACCATAGGAGCGCTGGTGCTGCCTGCTGGCTCCAACTGTTCTGAGTTTGAGGTTGTGGTACCCTGGCTTCTCACATTATCAACGTGTTTTCTTACTGACCTGCAGTTCAAATCTACTGCGTACAACACTGGGCCTGATTTGGACACAATTTGGTCTGGTAGCCACAGTGAGCCTGAGGCAAAGTGTCTGACAAGGACCAGATTATCCACTTGGAATGATTGGTCCCCTTTTTATGAAGAGTGCTGTTCGTTCTGGGAGACCTGCCGTGCCTCTACTGTCCCCGCCAAATTCAGGAAGACCAAGCCCATCTGGAGATGATGGCACATCAGTAATTCTGCCAGAGTGACACCCATAGTGGCAGGGGGTGGTATTATTATGAGACAGAAGGAAGTTAACCAACCTGAGACATTGTGGTCCCTGGACTGTTCCTTCATAGCTGCCTTGAATGTTTGCAAAGCTCTCTCTGCTAACCCGTTTGAGGCAGGGTGATGGGGGCTGTTCTTTTTTTAAAAATTTCCAATTAAGAGGCAATTTAGCGTGGCCAATCCACCTACCCTGTACATCTTCGGGTTGGGTGAGACCCTCGCAGACACGTGGAGAATGTGCAAACTCCACACGGACAGTGAATCGAGGCCGGGATCAAACCCGGGTCCTCGGCGTTGTGAGGCAGCAGTGCTAACCACTGACCACCATACCACCCCATAGGGGGCTGTTCTGATATGGCGAATGCCATTTGTTCTGACAAAGTGCTGAAGGTCTCCTCACCAATGAAGACACCATTAGTTTGGGGAGGCCATGCGTGGCAAACACCTACCTCAAGGCTTCTACTTTGGCCGCAAGGTGGTCATTCCCATCTCCAGAACTGCCAACCACTTTCGCCTTCGGCCAAAATGAGGATAACCGTGCCCTAAAAGGTGCCAGTGAAGTCCACATAAACCCTCATCCATGTGTGTCCAGGCACCCCCAAGGGTGGAGGTTGGTTGTAGTGACAGTATCTGCTGTGTCTGGCAAGGGTTGCACTGTTGTTCAAGGTTGATGTCTATGCCAGGCCACCAGATGTAGCTACAAGTGAGTGTTTTTATTTTTGTCCGACCCGGTTGGGCGCTATGTAATTCTTGAGACAACAGCTCTCGGGCTGGGGTGGTACTACCACTTGGGATCCTCATAGTATCACTCCACTCTCACAACTGAGCTCATCCTTATGAGTAAGGTATGATCATGATTGGTCAGATGTATCGTGGTGCATTTGAATTTGGACAGGACAGAGTCCCGTTGTGTCCAATTCTTTATGTGGCTGGAAGAAACTGGCAGGGTGTCCAAAACGTGCAATGCTAAGATGATTTCTTGAGTTATCGGTAGGGGTGCTGGATTCTTCGGATGTAGGAGCCGCATCGGCATGTGAAATCTGGCCCGAGCTGAAAGATGTAGCCATGGGCCACCAGCAATAAGGCCCACCATTGTACTCTGACAGAAGCAATTGATGGTATCGGCTTATCTTCAAAAAGGGCCCCTAGCAGAATCTTGCAGTCTGTTATTATTGTGAAACGTCAGCTGGCGGACTCCATACTGGAGGTAGACCGTAAATACTCCGAGACCCCGACCATAGAGCTCCTGGCAGAGAGGAAAGATTTACAAAGGAACTTTGATCTGCTCTCCACCAGGAAAGCAGTGCTTCAACTACGCCAAGCACGTGGGACCCTATACAAACACGGAGACAAAGCCAGCCGCCTGCTGGCACACCAGCTGAGAAAGCAGGCAGCCACCAGAGAAATTGCACAAATCAGGGATACTAGAGGCGCATTACAGACAGAGCCAGAAAATATCAACAAGGCAGTCAGGGCCTTTTACCAAGGGCTGTACACCTCAGAGCCCCCAATGGGGGAGTCCGGGATGAAACGGTTCCTTGATGGACTGGACATACCAGTTGTGGGGGAGGGCAGAAAATGGGGCCTGGAAGCATCATTAGCACTGGGCGAGATCATGGACAGCATAAGCTCCATGCAGGCGGGGAAGGCACCAGGACTGGACGGATTCTCGGCTAACTTCTACAAAAGATTTGCGACAGCACTGGCCCCGCACAAGCGGGAGATGTTCATAGACTCGCTGGCCAAGGGCACACTGCCACCCACGCTAGCACAGGCCTCAACCTCACTGATACCTAAGAAAGATAAATACCCAATGGAATGTGGGTCATACAGACCCATCTCACTGCTGAACGCAGATGCCAAAATACTGGCTAAGATTCTAGCCAAAAGGTTAGAAGACTGCGTGCCAGAGGTGGTCGCAGAAGGCCAGACGGGCTTTGTCAAAGGTAGACAGCTTACCTCGAACATTAGGCGCCTGCTGAACGTGATAATGCCCCCCTCCGGGGAGAGAACACCAGAGGTGATCGTCTCCATAGACGCAGAAAAGGCCTTCGACAGAGTCAAATGGAAATACCTCATAGAGGTACTGGAGTGGTTCGGGCTTGGAACAGGATTCACCTCCTGGGTAAAACTCCTATACAACGCTCCCATGGCGAGCGTACGGACCAACAATACCAATTCCCGATACTTCCAGCTGCACAGGGGCACCAGACAAGGATGCCCATTGTCCCCACTGCTGTTCGCCGTAGCGATCGAGCCACTAGCAATTGCGCTCAGACCGGCAAAAAGCTGGAGGGGGATCCGAAGGGGCGGCAGAGAGCACAGAGTCTCACTCTATGCAGATGACCTGCTCCTCTACATTTTGGACCCACAAAGCAGCAAGGACGGAATCATCGCGCTCCTGAAAGTGTTTGGCGCCTTCTCGGGCTACAAACTCAACATGAGCAAAAGCGAGATCTTCCCGGTACACCCACAAGTAGGTGGGGCAGCACTAACGGGACTGCCGTTTAAAACAAGCCCGACTCAAATTCCGCTACCTGGGGGTCCAAATAGCAAAACTGGAAAGGGATCCACAAATGGAACCTCACCAGTCTAATGGAGGAAGTAAAAAAGGACCTGCAAAGATGGAGCACACTCCCACTTTCCCTTGCGAGGAGAGTCCAGACGATCAAAATGAACGTGCTGCCCAGGTACCTCTTCCTATTCAGATCCATCCTGATCTACATCCCCAAGACCTTTTTCAAAGCATTAGACAAACTAATCATGGCGTTCATATGTGGGGGGGGGGGGGGGGGGGGGGGGGGGGGAATGTTAGGATCACAAAGAAGTTCTTACAAAAAACAAAATCAAGGGGAGGGCTAGCCCTCCCAAACCTACAATCCTACCACTGGGCGGCGACGGCCGAGCAAATAAGGGGCTGGATCAAGGAGCCAGAAGCCGAGTGGGTGCGCGCGGAAGAGGCCTCCTGCATGGGGACCTCCCTCCGGGCCCTCGCCACGGCGGCACTCCCATCCCAGTGCCCAGCAGCCCAGTGGTGATAGCCACCCTCCAGTCCTGGAACCAGCTACGGCAGCAATTTGGCCTGACCAGAATGTCGGGTAAAGCTCCCATCTGTAACAACCATAGGTTCACACCAGCACTGACTGACGCCACCTTCAAAAGGTGGAGACAGGACGAGGGGACACTGACAGTCAGGGACCTATACACCGACGGCAGGGTCGCGACACTGGACGAACTGACGGAGAAATTCCAGCTGGCCGGGGGAACGAGCTAAGGTACCTGCAGCTCAGAAACCTCCTACGAAAGGAGACAAAGACTTACCCACAACCGCCACGACAGACATTACGGGAAGAGTTACTGGACGCAAGCATATTAGAGAGAGGAAACTGTAGCGACATGTACGACCGACTGGTAGAAGGGGCCAACACCGTACTGGAAGCGACAAGAAGGAAATGGGAGGAGGACCTGGGGATCGCGATAGGGTGGGGACTCTGGAGCGAAACACTGCATAGGGTCAACGCCACCTCCACCTGCGCAAGGCTCAGCCTGACGCAACTAAAAATGGTACATGGAGCCCACTTAACAAGACCCGTATGTGTAGATTCTTCCCGGAGGTGGAGGATAGATGTGAACGGTGCCAAGGAGGCCCGGCCAACCATGCCCACATGTTTTGGTCTTGCCCCAGACTTGTGGAGTACTGGAATGCCTTCTTCGAGGCAGTGTCCAAAGTGGTGGGGTGAGGGTGGAGCCATGCCCGGAAGTGGCGGTCTTCGGGTTTCAGACCAGCCAGACCTATTCCAGGGGAGGAGGGCGGACGCCCTTGCCTTTGCCTCCCTGATCGCCCGCCGTAGAATCCTGTTCAGCTGGCGGTCAGCAGCACCACCCAAAGCTGCGGACTGGCTGTCCGACCTCTCGGAATCTCTCCAAATGGAGAAAATTTAATTCGCCATCCGAGGGTCAGACGACGGCTTCCACAGAATGTGGGAGCCATTCACCCAATTGTTCCGGGACCTGTTTGTGGCCAACAAACAAGCAGAAGAATAGCCAGGAACCAGGGGAAAGCAGCCAAAACATGAGAGGGGGAGATAGACCGGGAGGGGGGGGGGGGGGGACAACTCAGTCTAAGAGGAAGGAAAGGAGAACCACAGGGGGGGGTGGAGGAGGAAAGGAAAGGCAAACCGCAGGGTGGGGGGAGGAGGGAAGAGACAGGGAACAATAGAGGAGAGCCAAGGAGGTAGGTGGGAGGTTGGGGGGGGAGGCAGGGAAACGTTAACCAACCTGACATCCACAGGAACAGAGAAAAAGGAGAATACAGGCGGGGGACGGGAGGACCGGCTGAAGCGACAGTGTGCACGAGAAGACAACGGCGGCAAAATCTGACCGGGAGAAGCGAGGGGCAACATCGTCACCAGACCCACTCGACGATTGCCCTCCTGAGGTGCGTCGCCGGCACAAACGGATGCCTACTTACATATATATAGATGTATCATATCCTGTGTACATAACGGCAAAATATACTCTGTTCAAAAATCCAATAAAAAACGTTTATAAAAAAAATAATTATTGGTAAACGTCATCTGTAAAGATACTGGTGAGATTTCTTGACACTGTAGATTGCAGCAAGGCTTTCCTTCTAAGCTTGTAAGGTGCTCCTCATGTGATGTTCCTGTTACCAGGACGTCAGCCAGGTTGACACAACCTTTGGGATGCCCTGAAGGAGACTCTCCCTGGTGTGTTGGAATATTGCACAGGTCAAGGAGACGTTAAAAGGTAATCTGGTGTATTGAAACAGACTTTATGTGGGAGAACCTTCATCTAATTCCATCTGCAAGTAGGCATGACTGAGGTTGAGTTTGGTGTAAGTGAGGTCCCCTGTTAGCTTTCCCTAAAAGTCTTTAATTTGTGAAATTGGGTATTTATCTACTTGGACTGCCATGTTGATTATAAGCTTGTAGTCCCCAAATATCCTGATGGAGCAGTCCAGTTTTAACACAGGGACAATGAGTGCTGCCCATTCTGAAAATTGCATGGATCTGATAATTCCCAGTTCTTCCAGGCGTTTTAGATTTGGCTTCCACTTTTTGGTGCAAGGAGTAAGGACCTGGTCTTGTGGAGACTGATTTGACACGAATCTTGGCCTTTATTCCCTTTATTTGACCCAACTCATTCTGGAACACATCCTTCTATCTGCATAAGTCTACTTGAAACACGGTGTCCGAAATTTAAAATTTCTAAACTAGTTCAGCTTGATCCTGCACCCTCGGACTTGGTTGGTGTCCCTCAAATATGATCATAGGTAACTGGTCATCTTGTCACTGATAAGACACTGGAGTCATGGTTCTTCCCAAAATCTTTAGTGTCTCCCCCATTTAAGTCACCAACGTGGTTGTTGTCTCATTCAAGTCCAAAGACCAAGTATATGGGAGTAAGGAAGACTAAGATCGGGCGGCACAGTGACACAGTGGTTAGCACTGCTGCCTCACAGCGCCAGGGACCCGGGTTCAATTCCGGACTTGGGTGACTGTGTGGAGTTTGCATATTCTCCCCGTTTCTGCATGGGTTTCCTATGAGTGCTCTGGTTTCCTTCCAGCGATGGTGGAGAGTGCAGGTGACAGCAGTGCTGAAAAGCTAGTGCCTTCCCCCGTGTGGTGCTGTGGATGTGTCTGCGGGGCAGTAATCTCTGACGGCCAGACTTTGTCTGATGGTGATCTTGCAGGACAAAAGACAGAAGACGTGGTGAGAACTTGGAAAGGACAGGTCTGTGGGTGAGGGATCGCTCACTTGCTATAGGGACAATCAGATCTCTCTGGTTTGTTGCATGCTGAACTCCATGCCAGCCACTGCCCTTTCCTTGACCTCGCTCACTAGCTGCATTGCCTTCTCCTCACCTGGGGTGTGGACCCGCAATTCAGGAATGCCCCCTCCAGTCTTCTGCTTCTCGTGCCTGTTATTGACTGTCTTATCCCAGGGGACACAGTGAGATGCTGGGAAGGGAGTTCTACAGGGAGGGTCTGTAGCTGGTGGCATGTGTGTGTAATGCTCCTGGCCAAAGAGGACAACACATGTATTGAGGTTTGGTGGAGGATGGGTTGTAAGGGAGGCGCAGGCAGGTGGGGTGCTGTTTGCCCCTCTTTGGTGGGTGATATAAGGAGTGAGGAACGGGAATGATGCTAGGGGCACAGAGGAGGTGACTCACCCAAGCTGCCCTAAGGAGATATTCATCTTTTTGCGGCACTGGATGCTGGTCCTTCTAGCTAGGCTGGCAGCACTGACCGCCTCTGCCACCTCCTCCCATGTGCTGTTGACTATAGCAGGCATGTGTCTCCAACACACCCTGGGGAAGAGGGTGTCCCCCTTCTTCTCCTCAGCGTCCAGCATTCTGTCCACTTCACTTTCACAAAATTGGGAGCAGGTCTTCTTTGAGCCATTCTCTTGGTTGGAATGAGAATATGTGGTGAGTGGAGTGCTTTTAGGCAGCTCTAGCTTGTCAGTCTCTTGAGCATCAATTCTTGCCCCAGCGAATCAGATGCCAGCGGGAATGACAATTGCTCGTAATTCACGTGGGACGTGGGCGAATGTTGATCAATTTGCATGTCCTGAATCGGAGAACAAATAACGTCCCCTACAAAAACGCGAAGCTCATGCTATTTGGTTCCGACAAGAACACCTCTCCAAATGGAGAATCCAGCTCATTACTATATAATTCTAGTAAATCCCTTCCAAGCACAATATGTTCTTTTTGAGGTACGGTGTCCAGAATTGAATCCCATACTCCAGATAGGGTCTAACCGTAGCCTTGTGCAGCTGTAAAATATGTTCCAGCACTTTGCAGCTCTGCCGGCTTGTGATAACGGCTGACATTCCATTTATCTTTTGAATTAACTTCTGTACGGTCCTTGGACAATCTTACCCAGCTGCTATGTTTGAGCTGTAAAACACTGATATTAACACAGAACAGAGAAACCAATCTGGCTGCATCAGCTGTGAAGTTTCCTAAGTATCACAATGAATATTTAAATGTTTATAGATAGTGCACAGGAAGTATGATCATGTTAACAAGGCATAGAGACAAGTATTACTCGTCAATTAGAGGTGACAGCATCAGTAAAAATGCAATGTCCTTTAAGAGTCTGAAGGTCATTGAAAAATTAAGCTATGGAGCTAATTGCCATGCCCCAGGTCAGTTAGATTTTTTTCTTATCCACTGCATGTTGAACGATATAATGAAAATGGTGCCAGATTTGGAGAAAAATGCCTAAGAAGTATAACTATCAATTATCTTACTATGGTCTGCATCACAGTGACATTACTGAAAAATACATTTGTCTGAAGAAAAATTGTCCTATCTTGAAATCTTTCAGACTGATTTACAGTCATTTGACTTAGATATAAATGGGTATTACATGAATTATGGACGTGGAAATGGATATTACATGATTGAATAAGATTGTGCATTGATGTCAATGACAAACCAAAGTGGTAGTAGTCAGAAATGGGCAATAGTCACATTTTATTAGTCAAGATAGAATCATACAATCCTTACAGTGCTGGAGGAGGCCATTCAGCCTATTGAGTCTTACCAGCCCTTGGAAAGAGCATCCTAATGAAGCCCACGCCTCCATCCTATCCCCGTAACTCAGTAACCCAATATTGTTAACCCAAACGTAACCAATAAAGGAATATAAATGCTGAAAAAAGACAGCAAGTAAAATTATACGGTGAGATTCAGCAGACATAAAACTAAGTCCGCTTTTGTGCACCGCTGCGAATCACACCGCTATTCAACAGCACTTTTGGCCTCAGGGAATTTCTCCCTACCGAGGCCGAACTTAGAGAGATTTCCTACTGGAGGGCTGAGCCATTTTGATCGGCAGCCCCAATCTCTCCCCTTCCCTTTCAGCCCCCATGTCCCAACCTTGTCAAGGCCCCGGGTACCACCCTCTCCAATTGGAAAAGCTCCCCGTCCCGATTCGTGACAGTGTCAACCTGGCAACCGGGTATCCTGGCATTGCCAGCCTGGCAGTGCTCAAGTACCAGGGGAAGTGTCAGGGTACCACCCTGCCCTGTCCCCGACCACCTGGGGCCTGCAAGACCCCTGAGGTGCCATCACACCTGGTCCACGGTTGTGTGGGCCAGTACTAAACGGCGTCCTGACGAGGTCTCGCAGGCACAGCTGCTGACTCCCAGGCTTCAGGGTATTTAAATCATTCATTCGGTTCAGTTAAATATGCAAATCTGGATCTCACTCAGTGAGATCAAGCTCCAGATCTCACCAGCGGAGCGAGTCGGGTGACTCACAATCAGTTCCGGCACAATGCCCAATTTGGGGCTCTCATGCGATTCACCCGTTGCGACTGGATCCGTACTGGGCACAACTGATCTGCTGAATCGTGCCCATAGTGTAAGGGAGAACGTAGACTATAAAACAGGTGTGCCAAGTTGCAGATGAGGAACATATCGCTTGTTGATTTGCTTTTTGATGAAGATATTTCATGTTACAATCGACTATGGACAGGATTTAGTGAACCTGTTAGCCACAGGCGCAAATCCCGTAATAGCCACTGAATCTCGCGAGAGGCCAAAAGCAGGATGTGGCCGGTTATATTTCACAACGTGATCTTCCCGGGCTCCCCGATAACATGATCTGGTTTATGCCCAGGAAGACTGCGAACCAGATTTGCATGAATTTGAATCCTTTATTACATAATTAGCATGGTTAATGTCGCATCTTCAGTCCTCATCGAACCTTCCCACCAACCAAGCAAATTACCTGGTCACGCCAGTGCAAATTACTGCTGGGTTTTCCAAACAGGAATCAGGCGCCATGACCTCCGAGAGGGAGGAAGGAGGTGAGCACCACTGTGAGCACCAGGGAGTTCAAGGGGACAGAGTCCGCTGGTCAGCTCCGGAGTTGAGGGGGCAAGGGGTATGCTCGGGTTGTCTGGTGTGGGGGGGGGCTCAAGGTTGGTGTGGGTGGTCCTGAAGTCTGCTGACTGAGCTGCTTAAAAGGGCTTAGAGGGCTCATTGAGGGCTGTGTTTGTCTGATGTCTGTGGCATGGAGGTAGGGAGTGACTGTAGCTGCGGGCCACATGAGATGGGGGGAAGGGGTGTGATGAGAGTGAAAGAGCCAGGCTTAATGGGCTGGATAGATGAGACCCCAAAAGAAAAGGCAACCATGGTGGCCACCCTGTATTGGGGGGAGGGAGGCATGTGTAGGGGTGGGTAATGGGTGGCAAAAACTCTGTACTAGCTGTCCAGGAGTGCTAAGTGTAGCAGCATGACAGCAGTGAAAACTCAGAATGATGCAGCCTGAGTAAGAAAGGGTCTATTAGCTTTGCCTATCCCTGAAACAGAAAGCACTTGTAGCCTCAAACATTCCTGAGACTCATGCTCATCAATCTAATTGGCCATCAAGAGTTAACCCTTAACAATGTCAACGGCCCAAAGTCTCAAAGTAAGGAAATGGGATGAATACTCAGGTTTCAGGGATAAATGCTTGGGTGAATGGGATAAAGAGGCACTGGGCTTATAGCGTCATCCTATTCTGTCCATTGAGCCCGAGACGCACTGGTCTCAGGAAGGGGGCATTCAAATTGGCTGGTCACTCCCAAGGTCTCCTGGGTGGCAGGCCTCAGGATGTGCTCCAGTGGATTCTCCACCCTCCAGGTTCTTCTGGGCCCCTGTGTAACTCTAAGGGATGGAGGGGCAGCTGGGTTGAGCTCCAAAAGCCTCAATGTCATCTTGTGCTTTTCTTGGAGGTCTCCATTGTCTGCACCATGCAATTGAACCCCTTATCCACGGTCCTCAGGGACTGAGCAATGCTTTGGAGTTCTCCCATCATGGATCTGACCTCTTGTACCAGGCTTTCCACTGAAAGCCTGGTACAAGGCCGCTCTTGCAGTGTTGGCCTAGGGGCCCGGGTGCATTGCCGGCAACATTTCCTGTGCGAGAAGGCTTTGGGACTCCTCCATTCGGCCCTGCAGTCACAAGAATGTCACTGACACTCCTCCTGGTATTCCCAGCTCTGCCTTTGCATCTCAAGCAACTGAGGGATGAAAATGTCCAGAGGCATGGCATCTGGCTGAGATAGAGCTGAGACCTGGGATTCAGCAGACCTCCAACCGTCCGATTCTTGGGATGCTCCTGCCTCCACTTGATATGGATCAGAAGCAGTGTTGTGCAAACCAGATAGTGACCAGAAGACTACCTGCTATGTTTGCACACCAAGGTGTGTGTCTCTGCAATGGTGGATGATGCGGGTGATAGCTGTGGTGCTGCATTTGTATCCTCGTCCAAGATCTCCTCCAAGGTCGGTGTCGAGTGTGGGTAGTGGGACACTTGTGGTAGACGGGTTGATGTTCCTGCAAGGCAGGAGCCATGGTTTTTTCTGCATGGCCTGGTCTAGGGTTTGGAGTACACAGAACTCACTTGACACTGGTCATCTGGATGATGGTGGAATGGCTCCTCGTTTTTCTCTTGCAAGCCCACCTCATTCTCAGTACAGGCTCGCTCCTGCTCCACCCCTACGAGCTCCATGGCTCTATCCTCATACAGAGTCAGGATCCTCAGTCCGGGCATTCAACAGCCCGCTTTCTTTTGCTTGTGGCAGTTGTGAGCAAACTTTTACAAGGGATACAAACGGAGATAATGTGAGATGGACGCCTGGTGGTTCAGAGGTCGAAGACACCTGGCATGTGTGGGCACTGCACCAAAGCAGGAAGGGGTTCTGATGAAGAATGTCAGGGAGGGTTTGTGGATGCAGGTGGGAGGTCAGTTTCTGTGGCCATGCGAGCTGCCGGCATGTAGGATCACAGTGACGGAAGGGTGGAGTGCAGAAAAGGACAGGTACGACTTATACTGGCTGATCGGAGCAGGTCATTCATCTTTTTACTGCATTGCACATCCCTCCTCTTGGTCAGGCTGCTGGCTCTGGACAGTGCTGCCACCGTCTCCCTGGCGGGATTCGTCACCTTGCTGCCAGCCTGATGGTGTATTCTAGCCCATCTTTCCTCCATGGCATCCGGCAAATGGCTGAGGGCCCCAGCCTAAATCTAGGAGCTGGTTTCCTCATTGCCAGCTTCCTGGCTTGAATGAGAACAAGTGCTGTGGAGCAATTTAAATGCAGCACCCCCTTCATTAAAATGCTCAGATATTCCCCGGTGTGGGTGGATCAGATTCACACCTCAGGCGTGGCGTTTTTCATGTAGGGAAAAAAAATTCCTTCCAAGTCCTTGAAAAGTGCAATCCAGATCGCGCCGCCGGGGCTGACAGGAATCACACCGATTTTCCTGCCGAAATTAACTGTCACCTTTTTGAGGAAAATTCCACCCTATATATATATAAAATCATTTCCCTCTAAGATTTAACCTCCTGCAATATCCTGTATGCTATTCATTATTTTACAGAGACAACAGGCAGACAACAGCCTCTATATTGACAGATACAGGGACAAATTATGAAGCAGTTCACCCTTTACGAGGACACTATCATCAAGGACACAATAGATGCAGAGGTTTATGTGAGTCGTATTGTTCAGGGAGTTGAGGTGAGAACATAAGAGCAAAATCTCTCAGTGACTTTCCCTCAGTGTTGGGGCCCATTCGCTGGACAATATTGTCAGTAATAATATACAGAGAAGTGTTGCAAGGAGACAATTGTTACAAAGCTGGAGGGGCTGGCAGCGGTAATTCCTTATTGCCTGGTGTTAGGAAATGGTGCCTGGAAGGACCTAACTGTGTAGAGGTTTAGTCTGGTGCTTAATTTAACATCCACTTGACTGCAGTGCGGATGTTATTTGTTAGCTGCAACTTTGAGTGGAGGGACTGACACACGTTCGGAACACACCCCGTAGATTCTTGGCTCCCCAGCATCGGATTTGGGGGGGTTACTGCAAAGCTGTGCTGGGGAATGCCTGTCGAAGGTTCCCAGGTAAGGGTTTACCCAACAATTTTTCAGAAGCATGAACTTCCCCTGGACAATTGCGCTGTTTGGGAACCATCTGACAAAGCAATTTAAATTGTAATGATCTCTATATGTGCATGTACACAAGGGGGTAATGTGTAATCAGTAGCACCACATGATCACGAGAGGGCCGGACCAACAGGGGTATAAAAGGCAATGACATTGGGTCGCTCGCTCTCTCTTGGGTGCACTGTGACCAGGGCAATAGCAGACTAGTTTAGATGGCTAGTGGAGTTACATATAGTTACTGTAGTTAAATCTTGTTAACTTTATCACTAGTATCAAAGTTAAAGTAAAGAACTCATGCAATTATTGTTATAGTTACTCAATAAACCTTTTATTACAACTGGATGAGTTTGAGTCTTCTTCATCGAGATTCAGAAGACCTCATCACTAACCAAGGTTTGAGTAGCACATATTACCTATCACACAGGTAACAAAACATGGTACCAGGTGTATTGGCTTTAACAGAACTAGTTAGATTAGGCTAGACAAAAAGAGAAAAAAATTCAGACCAGATATTCGACTGTGGAAGACTTCACAGCAAATGGATCCTTGCCGACTAACTATGGGACTTATTGGACCTCTAGGGCAGCTGGAAACAACCGGTAATTTAAGTTATGACTGGAAAAGATTTGAACAGATATTCCAAATATTTATCACAGCTAATGGTTCAAGCACGGTCTCTGACACAACACAAATAGAACTACTACTCTCAATAGGAGGGCATGAACTAGAGAAATCTATGATTGCTTTAATTACTTAGAAGGTGAAGCCAACACCAAATTAGAAGTAATACTCAAAAAATGTGATGAACACTGTAAAGAGTCAGTCTGGTGAGATGCTGGAAAGATTTAACTCTTGTCATAAATGCCAGAGAAACGGAGGGCCCATCACTGATTTTATTACAAATCTCAAGTTAATACCACAAGGCTGTGATTATGCTGATTTCAGAGACATTATGATAATTTATCAATTAATTTATGGACTATCTGACAAAAATTTGAAGGAAGAACTTTCACAAGATAAGTATCTAACTCTAGAAACTGCTATACAAAAATGCCTTGCTTATGAACAAAAACAAAATCAATACTTTGAGTCTTTACAAACATAGAATCTAGAAAACAAAATTGGTAAAAATGACGCAAAAACTCACCACAAGACAGACGCAGGGGTGAAACAGAAGAAGACGGAAGTTCTGAGCGGCAGACATCTTGTGCATGTCCAGTCTGGCCAGGCCGCACATGCGCACTACCCTAAAAGACGCAAACCGGGGAAACAGTGTTCTGCACATGCGCGAGAAGTCGCGCATGCGCAGTTGCGAAAAGAGCGCACAGTAAAGGAAACTCGGATTGCGCATGTGCAATCGAAACCTACACATGGCGTCACGAGCGGCATGACATCAGAGGACCCGGACCACGCCCACTTAAAAGGGAAATGCACAGAAATGAACAAAAAGAAATGTAAAACTGCAAAACCTAATTTTCCTACCTCAAAAGACAGAACAATGCCCGAACTTAGACCAGCAGTTGAAAATAACTTTCACAACACCCTGGAACAAGCAGTCTGCACCACCCAAAATGAAGAGCACAATGAAAAATCCGAAACCCAAGAAGATGATTTGTTCATTGAACATGAAGAGAACGATAACAACTCCGAAACAAAAAGAGATGATTTGTCTACCGAACAATACACACAATACTACTCAGACATGGCTGAATTATTCGGATATGCTGATCACAGCATCAGCAACACGGTTGCAAAGCTCAACACGACTCTTCTCATGGTAGATGATTCCAATACCATGATGCCATGGCAGATCGTCGATACATTGGATGTCAGCAATACCCAAGAAGAAGACAACGCCACACAGAGAGCACAGATCGACTCTACAGCGAGAACACTGCATGACTCCACAGAGAGAGCGATGACAGACTCCACAGAGAGAGCGATGAAAGACTCCACAGAGAGAGTGATGAAAGACTCCACAGAGAGACCGATGACAGACTCCACAGAGAGAGCGATGAAGGACTCCACAGAGAGAGCGATGAAAGACTACACAGAGAGAGCGACACAAGCCTCCACAAAGAGAGCAATGCAAGCCTCCACAGACAGCTCGGTGACAGACTCAAAAATGGAAGCAAGCAAACACTCCATAGTGAACGCCATGCATGAACAAGACTATGAAAGTCTACCAAGCTCAAGTGAACAATAAAAAGACTATGACAGTCTACCCAGCTTATTTGAGCCACCAGAACCCAGCTCATTTAACCAACAAGAAGTCAGTCTACCCAGCTTATTTGAGCCACCAGAAGAAGACTATGAAAGTCTACCCAGCTCATTTATCAAACAAGAAAACACTGAATGTCTACCCACTGTATGTGAGACAAGTGACGAAGAAATCACAATTCCCATACAGGATGTGCAGAATCACAGCAAAACTGACATATCTCAAATCGTCTGCACAGAAGCACTCAACAATCAGAGGAGGGATACTCATGAGTCCAGAGAGACCACGTCAATAGAAATCTTGAAGATTTTGACTCCAGAAGAGGAGCACCACAACCCACAACAAAATGAAATCATGATGATTTTGACTCCAGAAGAGGAGCACCAAGAAACCAAAGGTGATTCAAATGAACCAGAAATAATTCCAGAAGCGGAGCACAAAGAAATCAATGATGATTCAAGTGAACCAGAAATTACTCTAGAAGAGGAGTACCAAGGAAGCAAAGAAGAGGAATCAAATCCATGACAAATGTCACCAACATCAATGCAACATCAGATCATTCTCACACTTCTCAAGAAGAAACGCGCAATGTAACAGATACCACAATGGACACTGACACCAATAACTGTGACAATGGCTCAAATCATCCACACGGAACACTCATTGAGCACAACCAAAGCAACAAACACCGCAAGACGCACAGCAGAAACAAGAACAACAACAGCAACAATAAAAACAACATGCAGATCAACAAAGACAACAAAAAGCATAACAGAAACAAGCACGACAAAAAAAACGACAAGAACAGCGACGAAAACAACAAAAACAGAAACAGCAAGCACGACAAGAAAAACACCAAGAACAACAGCGAAAACAATAAAAACAGAAACAACAAGCACGACAAATACAACAACAAGAACGACAACAAGAACAACAACGAAAACAACAAACACAGAAACGACAGAAACAACAACAATGAAACAATGACCTGTACAACATGGTACAACTGTGCACATGAAGGACACTGCCACAGCACACTGTGAAACAATGACAAGACTACAAACATGCCAAGGCATGACAAAGAATCTCACAAATTCACATCTGCTCCAGAACAAGCAAGCCGCCAGCTTTCAAGGCAGATGACACACTAGATCAATGCCGCAAGCACAGGCAAAAGTCCAGGACAGACAACAAAGATGACACACAGAATCAATACCACAGACACAAGAAAAAGTCCAGGTCAGACAACAAAGATGTAACACAGAATTGCTACCGCAAGCATAGAAAAAAAAAAACATAAATCAGACAACAAAGTGATTCGACCATTCAAATACCTCATTGATGACTTCTTGGTTACTTAAACACAGGAACATGGATGACGTTCACAAAGAAATAACAACATCAACATCACCACTTCAACAACAGAAGAAGAAAGCAACTTGACAGAACAAACTCATAAAGTATGGACTCACAAATGTATTATTTTTTTAAAATTAAGATTGGACTCATAAATATTAATTGGCTTTGTATAATCATCAAGATCATCACAACTTGTACATAACATCATTTGTCTACCTATTTCACGCAAGGAGAAAACCTAAGAGGCTAAATGTATTAACATTTGACGGACTAACTCATTGATTTTATGTCATGCATTTGCAAACTGCATCCATTATGTTTGTTCAATTTTCTTTTCAACATACAGAAAATATGCAACACGAAAAAAAGGGGGATGTAATGATCTCTATGTGTGCATGTACACAAGGGGTTAATGTGTAATCAGTAGCACCACGTGATCACTAGAGGGCCGGACTAACAGGTGTATAATAGGCAACAACATTGGGTCTCTCTCTCTTTCTCTTGGGTGCACTGTCACCAGGGCAATAGCAGACTAGTTCAGATGGCTAGTGGAGTTACGTATAGTTACCGTAGTTAGATTTTGTTAACCTTATCACTAGTATCAAAGTTAAAGTAAAGAACTCATGCAATTATTGTTATAGTTACTCAATAAATCTTTTGTTACTACTGGACGCGTTTGAGTCTTCTTCATCGAGATTCAGAAGACCTCATCGCTAACCAAGGTTTGAGTAGTACATGTTACCTACCACACAAATAACAAAACAGGTTCTGTCAGTGTTGCGCTAACAGTTACTCTGAAAGCGTTAGAAGAACTGAAAGCACTTCTAACTTCAGTGTAACTATTTTAAATACCCAGAGTGAGCCCAATACGGACAACCCTGCTATTCCTAATCCCCCAGGGGACATCCACATAACCCCCCTCCCCCCACAACTAAGCTCCCCACCCTCCCATGGTTCTCCCCACCCTCCACCCCCTATGTCTGACTTCCCCCCCTGATGTCCGACTCCTCCTATCCACCCACCACCCCGATGTCCAACTCTATCCCATGATGTCCGACCCCCTCCCCACCCAACTCCCTCATGCCCTGCTCACCACCCCCTCTCCCTACTGAAATAACCCTCTCAACCAGCCAAATTCCATTCACTTACCTTCTCCCTGCAGATTTCCCCGTTTGACTGCTTTCCCCATGGCCTGTCAGTTTCACTGAGACCTTTAAACCTCCTGCTTCCTGGCAGCCAGTGCAGTAAAAAAGGGAGCGTGGCCTCCTTGAGCTCACTGGTATTGCACTGCGCTGTGGCCGTCTGTGCCCTTCCACTGCAGGCTCCAAGCGACTCCATCCAGCCCAGGTTTGAATAAAGTTTTCCCGAGCAGGTAAGTGCACTTTAAACTTTTGTGTCTCTAGCGGACCAGGACTTTATGTCGTAATAGGAAGCCAAGACTCAATTAATTGAGTCACACCTCCTCCTGCATCTTGACTGAGATGGCACAATTATGGCACCTTTCCTTGTACTGATTCTTGAGTGCCCCTCCCTCCTGTGCATTCATATCTTCTGGTCATCATTCACACTATCTTTGCTGCTACCTTTCCTTCAAGCCTATCAATAAACTTTGTGCTGTACCCATGCTGGTTAACACTTCCAGTAATTTTGAGCTGTGCACTCCTCGACTGATCGTGCAGTGCTCTGCCGTCACATGACGTGCAAAAATAAATAATGAGAAACAAATAACCTTGCCTGGCAGGGGATCATCATCAATCAGGCTTTATGTTGTCCAGTTTTCAACATTAATGGTTGTAAAATCGAATGGCCAGGAATTGGATGCATTGACCTTTGTGTCTGATTCTGATTTCCCTTCCATCAAGTTACGATTTATACTGAGATCACTACCTTATAAAATGTATTCTTATGTTCCAACGTTACGACATTGGACATTGCCATACTTCCCATTCATCGCATTGCACAATTTCAGCTCATCCAAAACAACTGTGTGTCCCACTCATGTCCCACTGCTCACTGTTATTGAAAATATGGAAAGATGTGTCATTTGAAATATGGAAGTCTGGCAATATCTGGTCAGTGAGAAACATGAGAGAATACTGGGAAAGATCCCACAAAGGGTTAACAGCAGCTACCAGGGAAGGATTGTAAAATGCAGATAGCCTTGGTCAAGCAGGCTGAGCAAACAAGACAAACAGGATTTTGATTGAAGCCAAAAACAATGGCTCACACCTTCATTGAAAGTAACTATCTTAGTAAGGATCTGGAAAAGAATGGATGAGGTTCAGTTGAATTTGGTGACGATTCTAGGTATGAAAATGTGCTGATACCATGTAAATTAAAGAAAACTGGAGACTATCAGTCTACGAGAAACATAATTCAAAGCCAAAATCAAAGTCAAAATTATGAGCTGAGGACACAATTGGAAAATAAAACTATAGAAATGACAGGAACCAAACCAAAATTCACACCTCTATTTAAACCAAAGCATTTTGAACATCACAAAGGAAACAATGTAATCAGATCTATGAGATGAAGTCATGTCAAAATGAATACTTAGTTGGATTAGAATGTTTAGATCAAAGATACTTTTTACAATCAAAGTGAAAAATGTTACTTTACAATAACGTCATAAAAACTTAATAAAACTTAATAAAAACTGGGCCTGAAGGTCCTTTCAACCAACCAGAAGGATCCAGAAGCAAGATCTTGTTACCTTTCTGTAAAGACAGTAATTGCAGCTTTTAATAGAAAAAATATAATAATAAAATAACTTAATTTAACCTGAAATAGTGGTTTTCCAAAGTCTACTTTACTTACTTAGCAATGCGGGACCCACGATCTATGCTACTAAGTGGTAAGTAGATGAAATCTTCGGTGAAGGTATGGGTTTTACCGGGGGATTACTTGAAAACATAGTTTGACCTGAATAGCACCCACTGAAGCTTGCATCGGAGTCGGGGAGTGAGAATCCCTGATATTCCAAATCCCTCACCTTTCCCTATCTCTGTAGCTTTCTCCAGTTTTAAAGTACTTCATTCCTACATTCTGGCCTTTTGTGAATCCTACAACATTAATTATATTGTCGGCAGACTTCATGGTGAAGGATGACGATAAAACATCAGAGGTGCAAGGAAAAATAAATTAAAATTTAATCAACAGAAAGAAGTCAGGAATTCAATACAAGTTTGAAAAATGGCAATGGCGAAACAAATGTGATTAAAAATAGGCAAAACGTCAGGCACCAATAACCTCCATCCCAGGGTTATTAAAAGAAGTAGATAGGACGGTTGTTGATGTCTTCCAAAAACTCTCTGTTGATTGAATCATAGAATCATAGAATTTACAGTGCAGAAGGAGGCCATTCGGCCCATCGAGTCTGCACCGGCTCTTGGAAAGAGCACTCCACTCAACCCCACCCTCCACACCATCCCCGTAACCCTGCAACCCAATCTAACCTAAGGGTAATTTTAGCATGGCAAATCCACCTAACCTGCACATCTTTGGGCTGTGGGAGCAAACTGGAGCACCCGGAGGAAACTCCCGCAGACAAGGGGAGAATGTGCAGACTCCGCACAGACAGTGGCCCAAGGTGGAATCGAACCAGGGAAAGGCGCTGTGAAGCCATAGCGCTAACCACTATGCTACTGTGCTGCCCTCGGAGAACAACTGACAATGAGAACTCATGCTTGTTGCTGCTGCTCCTCTCCTTATAATTTTGTAATTATATAAATGATATTAGTTCTGCTCTGGGCCTGGAAGGGGGTTAGGTTGCATGGTAGGGTGTATATGCAATTTCCCCTTATAACTGGGATTCTCATGGATTTCCTTTCATTTTTTTGTAGAGCTGAGCATGATGAATCCGCTCTTGACCCTTTGCATGGGCGCAGTTGGGTCTGAAATCCAAAAGAGATGGCCATGTTGGGTTCCTGATGTCTGCTGTGCTGCTGGGGCTGAGCGAATTGTATGCTGGTGTGCACCCGGTCTGACGGAGGGTCATTTATCCTGATTTCTTATACTGGTTGTAGCCCTGTGCGGCATAGGAAAGTGTGCACTGTCTTGTCATGTTTTTTATGACCTTACACTGTTCTTCCTTCTGTTCTTGGAGGGGTCATGAGAACATTCAACTTTGACTAATGATTGTACCAAGCCAGTTATGATGTTGCTCTCCTGTGCCCATACATGTTAAGCTGTGAAGCCATTTAATTTTGCTTCTTTTTACTGTCATAATATACACCAGTATATCATGATGCAGACACACACTGATGGACACACAGTGGGACCAATCAACACACACAACACCGCAGCCAATCACCAGTGAGAGCACACTCACTATAAAGACAGGGGGCATCAGAGTTCCTGCTTATTCGAGTTGCAGATAGCTAGGAGGACAGAGCTCACAGCCTGTAACACAGACATTCACCATGTGCTGAGTGCCTTGACTGGTTAGGACAAGGCAAAGGTCTTTAGTTAAAGCTAGTATCCTATTCACCCACAGTCTGAGTATGTTTAAACAGTTAGTGATTCAATAAAAAAGTGTTGCACTATTTCAAGTGTTGGTGACCTGTATGTGATCCAGAACACCCAACACATCATGATACCAGGAGTTGAGGGATATTAGCACTTCTTAGACCTACCTGCAAGTGATCTGCCTTCCGCCAGCATTCTATCATCCTGCAACATGGACAACATCAGCCCGCCGCCGCCGCTCCGCATCGCCGGCAACCTCGGGGCCAACTGGAAGATTTTTAAACAGCGCTTCCAGCTCTTCCTTGAAGCCACGGACAGGGAGTGTGCCTCGGATACCAGAAAGATTGCTCTTCTCCTCTCCACGGCCGGGGACCATGCCATCCACATTTTCAACTCTCTCACCTTTGCGGATGATGAAGATAAAACGAAGTTCAAGACGGTCCTCCTCAAGTTTAACACTGAGGAATTGTTCCGTTGGAATGGATAACTGATAAATGTCTGTTGGAGAACATCTCAGCATAAACAAATGAGTAACATATATTACTACAAGTAACATAACAATGTCATTAAATCATTTAAGAGGGGTAGGAGAAATAACTAGAAAATTATGTACCTAGAAGTCTGATACCAACTGTGGGGAATCTAATATTAAGGATGGTGTGACTGAATATTTAGTTATTTATGAACTAATTCGAGATGCCAGTATAGGTGTGCAAAGGGCAAGACATGTCGTAGAAACTGCGCTGAATTTTTTTGAGCAACAATAATAATAATAATCTTTATTACTGTCACAAGTAGGCTTACATTAACACTGCAATGAAGTTACTGTGAAAAGCTCCTCGTCGCCATATTCCGGCGCCTGTTCGGATACACTGAGGGAGAATTCAGAATGTCCAATTCACCTAACAAGCATGTCTTTCGGGACTTGTGGGAGGAAACCGGACCACCTGCAAGAAACCCACGTACAGACGGGGAGAACTTGTAGACTCCACACAGGCAGTGACCCAAGCTGTGAATCAAAGCCTGATGCAGCAAAGCAACAGTGCTAACCACTGTGCTACCGTGCCGCCCAAACTAATGTTGTCGATCAGGAAGTGTCTTTGGACATTACTTGTATAGATTTCCAAAAGGTGTTCTACACGTTACATATAAAAGGCTATGAATAAAAATTAGAGTGCTTAAAATTTGATCGAATTTATAGATTTAATAATAATAATCTTTATTAGTGTCACAAGTAGGCTTTATTAACACTGCAATGAAGTACTGTGAAAATCCCCTTTGGACATGAAATTGGTTAGTTGGTAGTAGACAAAAGTGTACGAATAAGTGATATGTACTCAAGTTACCATAATATGGCTTGTGGTGTCCCTTGGGATCTGCACTGGGGTGAGAGCTTTTCACTCCATTTTTAATTAAAATGATGTTTTTATTCAATTATACAAAATGGGGGTGACTGGATGGCCAACATTTATTTCCCATGTTCAGTTGCCCTTCAGAAAGTGGTTGTGAGTTGCCTTTTTGAACCGCTGCCTTCTCTAAGGTATCGGTACACCCAGAGTTCTGTTCGTGAGGGAGTTCCAGGATTTTGGCCCAGCGACAGTGGAGAAACGGAAATATATATTTCCAAGTCAGGATGGTGAATGACTAGGAAGGGAACGTCCAGGTGGCGGTGTTCCCAGGTATCTGCTGCTCTTGTTCTTCTAGATGGTTTGGGTTTGGACCTGAGGAACCTTGATGAGTTCCTGCAGTGAATTTTGCAAATGGTACACACTGCTGCCACTGTGCATCAATGGTAGAGGGATTGAACATTTGTGGAAGAGGTAGAAATTAAGTAGGATACTTTTCCCTGGATGGTGTCAAGTGATTTCCCTTTCTTCCCATTTGTTTTGTTTTATTTTATTATTTTTGCTCCGTGAGCTCATAATTGGAATATCCCTTTAAGCAGTGGACTTAAGCTGAGGCAGCCTGCTAATCAGGACAGTATATTCCAGGATGAGTTTTTGGAGAGGAGAATGCAGACTAATCGCCACTGAGGGACTCTTAAAAAACAGCTTTGGAGGAAGTCGGTTCAATTGGCTGGCAACAATCAGTGATTAGTTCCTGCGGGATGCTTCTGAGAGAGATGGGCAGAAGTGATTAGACCTGGAACGAAAAAGGAACTCACTCTTTCTCTGTTGAAGGAGAGGACTGCTTTATTGTTCTAAAACCAGTTACCTGGCATATCTTTACTAGATAGTTGAAATGATCTTGAATCTATAAAGAAAATAAACAGCCATGCCAGAGAGAACCACCTCAAGCTTAGAAGTGAAAGCTTGAATTGCTGAAAGTCTTTAACTGAAAATCATCACAGAGCATCAAAGATCTTTTATCCTTTTTACTTTATCATTAATGTTTTCTTCCCTCTCCATTACCCTTTCCCTCTATGCGGGATGAAAGGCCTTAGCAGTTACATTTTTATCAGTTCAATTACATTACTGTTAAATACTAAAAGGTTATTTGTGTTAAATTTACAAACCTGGTAACTGCAGTTTATTGGGCTCAGCCAAGGTCCTCAGGTATTTTTAAAATAACATCTAATTTCACTTGTGTTGCGATTCCGGGTCAGGTGGGGCTGGAATTTACCACGCGTTAGCCCAGGTGGTTGTGGCATAATTTTTGGGGTTGTCCGGGATTATTTGAACGATAGATAGCAACAATTTTGGTGCCGTGTATTTTAAAGAGACACCACGTTTGTAATAGCATAACAGCATGCCTCTGGAAGCTGCTAAAGCTTTTCGTCAGGTGAAGGACCTGCCTTTGGTTTATTTACAATGGCTTTGAAAAGTCAGGTTAATTCAATTGGCAGGTGAATTAAAAATAGAGACGCTGGGTAAAGTTAAGAAGGCAGAGATATTTGGTCTATTGGCTGAATGCTTGGGTCTGTTAGGAACACAGGAGAACCCCGAACAAGTAGACCAAGTAGTGTAGCATCAGAGACATTTTCTGGTGATTCGAGCTGGAGAGAATTTGGTTGCAGTTTGAGGAAAAGAGGGAATTTTAAAATATAGAAAAAGAAATGGAGATGCGGCAAAAAGAAAAAATAGAGCTTTTCCAATGGAAATTGAAATAAGGAAATTGGAATTAGAGAACGAGAGGAAAAAGCAAAAGAGAGAGAATTTCAGCCGAACGTGCTGGAAATTAAAATGGAATGGTCAGGAGTTAGAGGGAAGCTTAACCCTAGAATGGAACCCAGTGGGGATATGCTTACGTTTATACAGGCCCTACCAAAGTTTGAGGAAAACGAAGTAGAGACATTCTTGATGGCATTTCAGAAAATAGTAACCCAAATGGAGTGGCCAAAGAAAAAATGGACATTACCCATACAAAGTAAACAGATGTACCAGACGCAGGGAGTTTATGCTTCCCTGTCAGAAGGGGTGTCTAATGATTACAACGAGGTAAAAGAGGCATATTAATTAGTTCCAGCGGCATATAGCCAAAAGTTTGGGAATTTAACGGACCAAAGGGTTATGACCACTTGATAAGCAGCAACAATGGCTGACAATTATGAGCTGTTCCATAAATTTAAACCGTTGTTCCATCACCCCGATAATTTTGAAAAGTATTGGACGAGGGAGAGTGAAAGGAAGGCAGGTACCAAGGTAAGGAATGGATATCTGGGAATGCTCCGAGATCTCTTTCTCAGACCAGGAAGGAAGGTATTGAGGGTGGAGGTGAAACTTGAAGGCATAGGTGTGACCATTGCAATAAAGTGGGACATGATCGTTCAGCATGTTGAAAGTTGCTAGGAAAGCCCATGGGACTTATCATAGAATCATAGAAGTTTACAGCATGGAAACAGGCCCTTCGGCCCAACCAGTCCATGCCGCCCAGTTTTTACCATTAAGCTAGTCCCAGTTACCCGCACTTGGCCCATAACCCTCTATACCCATCTTACCCATGTAACTATATAAATGCTTTTTAAAAGACACAGTTGTACCCGCCTCTACTACTACCTCTGGCAGCCCATTCCAGACACTCACTACCCTCTGAGTGAAGAAATTGCCCCTCTGGGCCCTTCTGAATCTCTCCCCTCTCACCTTAAACCTATGCCCTCTAGTTTTAGACTCCCCTACCTTTGGGAAAAGATGTTGACTATCTACCTTATCTATGCCCCTCATTATTTTATAGACCTCTATAAGATCACCCCTAAGCCTCCTACGCTCCAGGGAAAAAAGTCCCAGTCTATCCAGCCTCTCCTTATAACTCAAACCATCAAGTCCCGGTAACATCCTAGTAAATCTTTTCTGCACTCTTTCTAGTTTAATAATATCCTTTCTATAATAGGGTGACCAGAACTGCACACAGTATTCCAAGTGTGGCCGAACCAATATCTTGTACAACTTCAACAAGACGTCCCAACTCCTGTATTCAATGTTCTGACCAATGAAACCAAGCATGCCGAATGCCTTCTTCACCACCCTGTCCACCTGCGACTTCAAGGAGCTATGAACCTGTACTCCTAGATCTCTTTGTTCTATAACTCTCCCCAACGCCATACCATTAACTGAGTAGGTCCTGGCCTGATTCGATCTGCCAAAATGCATCACCTCACATTTATCTAAATTAAACTCCATCTGCCATTCGTCGGCCCACTGGCCTAATTGATCAAGATCCCGTTGCAATCCTAGATAACCTTCTTCACTATCCACTGTGCCACCAATCTTGGTGTCATCTGCAAACTTACTAACCATGCCTCCTAAATTCTCATCCAAATCATTAATATAAATCACAAATAACAGTGGACCCAGCACCGATCCCTGAGGCACACCACTGGTCACAGGCCTCCAGTTTGAAAAACAACCCTCTTGTTGGTGTTCATAAGCAGGATTCTGAAAAGGGAAAAAAAGTGGAGAATACTGCCTGGCAGACTGTAGCTCTAACTAGAACTAGGAAACCTGAGATGAACATTATGTGGTAACAGGTGTAGCGAATGAGGTAGATGGATGATAGTTTTTGTCTAAGGGGAAGATCACCCCATTTCCCCATTTTCATCCAATGATGTAGCCAAACACATAACAATTTTAAGGGACACAGGTGCTATGCAAACTCTCTTACTGGAGAAGGATTTGGCTTCCCCTCTGGAGTGTTCAATGAAAGCTAAGCGGCGAAATTCTCCATTCCTGATTCTCAGTGTTGATGCCGAGGCAGGATTTGTGGAGTTCCACGACAGCAAAACTGGCGCCGCACCTGGACTTATTCAGCAACCGTTGAGGGACTAGCATCGGCACCATGTGGAACGTAATCGATTCCAATGTTAAATGGTGCAGGATTCGGCGGGGGGCAGGGGGGTGGGGTGGGGGGGGGGTGGGAGGGGGTTGGGGATGGGGGGGGGGGTTTGGGGGGGGTAGGGGGAGGTGATGGTGAGCGGGCGGGCCGACCCCAGGGACTAGCTGCTTTCCAGAGGTGTTTTGGGATTCTGTGTGGACAGTCTCATCGATTCTGTATCCCGGGGGCTATTGGGCACCCCGAGGGAGGAGGACGTCATGGGGCCTGTGTCGGTGACTCCTGCAAGGGAGCTGATGGAACTCTGCAGCACTTTAGACATTTCCCCTTCTGTCCCTGGCGCATTAGGTGGGTAGCCAGCAGAACAGGGTGGCACTATGCCACCACCTGGGACACCTGAGCAGCAGCTGGGCCCATTCAGTCCCACTCGTTCCAGAAGACGGCTGCTAAACGAGGCCCAGGGAATCTCAGCAGGCAGCTTTCACTCCAGATGTACCATCTGGGGACCCACCTAGCCATAGCGTTAGGGCGCGTAGTAAGGCCAGAAAAGTAGACACCAGTTAAGTTGGCATGGATGCAGGGTACAGTATAGGATGGGGCTGGGGCACAAACCTGTATATATTTATTCACATTAAACACCTGTGCACAATGTTACAACCTGCCTCGGTGCTCTGTCAGAACGGTGTGAAGGGTGGGCTGATCTGGGCTGGCCAGAGAGTGGGGGGGTGGGGGGGTGGAGGGGGGGGGGGCAGTGCAGGTGAATTGACAGTTTTGTGGGTGGGCTTGGCTCAGGAACTGCAGTTCAGCCAACACTCACCACTCCAGTGTCCCAGCCCCACCTTCCTCCCCACCACTCCCACCCCCGACCATCCCCACCTCCGTTACCCCAGGGATTTGATGGCACCATGTGATGGAATAGCCAGCTCGCATGCAAGGGTCACCCAGGTGGACAGTGCTACTGTGGGCAGGAGTCAGACGTTGTCAAAGGATGTGGAGCACCAGGGCTCATCGCAGAGCGGGTTGTCATCATCCTCCATCCCATGGACCAGACCCGGTGTTACTGCCAACCCAGGGCCCACCCAGTAGTGCGGGAGGTACGTATCACAGAGGGAGATGCAGGCTGTGGATGGGAGGGGGGTTGGCCGGGGGTATGGGGGTTGGAAGGCTGTGTGGGAGTGGGATGCAGTGTCTGTACCCCTGGCCAGTCGCCGTCCCAACCGATGAACCTGGAGGCAATCAGAGCGTCCCTTGCGCATTGGCCCTGGCGCACACGTTGTGCAGCCTTCCGTGCCTACCTGGGCACCATATCCTTCCTCCCCCACATCCTCCTCATTGGATGAGGCCTGGCGTTTCTCCTCCTTTTCCAACATGTCGCCCTTCCGCTGCGCGATGTTGTGGAGGATGCAGCAGGCCGCCAACATGAGGAACAGAAGGCATTCTGAGAAGACCCTCTCAGAATCATACTGGAGGGCTCCTCCAGAGAGGTCCAGGCACCTGAGATGCATCTTCTGGATGCCGAAGCACTGTTTGATCACGTCCCTTTTCGCAGCCTGGGCATCGTTATAGCGTGTCTCCGCACCGATCTGTGGCCTTCGGATAGACATCATCAGCCACTATCGCAAAAGGTAACCACTGTCGCCCATGAGCCAATCCCCCAGCTGAGGGTTCACCTCGAAGATGCTGAGAATTGTTGAGGATGCCAGAATGAAGGTGTCATGCACACTGCCCGGGTATCCGGTGCAGATGTTTATGATGTGCACCTCATGGTAACTCACCAGCTGCACATTCATCGAGTGGAACCCCTTTTGGTTTGTGTAGAGAGGCCTGTCATATGCAGGTGCCCGTAGGGCGCCATGCATCCTGTCGATCACCCTCTCGACTTGGGACATTTCGGTAATGGCGACGAACCCTGCTGCCCAGACACCCTGGTGGACTCCACAACGGCACAAATGCACCTGTGCACCGAGCTCTGTGAGATCCCGGTGAGGTCCCCACTTGATGCCTGGAAGGACCCCATGGTGTAGAGGTTCAGGGTGACCGTCACCTTGACGGCCACTGGAAGCAGGTGACACCTCCCATTCCCCTGATGTGCCAGGTACGCCATGATCTGGTAGATATGTCACACTGTCCCCCTGCACAGCCGGAGTCTTTGATGACATGCCCGGTCCGGCAGATCCTCGAATGACAGGCACTGCTGGTACACGCGAGGCCTCATGCAGCACCTCCTTTGCACCTCCTCCTCCTTTTTATCGGCCTACTGGGCGACCGGCTCTCCATCCTCAGCGAATGCCTTCTGTTCCTCTGTGGCACATTCTGCTGCTGCATGCTTCCCTGCTGCATCTTCCTCCTCCTCAAGCAGCTCCAGCTCATACTGTCTCAGTGCATCCTCTAGGGTTCAGCAACTAGGAGGAAAGCCACCATTGAATGGTGAATTCCAATATCCATTGTCTGCAGGGGTGAAAGGCCGACATGTTAGTATTGTGCATACCCCCGTGTCCAACCAGGTCCGAAAGGATACATGGTGTCCCTGGTTGGCTCTGCCCCCGCATTTCCCTCCTCGCCCCTCTGCACCCCAGACCCGTCGGTGCCCAGCATAATTGGGGCCTCTGGCCCTGGCGCCCGTCCCTGCTGCCAGGGGTACCATTGGTTGCCGCTGCCCCTGTAGTACAAGTATTTGCAGAGATTTTTCAAGGTTTCAGTGTCTTGCCAATTACTTACCAAATTCAACTAAACGATGATACACAACCTGTAATACAACAGCACCATTAAGGGATCAGTTGAAAGCTGAACTTGATAGAATGATGAATCTGGGGGTCATTAAGAAAATCGAAGAACCAACAGATTGGGTAAATGCAACGATGTGTGGTAAGAGACAAAATAACGATTTAAGAATATGCATGGATCCTAAAGACCTCAATGCCAACATCAAGCGAGAACACTATCCACTATCAAAACGTGAAGAAATAGCAGGCAAATGGTCATTGTGACATGCGTCAGTAAACTGGATGCATCGCAGGGTTTTTGTAACTCAAATTGGATGAGGAGAGTACGAAGTTTTGTATATTTAACATTCCATTTGGGCACTACTGTTTTCTTTGAATGCCTTTTGGGATAATTCTGCATCTGAAATCTTTCACTGGGCAATGGAGCACATTGTGGAAGGTATTCAAGGACTTTGTATGTATGTTGACGAAGTCATAGTCTGGGGGTGCTACGAAGGAAGAACACAATGACCGACTCATCAAAGTACTATGCAGTATTAAGAAGTATGAGCTAAGGTTGAACAAAGCCAAGTGTCAATTTGGCATTAAAGAAATCACATTTCTGGGGGACAAGTTGTCTGCTCAAGGCGTACAACCCGATGAAATGAAAATACAGGCAATAATGAATACAAGAAAAGAGTTCTGAGGATATTAGGAATGATCAACTTTATAGGCAAATTTATTCCAAATTTGTCATCTAAGACAATGTGTTTGAGAGAAGTTATCAAGAAAATGAGTACTTTTCAATGGACAGATAAGCATGAGCAAGAATGGCTTACTCTGAAGATAGCTTTGACAACAGCTCCAGTGCTAGCATTTTTCGACCCGACCAAGAAGACAAAACTCTCATCTGATGTGTCAAAGGATGGGTTAGGTGCAGTGATGTTACAGCAGGAAGATGGAGAGGATTGGAAGCCAGTGGTCTGCGCTTCTAGGTCCATGACCGATTCTGATTGTCGATATGCTCAAATTGAGAAGGAATATCTTGGACTTGTTAATGGCTTGGAAATATTTCACAGCTATGTGTATGGCCTACCAACTTTTCTGGTAGAAAAGGATTACAGACCACTGGTATCCATCATCAAAAATAACTTAAGTGAGATGTCACCATGCATCCAGAGAATGATGATGAAGCTTCAGCACTTTGATTTTGATCTCATTTATACACCATGCAAGCACATTGTAGTTGCAGATGTGCTATCAAGAGCTGCAGCCGTGCTGGACGACAATAATAAGGAAGAAGATGTGCAAGTGCATGTCAATGTGATAACAGTGGCACTGCCAGTGCCTGATAAAAAATTCAAACTAATAGTGGCAGAAACCAAAAAGGATGAAGTTCTCAAGAATCTCAACAAGGGATGGCCAAAAGGGTCACGTTCAAAATACCATAGCATCAGAGCAGAACCAAGTGTAACCAATGGATTCCTACTAAGGCTACGAAGGCAAGAAAGAATAATAATACCACAGTCTCTGCAAGCCAAAATTTTACAAGAAATTCATGAGGGCCATCTCAGAATTGAAAAGTGTAAAAGGAGAGCACGAGACATGGTACATTGGCCAGGGATCAACAAGGTTGGAAAAGGAATGTGCAAAATGCCAAAAATTCCAACAAAGGCAATGAAAAAACCAATGCAGATGGGTGACATAGTGACACTTCCGTGGCAGAAAGTAGGGATAGACTTCTTTTATCTCAAAGGTAAAGAGTATTTTATGGTGGTAGATTACCTTTCCAATTTTCCTGAAGTGGCACAGTTATCCAGCTCGTCAGCCAGGTATTTTATAATGCGTTCTAAAGCTATCCTTGCACATCATGGCATTCCATAGGTTGTCATGAGTGACAATGGTCCACGTTTCAGTTGTCAAGAATGGAGGGAATTTGCACAGAAGTACAACTTCAAACATGTCACATCCAGTCCTGTGAATCCAGTCAAATGGAAAGGTAGAGAAAGGTGTGCATATAGTAAAGCCATTGCTTAAAAAATCGATGGACAGCCAGGATGATCCATATCTGGCATCACTCAGTTATCGAGCATCACCTTTGAGCATTGGTCCATCACCATCACAATTACTGATTGTAGCGCACAATGACTTACGAGAGAGACGAGTAGAGATGAAGTCGATGAGGCTTTATTAAGCGAGACTTGTCCCCAGCAGTTCATCAACAGAATGGAGCGGCGGGGAGAAGCTAGGGTTCTTATACTCCGCCTTCAGGGCGGAGCCAGGAGTCAACAGCCAACCAGGACCTGGGATCTGTCAGCCAATAGCATCACGGCTTCACAGTCCCACATGAGGAAAATTTTGGGCATGTCATTACAGTTTTAGCCCTACACTGGGCGATGTACAAGGTTTGTGAAACTATTTACAATATTCGTAAGAGAAAAGAAAATTTTTGTTACAGTCCAACAACATTCTTGGTGCCACACCGATGCCACGAGTCGAGCGGGCGGTCTGGTCTTCCTCGTCGATCGTCTCAGCCCCGGTGGTGGTGCAGGTGCTTGTTCCAGCGTTGTCGTCTCCGGGAGCGTTTCGGTGTTTGTTTCTGTTTCACTCCTGGTCGGACACGGGAGGAGAACCGATCATCCCGGGAAGGGGGCAGTCGCGGGGTGCGCCAGTGGCAGGGAGGGGATGATCGGTGTCGGGGGTGTGTGTGTGTTGCCGGCGGGCGCCAGGTCTCGCAGGGAGACCGTGTCCTGTCGGCCGTCGGGGTACGCCACGTAGGCGTACTGCGGGTTCGCATGGAGGAGGTGAACCCTCTCGACCAACGGGTCTGACTTGTGCGCCCGCACATGTTTCCGGAGCAAGATGGGTCCTGGGGCCGCCAGCCAGGTCGGCAGCGACGTTCCGGAGGAGGACTTCCTGGGGAAGACAAGGAAGCGCTCATGAGGCGTTTGGTTAGTGGTGGTTCACAGCAGCGACCTGATGGAGTGGAGGGCGTCCGGGAGGACCTCCTGCCACCGGGAAACTGGGAGATCCCTGGACCGTAGGGCCAGTAGGACGGTCTTCCAGACCGTGCCGTTCTCCCTCTCTACCTGCCCATTCCCCCGGGGGTTGTAGCTGGTCGTCCTGCTCGAGGCTATACCCTTGCTGAGCAGGAACTGGCGCAGCTCGTCACTCATGAAGGAGGACCCCCTGTCGCTATGGATATATGCGGGGCAACCGAACAGTGTGAATATGGTGCTAAGGGCTTTAATGACTGTGGCCGCTGTCATGTCGGGGCAGGGGATGGCGCAGGGGAAACGGAAGTACTCGTCCACCACGTTCAGGAAGTATGTGTTGCGGTCGGTGGAGGGGAGGGGCCCTTTGAAATCCAGACAAAGGCGTTCAAAGGGGCGGGAAGCCTTGATCAGGTGCGCTCTATCCGGCCTGAAAAAGTGCGGTTTGCACTCCGCGCAGATGTGGCAGTTCCTGGTGACTGTACGGACTTCCTCCACAGAGTAGGGGAGGTTGCGGGACTTTATAAAATGGTAGAATCGAGTGACCCCCGGGTGGCAGAGGTCCTCGTGGAGGGCTTGGAGGCGGTCTATTTGTGCGTTGGCACATGTGCCGCGGGATAGGGCATCGGACGGCTCGTTCAGCTTTCCGGGACGGTACAAGATCTCGTAGTTGAAGGAGGAGAGCTCGATCCTCCACCTTAAGATCTTGTCATTTTTAATTTTGCCCCACTGTGCATTATTGAACATGAAGGCTACTGACCGTTGGTCAGTGAGGAGAGTGAATCTCCTGCCGGCCAGGTAATGCCTCCAATGTCGCACAGTTTCCACTATGGCTTGGGCTTCCTTTTCCACTGAGGAGTGGCGGATTTCTGAGGTGTGGAGGGTTCGGGAGAAGAAGGCCACTGGTCTGCCCGCTTGGTTAAGTGTGGCCGCCAGAGCTACGTTGGAGGCGTCGCTCTCGACCTGGAAGGGGAGGGACTCGTCGATGGCGCGCATCGTGGCCTTTGCGATATCCGCTTTGATGCGGCTGAAGGCCTGGCGAGCCTCCGTCGACAGGGGAAAGGTAGTGGTCTGTATTAGTGGGCGGGCCTTGTCTGCATACTGGGGGACCCACTGGGCGTAATATGAAAAGAACCCCAGGCAACGTTTCAGGGCTTTGGAGCAGTGGGGGAGGCGAAATTCCATGAGGGGGCGCATGCGTTCGGGGTCGGGGCCTATTATCCCATTGCGTACTACGTATCCCAGGATGGCCAGCCGGTTTGTGCTAAAAACGCACTTTTCCTCGTTGTATGTGAGGTTCAAGGCGTTAGCGGTCTGGAGGAATTTTTGGAGGTTGGCGTCGTGGTCCTGCTGATCGTGGCCGCAGATGGTTACGTTGTCGAGATACGGGAACGTGGCCTGCAACCCGTGTTGGTCAACCATTCGGTCCATCTCCCGTTGGAAGACCGAGACCCCGTTCGTGACACCAAATGGGACCCTTAGGAAGTGCTATAGACGCTCGTCTGCCTCGAAGGCTGTGTACTTGCGGTCACCTGGGCGGATGGGGAGCTGGTGGTAGGCGGACTTGAGGTCCATGGTGGAGAAAACCTTATACTGGGCAATCCGATTTACCATGTCGGATATGCGGGGGAGAGGGTACGCATCTAGCTGTGTGTACCTGTTGATGGTCTGGCTATAGTCTATGACCATCCTTTGCTTCTCCCCGGTCTTTACTACTACCACCTGTGCTCTCCAGGGACTATTACTGGCCTGGATTATGCCTTCCTTCAGCAACCGCTGAACTTCAGACCGAATAAATATCCGGTCCTGGGCGCTGTACCGTCTGCTCCTAGTGGCGACGGGTTTGCAATCCGGGGTGAGGTTTGCAAACAAGGATGGCGGTTCAACTTTGAGAGTTGTGAGGCCGCAGATAGTGAGTGGGGGTATTGGGCCGCCAAATTGAAATGTTAGGCTCTGCAGGTTACACTGGAAATCTAATCCCAGTAATGTGGGCGCGCAGAGTTGGGGAAGGACGTAGAGCCTGTAGTTTTTAAACTCCCTCCCTTGCACCGTTAGGTTAGCGATGCAGAACCCTTTGATCTCTACGGAGTGGGATCCTGCAGCTAGGAAATCTTTTGCGTACGTGGATGGATGGTCAAAAAACAGCGTCTTACCGTGTCGGGGTGGATGAAACTTTCGGTGCTCCCGGAGTCGATCAGGCATGGTGTCTCGTGTCCATTGATCAGCACCGTTGTTGTCGTCGTCTGGAGCGTCCGGGGCCGTGATTGATCCAGCGTCACCGAGGCCAGTCGTGGTCGTAGTGTCTCAGCGTCTTCTTCGGACCCCATGGAGCCATCGATGCTGGGGTCCTTTGTTGTCATCCAAGATGGCGGCGTCCATGAATCGCACGTGGCCGGGGGTGGACAAAATGGCCACCCCCATGGATCGCACGTGGTCGGGGGTGGACAAAATGGCCACCCCCATGAATCGCACGTGGCTGGGGAGTCACAAGATGGCGGCGCCCATCCTCCCCTCGTGGTGGCCGGGACCCAAAATGGCGGCGCCCGCGGGTCGCACATGGGGCGCTGGGGGGAGGGGGTTGGGGAGCGTTTGGGATGCGCTGGGCTCATTCTTCTCCGGGGATTGCGGCGACCCCCCCGGGACCGGCACACCGCCGCGAAATGGCCCTTCTTGCCGCAGCTTTTGCAAATAGCTGCGCGGGCCGGGCAGCGCTGCCGGGGGTGTTTCGCTTGCCCGCAGAAATAGCAGCGGGCCCCCCCGGGATGATCTGGCTTTTTAACCGCACAAGCCTGTGAGGGAGGGGGGGGTGTTGTCGCGACGGGGGTCCACGGAGCCCAAGGGGCTGCCGCGCGGTCGGGGCCGTAGGCGCGGGCGTTTTGCGAGGCCCCATCTAGGGAAGCTGCAATGGCCCGTGCCTCTGAGAGTCCTAGCGACTCTTTTTCCAAAAGTCTTTGGCGGATTTGGGGAGAGTTCATACCTGCCACAAACGCATCGCGAATTAACATATCCGTGTGTTCAATCGCGTTTACCGGCGGACAGCTGCAGCCCCGTCCCAAAATCAGCAGCACGGCGTAGAATTCCTCTAATGATTCTCCGGGACTTTGCCGTCTCGTTGCGAGTTGGTAGCGTGCGTAGACCTGGTTCACGGGGCGAACGTAGATGCTCTTCAGTGCTGCGAGCGCCGTCGGGAAATCCTCTGCGTCTTTTATGAGAGGGTAAATTTCCGGGCTTACCTTTGAATGCAGGACCTGCAGTTTCTGGTCTTCTGTGATCCGGCCGGGGGCCGTTCGGAGGTAGCCTTCAAAACAAGCTTGCCAGTGTTTAAAAACTGCTGCCGAGTTCACTGCGTGGGGGCTGATCCGCAGGCATTCCGGGGCGATCCGGAGCTCCAAAGTCCTTTAAGCTCGCTTAATAAATTGTAGCGCACAATGACTTACGAGAGAGACGAGTAGAGATGAAGTCGATGAGGCTTTATTAAGCGAGACTTGTCCCCAGCAGTTCAGCAACAGAATGGAGCGGCGGGGAGAAGCTCGGGTTCTTATACTCCGCCTTCAGGGCGGAGCCAGGAGTCAACAGCCAACCAGGACCCGGGATCTGTCAGCCAATAGCATCACGGCTTCACAGTCCCACATGACCCCTAATACATACTACCACACTGATGAACAGGAAGATAAGAACAACGTTGCCATGTCTTTCAAGTCAACAAATAAGTCACCAAATAAAACATCAACTGCAGTCTTAAAAGAGGAAACAGAAGAGATACTATGACATGTCAACCAGGTCTCTCCAACCTTTAGAACAAAATGATATAGCAATTGTGGAGGATCCTGATGGCTGGTTAAAGTGTGCAAAAGTAATACAGAAGATAGGTCCGGGATTCTACACAGGGCAAGGACAGGTACTCAGGAGAAACGAAAGAGCTTTGTTAAAAATTCAGCAACATGTTACTTCACTGTCAGCAGATGACGTGTGTGAAAACTTCTGTCTATCCAAACCAACGCAATCTGAACAAGAATCAAGGGTACAACCTGAAGATGTGCAGTGTAATGCAATTCCAACATAGGAATCTTCAGAGACACTAGAATGTCAATCAAAGTTTGGATCAACAAAAGCTTAGAAGTTCAACGAGACATCGAAAGAAGCCTGGCGGGCTGAATCTGTAGTGGACACTAATTGTAAATAATTTGAATTGTTATGCATAAGCAATTCTGTATGTTAATATATTAGACCTCCAACTAACAAATGGCAGCAGAACTATACCATGTGCCACTGCAACCTCGGGGACTCGTATTCCAGTTGTTAACAGTTTACAGTGTGTTAGTATTGTTTTCTACCCATGTCATTGTAATTTAATAAATCTTAACTAGTCACGAACTAAACATTCTTTGGTGCATTGACTCAATCATTGCAACATACTAGAACGTAACATTCACTTCCCAGCCTTTGTCACCCTGGAGCCATGTCCCCGTAATGGCAATTGGATCTATACCTATTTACTTCCATTTGTGCCATCAATTCATCTGCCCTGTTGTTAATGCTTTGTGCATTCAGATGGAGAGCCTTTAATTCAGTCTTTTTATTATTTTTGCAACCTCTTGTTTTATCTGTTGCCACACTCTTAAGTTTGTGCCCTCCGTTCTTTTCCTGACAGATTATCAATTCCCTTATTGCTATCTGGCTCTCTTGCCTTCTAATTTCTCTTTAATTTAACACATCTTCCCACATCCCTCGCACCCACTATTTAGCTCAAAGCTCTCTCTAAATTATAACATTAAATCATAACATTTTCCATCCGGTATAATACACATGTTAGCATGGAGCAACTAAAATGAAGGAGAAGAGAAAAACAGATGACACATTTTCAACAATTGAAACAAGGATCAAAAACATTTTCCATTTTCATAAAGGGGGGGAAGATAATTTTTTAAAAAAGAATCCTTGAAGGGATAAGATATATTGAATTAAAATTAACATAGGAAGTGGAAATTTGTCAAAAATCCTTCAGATCAGATTTCAGTGCTGAAACTATAGACTAATTCCATTTCCAAACAAACTGGGGTAGAAACATCTAACAGACATATAGATCAGTAAAGCATGTGCAATGAAGAAGCTCACAGCATTAAATGCCAGAAGGCATCTAAATCAAATAAGCACACACTCACAAGTATGCATAAACACAAGAAACTGCAGTTGCAGTCTGAAGGACACCTCGTCCAATCCCGGTAATGATTTGAAAGAGCAGTAACAGTGAAGCAACTATATGATCCCAGGCCTATGATATTATATTATTAAAAAAAGTCTATTTGTTCTTCTGAAAAATGCTTGATAGAGCAATGAATAGAATCTAACGTGCTGAAATGAATGAATAATGAGTTTATAGTGTAAAGTGATGACCTCCTGGCTTATACGGTTGTGGACTGCAGCTGATATAGCATCTCCATTCACTAAAATAATTTGATTTTATCCAAGAAATACAAATTGCCGCATTGGCAAAGTGAGCTATTCGATTTAATTTCTGAGTGTCAATTGGGGGACAGAGAAAATAAGAGTAGAGATTAGGAAATATCACCACACATAGAGTGTGCTAGATGGACAAAACAGACAGGCAGAGGAATCTTTTTCTTTTCAACTCATTAATCATAAGCAAGGAGCTCATCGAATCTCAGTGGAGTGGGCAGGAATTTGTCCACCTCGCCATTACCTCATGGGGTCAAAGGTCCTGCCGTTATTTTTAAATGGCACCCAGAGAGATATTCACTCCATGCAGCGCAGATGTGTTATGACTTCAATGTTAGGTTCCTCAAGGTACCTAAAAAAAACAAAATCTCGACTCCGTGGCTCAGCGGGAACATCCTGGGGATTCTCTTCATGACCATTTGGGAAAGGCGGGAGATCTTCTTTCCTCACGATGGGTGGAGGAGATCCTCCCATGTGATGATGCTGGCCTGGTGTAGCCATCAAAGGACCATGGGAATTATGGCCAACCCAGGACTCTAACAGATACACAGCCTATGTGTATTTAAAACACAGGTACCAGACCTGATTGAAACCCCCGCTCGTTTACATTTCAATGGCCCATTTTATCAGGACACTAGAACTCCAATCAAGCAACCGGTACAGCCACAGACTGATCGGCGCCACTCCCTTGCTCAGAAAGCACAACTGCCAAGGTCAATGCCCAGCTACCAAGGCACCCGCCCCTTTATTGGCCGAAATCGAAGAGAGTGATCAGAGCCCTGTCGAACTATTGGGTCCAAGGTTAAGGACCGCCCCAAAGAGCCCAAAATCCCAGGGGGGTAAAAGAGAGCGCAGCCATGTGTTCTGTCTCTCTTGGAGCCGGCCTGTGCCTAACCCAATTGCAGCAGGAACAGCCAGCTAAGTTCAAGACCAACGATCGCTACCTGACAGTTGAGCCCAGCAGAGACAGAACCACTTTCTTCGAACCAGCCAAGTGAAATCCAGATAAAGGCCTTTATCCATTTGCACAGTGCCAGTCGCCCTAAAGTTAAGTATAGGTTATTGTAGCTGGTAGGTGTAGTTTAACTCGTAGTAGATATTGTGTTTGCATGTTGAGATAACTCTTGTGTATGTAAATAAATCATCTTTTGAACTAACTAACTGGTTGCGTAGTCATTTGATCGATATAAGGGAAAGGCTTGTGGTTCACCAAGATAGATAAATAGAGCAACACTGGGATGAGGTCATCAGGGTGGGCAGCTCACGTGCAAAAACAACGATGGACTAGTCTAATGCAGGAAAAGGATAAATGATCTGACGTGCTCTTATAGGGTAAATGGGACTCTACTGACTCCAAATTGACACGCTCATCGGATAGTCTCAGGGTTAGAATCCACAGGGATGTCTCACATTATCAGCAGATGGGATATCAGCACTGAATGTCTGCCAGCCACATTAAGCTCGCCGTCTGATGTAAGTCCTTGCATAAACGGCATCTTAATCCTTCACTGAGGAGGGTTCAGTACATTCAACAGGCATGATTCTGAACTGCTCTTTCATCCATAGTGCTCACAGTCAATCTATCTGTCTTTCTGCAGGGCAAGATTGCCCACAACAAAAGGCAGAGAACAAAGAGGACACTCTCCACCCCTGAAGAACGGGTCTCAGAGCTCACTGGGTTGGATAGGGATCAATCCTGCATGGAAGGCGAGATCAGCCATACCCAACAAGCCAGTGAAGGTGCATCCAGTAAACATCAGCCACATGTGGACAATGACGGTGTGGCCAATAGAGTTGCAGCTTGCCTAGTCAATAATTAATCATCTCTTCTCTCTATTCCGCCCAGGAAGAAAAGGTGAAGGATGTCCTCCAGCAAGAAACTCAGCCCCAGCCTCCAGACCAGATGAAGATGCTGAAGACCCATCACTTCGTTCACCTACACTCTCCACCAGCACAGATACATGCAACTCTGTGGGACCTAGTTCTCGAGTAGACTCGACCTCATAACCTTGTGATCACCTCACAGACATTTGGCCACAGCAGGGGGAGTCAGTGACAGCTGAGGTCTCTGAGACTCGGAGACTGCTGGAGACCAGGCTCCTGCTGAGTCCCAGTGTAATAATGAGCCTCTGGAATCAGCCTTGCGAGAAATACTGGAAATGCAGAGACAAACAAGGGACTATCAGGCAGCGTTATCAGAGGTCATGAGCAGACTGGAACGAAGAATGGAGGAGTCCATCCACATTCTATCTGATATCCTGAGGGTGATGGTTTTCCCTGAGCTGTGCCAATCAGTGACGGACCCTTATCCTCCTCATTATTATCATGCAATCCACAAGGCAGCATTTCCTGCAGCCTGCATACTCCACGTCCCCTTATATTTGTGATTAGATACATTTGGGCAATCAATCGTAGTTCCCCTTGAGTGTTTGCACTCCAGCTCTAAGGCTGGAATCCCATCTCTAGCCCTTGACATGCCCTCAGTCTGTACATGGCATTCCATGGCCCCTTGCAGGGGAATACCATCCTGGAGGATGAAAGATGGCTGTTCATTACCTTCAGATATGACTGCACATCCACAATGAGGGTCTTCAAGTTAAAAGACCCATGTCATAGAATCCACAGACAGGCTTCTGGTGCTTGTCTTCCACTATCCTTGATGATAACTATCTTCACCCATTCTTTGCACTTATATCATGACTGCAAGCATGGTGCCTGAATGCCATGACCAGTACACTTCAATTCCCTCCAACTGGCAAAAAGTTGCTGCGCTGAACACATCCCACACTCGCAGAGACCGTCCCCGACCAATTTTTGTTCAAGTTTGTTTTTCAAATTGTGTCATTCTTTGGTGAATGTGAAAATGGTGCTCGACTTTCATGTATGAGACTAGCTTCCAACCACCCCCTATGATCCAGCAATTTACTCCCACCCTACCCCACACTGACCAGCTCCTAATTCCCATTCCTCCTGCCACTATCTAGCCTCTCCATTACCCTTTACCCCATTATTGTTCCTATGGATATTCCTGTTCTCCCCCTGAACCCTTTGATGTTGTTGTCCCCTTTCCATTTGAAATGAAATGAAAATGAAAATCGCTTATTGTCACAAGTAGGCTTCAAATGAAGTTACTGTGAAAAGCCCCTAGTCGCCACATTCCGGCTCCTGTTCGGGGAGGCTGTTCGGGGAGGCTGTCGATGTGACCACTGCCTTTCTGGAGGCCACATATATACCCACCCCACCATGAGACCATCAAATACCCCCCATAACGTTTCAGCTACTGACTTACAGAATCCAGGTACCTCCTTTGAATGTTACGTTTCCCTCTATCTCACAATATCTTGACTCAAACACACACGACAAAATACTTGTGATGACTGATCACGCCCTGCATACCATCCATTGCTGCCCAGTGGTCTTCTGATATCAAATTTACAGTGCAGAAGGAGGCCCATCGAGTCTGCACCGGCCCTTGCAAACAGCATCCTACTTAAACCCATGCCTCCACCCTATCCCCGTAACCCAGTAACCCCACATAACCTTTTGCACATTTAGGGGCAATTTAGCATGGCCAATCCACCTAACCTGCACATCTTTGCACCGTGAGAGGAAACCGGAGCACCAAAGGAAACCCACGCAGACACAAGGAGAAAGTGCAAATTCCAAACAGACAGTCACCCGAGGCCGGAATTGAACCCGGGTCGGATCTCCCCCCCCCCCCCCCCCCCCCCCCCCAAGACCGGCACTAAGATGTGCATGCCCTACAGAGCTGTCTAAGTTGGCTTGTACAATGCCAGGGCAATGAACATGCGCCCGACAGTGTGGCCTCAGCCTCAAAGCAGATTCTTCAATATAATAATAATCTTTATTGTCACAAGTTAGGCTTACATTAACACTGCAATGAAGTTACTGTGAAAAGCCCCTAGTCGCCACATTCCGGCGCCTGTTCGGGTACAAAGGGAGAATTCAGAATGTCCAAATTACCTAACAGCCCATCTTTCGGGACTTGTGGGAGGAAACTAGAGCGCCCGGAGGAAACCCACGCAGACACAGGGAGAACGTGCAGACTCCACACAGACAAGTGACCCAAGCCGGGAATCGAACCTGGGACCCTGGAGCTGTGAAGCAACAGTGCTAACCACTGTGCTTTATGTCCCCAACAGCGTGGCCTCAGCCCTAGGACAATCTCTTCAACAGGGCTTTAAACTATATAGTGGGGGGGGAGTTCAGTTGTAACAAGAATTAGAAAATCAAAGTTAAAGGAGAAAGTAGAAGTGCAGGTTAATGACAAGGACTTTAAATTAGTTAAAGGGGCCAAGGACACAGGAGAGTTTAGTGAAGTTTCCAGAACACATAATAGAACAGAGAGTACTGAAGGTTGCAGGAATCTAACTTCAGGCAGAGCAAAAATGCAGACAAATATGAGAAGGGAGGTGGTCAATGCAGGACAGAGAGCATTGTACCTAGGTAAATGAGCTTGTTATACACATTGGAATTGGCCGGTACAATGTTGTGGGCATCACAGAGACGTGGCTGCAAGGGGATCAGGGCTGGGATCTAAATATCCAAGGATATGTTTCCTATCGAAAGGAGAGGCAGATGGGCAGAGGGGGCAGGGTTGCATTGTTAGTAAGGAATGAAATTAAATCAATAGCAAGAAGTGGCATGGGATCAAAAGGTATAGAATCCATGTTGATAGAGTTGAGGAATTGGAAAGTTAAAAGACCCTGATGGGAGTTATGTACAGGCCTCCTAGCAGTAGTCAGGATGTGGGGCAGTAAATAAATCAAGAGATAGACAAGGCATATAAGAAAGACAATGTTACAATAATCATGGCGGACTTAATATGCAGGTGGATTGGGAAAATCAGGTTGGTAGTGGATCCCAAGAAAAGGAATTTGTGGAATGTTTAAGAGATGTTTTTTTGGAACAGCTTGCGACAGAGCCTACTAGGGAACAGGCAATTCTGGACTTGGTGATGTGCAATGAGGCAGACTTGATTAGGGAACTTAAGGTGAAGGAACCCTTAGGGAGCAGTGACCACAATATGATAGAATTTACACTGTAGTTTGAGAGGGAAAAGCTGGAATCAGATAAAGGTAACTACAAAGAAATGAGGGAGGAGCTGGTCAGAGTTGATTGGAAAGGGAGCCTATCAGGGAAGACAGTGGAACAGCAATGACAGGAGATTTTGGGGCTTATTCGGGAGGCACAACAGAAACTCATCCCAAGGAGGAGGAAACATGCTAAGTGGAGGGTGAGGCATCCATGGCTGACGAGAGAAGTCGAGGACAGCATAAAAGGAAAAGAAAAAGCATACAAAGTTGCGAGAATTAGTGGGAAGCCAGAGATTGGGAACCCTTTAAAAGTGAGCAGAGCTCAACTAAAAAAGCAATAAGTGGGGGGGAGAAGATGCAATACGCGTGTAAGTTAGCTAGTAATATAACAGAAGATAGCAAAAGTTTTTTCAACATATAAAAGGTAGGAGAGAAGCAAGAATATACATTGGACCACTGTAAAATGAGGTTGGAGAAGTGATAACAGGAAACAAAGAAAGGGCAGAGGAACTGAATAGTTACTTTGTATCAGTCTTCATGGTGGAAGGCACCAGTAGGATACCAGAACTTCAGGAGAATCAGGGGGCAGAGGTAAGGTAGTGACCATCATTAAGGAGAAGGTTGTGGGGAAACTGAAAGGTTTGAAGGTGGATAAATAACCTGGACCAGATGGACTACACTCGAGGGTCCTAAAGGAGAGAGCTGAGGAGATTATGGGGACATTGGTGGTGGTCTTTCAGGAATCACTGAAGGCAGGGAGAGTCCCCGAGGACTGGAAAATGGCAAACATAACATCCTGCTTAAGAAGGGAGGGAGGCAGAAGATAGAAAATTATAGGCCTGTTAGCCTGACTTTGTTCATTGCTAAGATTTTAGAGTCCATTATTAAAGACGAGATAGCAGAGTACTTGGAAGTGCATGATAAAATAGGACTGAGTCAGTACAGCTTCATCATGGGGAGGTCATGTCTGACAAATCAGTTAAAATTTTTGAGGAGTTAACAAGGAAGTCAGATAAAGGAGAACCAGTGGACGAGATCTATTTTGATTTCCAGTTGGGACCACAACTTTCACATTAACGATCTGGGAGAAGGAACTGAGAGCACTGTTGCTAAGTTTGCAGATGATACAAAGATATGTAGAGGGACAGGTAGTATTGAGGAAGCAGACGGGGCTGAAGAAGGATTTGGACAGGCTAGGTGAGTGGACAAAGAAGTGGCAAATGGAATACAATGTGGAAAAGTGTGAAGTTATGCCCTTTGGTAGGAAGAATGGAGGCATAGACTATTTTCTAAATGGGAAAAGGCTTATGAAATCAGAAGCAGAAAGGGACTTAGGAGTCCTTGTTCAAAATTCTCTTAAGGTTAACGTGCAGGTTCAGTCAGCTGTTAGGAAGGCAAATGCAATGTTACCATTCATGTCAAGAGAGCTAAAATACAGGAGCAGGGATGTACTTCTGAGGCTCTATAAGGTTCTAGTCAGACCCCATTTGGAGTATTGTGAGCAGTTTTGGGCCTCATATCTAAGAAGGATTTGCTGGCTTTTGAAAGGGTCCAGAGGAGGTTCACAAGAATGATCCGTGGAATGAAGAGCTTGTCGTATGAGGAGTGGTTCAGGGTCCGCACTCGTTGAGTTTAGAAGGATGAGGGGGGGATCTTATTGAAACTTACACTCTCTGTGTACCCGAACAGGCGCTGGAATGTGGCGACTAGGGGCATTTCACAGTAGCTTCATTGCAGTGTTAATCTAAGCCTACTTGTGACAATAAAGATTATTTATTTATTTACAGAGACGCCTAGATAGAGTGGACGTGGAGATGGTGTTTTCAGTAGCAGGAAAAAATAGAACCCAAGGGCACAGCCTCAGATCGAAGGGATGGTCCTTTAAAACTGAGATGAGGAGGAATTTTTTTAGCCAGGTGGTGGTGAACCTGTGGAACTCTTTGCCGCAGAAGGCTGTGGAGGGCAAATCACTGAGTGTCTTTAAGACAGAGATAGATAGGTTCTTGTTAATCCAGGGATCAGGGGTTATGGGGAGAAGGCAGGAGAATGGTGATGAGTAACAGAATAATAATCTTTTTATTGTCACAAGTAGGCTTACATTAACACTTAAAATGAAGTTACTGGAGAAAGCCCCTAGTCGCCATATGTCATCAACAGCATGTTCTGAGCCCCAGAACTGTCTCTTCTACTCGAGACAACATGGTCTCAGCCCCAGAACAGTCTCTGACTCTTCCTTGGACAGTTTTACAATTCTTGCTCCAGGACAATCTTCCATGATCCCACTCTGTTCCTTGTCCACCCCCTAGCCCTCTCTCCATCTCACCACTCCCCTCTTGTGATTTCCCCATCCCCACCCAGTCTTGCCTCTGTCTCACCCCTCCGCCTTGTGTTCCACACCCTTGCCCTGCCTGTGTCTCACCCCTCTCTGCTGGGCTTGCCTCCCCTGTCCAGCCTTGGCACAGCTTCTGCTACAGATACCCAATATTTTGCAGCAATGGTCTCAAAGGAATGCAAATCCAACTTCTACTGGCTTCTAGGTGGTGGGTGATCTGAAGCTCGCCGGGTGCTTGCAACATATATACAGTTGTGAAACAGACTTCTAACTATCTGCTGATGGGTCACATAATTTTGAGGAGGACTGTAATTCCAGCAAGTTGGCCTTTTAATGAGCAAATAGATGCAAGTGTAGTTCTCAATTTGGATCAGCAGGAAACATGACCCACCTTTAACACACCATCTAAGTCAGGAGAACAAAATTACAAACAAATTTCCTGTCGGCAGGGCACCTGGCAGTTGAGACCTCAGAAGTGTCATCATTCCTTTCTGTTGACAGTAGTCCTTGTGTAGTTATTTCAGTATCTGTTACTATAGGCAGTGAACAGTCCTCAGAAACAGAATCTGAACTCGTCACTGACTCTGGTCTCCATTCCAAAGTACAGCCGTCTAGATCTTCTAAAGGTAGAACCTCTTGAGAGGTTTCTGCAAACTCACTTTGTGCAGCAAGTAACTGATCAGCATGACATTGCCAAACTCTTCCATCATTCATCTATGTGGTGTCTGATATTGGACCTGTCTTTGCTAGGATCATAGCTAGTACCCATTTCTCATTGGTGTAACTCCTAGCTATCACTCTCTCTCCCTGGTTGAATACTCACCTTTTAGAGATTGGCTCCTTCCTTGTAATCTGTGTTTGTTGTTGTTTGACAATCTCTGAACTATCAGATGGAGTTAACAAATCAAACTGTTCATAGTTTCCGCTTAAACAACAGCATCGTCGGTGAACTTTCCATGGTAGCATGTAAATTGTTCGGATAAGATATTAGAAATTTGTTCACTCTTCTTGATAATATTCCTTGGTCCTTTGATGGTTTGATAGAATGCTTTAATGATTGTATAAAACGTTCGACCAATCCATTCGTTGCTGGATGGTATGGAGCTGAGTTGATATGGTGTATACCGTTCCCTTTCAAGTTGTCCTCAAACTCCTTCGAAGTGAACTGCGTACCATTATTAGTGACAATCTGCTGCGGTGTTCCAAATCTTCCAAATATTTTGGCTAGCTTTTCAATGGTCAGCTCAATCGTCGGTGACATTATTATTGCAACTTCTGGCTGCTTCAATCACCAAGAACATGTGACCCTCCAATTGACCGACATAGTCGATGTGTATTCTCTGCCATGGCTGTGTCAGCCATTCCCATGGATGTAATGGTTGTAATGGTGGAGTGTTCCTTAGTTCTGAACAAGATTGGCATTGCCCAACTTTCTCTTCACTTTGAGTATCTAATCCTGACCACCAAAAATAACTGCGTGCTAATTCCTTCATCCTTACCACACCAGGATGTTCCTTATGCAGTTGTTCAAGGACACTACTTTATTAGCATGAAGGAAAAATCACACGGATTCCGCATAATAGAATTCCATTCTGTACTGTCTACGCAGCTCTTTGTGTGATGAAGGGCTTCAGGTCTGGATTTTCCCCATGAACATCTGACAGCGTCCCTTTTTGGACCAAGTCCATAACCTTCCCCATCACTGAATTGGTCCTCAGCATGAAATACAAAATATTGACAAAGTTTTCTCCTGGGTCATGCTTGACTTGTAACAGCAATCGTGATGAAGCCACAGCATTTGCATGCTGCTTGGACTTGCGATACTGGATATCGTAAGTGTGTGCCGACAATATCAATGGCTATCTTTTCAATCTACTAACTGCCAAAGAAGGTACATATTGAGATGGCCCAAAGATTTTAATCAAGGGTCGATAATCCATCAAAAGGGTAAAATGATGCCCAGATCTATTGCTCAAAGCTTCTTTTTCGAGATGAGTGTAATTAATTCTGCGCTAGTAAGAATATGTGAAGCAAATGCTATCGATTGTTCCTCTCCTGAAGGGATGATGTGCGAGGCGACTGCACCAACTCCATAGGGTGAGGCATCGCAAAGTAATTGCAACTTCATTTTTGTATTATAATGAACCAACAGCTCTGCCTTCAGTAAAGCTTCTTTTACTTTATTGTATGCATTTTCACATTCTTCTGACCAGTGCCATGCTTGGATGTCACATAGCAATGTATGTCAAGACTTCAATCATGTTGCTAAGTTCAGCCATAATAATTGATCAATCCTAAAAATTACCTTAATTGAGTCACGTTTTGAGAACGTGGTGCTTCTAAGATTGCTGACATTATCTTCGGCTCTTTGTGTAAACAGCCTTTGTCGATGATATGACCAAGGTAATTTATGGATGACTTGAAAAAGTCACTTTTCCTTCTTAACTCTGAGGTTGTGGTTCTGTAACCGCTTCAGCGTAGCTTCCAGATTTTCCAAGTGTTTCTGTTCATTCAATGTGGTGAGAAGTACGTCATCTAAATAACACTGCACTCTGTTCAACCCACTTAAAATCTAATCGATGGTCCTTCAAAAAAAAAAAACAGGCGCAGGTGTTATTCCAAATGGAATTCTCCTGTAACTAAACAGATCTTTGTGCATCACGATGGTGAGTAGTTGCTGTGATTCGGCAGACACATTCACTTGCAGATTTACCTCAGGAATATTTATTTTACTGAATTTCTGTCCTCCAAAAGGTCCAGCAAATAGGTCTTCAATCAGCAGTAGTGGATAATGATCTATGCACAAAACTGGGTTATTAGTAGTTTTAAAATCTCCACAAATTCCCATTGAACCATCCGGTTTTAATAAAGAAACGATTGGTATTTCCAATCACTTGTACCAACAGGTTCAATGACTCCTGTCCTTACTAATCTCTCGATTTCTTCTTCAACTTTAGGCTTGATGGCGTATGATACGGTTCTAGCTTTGAGGCATTTGGGTGTGCTGTCTGGTTTCAAGTGCAGCTCAACTCAGTCGTAGAGCCTAGTGAATCTTCGAACAGCTTCTCATACTTCTACAGAAATCATTGCAAGTTGCTCTGTGAATGTATTAATTGGTTGACTGTTTCCCTGTGAAGCCTAATCGTAGCCAACCACACTCTGCCAAATCAAGCAGGAAAGTTCCCATGGTCAACGTGAAGAGGCAGCTTCGCCATCTGCCCATTTGCTTCTACTTTCACCACAATACATCCTTCTAATGGTACACCCTCTTCAGTGTACATCCTTAGGATCACATTTAACCATTTTAAAAGCAAGTGCTTCAGCTTTTGATGATAAATTGGCTCAGGTATTAGTGATACTACTGCGCCCGTATCTACTTCAATTTTAATTTATTGACCCTCAAGGAAATGCCCCAAAACGTTGTTGATCGCCCTGCATTGACAAAACACTTAGCTTTAGCTCTTGTTACAGCTCGGTTTTGCTGAGTGATCATGAGTTTCATCCACTAATTTGTAGATTGTTTACTTGTATTGTTCTTCTTGCACCTTCTTGGTGTAGGAAAGGTTTTCTGAGCACAACGTGCCTCAGCAATATGGCCCTTCTTGCCATAGTTCTTGTATGTATTCGATTTACTCCAGTATCCCCCTGATGAGTGTTCAATCTGAGTAAAACCGAGATATGTTTGCACCTTTGCAACCTTGTTCCTTGCGGTATCCATTTTGTGGATCTTTGCTCCAGCCTTGCTCTGCGAAGCTCCATACATGTGGTAACTTCCACAGCAGCTTTCAGAGTTAAATCACTTACAGTAAGCAGCTTCCTCTGGATTGCTTCACTGCGTAACCCACAAACCAGTCTGTCTCAAAGAGGAATATTATTAATCTTTATTATTGTCATAAGTAGGCTTACATTAATACTACAATGAAGTTACTGTGAAAATCCCCTGGTCGCCACACTCCGGTGCCTGTTTGGGTACACTGAGGGAGAATTCAGAATATCCGATTCACCTAATAGCTCGTCTTTCAGGACTTGTGGGAGGAAACCGGAGCACCCTGAGGAAACCCACGCAGACACACGGAGAACATGCAGACTCCACACAGACAGTGACCCAAGCCGGGAATCGAATCCGGGTCCCTGGCACTGTGGAGCAACAGTGCTAACCACTGTGCCACCCTATGTTGTACTAAATTCACAATACCTAGCTAACCTTCTTAAGACGCTACAAACTGTAAAAGGGTTGTCGTGTTAGGTACACTGGTATAACACTGGCTGCAACTGGATGCAGCTGTCGCACCAGTCAGCAGCGTAAGAGCGGGTCAGTGTCCCGTTTGGGAAGTGGAAATCCGCAAATTTCTGCAGGGCAAAGGATGGCCCGTGTGGAAGGATTTCTGCAGTAACGACGACTCAGGTCCTGGAAGTATAGGGCATACTTGGTGGGAGAACCTGAGTGAGATTCACAGAAAGAGTTTAGCAAAAGCGCGCAAGCCGATGGCAATTGTGTCCTGTCTGGCACAATTGCGACGCACAGAGGAGGTCGTCAGGACGCTCCGCAAGGAAATAGAAGGCATACATCGGATAAGTAAAACCGATATATGCAAAATTGAGAAGGAGAACCAGGAATTGAAAGGGAAATTAGCAGCAAAGGACCAAGAGGTGGTCACCAATCTTGTCTGGCGCACTTGAGTAGTTTCCAGTCACAATATGAGAAGGCTTATCAGGACCTGCAGCGTGCAGTCCTGGTAAAGAAAGAAACAGAAAACCAGTTAGAGAAGCTCCAGAAACAATGCAGTGATCTCAAGGCAGCCTTGAGAGCGCTCCACGCCACAACAACGGAACAAAGGCAGAGTGCTCTAGACCATGCAAAGTGCCGAAAGCAGATTGCAGACTTGAAAGCACTGCTTTCTGTCCAAAAGGGATTTCAAGAAACCTTTGGGGAAAGTTTAGACCAGGAAGACGGCCCTGATTGGGAAGAATTGCAAGAGACAGCGCAGAGATATGTTCAGGGAGCATGTGCGCAGGAAAAACCCCAAAGGATGACAGCACCCCCACCCCCCACACAACAGATAATACAGGCTCCCATGAACCCTGTAACAACCCACCGCACCGCCACAGCAGACGCGGCGGACGTCTTATATTCCACCCCCCTCACAGTGACCCAATTACGGGACGCGTGTGCCAAAATCACACCGTTCCTCCCCGCTTCAGACCCACACCATTTCTTTGCCACCGTCAAACACCAGGCGACCATGAACGGCCTGGATGAGAAAGAACAGGTTCAGCTCACGGTCCTCAGCTTAGACCCATCGGTCGCAGCAGCCCTTCCCGACCCACAGAATGTAGGAGGAGGCACCCTTGCAGAAATGCATACCGCGATCCTGGATGCGATCGGGTACAACCGGGGCGACCCCATAGACGGTCTGAATAAATGCAGACAGAAAAAGTCCGAACACCCCACAGCGTTCGCAGGACGCTTGTGGATTCATTTTGAAGCCGTTTTCGGCAACGTAGACCGTGCCCATTTGTCCCCAGACAATATGGCCTAGTGGACCGCACCCTTATCTCCCATGCCACGGAAGCAGGACAGAATGCAATTATGACCCCTCGGAGGAGGCTCATTATGAGAAGTGGGTGGTCAAGAGATTGTCCCGCGTTTGGGAACAAGCGGCTCACAGTAAATCAGCCACTAGAACCCCTGAGGAAAACCAAGCCGCCGCAGACGTGCAGGCAGTAAGAACCACTCTTCACAACCCCGCCTGGGTAAACGAGGGAAAGAACAGCCCCCCAGCCAAACCGCAAGAGTGCTACAATTGCGGAAAATTGGGACATTTTGCTAGAGAATGCAATGGCCCTAAGAAACCACAGAGTGCCCAACCGACAGGCACTCTCGATAAGAAAAAGGCAGAGCCCGTAGCGACCGAGAACTGAGGTGTCCACATGATGATTTAAAGGAGACACTTGGTGAAAAGTGTTGTCCCTTCTGATGGAACCTGCAGAATGTTTTACGTTGTCTGTCTGTTTGTTGAATGTTTTATGTTGTCTGTCCATTTGTTAAATGTTGTTCGTCCTACAGGAGAATTTTCTCACCGCCCCACACCCATTCACCTGAGCTTTTAATTTTTCCCGCTGGCACCCACCACTGCCACACGCCCATTCGGCCGATACCTCTGAGGACTTGTCTCAGAGGCCCACCAGACCAGACGCCCGATCGTAGCTACTCTTCTGATTGGATGGAAGAATCAGAACAGTAACCCCACCATGATGACTACATTTTTGTCCGTTCTTTGGTCGCTCAGGCAGTGGAGAAACGGCGTGAGACCCGCCCTGCCTGGGACCCCCCCCCCCCCCCCCCCCCCCCCCCCCGTTGGTCAAAAAGCTCGGGTAGGGAAGATACGGTATTGGTAGCCGTCCTACCCAGGGACTCCATCCAAATCGTACCCGTCGCGGCCCACACGCACCTCATTCGAACTTTACTTTCAAAAACCGTTTTATTTTATTTAGGCAACCTTTGGGTTGCTGCCACATGCTATTTACATCCTAGAGCATTTGGATGATAAAGTTAGCACTGGTCCACCATTGGGAAGTGTGCCGTGTCCAAACATTTGTTTTGAAAAAAAAAATGGGGGAGGAGAGTCACATACTGTGACCAATTATAAGGGTTTAATTGGCCCCAAGAAGGACAGACACACTAACACACCAGATATTAAACCGAAGTATTTACACACACTACGCTTGTCTTACAGAACTCCAGAAGCTCCAAGTCCGGAGAAAACCAGCAAAAACAGGAAAGGAAAGAAAGAAGACAGCCATGAGGACTCCTTTCTTCGTGCTCAACATGCTTATTATGGACCTTTGGTTGCGCGGGAACGCGGACCCCATTACTCCAAACCCCCCTGCCGTTAACGCTTCACTGCCCCGTAGTACCGAGGGCCCAGTCACCAACCACGCTGCATTATCCTGGTGTGCCAAGCTCATAACTAGGTACTCCCTATCATACATCATTGAGGCACTGTTGGCATTGGCTATACTCAGTTGTGCAGTACAGACCATGCGCCTCCGCAAGTGGAAAAGGAGAGCGTACCGCGCTCGAACCCCGGTATATCGGATCCGATCCCCGATATTCGGCTATGACCAGACCCCAGACCCCCGCGACCTATAAAGAATAAAGAGTATTCACATGCATTATTCCTGTAAATAAAGAGATATACGGAACATTTCATTTAAACAAATGTATGATCCTGAGCTTGACTGCCAAGCCAGGAAAGAGTATATTAAATGTTGTGATTGTTGTTGTATGTTTTAGGAAGATAGGATAATGCAATGTTTAGGAGTATAGAGTGTTTAGGTAAAATTAGAGGTTCCCAGTTAATTTTTTTATAGATACATGCCCCTGCCTGACATAGCGCCCTCAAGAATTGTTTAGGTAAATTTTTGTGCATAGCTAGGGTCAGAGTAGTGGCCATGTGGGAGGTGCCCCCCCCCAGTCGGGAAACAAAGAGGACAAAATTTATGTGATCCTTCATGCTTCGCGTTAGGATCACAAGGCGGGAATGTAGCCATGTAAAATGGCTGCGTTCTGATTAATCTGGCCAAAACCCAGTTTAAAAATGCTAACCTGAAAGACTGCTGGGAAAAGCAGCCAAGAAGACACAAGCAGGCAGCTGCAGACACGTTTGCATATTCAGCTCTGGGAACGTAGCCCAGATCGATACTCAGGGCTATCAACAGCCCATCAACCCAGGTATCCGCAGTTGCATTCAGGACTGTTTACACCTAATCTACTCAGACATCCACAGTTAAATCGGCTATCCCCGGGAACAATTGCAACATATTAGCAATTGAATACCGGGCCAGACCTGTCGGCGCCTGCAGTGGCCAAAACAAAGACAGGTGAGTGACCACCCCCCGATCGAGGAATCGCCTCACCATTGGACACATCGACCCCAGAGATTGGGGACAGAAACCAATCACTTGGGACTCAGGGTCAAGGGCCGCCCCGGGAGGCGGGAAGCCCCTGGGACCTATAAAAGTGAAGGTCCAAGTTCAGATCTCTCTCTCTCTCCTCTTCGCCTGCTCGAGACCTTCGCAAGACCAGCCATCGTGTATCGTAAGCTTGAATCCAACGATCGCTATCCGGTAGAGACACCTAGCCACCGACCTGTAGCAGCCTTTTGAATCCCGCGGGCCAGATTTGATTGGACAAGCCATTCGTTTCCCTGACCTGGTGGGCTCTTCCTAAGTTAAGTATTGGCCAGTAGTGATAGGTTTGTTATATAGAAAGTAGTATTAGGGTATTAATATTGCTTGTTGTATATAATAAATGACCGTTGTTTTAATCCTTACTAAGCGGTGTGCTGTGTTATTAATCATAACCTGAACTTGAACCACGTGGCGGTATCATAAAGATACCTGGCGACTCATGAGCAAAGGTGACCTAAACAGAGCAAATAGACTAAAGCTAGAAAGAGCAACAGGACTTGTCCCTGGTTTGGCTGAGTGATCAAAATTCTGTAGCAGCATAAACATTTTACGACCAACTGAGCTGAGAAATGTTCCGACCTTTAGGTTTCCAGTGTCTGATTGAATATCAAAAACAATTGGAATCTTTCCTCATATGAATTCCATGTTTCATAAACCTCATCAAACCAGCCCACGGCGCCATTTTCGGATCCCAGCTCTTGGGTCTACACTTCCTCCCTTCCGACTGTGTTGGAAAGTATGGCACTAACAATCCTTTGAACAAGCAACTAGGAAATCTTTCCGTTTTTATACTTGAGTATTTTGACTTTTCATTCGAATAGTGGCCCGTGCAGAGTTGGCAGACTTTGAAATCCCCATGTAGCTTCAACATGTGCACAGTCCCTGCAGTCCAGACCCCACTCACTTAAATGCAAGCAAGCATTTCCCGACTGTTGGTTTTCTTACTCAAAGTTGTGAGTGAAAACTTTTGTTAAACCTTCACATTGGCGGCAGTGCTTTACCCGATATCTGTGTGTGTGGGTGCAGTCCCGAGAATCTTCCATTGCTCCCAATGATGTTCCACAATTAGTCGGCAAAAATCTTCTTTCAAGTGATTTTTTTTCTGCATCAATCCTCATCGCCAGAATTCTGTCCTTTTATATTTCTTTGTTGCTGCAAAGAGAAAAGGTATGGAGGCGCCCACACTCTAGAACAAAGAACAAAGAAAATTACAGCACAGGAACAGGCCCTTCGGCCCTCCCAGCCTGCGCCGGTCCAGATCCTTCATCTCAACCTGTCGTCTATTTTCCAAGGATCTACTTCCCTCTGTTCCCCGCCCATTCATATATCTGTCAAGATGCATCTTTAACGATGCTATTGTGCCCGCCTCTACCACCTCCGCTGGCAAAGCGTTCCAGGCACCCACCACCCGCTGCGTAAAAAACTTTCCACGCACATCTCCCTTAAACTTTCCCCCTCTCACCTTGCAAGCGTGACCCCTTGTAATTGACACCCCCACTCTTGGAAAAAGCTTGTTGCTATCTACCCTGTCCATACCTCTCACAATTTTGTAGACTTCAATCAGGTGCCCCTTCAACCTCCGTCTTTCCAACGAAAACAATCCTAATCTACTCAACCTTTCTTCATAGCTAGCACCCTCCGTACCAGGCAACATCCTGGTGAACCTCCTCTGCACCCTTTCCAAAGCATCCACATCCTTCTGGTAATGTGGCGACCAGGACTCAGTGCAGTATTCCAAATGTGGCCTAACCAAAGTCCTATACAACTGTAACCTGCCGACTCTTGTACTCAATACCCCGTCCAATGAAGGCAAGCATGCTGTATGCCTTCTTGACCACTCTATCGACATGCATTGCCACCTTTAGGGTACAATGGACCTGAACTCCCAAATCTCTCTGGACATCAATTTTCCCCAGGACTCGACCATTGACTGTATAGTCCGCTCTTGAATTGGATCTTCCAAAATGCATCACCTCGCATTTGCCTGGATTGAACTCCATCTGCCATTTCTCTGCACAACTCTCCAATCTATCTATATTTTGCTTTATTCTCTGACAGTCCTCCTCGCTATCTGCAACACCACCAATCTTAGTATCATCTGCAAACTTGCTAATCAGACCACCTATACCTTCGTCCAGATCATTTATGTATATCACAAACAACAGTGGTCCGAGCACGGAATCCTTAGTCACCTTACTCCATTTTGAGACACACCCTTCCACCACTACTCTCTGTCTCCTGTTGCCCAGCCAGTTCTTTATCCATCTAGCTAGTACACCCTGAACCCCATATGACTTCACTTTTTCCATCAACCTGCCATGGGAAACTTTATCAAACGCCTTACTGAAGTCCATGTATATGACATCTACAGCCCTTCACTCATCAATTAACTTTGTCACTTCCTCAAAGAATTCTATTAGGTTTGTAAAATATGACCTTCCCTGCACAAAACCATGCTGCCTATCACTGAGAAGTCTATTTTCTTCCAAATGTGAATAGATCCTATCCCTCAGTATCTTCTCCAACAGTTTGCCTACCACTGACGTCAAGCTATAATTCCCTGGGTTATCCCAGCTACCCTTCTTAAACAAAGGGACAACACTAGCAATTCTCCAGTCCTCCGGGACCTCACCCGTGCTCAAGGATGCTGCAAAGATATCTGTTAAGGCCCCAACTATTTTGTCCCTCGCTTCCCTCAGTAACCTGGGATAGATCCCATTCGGACCTGGGGACTTATCCACCTTAATGCCTTTTAGAATACCCAAAATTTCCCCTTCCTATGCCAACTTGACCGAGAGTATTTAAACATCCATCCCTAGCCTCAACATCCGCCATGTCCCTCTCCTTGGTGAATACCGATGCAAAGTACTCATTAAGAATCTCACCCATTTCCTCTGACTCCACGCATAAATTCCCTCTTTTGTCTTTGAGTGGGCAAATCCTTTCTCTAGTTACCCTCTTGCTCCTTATATACGGATAAAAGGCTTTGGGATTTTCCTTAGCCCTGTTAGCCAAAGATATTTCACGGCCCTTTTTAGCCCTTTTTATTGCACGTTTGAGATTTGTCCTACTTTCCCGATATTCCGCCAAAGCTTCATCAGTTTTAAGTCGCCTAGATCTTATGTATACTTCCTTTTTCATCTTAGCTAATCTCACAATTCCACCCGTCATCCATGGTTCCCTAACCTTGCCATTTCTATCCCTCATTTTCACAGGGACATGTCTGTCCTGCACTCTAATCAACCTTTCCTTAAAAGACTCACACATTTCAAATATGGATTTACCCTTAAACAGCTGCTCCCAATCCACATTCCCTAGTTCCTGACGAATTTTGTTATACTTGGCCTTCCCCAATTTAGCACTCTTCCTTTAGGACCACTCTCGTCTTTGTCCATGAGTATTCTAAAACTTACGGAATTGTGATCGCTGTTCCCAAAGTAATCACCGACTGAAACTTCAACCACCTGGCCGGGATCATTCCCCAATACCAGGTCCAGTATGGCCCCTTCCTGAGTTGGACTATTTACATACTGCTCTAAAAAACTCTCCTGGATGCTCCTTACAAATTCTGCTCCATCTATCCAACACTACATGAGTCCCATTCAATGTTGGGGAAGTTAAAATCTCCCATCACGGCCACCCTATTGCTCCTACATTTTTCTATAATCTGTCTACATATTTGTACCTCTACTTCACGCTCGCTTTTGGGAGGCCTGTAGTAAAGTGCCAACAATGTTACTGCACCCTTCCTATTTCTTAGCTCTACCCATATTGCCTCAGTGCTCGAATCCTCCATCGTGCCCTCCTTAATCACAGCTATGATATCATCTCTGACCAGCAATGCAATTCCTCCACCCCTTTTACCTCCCTCTCTATCCCTCCTGAAGCATCTATACCCTGGGATATTTAGTTGCCAGTCTTGCCCTTCCCTCAACCAAGTCTCAGTAATACTAATAACATCATATTCCCAGGTACTAATCCAAGCCCTAAGTTCATCTGCCTTACCTGCTACACTTCTCGTATTAAAACAAATGTACCTCAGACCACCTGTCCCTTTGCGTTCATCATCTCTTCCCTGTCTACTCTTCTCCTTAGTCACATTGAGTTTATTATCTAGTACCTTACTGGCTTTAGTTGCTGCCTCTTTACTGACCTCTAACTTTATCATAGATATCATAGAATTTACAGTGCAGGAGGCCATTTGGCCCATCGAGTCTGCACCGGCTCTTGGAAAGAGCACCTTACCCAAGGTCAACATCTCCACCCTATCCCCATAACCCAGTAAACCCACCCACCACTAAGGGCAATTTTGGACACTAAGGGCAATTTAGCATGGCCAATCCACCTAACCTGCACATCTTTGGACTGTGGGAGGAAACCGGAGCACCCGGAGGAAACCCACGCACACACGGGGAGGATGTGCAGACTCCGCACAGACAGTGACCCAAGCCGGAATCGAACCTGGGACCCTGGAGCTGTGAAGCAATTGTGCTATCCACAATGCTACCGTGCTGCCCCTTCCTAATCTGGTTCCCATTCCCCTGCCACATTAGTTTAAAACCTCCCCAACAGTGTTAGCAAAAGCACCCCCTAGGACATTGGTTGCAGTCCTGGCCAGGTGTAGACCATCCGATTTGTAATGGTCCCACCGCCCCCAGAACCGGTTCCAATGTCCCAAAAATCTGAACACCTCCCTCCTGCACCATCTCTCAAGCCACGTATTCATTCTGACTATTCTTGAATTTCTACTCTAGATTCTAGTAAAACACAAGGAAAGGTTTATTAAGGGTGTTGGTCAGACAATCAAGGAGATGATCTGTCCAAAGCCCGCGCAGATACCCTGCTGACATCACTACACATCACGTGATGCAGAACCAGCAAGAATGTATTCCCAGGTACATAACAGTGCCCCTGTCTGCCATAATTCCCACCACTGGTGGGGGTGGAAAATACTGCTGAACGTACCAATCATTATTTTTACAAACAAAGCAAACTGCGAATGTATGTGTAGAAAATTGGCTGAAAGCTTGGGAAACTAGATGAAAACGTATGATGGTAGGCAGACAATGGCTTGCATTTAAACAATCAGTACATGGTTTGAAACTAATTTCATTCCTTGAGACACAAAAACCAGGTGGATCCAACTACAGCGAACAAGAGAAGTTAAATTTGTATTCGATCAATGGAAGAGGCTTACAAAGATGCCAACAAACATAATAAACCTGAGGATTAGGAGAATTTTGGAACTCAGCAAAGGAGGACCAAGAAACTGATCAAGAAAGATAAAATTGGAAATGAAAGTACACGAGGAAGAAACATAAAATATGGACTGTAAAAGCTTCTTTAGGTATGTAAAAGAAAAAATATTAGAAAGACAAATGTGGACCCACTGCAGGCAGAGTCAGGAGAATTTTGTTTGGGAACAAACTTTGTCTTCACAGAAGAAGATACCAAATGCTCCCCAGGAATACTAAAGAACCAAGGGATTAGTGTGAATGAGGAACTGAAATAATTAGTATTCATGAAAAAAGAATACTGGAGACATTAATGGGACTGAAAGTTAGTACATGATCTGCATCCCAGACTGTAGGAAGAGGTGGCTGTCGAGATAATGAACTCATTAGTGGTCATCTTCCAATATTCTATTGATTTTGGAACTCCTCCTGCAGATTGGAAGGTAGCAAATATAACCCTGCTATTTAAGAAAGGGGGGAGGGAGAAAATAGGGAACAACACTTGTTAGCCTGACGTCAGTGTTTGGGAAAATGCTAGACTTTATTATAAAGAATTGATAACCGGAAGCTTCAAAAATGTTAAGATTTGGAAAAGTTAATAAGAGAAATAATTTTGACAAACCTGTTAAGAGTTTTTTGAGGATGTAACTAGCAGAATAGAAATGGGGGAATCAAGAAGCAAAATTAGACCACGTGGGATTGAGGATAATATACCGGCATGGACTGAGAATCGATTAAGAGACAGAAAACAGTGAGTAAGAATTATCAGCTCATGCTGAGGTTGGCAGGCTGTGACTAGGGGGGGGGGGGGGGGGGGGCGGGGGGGGGAGGGGTGGTCAGTGTTTGGGCCCGAGCTGTTCACAATCTATATCAACGATTTGGATGTGGGGACCAAATGTAATATTTCTAAGTTTTCTGATGGCACAAAACCAGATGGCAATCTGTGGTGAGGAAGATGCAATGAGCCTTCAAGGGGATTTTGACAGGGCAAGTGAATATGCAACAAGGGACCAAGAAACAAATTGAGGGACACTTTGGCCTTGGGGTGCACCTAGGGAGGAGAGGAGCATATGGTGCCAGAGCTGTGAAGGAGGAGGGTGGAGTATTGATAGGGCTCTGTGAGAGCAGGGGTTTGTCAGAACCTTTCAGCTGGAGAGGAGATTGAAGAGGGGAGCACAGTACACATGTGTACTGCGCATGCACGTGCTTGAATGTCGCTAATATGAGAAAACATCATTCCAGCCTCAAACAACCCGGGGTGCAGGACAACCAACTCAATTACAGGATGAGCCTGTAAAATCTGAAGTGGTTGGTCACCCTGGTGAGCAAGGACATGGCTGATGGAATGTTATGTGGAGAATTGTGAAGTTATACACTTTGGTCGGAAAAACAGAAATGCAGAGTATTTCTTAAATGGGGAGGGATTGGGAAGTGTTGATGTACAAAAGGATTTAGATGATCTTTTCATAAGTCACTGAAAACTAACATGTGGGTGCAGCAAGTAATTAGAAAGGCCAATGATATGTTGACCTTTATTACAACAAGATTTGAGTACACCAGTAAAGAAATCTTGCTGCAATTACAAAAAGCCTTGATGAGACCGCATCTGGAGTATTGTTTACTGCTTTGATCTCCTCACTTCAGGAATGATATACTTGCCATGCAGGGATTGCAATAAAGGTTCACCAAACTAATCCTTGGAATGACGGGATTTCCCTATGAGGAAAGATTGAGGAGACTGGGTCTATATTCTCTAGCTTTTAGAAGGATGAGAGGTGATCTCATCAAAGCATACAAAATTCTTAAAGACAGGTTAGACGCAGAAGGCATATTTCCCCTGGAAGGGGGCTCTATTAGCAGGGCGCGCAGCCTCAGAATAACAGGGAGGTCATTCAGGGTTGAGATGTGGAGGAATTTCTTCACTCAGAGAATGGTAAATCTTTGAAATTTTCTACCCAGAGGGCTGTGGAACTCAGTCATTGAGTATATTCACGACAGCGATTGATAAGATTTTTAGATATTGAAAATATCTAAAGATATGAGGATAGTGTGGAAAAACAGCCAAGATCTAGTTGAATGGCGAATCAGGCTCTAATGGCTATATGGCCTACTCCTTGCTCCTATTTAATAATAATAATAATCTTTATTGTTACAAGTAGGCTTACCCTGCAATGCAGTTACTGTGAAAAGCCCCTCGTCGCCACATTCCGGCGTCTCTTCGGGTACACAGAGGGAGAATTCAGAATGTCCAAATTACCTAACAGCACGTCTTTCGGGACTTGTGGGAGGAAACTGGAGCACCCGGAGGAAACCCACACAGACACGGGGAGTCCACACAGACAGTAACCCAAGCCAGGAATCGAACCTGGGATGCTGGTGCTATGAAGCCACAGTGCTAACCACTGTGCTACCACGCTGCCCCTTATTTCTTGTGTTCTTAAAGCCTTTGGTTCAGAGCATTGCTTGACAGGGAGATAGATTGGGCAATTTTTAAATTGCAATTTGAAGCTCTCTTGATGAAAATGGTAGTCAGTAATCTACTATCTATTTGCCACACTTAATTATATGTAAATTAAGGGTTAATTATGATTAACTGACACGGGTTTGTAAAAGATTGGTCATCTCAGATAAATTCAGCAGAGTTCTTTGGTGAACAAACAGAGTCTATTAATGAAAGAAATGCTATGGATGTCCCTTAATGATTCCCAAAAATGTGTGATCAGGTATTGCATAGGAGATTATTTGATATAATTAAATTATGTGTGGTATGCGTGAGAACTTGGTAAAAGGCTTTAAAAGGCTTAAAAACATCGAATAATGACTAAAGCATGATTTTTTTATGGACTGGACAAATACAATCAGTTCATCTTAAACAAGTTAATATGCAAGCTCAAAGAATGGATAGTTAAGTGCCATAGAGCACATTATCTGCTGATATCATCAATGCCAATTTTGATGTTTATGATATCATCAATGCCAATTTTGATGTTTAATTACCCATTGATATGTGCATGTGCAGAAAATTCTTCATATGTTTTTAAACTTTGGAGCAATTTGAAATAATGCATTGATTAGACAGTATTTTTTTGAAGTAATTTACATTGAAAAGCTCCACTTCATCTTTCATGATGTTTTAGGATGGAGGAACACTTCACAAAGTTTGGGTTCTGTGAGTTGGACCTTTGCCTGCATCGTTTTAATCAACACAGCTTGCATTGTTTTCTGCAATCGTGAATTACATTAACAGCTGGGCTTCTTTGCACATTTTTAACCATTCACTTCTGCATAAGCAGAATGTGCTAATGAGCTTGTGGTGACTTTTTAATTAAATGAAGCAACTCTCAGCAATCAAATCTGGTTTGTTTCTTTCTCTTCTGAATGGAAATCAACTAATCACTTGTCTGAGTCTTCAATCTAAACCAATAGTAGGAGCGTGTTCAGATACTGGGATAGTTGATGCATTAAAAATGAAGCTATTTGCATCTTGTTAAATACCCACCTCTGTGGCCCATTCATTTGACAAGACGAAAATTAGTAAGACTACAACTTAGTAAAGTATCGGGAAATAAATCATTTGCCTTTATATCCCTCCTTTCACGATCTCGGATTCCCAAAGTATCTTGTAGCCAATGAATTACTTTTGAATTGTAATCACTGTTGTCACATAGGAAATACAGCAGTCAATTCTCACACCACAAGGTCCCAGTGGGATAGATGATCAATTCACTTTCCCATGTGTTGGTTGAGAAATAAACGATGATCAGGAGAGCAGGACAATTCCCTTGCTTTTGTCTGATGAGTGCCATGGCATCTTTTGCATTGACTTGACAGAGCAGACCATCTGAAAGCCTAAATTGTGTATTCAATCTTTGACCAAGAGGTTTGAACCCACAGTTTTTGCTTCACAGTATGAATACTATCACTGGTACCGGGCCAATAACATTCCGAGGTGCACCTCGGTTTAAGTTTGTTTTTGCCTTGCATTATTCATTGTCAAGACGACATACACAATATTTGATGTAGTTTGTGGCTGCCCTGCCATTAAAAGAGGAGAGATTTTCTCTAGTCAGGTAACGTCTGATTAACATTTATGTGTAACAACGTAATTATTTTTCCGGTTGGGAAGTACGCATCGACGCCAACCCACAAAGGATGATGACTGCAGTACAAAGAAAATGTGAAGAAACTGTTAATGATATGCATTGCAGCAATGTGGGTTCAAGGGCGAGCTTGAAGATAAAACCAAGTCTGTATTGCAGTGATTTTATATTAGAACTGGCAGCGCTGAGTCGTGAAAACTACATGCTTACATTTTCCAGCTGCTCTCTAACTCCAAAAGACATGAGATCCCTTCACTTCCAACTGGTCCTGGGATATTTTCAGCTTTTGCATCAAGATATTGAAAATCACTGACTAATACAAAACAAAGAATTATTGCTGCAACATTAATTCTAAAGTCAAATATGCATTTAAAATACAGGGCGTGATTCAGCGAACTGAAGTTAAAATAGGCTGAAGGGCGCATTTAGAGGGGTATTTCCCAACGGCTGCAGCAACAAGAAACATCCTGCTATTCAACGGCACTTTGCTTTTTTTTAGCCTCGTGGAGATTCTCTCCGCTGAGGCTGCACTAAGAGGGATTTCCTTGCTCCTCGCAGAGCGGGATGCCATTTTTTCTGGCAGCCCCAGTCTCTCCCCTGTCCCTTCAGGACCCCTCCACCTTGTTTTTGACCCCCCCCCGTGCCCCTCACCCCCACCCTTGAGAAAGTGTTACAACTATCACCTGCACCTCTGGGTCACTCACTGGTGAGCACCTCGCAATCGAAGATTCACAACAGGTGGAGGAAGGAACATCCCAAGGAATCATAGAATCATAGAATTTACAGTGCGGAAGGAGGCCATTCAGCCCATCGAGTCTGCACCGACTCTTGGAAAGAGCACTCCATTTAAGCCCACATTTCCAACCTGTCCCCGTAACCCCACCTAACCTTTGGACACTAAGGGCCAATTTAGCATGGCCAATCCATCTAACCTGCACATCATTGGTCTATGGGAACAAACAGGAACACCGGGAGGAAACCCACGCAGACACGGAAAGAATGTGCAAACTCCACACAGTCACCCGAGATCAGAGTCAAACCTGGGTCCCTGGTGCTGTGAGGCAGCAGTGCTAACCGCTGTGCCACCATGCTGCTTATCCAGGGACCATCCAGGGCAAACAAAGATGGGCATGATGGCATGCAGTTATTCATGGTGGCCAGGTATTTACAAAACCACCAAAGAAATGGTACAGCAATGTCACCCATCAGAAACAATGCCACCACGGAGTACTCTCCATCATTGGGAATGGCAGGGTGGCCCATAGAACCAGGTCCACGTTGACTACTCAGATCCTTTCTTGGGCAGGATGTTTTAGTGGCTGTTGATAGAGGTGATGGGGACCACGAACTCAGTGGCCACAATGGACGCCTCACGCCAAGTGTTCGCTTGTCCATATTTTGTTGTCATACAATTCGACACCACCACGGTTGTCACACCTACTGAGTTGCTGATCGGCCATCATCTCAGGTCTCCACTGCAGACGCCACCCTCGCAATATTGGCCTCATTGTTTAGGAGTGACGGCACCATCTCCTCAGACAGAAGGCAATGGGACGCCTCTAGTCAGCTTTGCATTTCGAGGAGCGATGCTGTCATACCTTCCTGGTGCTACTAATTCTGCCTTTTCAGTGTCAGCAGCTCTGGGACAATCGCACCCAGGGGCATGTCATCAGCCAGGGTGTCAGCAGAATCCTGGGCTCTGGCATCACCTCGTTTGGATTTAGTGTTTCTTAATGTGGGGGATGTCAGGCCTTCCAGAAAAGTCAGCGGGCTACGCAGGGGGACAACACATCATTCTTGGTGGGGGTCCCGGTTTTGGTTTTTAATTTCACCTTGGGGCCACTATGGTTAGCCGGATGGATTGCGTTCAAGTCGGGGCCTGTGCCATATATGGTGAATGTAAATGGAAGGATTGTCAAAAAGCACATTGGCCATTTGAGGAACCGGGAAGTAATGACACCCAATTCAGAACAAACAAATCCCACTGGTGTTGTCGACATTCCTGTGAATGTTCCTGAGCAGATGGAGCTGAGAACTCCCGAATCCACCCAGCCAGATGTAACTTTGGAGGCTGCTGAGGTCAGTTCTACTGTCCAGGCAGTGCCTGTCCTGTACTGTCACCGGATACTGACAATTTGATTACCTTGAAGGATGTTGAGCCTGTGAGTGGACTACAGAGGTCCGGAAGGACTTGAAGGTGCCTAAACCAATTGACTCATGATCAACTCTCTTACCCTTGATGTCGTTTGCCGTGTATACAGAACCTGGACAAACTTGTTGTGTAAAATGTAATAAGGACTGAAGGGGGAGGGATGTGGTAACGTGGCCCCTTTAATGGGGGCGGGCCTGGTGGACCACTTGACTGGCTGTGGGCCAATCATGCGGGAGCACATGAACCCTGGTCAATAGCAAGTTCGTGCAGGGGCCTGGGTGCAGGGTCCAGGGCAGTGGGGATCCCGGAGCCAGAGAGACAAGTCCCATCCTAATGTGTCTGCGGTTTTATTATTATCAGCCTTTGCCTCTCGTTAATAAACCCCTTGTCACTACTGAAAGCCTCCAGAGTGTTTCTTGAGCTACCACACCCACCCCACCATCATCAGCGGCATCAGGGCTTCTGTGACCCCCCCCCCCCCCCCCAACACCACCATCGCCGGCACCGGGGCTTCAGTGACCCCTGCCAGCACCATCGACAGCACTGGGGCTTCTGTGAGCACCCCACCACCACCACCATCGCCGGCACCAGGGCTTCCGTGCCACCTTCCCCTGCCACCATCACCATCATTGCCAGAATCCCCACATAGTCAGGATCCCGCCCACAAATGGGGTTCCCTGGAGGCCCCACCCCGGACCTGCCTTGGCCAGGCCCCTGGCCCCTGGCTCCAGCCCTCGCCTTCACACCCACAGCATGATCATCTCTACTGCTGGGGAGCAGTAGTGATTGGGAGAACAGCGACGCCCCTGGAAGATAGGGCGTCATATTTAATAAATTCATGGTACTTGATGGTAATCGAGCATGAACCTGATTATGTCACCGACAGGGGATGGAGAAGATCTCATTCTGAGATATCCCCGGCACAAATCCCTTTGTTGCCCTCTTGTGTGAGTTAGCAGCCAATACAGGATTTGCACACGTGGAGAACGGGCCTGGAAAATGCCCCTCCCCACATTTATCTTGACCCCTTCATTGTTGCTAAATTATCAGATTGCCTCTCCGACATCCAGTGCTGAGTGAGAAGAAATTTCCTCTTACCAATCATTGGGAAAACTGAAGCCATTGTCTTCCATTCCTGACACTAAGTCCATTCCCTATAGGTATAAAATCCATCACCTTCCCTTGGTTGAAGCAGGCTGGTCACAACCTCGATATTATGTTTCTGATGATGTAACTATGCCATTTACAGCCTATATAGATGATTGTAATATTGCCCAATTCCACCATTACCTCAGCCCACCTGCTGTGGAACCTATGGGCGTGATCCAATGGCCATGCTGCGCCGGAAAAGCAGCTTGCCACGGCGCAGCGTGGCCAATAAAAGCTGGGAGACCCTGCTCCAAGGATGTACCTGGCTTGTAACAGCTTGCGAGGTCCAATGTGATCTCGCGAGATGTTGCGATGTAAATCCCGTCCATTGTGAGTGGGATCACTTTGTGGCAAATCTGTATATTAGAGCAAGGCAGTAAGTCTCACTCTAATGTACAGATTCCCGAGGTACCTGAGGCTTTGGGATTCATCCCCTTCACCTTGGAGACCTTGGCCGAGTGCCGTTCAGCACTGGTCTCCACAAATGGAGACCAGATGGAATGGCACTCATAGCGGTCTCCCAGGGGACTGGTGGCCCCCAGCTGCAGCCCTTTGTGCAGGGTGGTGCTCTGGCACTCCTGGTGCCACCTGGACACCCTGGGAGCGCCACCTGTGCGTCAGCCTGGCACTACTAAGGTTCTCAGGTGGCATTGCCAGTGGAAAGGGCACTGCCAGGTTGATGCTGCCTAGGTGCCATGCTGACTGTGAGTGTCCTGCATGGGTGTTGCAGGGGATGCTGGGGACCCACCCATAGTGTGTTTGGGCTGGGGGGGGGGGGGGAGATCAGGGATTGCTTCAAGGCCTCAGAGATAGAGACGCAATTTAAAAATGGCATTCTGACTCTCGCTACACAGGGGAGTTCCAAAAAAGGGCCAGGCGCGGCCTCGGCCGTGCATTCCCCATTGAGGCCTCTTATGCAACACGTTTTGCATTTTACAGCCATGTGTTTCTTGCACTGCAAGCACCGGGAACAGGTGACTAAAGGCGCTCGCTCTGGGATTTTGTTCCCATTTGGTTTAATCAAACCCTATTTGTCTTTGTTACCTCTAGACTTGATTATTTCAACACACTGCCAGCCAGCCTCCCAAATTCTACCCTCTCTAAACTTGAGGTCATCCAAAACTACTGCTCGTCATGCCTTATCTTGCACCACGTCAAAGGGGAAAGATCAAAATACAATGGAACAAGAAGAGAGAAAATGTCCCACAGTGTCACCTGGTGGGCAGATTGTAGAGCTGCAGTAACACCTTTACATGAAAGGGTGGATACAAGAATTGAAAATGGCAAAATTAGGCCTTAAATTATAACAATGCAACAATATGTCTTTAGGTTTTGCAGGTAGGAAATGCATGAAATGGAATGATTTTAGTTAGTAAAATATTAATCTCTCTTCCATGGCTTAATTCTTCAGCCATGCAGAGAATTTATTTTGTTTGTTCATGGGCATTGCTGTGTTGTGCCCCCTTAATCCTGCGGTGCAATCAACTCCACTCTTCTACTTCGTAAAAAATGTATTATATTTTCATCATGTTAATATGTATGACTTTAATACGGGGACTGAATATGTTTAATAATCTGACAGCTTCATGAACTGGTCCAGTTATCCTCTACCATCAAATTTGACTTCACCTGAGGGTTGGTTGCCCCACTGCATGACTCCCCATATGCAATGCTACACAAGATCAATTAGTTTATATTGCATTGACAGTAGCTTCATCTTATATGAATAGAATATGAAAATTATTTGTTTCTGTGGTCAAAGAATCTTTACTTCTCTGCAGCCTGGTACATTACAATGTAGAAAATGGTTGTCAGTTACTGGAGCAATAACATTGATCATGTCACAAGGCAAAATAGATTTGATTGAAAAAGCAGTACACTTTGTTCTTAATTCAAAAAACGTATGCTTTCAGCTCCTTTGCAGAGAGTGGAAATTGTTATTTGAAGGGAACTTGCTGGAAGTGGATATGACTTGCTGAAATTTGGTCCCATCACGACAGAAGCTCTATTCTGCTGGCACTACTCTGACATTACTCAGTTTGGCATAACAACCATTCATGTGACCTCTATTAAGAGGTTTAGAATTTAGAGCCAGTTAAAGACGACCTTGTGTTGTGGGCTGATAAGAACTGGGTTTTCAATTTATGTAGAACTCTTTGTGGCCACTGGTTCTCATCCCCAAAGCAATGTAGCTGATGCTTAATTACCTTCTGAAATGGCCTGGCAAGTCATTCAGTGTTACCAAATCACCACAACAAAGTATAACAATAAATCTAGGCAGATCACCCACACATGATCCGGGCATCAGGTTCAGACACAAGAAAGACGCAACCTGCCAATCCTCACTAACATCTGGGAAGTTGTGCCAAATTTGGGAGAGCTGTCTGACTGACTAGTCAAGCCTAACATGGCCATACTCCAACCAAATCATACCTTGCACACAAGTTTGAATAATTTTCTTGTATTTGTATTGACATCTTTCCAACTGTTTTCTCTAGTGTAATATAGTTAATTTATCCTTGTTTAATAAACTCTTTGTCTTTTGTGTTAGAATACTAGCAGACTCTTGTGAGTGTGTTCAGTAACCACGATTTCTAAAAAAACAAAGTTAGGATTTACCAAGCCAAGTTTCACTCAGGTATCTGACATTAGCTGGGATCATAACAATTTGCCATTGCTGACTGACTGGGCCTACAGCAGGCGGTGACTGGACCAACATGAGGGGAATCCTATTTGACACCATCATCACCAATCTGGCGCTGTTGCTTGTACATGAATGCAAAGGCGCAAGCTACAAAAAAACACAAATCAATCATTGCTTAACTACTTTAATGCTTTTTAAAAGCATGCCTGTATGAATTGCTGAATTGAAATACAAATTTGCCTATTGTCAGAATGATAGTAGAGATGGTTAATATTGCGATGTCTTGAGGCAAGAAAACATGGAACTTGCTGATGAGTAACAAGATGCAAATATCAGCCAATGAAACCACTGCAGCACAGGTCAGTGCAGGACAGTATGAGCCAGAGTGCAGGGGCAAATACTCCAATCAACAAGATGCATACACTGCCATTCAATATATTTCACAGAGTCTTATTCGGTTTCAAAAATGAAAGTTAACTTCCTTACTTCCTTTCACAATATCAAATAAGTTACTGCCATGAGTTCACCTGAGTTGAGTGTCCAGAAAGTCCAAGTCCAGCATCAGTGGCTCTCTCTGGCAGGATTCCTTCTTTGTCTTGCATGAGTGGAGAACCAGGGTGTCACAAAATCTTTTGAGTATCAAATATTTTCCATTTGTCTGCTCCAAGCGTGGCTGAAACATATTCCACCGATGTGTGGAAACCAAAAGAAAGGCATGCACATTTTGAAAAAGTCCAAAAAATGTACACCTCCCTCACAAGATTCAGCTGCAGCACTGCAGATTAAATTCAAAAAGTGAACATGGGATGAATACTGCACAGGGGCTTGTATTGTTGTGTCTAGCCTATAGACCTGAATATTTTCCTGCAATATTTGCAACATTATCGAAGATCTGCCCAGGACAATATTTGATATGCAAACCTAAATTTGTAATGATTTCCAGACCAGTTGTTTCCAGACAGTCAGGAGTGTGAGATTGTAGCTGGACAAAACAGAGAACTCACACTATAACTTCACCATCGCTGATCACATATCTTAAGATTTTTGTGAACTGGTCCACATGACTCACATCTGGCATTGAATCGACTATTATGGAATAGTATTTGGCATCATTGACTTCATTAGTGAATTGCTTTCTGTGCCGCTCTGTCATTATGGTGATGAAGTCATCGTAGGTTCTGTGCATTAAAAGGTTGGTCTTCCCTGAGCCACAATATTGATAACTTTTCAAATGCTCATTGAGAAGCTTGTCAAATTCACTGAGATATTCAAGGCAGGCTAAAAATGTACCTCTTCGACTTGACACCGATGGCTCATCATGTCCTCTTAGAATATTTCCACAGTTAGAGTAGCCGTTGACGAATGCTTGTTCCCCTTTACTAGGGTCAGGGAATAATTTGCAAATGTAAAAGTTTTTTTAAATAAATTTAGAGTACCCAATTATTTATTTTTTTCAATTAAGGGGCAATTTAGTGCGGCCAATCCACCTAAACTGCACATGCTTGGGTTGTGGAGGTGAAACCCAGGCAGACACGGTAAAAATGTGCAAACTCCACATGGACAGTGTCCCAGGGCCGGGATTCGAACCCAGGTCGTCAGCACCGTAGTCCCAGTGCTAACCACTGCGCTATGTGCCACGCTTGCAAATGTAAAAGTAGATTGCATTAGAGGTTTCCGAAAAAATCAACCAATTTCTAATTTCCGTCATCCCAGTCTCTTCACCCTCAGCAAACGGGACTTATGAAGACTTCGAACCTGCTTTTGGCCTCCAATTTCAAACACTTTTCTCAAATGTTTCCATATTACCTATGTTTTCTGGTTTATTTCATACAAAATATTCTATCATATCCAGTAAACAGATGTTGGCCATGAGGCAATGTCTTCAGTGTAGGTTTCTTCCCTCACTTCAACAGAAGAAATATATTTCTTTGTCTTGAAATATATTGTAGTTCCATTGCCATTTCAGATTCCACTCCTTTTTCAATCTTTTCAGGTGGTCCGGTTTCTCCGGAAATCAGCAAGCCTAAGTCATTAGATAATTCTGCGTACTTTCGGTGGATGAGGATAAATGTGCAGTTTGTGGACTATTCAATACTTCAAATTTTTAAAGTAAAATGACAAATTAGTCTTTGTGCCTAATTCCATCCTTTTGCCTCATCTTCAATTTTCTGTGTTTTTGACTGCCAGGAGGATAGTGTTGCTTCATTTTAACTGATCGTTTTTGATTTTAATAAATATGAACTTTCTGAAGGAGCAGGCTTTTTTTGCCCTCTTCAGCCTGAGGGGTCGAGTGACCCCTGTTCCCCTCACTGCTCGACGATGGCTACCCCGAGTCCCAGTCGGTTGGCTAACTCACTCACCTCCTCTCTCTTGGCTATTTTCTTCAATTCACCCAGATCCCGCACCACACCTCGATGACCTCCCCTCACTGCTGGCTCGGCTGCCTGGGTATGGCCTGCCCAGCTCTCCGCAGCCCTGGCCTGGGGGTTGAGTCAGCCCTGCTCCCCTAGATGCCAGCTTTCTTCTGAATCCTGGCTCACCACCTATGTCCCTTGTGGCTTTTTTCGCTAATTTGCAAAAATATTCATGAAGTAAACACAGGCGTTCTTGGCCTTGACTACTGCCGCTCTCCCTCCCAGTCACCTCAAAGTTCACCACTGTTTTCCCACTCTAAGGGGACTTGACCAATCAGAGTCTGGTGTTGCTCCGCTGTGCCTGCTGATAGGCATCCCAAAGGGCGTTACAACTAATACGTACTTTAAAAAATATATATTTAGAGTACCCAATTCATTTTTCCAATTAAGGGGCAATTTAGCGTGGCCAATCCACCTACCCATCTTTGGGTTGCTGGGGTGAAACCCACGTAAACACGGGGAGACTGTGCAAACTCCACACGGACAGTGACCCAGAGGGGAGATCGAACCTGGAACCTCGGCGCCGTGAGGCAGCAGTGCTACCCACTGCACCACCGTGCTGCCCTCCATAATGTACTTTTGAGATGTCTCTCTTCTAATGTAGAAAATATAGCGGCAACCAATTAGTGTATGTTAGCTTCCACCAATAAAAATGCAATAATAATCAGTTTTTTAGTGACTTTGATTGAGGGATAAATATTGTCCAGGAGGCCAAGGATACCTCCCTTGTTCTTCTTTGAAGTAGTGCCAATAGTGCTGTTACATCCTTAGAGAGCAGACAGGGCCTCAGTTTAATGGTCAATCGGCGGCCCCTCCAGCAGTGCAGAACTCCTGCAGTTCTGCATTGCCTGTCAACCTCAATTTCGAACAAATCTCTTGAGTGGGGCTTGAAGCCACAACCTCCTGACTCAGAGAGTGCTACCAGCTGACACTCACTAATTTAATTACTGAATTAAATTCAGAATTAATTAATGCCTTCGACAAAGCCATGACAAGAGTGAAATACTGACCAGATGATCTGCTTTTAGTGGTGTGGGTTGAGAGATAATCATTGGTCAAGTCACCAGAAGAACTTCCCTGGTTTTATTTTTAAAAAAGGTGCGATGGGAATCCATTACATCCCTTCTGTGAGCAGACATGTTTAATGTCCACGCCATAAGACAGCCTCCAGCAATGCAGCACTTCCCCAGTACTTACTGAAGTGTCAGCTTAGCTTATTAGCTCTTTGGAATGAGGATATGTGAGCAACAACTTCAGAGCAGAAGGGCAGTATAACTGGTACCTCAAAGATGCATTCGGAGCCCCCCCTTCCCCTGCAAAGTTCCCAGGTAAGGTTTCCATAGTAATTACCTGGAAAGTGCAAACTTCCAAAGGTCACTTGACCTGCTTGGGAATCGATTCAAAAATTGTGATTCAAATAGCAAACCGAATGGTTCTAACTGTCTTGCATCAGTAGTTACCAGGAACTATTAGAAGAATTAAAATCACTTCTAGCTTCTGGGTAACTATTGTATGGATGCATATCAATCCCCCTTCCCCCTATGGGACTCCCCTCAAACACCCAAACCGTCAAGGGACCCATCCACCTCTTGATTACTCCCTCCCCCCCCCCCCCCCCCCCCCCAAGGGGACTCCGATCTACAGCCCCCCCTCCTTTGCCAGACAGTCCCCTCCACCAGACTCCACACTCCACGGGACTCTCCCAAACCAGAGGACTCCCCACTCAAAAGATTCCTTCACCTCCCACGCCATGGAACCTTCCCACCTCACCACAGGACTTCCCCTAATTCCCAACCTCCAACTACCACCAAGGCCCAGCCCAACGCCACCCGAACCCACCCCAGCCAACATCAAGGCCTGTCCAATCCATGCCCCAAAGGTCCGGCCCAAGCCGTCTGCTGCCAATCACCCCCCCCCACCCCCCGCCAAAGCCTCGACACGACCTGGCCCATCCCTGCAAGGCCTGAACTGATCCGAGCTCCCTCACTCCAAGGCCTGTCACAGCCCAGCCTGACCCCCCCAATCCAGCCAGCCCCCAACAAGGCATGTTCCTACATCCCTCTTAAAGGCCTGACCCAACCGAGCACCCTCTGAACGCCTGATCCAACCCGACTCGATCCCTCCACACCACAAGGCCTGATTCGACCAAAGGCCAGACCCAAACCCCACCCATGGAATGACCCGCTCCCCACTCCCAAAGGCCCTATTCATGCCCCCTAAGGCCCGACTGCTCCCCGCCCACCCCCACAGGACCCAACCACTCCCACGGGAGTTACCTTCAGTTTTACAGCCCCCAGCGCACTGCCCAAACCTTGGCCAGTTTGAGTTGGAACGTCAGGCAAGATAAGATCGCCTGGACTTCAAGTTAAGGACTTTGAAGCAGAGTAGCAATCTGTCCCAATTATCATTCCATCAGAATTTATGGGACCAATAGCTTCAGTTTCAGTGAAAAAAATACTGACCAGAACCATGAAAAATAATAATGCAAGGAGCAAAATTCACCTCATTCCTTCATTAGACTAAACACAAATGTTTACTTCTGAGGCCTATTTATCGATTTACTGTAAAGCCCTTCATGTCATTTTAATCCATTCATCAGCTCAGTGCCACACACAGGGTTGAATTCTTACTCTTTGGTTGACAGGCTAATTATTATTCCCCCAGCATCTGCACTAAGTGACAAAAAAAACCCCGGCGGCAACAGTAATGTGTCCATTCTGAAATCTGTCCAAGCAACCTCATTCACAACTTGCTTTCAAAAAATGACAATTAATCATCAGCTAAAAGTGTTACTGATTTCACATGATCGCCAAGTCCATTTATGTAAAACAACCCACAAATAACAATCCTTATTTTCTCCTTGTCTGTTTAAAAAGGCTTTGTTTTAATAGTGCATTATGATCTTATCAGGGGTGAAATTCTCCGGTATTGGCGCGATGTCCGCCGACCGGCGCCCAAAACGGCGCAAATCAGTCGGGCATCACGCCGACCCAAAGGTGCGGAATCCTCCGCATCTTGGGGGGCTGAGCCCCAACCTTAAGGGGCTAGGCCTGCGCCGGACTAATTTCCGCCCGCCAGCTGGCGGAAAAAGCCTTTGGTGCCCCGCCAGCAGGCGCGGAAATGACATCTCCGGGCGACGCATGGGCGGGAGCGTTAGCGGCCGCTCACGGCATCCCCGCGCATGCGCTGTGGAGGGAGTCTCTTCCGCCTCCGCCATGGTGGAGACCGTGGCGAAGGCGGAAGGAAAAGTGTGCCCCCAGGGCACAGGCCCGCCCGCAGATCGGTGGGCCCTGATCGTGGGCCAGGCCACCGTGGGGGCACCCCCCGGGGCCAGATCGCCCCGCGCCCCCCAGGACCCCGGAGCCCGCCCGCGCCGCCTTGTCTCGCCGGTAAGGTAGGTGGTTTAATCTACGCCGGCGGGACAGGCATTCTAGCAGTGGGACTTTGGCCCATCCGGGCCGGAGAATCGCGGTGGGGGGGGGGGCCCGCCAACCGGCACAGCGCGATTCCCGCCCCCGCCGAATATCCGGTGCCAGAGAATTCGGCAACCGGCAGGGCGGGATTCACGCCCCGTGGAATTCACGTGGAATTGTATGAGCCCCATAAGACCATATGACTCACTTCAAATGTACACAGTGAATATTATATGCATTAGAATTATATGGAAGCACCTCAAAGTGCAACTTGATCTATGTTGGCAACTTAAATACCTTTGCGCCGTTTGTACTGACAATTTTGAAATGTGCGTAATGTTTATTTGACTGTATTGAAGCACCTAAGAATACAAAGTGATGTATGTAGAAAAACTGAATATTATTGCACTTTGTGTGATGGCCATTTTGAAACATTCTTTCAAATATTTTATGAACAAAATATATTTTTGAAAAAAAAGTTATGATTCTTTAAATCAAAAGAAGTGAAATAATGATGAAATTTATACCTCACAGCATTACTTATTACTATTTGATCACCTCTGGCATATCAGAGAGGGTGCCAAGACCAAGGTTAATAGTGTAAAAGGTGATTTTTATCAACAAAGTTTTGCCTCAACACCTTTCATTTTCTATGTGTGGGAGTAGGATTGGCGGTATCTCCCCCACTCAATCTCTGCCAGGAACCTGGCCAGATTAGCACTAGCCTGACCACTTCGGCGAGGTATGAATATTTAGTGAGGGGGGGCCCTAAGTACATGGAAATGTATTAAAATTTATTAAAGTGAGCTTCACTCCCTTTGTGGGTGTGAATCTTGTGATGTCTCCGGCAAGGGGTGAGGAAAATGGGGAAACCTAATCTCTCTGACTACAATTGCTAGTCCCGATTCTCAAAAGGTTTTCCGCCGGAGTGTGGGCTCAAGATTCCACCCACAGTGTCAGACATTCCAGCCAACAGGAGGGTGAGGGGTTGGAGCTATTTTTCCTTTTCTGAGTTCCAGCACTTTCCCTGCTAACTGAAGCATGTTTCCCTTTTCCTCGCAGGAAGTGATGTAAATGAGGAGAATGGCGAAGGTAGCATTACTCAAACGCATAGCCCTGTTTAGCACTTGTTGGGCGGCGGGGGGGGGTGGGGGGGGGGGGGGGACATGAAACTTGGCAAGTTCTTATAAAAAATGAGGATGTCAGACAGCGAGGCGATGGTAAAATTCTGTTAGGGAGAAAATCAGAAGGAAAGCAAGAGTGAAATTAGGAAACACTTTTACTGAGGGCAGCTGCAATCTGGAGCTACGTTTTAACAATCCATGCGAAATGTTAATTTTAAGACGAGGATTTATCGACCACACCGCCCGGTGTTTCAGTGGAGGAGGTGGCCCGCCAGCGGGATCTACTGGTCCCAGCATTGTCAATGGGATTTCCTGTTGACAGCACCCCTTATCGCCGCAGAACCCGTGCACTAGCGTGGGACCAGAATTTTCCGCCAGTGTGAACAGCCGGTAAATCCTGCCCTCAATCTGCGATGATAGATTTTTGTTAACCAAAGATATTAAGGGATGGGAAAAGCTGAGGTATAAATAATTAGGTCACAGATCAGCCAAGGCATTATTTAATAGAGGAACAGGCTTGAGAAGCTCACTGGCCTCCTTCTGTTCCTTTGTTCCGATGTTAAACAATGATGAGCAGTCAAGGATATGTCCTGAAAGGAAATGCGATAAAATACACATTTCAATTAGCAATTGAATTAACATAATATATATAACATAATATAACACCTGGCTGTAATTGCTATGCATTTGGTATAAGAACATACGTAGGAACAAGGAGCAGGAGTAGGCCACTCGGCCCCTCAACCCTGCTCAGCCATTCAATAAGATTAGGCTGATCTGAGAGGAACCTGAAATCTGCATCACATCTACCCTCGATAACTGATCATCCTTTTGTAATACTTCTCTTCATAGAATCATAGAATTTACAGTGCAAAAGGATGTCATTTGGTCCATCGAGTCTGCACCAGCCCTTGGAAGGAGCACCCTACTTAAACCCACGCCTCCACCCTATCCCCATAACCCAGTAATCCCATCTAACCTCTTTGGATATTAAGGGCAATTTATCACGGCCAATTCACCTAACATGCACTTCTTTGTAACTGTGGGGGGAAAATGAGGCACATACATCAGGTGGAGGCAGGAACCCCCAGGCGAGACAGTCGGAAGTCTGCTGGATCCCAGGGACCCAGCCGGGTCCCCGCCTGATGCTGAGCCTGGGCTATCCTGGAGCTAATGGAGATGTTAGGGAGCAGCCGGGACATTCAGAGGGAGATGTCAGCAACACTCCAGCAGATCCACAGCCATTTTGAGGAGTCCCAGAGGCTACAGGTGCAGAAGATGTCGCCGGCAATGAGTGGCACCAAGGCCAACACTGCTAGGGTGGCGACTGCAGTGGAGAGCCTGGTGCACGACGTCGGCACCATTAGTGAAGGTGTCCACAGCGTCACACAATCAGTCATGGCCATGGCTGAGGGCTTCGGCAGAATGTCTGCCTCACTGGGGGAACGTGACCCAGTGTCAGGCTGATCTTGATGAGGTTCTGCGGGACATTACCCGCCCTCAGATGGGAATGGCTGAGGCGCTGCGGAGCTTGTCCCAGTTGCAGGTGGGCATTGCCGAGGTGGTGCAGAGCACGGCCCAATCACTGAGGAGCATCGCTGAGGGCATTGACACGATGGTGCAGGCATTGAGGATCCGCCAGGGCTGGCAGAGCCAGAAGATGTATGGGCAGCCAGGGCTCAAACCAGCTGCCCCTCCATCCCAAGGTGAATCCCAGGGCACAAAGAGCACCGAGCAGGAGGAGGGTCACTGGGTGCCAGCCCGTACCTGTCTCATGGGGCGGCGATGGTGGCCACCAACTCCCCGAGTTCCACCCCCCTAATGAGGCCATGACTCACAGATAGTACATGGGACAGGGTGGCACAGCTGTGCATGTGCCGCCGACAAATGAGCCAGGGACCTCTAGCCCCAGAGCCCCCAGAGGATGCCCGTCAGGGGCATCAAAGGCCACGGGATGTGGTAGGCAGCTGGCTGCCTCCACCTCTCATGTGCATCCTGGGAGGACACCTAGATGTAGTGATAGAGCTGGGAGGGCGAAGCACATCGAGGATCACTGAGAGCACCGGGGAGGAGGGACTGGGTGCAGGGGGTAGGTGGGGGGGAGGGGAGGGACGGCACCCTCCGGAAAGTAGGGATTGTTACACCCAACAAACACTCTTGAGCACAACCGGTATGATGCCTGTCACTTTCTTCCGCAATGCGGGCTGACCTCCGGACCCTTGGTCCATCACTCCAGGCATCTCGCCCTCCCCGTAGCACTCACCCAACCTCTGACGGTGGACATGTCCCTGGAGCTGTGTCCCTGGAGTTTTCTTCTGCAGTGTTCAAGCACCATGTCCAGTCATCAAGGTGTGATTGGGATGCTAGGCAATGACTCCCACCTGCCACAAGGTACACCTACCCACGGGAATCCACTTGGGTTGTGTGAAGTGCTCACTTAACCACAATTGCCAATTCCCTATAAGCAATACCTTTAATATTTTTATTTTTTAATTTTTTAAATAAATTTAGTGTACCCAATTCATTTTTTCCAATTAAGGGGCAATTTAGCGTGACCAATCCACCTATCCTGCACATCTTTGGGTTGTGGGGGCGAAACCCATGCAAACACGGGGAGAATGTGCAAACTCCACACGGTCAGTGACCCAGAGCCAGGATCGAACCTGGGACCTCGGCGCCGTGAGGCAGCAGCACTAACCACTGCACCACGTGCTGCCCTTAATACTTCTAATATTGATCTCTCCCCCTCAATGTCTGCTTCTTTGTTCCTTTCAATCTTTCTGTCTTACCTCCAATATATATTTGGTTTTCCATTCTAAATCTCTTCCCTCACCTAATCACGAAGGCAGACTTTTGTCTGTTTCATAGAATCATAGAATCTACAGTGCAGAAGGAGGCTATTTGGCCCATCGAGTCTGCACTAGCCCTTGGAAAGAGTACCCACCCTCGCCCACACCTCTACCCTATCTCCGTAACCCTGTAACCCCTCCCTAATATTTGTTGGACACTAAGGGCAATTTAGCATGGCAGATCCATCTAACCTGCACATCTTTGGACTGTGGGAGGAAACCGGAGCACCGGGAGGAAACCCACGCCGACATGGGGAGAATGTGCAGACTCCGCACAGACAGTGACCCAGCGGGGAATCGAACCTGGGACACTGGAGCTGTGATGCAACTGTGCTAACCACTGTGCTACCGTGCTTTCCATAGTTAGTAATTCCCGGAATAGCTCGCTAGTTTGTTACCTTGGACTTATAGTTTGAGGGAGGCCATTCCAAATCAAGCTGGCTGTCCAGGAGCCTCTCCCGCTCTTACCGGCAGCCATCGCCATGTTTGGAAGGATTTACAGGTTGACACACTCAACCTGCGAGACCGTATTTTCATAGAATATTTATAGAATTTACAGTGCAGAAGGAGGCCATTCGGCCCATCGAGCCGGCACCTGCTCTTGGAAAGAGCACCCTACCCAAGCTCACATCACCCTATCCCCATAACCCAGTAACCCCACCCAACACTAAGGGCAATTTTGGACACTAAGGGCAATTTACCATGGCCAATCCACCTAACCTGCACATCTTTGGACTGTGGGAGGAAACCGGAGCACCCGGAGGAAACCCACGCACACAGGGGGAGGACGTGCAGACTCCGCACAGCCAGTGACCCAAGCCGGAATCGAACCTAGGACCCTGGAGCTGTGAAGCAATTGTGCTAACCACTATGCTACCGTGCTGCCCCAACATACCTTCTTGGCTATTTTGAACATACCTCCTTGGCCATCAAGCCCTGGGGTGGGTCTCAAGCCTGGAGCTTCTGGCTCGGAGGCAGGGTGCTACTCACGGTGCCACAAGACTTCCATATATTTGTCTTTGCCTCACTGATTTTGGTTTATTTTCCTCCAAATCCCTTTTAACCCAAGAATTTTTATTGTTTTTTGCCCCTATTCTGTCTTTTTCAGAATCATTTGTTTAAAAACAATTGTAACTTTCAAATATCCGAATTGAAGTGATAGTAAAGAAATATATATAAATACGATGCAATAACAAATACAATTAAATATCAATTCAAAAGAACAGGGAATTAAACATTTAGCTAATAGTTTTTAACAGCTGGCACTTAGACTTTGATTTTGGTGCATTAAAGACTATTTTTGCCGTATGACTGTCATGCAATAACCAACAAAATATCAACTTTGTTTACAAGGAATGTGTGCTCGATATGTACGTTTCAGCTTTTTCCCAGTGGGGGCATTTTCACCTGTGAATCAGATTGCCACGGTTCAAGTAGCACTCCAGAGACTTGAGCACATGATCAAGGCTGGTGCTTCAGCTCAATACTGAGAGACTGGTGCCCTGCAATAAGTGTTGTCTTTCAAATGTGGTATCACAGTAAAGTCTTGCCTGACCTCGAGGTGATTGTAAAAGCTCCAGGCTGCCACATTTCTTACATTACAACGGTGAGTATGATTCAAATGTATTTCACTGAGCTATAAAAAATGTTGGGATATCTTTCACAGAATCACAGAATTGTGTCAGCACAGGAGGAGGCCATTTGTGCACTGAAGTTTCGAATGAACAATTCACCTCGTTCCATTTCCCCACTTTCTCCCCATAACCATGCACATTCTTCTTTTTCAGATAACAATCTGATTTCCTTTTGAAAGTCTGAATTGAACCTGTCTTCGCAATACTCTCAGACAGAGCATTCCAGATTCTCATCACCCTCTGCGTGGAAACGTTTTTCCTCATTGCCACCATTGCTTCATTTGCTAATTGCTTTAAATCTGTGCCTATTATTCTTAATCATTCCGCCAATGGAAACAGTTTCTCCCCATCTACTCTGTCCAGTCCCCACATGATTTTGAATACCTCTATCAAATATCCTCTCAGCCTTTGCTTCAACAAGGAAAATGTAGTGATATCATGGCTGTGTTGTAATTCACAACTGACCACTAGGGGTCTCACTAGTATATAAGTGAATGTTAGAGTCAGGTGACCTCAGACGGACTGGAGAGCAGGGAAGTGAGAGGTTACTTGTGCATGTTAATAATGTTACTCATCTGTTGTTTTGTATATAGTTGACCAACAGTATACAAGTGTTCTTGTAATATAAATCAGGCCATCCGACAAGAACATTTCATGGTACCAGGGTTGGATGGTATTAAACACTGTGAAAAAATTATCAGCCTGCCACAAAATCCACAGAGATTTGAAGATTTTGCAGACTGCCAGATTGAACTACATGGAGTAATTGAAACCACCAATGAGTCTCAAATTTCATGATAATGTGGACAGCAACTGGCGTGTGGTTAAACAACAATTTGATCTGTTTGTTACTGCAGCAAATTTAGGAGATCAATCAGATTTGCGTAAGGTAGCAATGCTCCTAACAGCGGCAGGGCCGAAGCAATTGCTGTGTTTAATATGTTTAAATTTGCAAAGGATGAAGATAGTAAAAATTTTAATGAAGTAATTTGAAGACTTGATGCAATTGATGAAATTTATGAACGCTGTGCAGTTAGATCACACTTACGGGCGACAGAAGAGTCCATCGATCATTTCAGCACTAATTTAAAGTTTACAGCTAAAGCCTGTAATTTTTCTGCGGTGGAATCTTCCATGAATGGGGACCAGATTCTGTTTGGTGTGAAAGAAAATAAGCTGAGGGAACGGTTGTTGAGGGAATCGGAGCTGTCTTTGGAACAAACAGTTAAGATTTGTCAGGCTTTCGAGCTGGCAGCACCGCATTCTAAAATGTTTCTCAGTAATGCCGTTGTCTTTTTGGAGGAAAGCACTCCGGTTGCTGCCCTTTTTCCAAAAAGGCGGGAAACCTCTGCAAAAAGGCAGGAAAGTTCAAGCAGCTCCTCACACACCAACAAATATGTTCTATGTAATCTATGTAAACAGGTTAAAGTTCAGGATGAACTCTTTCTGTGTAAAATATGTGGTCAAAGGCACAAATTAAGGCAGTGTCCAGCGTTTGGCAAGTTTTATGCCAGATGCAAAGGAAAAAATCACTTTGCTCAGAATTGTTATTCTAAGCTCACCCCAGATCAGTCAGCACAGTGGAAGACACAGTCTCCAGTGATGAAACATCATTGTTTGTTGGAGTAATAACAGAGAAGAAGAATTTGTTGGAGACATCAAAAGATTCTCCAGCACTTAAAAAATCGCAAACAGGTACTCCATTTAAAATAAATGTGGATGATGAGGACAACTGGCTGTTATGACTTGAAGTGAACAGTACAGTGGTCCAATTGAAGTTAGACACTGGTGCTAAGGCCAATTTAATCAGCATGACTGTTTTAAAAAATGTAAAAATTCAGCCGATTAGAAGAAATCACAAAATATCTCTGAGAGGTCATCATGGTTCAAGTATTAACTGCTATGGTGCTTGTGACCTGAGTGATGTGGTGAAGAACACAGTTTATTCTATCCCATTCTGTATTGTATCCGAGGGCTTGGATTCATTATTAGGTGATCTGTCCTGTGAAGAATTAGATCTAGTGCAGATGGCATATAGCATCCACAAACGATTGGATCAACACTCCGACGATTCAGTGATGTGTTCACAGGTTTTGGTACACTACCAAACACCTACAAGATACAACTCAACGAGGATGCAAAACATGTGATACAGGCACCAAGAAGAGTACCTGCACCTCTTCAGGATCACCTCAAAAAGGAGCTAGACAGAATGACAAAATTAAACATAATCAGAAAGATCGATGAACCTACCGATTGGATCAACTCCATGGTTTGTGCAAAGAAAAAGAATGCCGATATTTGCATATGCATGGATCCTAAAGATCTTAACGAGTATATCAAAACAGAACAATACCAAATATCAAAGCATGAGGAAATTACATCTGAGATGGCTGGTGGACAACTTTTTATGAAACCTGACGCCTCGCTCAAGGTTTCTAGCAACTAAAGCTAAAAGAACAAATTACAAAATACTGCACTTTTAACACGCCATTTGGACGGTAATGCTTTCTGAGAATGCCGTTTGTCATAAATTCGGCATCAGAAAATTTTCACCGTGCCATGGAACACATAATCGAAGGCATCGAAGGTGTAAGTGTGTACATGGATAATATCATCGTTTAGGGCTCAACCATAGAAGAGCACCATACGAGGTTGCTTAAAGTTCTAACGAGCATCAGGAGAAATGGGTTGAAGCTCAACAAGCAAAAGTGCCAATTTGGAGTAACTGAGGTCACATTCCCAGGTGACAAGCCCTCATCACATGGCATTGAACCTGACAAGGACAAAATCCAAGCAATTTTCAACATGGCAAAACCACACGACAAGAAAGCCATCTTAAGGATGATGGGTATGATCAATTTTATAGGGAAATTCATTCCAAACAAATCAGCAAAAACAACACATCTACGTGATCCCCTGCACAAGACAACGGATTTCACTTGGACTGAGAAACATGAGCAAGAGTGGCAGAATCTCAAGACTTCATTAACCACCACGCCAGTTCTCATATTTTTTGACCCAACTAAGCAAATTAAAGGACCACAAACGTATCCAAAGATGGTCCAGGAGCAGTTCTTTTGCAACTCCAACATGACTATTGGAAACCAGTCACGTAAGCATGACGATCCATGATGACAACAGAGCAGAGGTACGCTCAAATTGAAAAAGAATGCCTGGATTTAGTTGAAGGCATGGAGAAATTCCATGACTACGTGTATGGGCTTCCTGCTTTCACAGTTGAGACAGATCATCATCCTTTGGTTAACATCATCACGAGAAATCTCAACCAGATGTCTCCACGCAGTCAGAGGGTGATGATGAAGTTACAATGCGATGACTTCAATCTCATTTACACGCCAGGCAAATATTTGTTCTTAGCAGATGCATTATCGAGAAGACCAATACAAAATATTAGTAGTGAAATTGCTGCAGATGTTGATCTGCATGTCAATCTTATTTCCACACTACTACCAGTTTCAGATGAAAGTATGTGAGATCCAAGAAGAGACCAGGAAGGATAAAACTCTTCAAGAGGTGATGAGGAACATAAACTCACACTGGCCCAGAGGTCAATGTATGGAGTTCTACAATATCAGATTTGAACTCAGTATCATTAATGGAGTGGTATTTCATTTGAACACTATAGTTATACCTCAATCTCTTCGCAAGGATGTACTAAAGAGGATATATAAAGGACATCTCGGGATTTAAAAATGTAAATGGAGAGCTCGTGACTCTGTTTACTGGCCAGGATATTGACAGGATGGTCAGTTTTATGACACATCGTTGCAAGCAAACAAGAGAACCTATACAAATATCTGATTTACCTACGGTACCACAGCAGGAAATAGCTAGGGATCTCTTTCACCTAGGAGAGAAAGATTATTTAATGATCATAGACTGTTTTTCAAACAATCCCGAAATGGCTCTACTATCAAGCAGTGTAAAACTTCATACCAAGTCACTTTTTGCTAGACACGGAATTCCTCAAGTCATCGTGAGTGACAATGGTCCTTGTTTTAGCTGTAAAGAGAGGCAACACTTTGCAGTCACATATGATTTCAATGACGTCACGTCGAGTGTGTTGTACCCTCAAGCCAATGGAAAAGCCGAAGAAGGTGTACATATTGTCAAGCAATTGTTGAAGAAAGCAATGGACAGCCAATCTGATGCATATCTCGCACTATTGAGTTACAGAGCGTCACCATTGTCACATGGTAGTTCGGCAGCAGAGTTACTCATGAATAGAGGGTTGCGTACCACACTTCCATATTTGGTAAAGAAAGCGGAGAATGCAGTGCTACTTGCTACAGTGCTTTTGACAAGGTGCCACACAAAAGGCTGCTGCATAAACTAAAGATGCATGGCATTGAGGGTAAAGTGGTAGCATGGGTAGAGGATTGGTTAACTAACAGAAAGCAGAGAGTGGGGATAAATGGGTGTTTCTCTGGTTGGTAACCTGTAACTAGTGGGGTCCCTCAAGGATCAGTGTTGGGCCCGCAGTTGTTCACAATTTACATAGACGATTTGGAGTTGGGGACCAAGTGCAATGTGTCAAAGTTTGCAGACGACACTAAGATGAATGGTAAAGCAAAAAGTGCAGAGGATAGCGAAAGTCTGCAGAAGGATTTGGATAGGTTCGGTGAATGGGCTAAGGTCTGGCAGATGGAATTCAATGTTGCCAAGTGTGAGGCTATCCATTTTGGGAGGACTAACAGCAGAATGGATTATTATTTAAACGGTAAGATGTTAAAACATGCTGCTGTGCAGAGGGACCTGGGTGTGCTGGTGCACGAGTCGCAAAAAGTTGGTGTGCAGGTGCAACAGGTGATTAAGAAGGCTAATCGAGTTTTGTCTTTCATTGCTAGAGGGATGGAGTTCAAGACTAGTGAGGTTATGCTGCAATTGTATAGGGTGTTGGTGAGGCCGCATCTGGAGTATTGTGTTCAGTTTTGGTCTCCTTTCCTGAGAAAGGACATATTGGCACTGGAGGGAGTGCAGAGGAGATTCACTAGGTTGATCCCAGAGTTGAGGGGATTAGATTATGACGAGAGGTTGAGTAGACTGGGACTGTACTCATTGGAGTTTAGAAGGATGCGGGGGAATCTTATTGAGACATATAAAATTATGAAGGGAATAGATAGGATAGATGCGGGCAGGTTGTTTCCACTGTGCGGGGAAAGCAGAACTAGGGGGCATAGCCTCAAAATAAGGGGAGGTAGATTTAGGACGGCGTGTAGGAGGAACTTCTTCACCCAAAGGGTTGTGAATCTCTGGAATTCCTTGCCCAGTGAAGCAGTTGAGGCTCCTTCTTTAAACGTTTTTAAGAAAAAGATAGATGCCTTTCTAAAGAATAAAAGGATTCGGAGATATGGTGTATGGGCCGGAGAGTGGAGCTGAGTCCACAAAGATCAGCCATGATCTCATTAAATGGCGGAGCAGGCTCGAGGGGCCAGATGGCCTACTCCTGTTCCTAGTTCTTATGTACTGCAGGAAATGCCAAACATTAAAGCAAAACAAAAGCAGTTCTATGATAGAGTGTCTAGAACTTTACCACCTCTGGGTAGTTGATGGCATTGTGAGAGTAGAAGATTCAGGCAATTGGTCGAGAGAAGCCATTGCACTTGAAGAAGTAACACCTCGTTCCTACAATGTACAGACAGAGGATGTGTTAGTTTTAACAAGAAATAGTCGCGCACTCCTAAAAACCAGAGAAGACTTTCACAACAACGTGATGGATGACGAATCTACGTCAGAATCAACGTCAGAATCAACATCAGCTGCAGTGTCAGATAGTTCAGCAGTTCCAGAGCATGAGAATGTCATGGAGAACATTGAATCTACAAGTTCTGAGCAGCAAGGTCAAACTTTGAGAAGATCAACCAGAGACAGAAGAAAACCTGATCGACTCAATTTGTAGATTTGGACTATTTGGACATACTATGCTTGCTATTCTTGTCATATGTTATATATTTGTCAATCCAGTTTTTTTTTAAATTAAAAATTAATACTGTTTGACTCACAGGCTCATGATATTACATGTAAATATACTGATGATAATGTATTCATTTATTTCTTCAAAGGAAAGGGGATGAGGTGATATCATGGCTGTGTTGTAATTCACCGGCTGACCACTAGGAGTCTCACAAGTATATAAGTGAATGTTAAAGTCAGGTGACCTCAGACTGACTGGAGAGCAGGGTAGCGAGAGGTTGCTTGTGCATGATCATACTGTTATTCATCTGTTGTTTTGTGGGTCATCTGTTGACCCACAGTTAATGTTAATAAATTGTTTATAGCTTTAGCTACAAGTGTTCTAGTCATATAAATTAGGCCATCCGACAAGAATATTGCAGAAAAGTTACCCAATGTCTTCAATCTATTTTTATAACTGAAGTTCCTCATCCCTGGAACCATTCTTGTGAAACTTTTCTGGACTCTTTCTAAGGGTGTCACTTCTTTCCTCAACTGCAGTGTCCAGAATTTAACACAATACTCCAGCTGAGGCCAAACTAGTGTCTTATACAAGTTCTATATATCTCCTTGCTCTTATATTCTATGACCCTTTTAATAAAGCCTAGTATATTCAATGCTTTATGAACCGTTCTCTCCACCTGCCCTGCCACCTTCAATGATTTATGCATGTATATGTACCCAGGTCACTCTGCTCCATCCCATTTTGAGTTTATTTTGGAATGTGTCTTCATGTTCTTCCTACCAAAATGAAACACTTCACACTTCTCTGCATTGAACTTCACCTGTCACTTGTCTGCCCATTCCTCCAACTTGGCTTTGTCCTTCTGAAGTTCTACACTATCCTCCTCACAGTTCACAATCCTTCCAAATTGTGAATAAGCTGTAAACTTTGAAACTGAGACCTGTACACCAAGATGTAGTTCATTGATACATATCAGGAAGAGCAAGGGCATCAGCATTGGCCCCTGGGGAACTCCATGAAAAATTTCCTCCAGTCCAAAAAACATCCATTAACTAATGCTCTGTTTCCTATCGCTCAGTTAATTTGCTATCCATGTTGTTCCCGCCCCTTTTATTCCTTTTCTTACAAGTCTGTTGTGTTGCACTCTATAAAGTGCCTTTTGGAAGTCCATGTAAGTTACAGGAACAACATTTACCCTCATCGACCCCCTCTGTTATCTCTTCTAGCAAGTTAGTTAAACACAATTTCTTATCTAGCTGAGAATGAAGTACTGAGGTTCAACACAGAAATTAAAACAATCTCTTCTCAGAATATTTAATGGTATGTTTACCAGTATTTGGAAATTATATTTTAAAACATGGAAATATGCTGAGGGGAGTTATCAGCCGGCTGTCGGAGTAGATAGTCTTTGTTGCTCAGCAACCACCCTCTGGTTTAATATAAGAGCTGGAAACTGGAATAGATAATCAGCTAGGACTTAGGAAAATTTTGGCTGTACATGTAGTCTTATGATATTGAGATTACTGCAAGATGGAAATTGATGACAATGAAGACAGTTGATAACTATAATTTGACAGTCTGTTTCTGTGTGAAAATGATAGCTAAATGGTCAGTTCTGAGAGACAATGTAATAGAATGATAGCTAGATGATTGCTTGTGGGAACAAGTGATTTCAAATGGTGACAAATTGATGACATTTGAGAACAATTGACGTGAAATGGTGGCAAAATGATTGCAATTGATGTCAAATGAAAGCTATTGAAAGTAAATTACTTCACATGACATTACAAAATTTGGTTAGGGCAAACTGGCGTAAAATAGATGCATCGTCACCACTCCTGGGATGGCAGAATTTGCAAACTAATGTGTGCTATGTGTGGTCACACACAAACTGCATATTCAGTGAGTGGTAACCTTTACTGCTGTGGTACATCTCAGCATTGAGAGGTGGTAACCAAAAAGTTACATGTGTGCAATCCACACAAATGTGGACCAGTAACAGCACCTGAGGGGGTCTCCCAGGCCATTGAGACCCCTAGGTGGCCGGGGCCAGGGTAGCACCCTGGCACATCCGTGACACCCTGCACACTGGTAGTACCACCTAGGGACCCTTGTAGTGCCACCCTGACTGGGTGGCACTGACAAGGTGCCAGGTTGACACTGAGGGGTCAGGCCTGGGGGGCCTTGGCAGGTAGAAGAGGGGGCTGAGGTAGGGTTTGCTGGACAATTAAAATGGCCTCCATAATATTAAAGCTACCAGTGCTGCAGGGTTGATTTTTGCAGCTGTAATGTCATATTGTAGAGTCACCTTTTCTTGTTTCCAGAGTAATGAGTTGACTGCTACTTGATTCCATTCCTATCTTTCAAGCAATAACTCCTGGCTCTTGAGAATTACCAAGCATGACAGGGAGAAAGAAGGCTGTTAGCTGATTCCTTTTCACATACTTTAAGATTAATTAATGAATAATGAGATAAGTCAGATGCAGTGCGAAAGATTAATGTCCTTTGGTCAGCAATCTGTCACTCATTCAGGAGAAAGAAACTGTTTTTTTCCGCACAGAGAAGTAAGATATAAAGTTCAGACTTTAAAAATACAAAATAACAACATTTGTTACTATGATATACGTATTAGTGTCTTTGACCTATTCTCTCAGGATAACACGATAAGACATTAGAACAGATATTACCTTTATCTTTCTGTCCAGTGGGCTTGGTGTGAATACAAAGCACTTTATAATAACCTTGCTCTGAAAACAAGTTAATTAAAGGGCTATATGCAATGAATGTTGAACAAATTCTGCATTTGACAAATATTTTGATTGCAATCTTTAAAAAGCAATTAATTACTGGCCGTGATTTTTCAGACCCACTTGAAATATCTTTAAGTAGCTTTATGTCGTGTCTTCCAGCCCCATGTGATGTTACCCCACCCCCCCCCACCCCACCCCCTGGTGGCGTGATGTTACGACAGCGCGATTCACTACTGTGATGACCATGCTGGGGATGCGGATTGCCTGGAGGCCCTGGGTTGAGGGCTGAGGCTGGACAGTACACCTGGCACCCTGGCACACTGGCATTGCCGATGGCACTGGGCAGTGCCGGCAGAAGTATCAGACGGACTGAGAGAGGCAATGCCAGGGGACAAATCTTTCTCCATTGGGATAGGGGGGCTTACCATTATGTGTGATGGGTGGGGGGGGGGGGGGGGTGAGGGGGCAGTGCTGGGGTACAAGCTGGAAAACACGCAGGGGGTAGGGAGAGGGGGGAGTGTGCCCCCTGATACTTCCATGGTGGGCAGGAGGTCACCCCAAAGCTTGTGGGGGGGGGGTCCTCCATGGCAATGGAGAGGGGGGGTGGTTGGATATATATTTATAGTGTAGATGGAGCCTCGATCTCCGTGTAGCTGGTCTTGCCAGCTTTGTGATGCCTCACCCTGACAGAGTGCTAGCGCAAAACACGCCGATTGATTTTGTTTCTGACAAAGTGTCAGAAGATCTGGACATAAAACCTGACTGTTTCTGGGTAGAAACACACCGGTCTTCAGTCGGAATGATACTTGGCCATTCTGTTTTGAAAATTCCGCCCAATAACCCTGTAAAGTAATTCCAAAATCTCAGAAAAATACAGGGGTTGATTTTCTCCTCTACCCCCTGCCATTAAGCATTATCTAGAGCAGGGGTCTACAACCTGTGGATCCAGCGTAACATGCGCGCACTAAGGACTCGTATGGCCTTCATCAATTAAACTCTTTTTGATGGCAATTAAAAGGCTCACATTATTTTCAAAAAACTTTAGTGAACATTGCACTTTTGACAAGTATTATTCAATTAACAATTCCTTTGTAAACCTCTTTAAAATGTCTGGCTTGTTTTTCATTATTATTGCCATTTGAGTAACATCATTGTGGCTCCTGAGGTACTTGGGTTTTGACTAAATTTTATAAGTCGCTCTTCTTGTTGGTAATGTTGCCAACCCCAGGTCTAGGTAGAGCACAACAGAGAATATTGGCTGGAGAGGTGAAACTTCTGTGACTGAATGTCATTCAAATTCCCGCCCAGTACAAATGGAAGAAAGGTGGTGTTCTGGATGTCAATCCACCTGCTGAATTCCTTTCCCTACAACTCCACCTCAGTGATACTAAATGCCAGGTGGGAAAAAAACAAAATCTACTCTTTTTTTCATGGCTTTAAAAATAGAATAATACCAACACCTGCAGCAAAATGAGTTGGCAAGTAGCCAAGCCAAATAACAGCTGGCTACTAGTCCTTATAGATGTCCTTGAATCATTCTAGATAATGCAACTCACAAGCGAGGTCCTTGTCCAAATTGAGCACTATTTTAAAAAGATTAGGAGCATTCTAATTTGTCATCGGCCTTCCATTATCCTTCCCTTGCACATGAGGATTCCATTTCCCACAACATCTGGTCTAAAAAGTTGTTGGGGTGAGATCACTTAAATTATATTGAATTGTGGCTACATTGATGCTGTGAATTTTCTGCACACCAATTTAATCAGACAAAATAGCTGTCTTTGCACCATTTCTATCAAATGGCAGGTAATTTAATGTGAATTATCTCAGCCAATACCTGTTTCCTCAGTCTCAGGATTGGTATTCAAGAAAAATGCAACATATGCAGAAAGCACAAATGTAAATAAACTGTACTTTCTATCCTCTACCAATAGAGGAAAATAGCAGAATTATCATAATTTGAAAACTAGTTCCCCTGAAAGAATAACATTTAATAATGAGTAAATATGATGGGTGCGATCTACTGGTCGCGTTGCACCTGAAAGCCGGCGCAACTGGTAGCCGGGAGATCCCGCTTCCGGGATCTATCAGGTTCACCACGCCTTAGATCTCGCGGGATGTCGTGATCTGAATCCCTCCCATTGTGGGCGGGATCAGTATTTTGCAAATCTGCATATTAGAGGGAGACAGCTAGCCTCACTCAAATTTGCACTCGCCCAATCTACTGAGGCCCTGGGATCTAACCTTGGAGACTTCGGGCGAGTGCCGTTCAGCGCTGGTCATCACAAATGGGGACCAGATGGAACCGCTCTTGAGAGGAGGGGAATCAGAGGCCCCCAAGTGCTTGCTCTCTGGACAGGGTGGCATCCTGGCACTGCTGATGCCACCTGGGCACCTTGATACTGCCAGCCTGGCACCTAGCAGTGCCACCTGGGAACCATACTGATGGTGCACAGATGGCACTGCCCGCTGGCAGGGCCACAGCCATTTTTCCTGCATTGGGAATCGGACCCAGGGTGTCCTGTGTGGGTCAGGTGAGGTGAGTTGGGGATTTGGTAGGGTTTCATGTTCGTGTCGGGGAGTCAACAGCATGGCGTCCCAATCTCTTCCTGCATTGAGTAGTTCTGGCAAGTGGAGCTCCTCAGATGTGGGCAGCACGGTAGCACAGTGGTTAACACAGTTGCTTCACAGCTCCAGGGTCAAAGGTCCGATTCCCGGCTTGGGTCACTGTCTGTGCGGAGTCTGCACGTTCTCCCCATGTCTGCGTGGGTTTCCTCCGGGTGCTCCGGTTTCCTCCCACAGTCCAAATATGTGCAGGTTAGGTGGATTGGCCATGATAAATTGCCCTTAGTGTTCAAAAAGGTGAAGTGGGGTTATTGGGCTAAGAGGATAGGATTGAGGTGTGGGCTCAAGTAGGGTATTCTTTCCCACAGCCGGTGCAGACTCGATGGGCCAAATGGCCTCCTTCTGCACTGTAAATTCTATGATTCTATGAACAGGACCAAGTGCAGCATTGCAACAAAGTCCCGATAGATAGCATGATGTTTCTCAGCGATGCGAGCACTGGGAAACACCTGGCTAAATGCGCTCATCGGGGACTTTGTTGCAATTTGGTTCAATAGCGCCCCAGAGTTATTCACAAATCAGTCATCTGGATTTTCCTACTCTTTGAAACATTTGTTTTTCATAGTTTATTATACACTAATCAAATCTATTTTAAAATGTGCAGTTCCCAAGAATTCCATTTCTTTAGTAATAAGAAATATAGCAACTTAGGACATTGGAGGTGCAGGCTATTTGACCCCTCAAGCCTGCTCCGCCATTCAACTAGATCATAGCTAATTTTCTACCTCAATGCAATTTTGCCACACTATCCTATTTCCCTTGATATCTTTAATATTTGGAAATCTATCGCTCTCTGCCTGGAGCATACACAATGAAAGCCTCAACAGCCCTCTGGGATAGAGAATTCCAAATATTTACCACACTCTCAGTGAAGAGACGCCTCTTCACCTCAGTAGAAACATAGAAACATAAAAAATAGAAGCAGGAGGAGTTAATTTGACCCTTCAAGCCTGCTCCCCCATTGATTATGATCATGGCTGATCATCCAATTCAATAGCCTAATCCCGCTTTCCTCCAATATCCTTTGATTCCCTTTACCATAAATCCTCTATCTAATCGCTTCTTGAAAACATACAATATTCTGGCCTCAACTACTGTGTGTGGTAACGAATTCCATCGGCCAAACACTCTGGGTGAAGAAATTTATCTTCATCTCTATCCTAAATGGTCTACCCCGTATCCTCAGACTGTGACCCTGGTTCTGGACATACCCACCATCGGGAACATCCTTCCTGCATCTACACTGTCTAGCCCTGATAGAATTTTATAGATTTCTATGAAATCCTCCCTCATTCTACTGAATTCCAGTGAATACAATCCTAACCTATCCAATTTCTCCTCATACATCAGTCCCACCATCCCAGGAATCAGTCTGGTAAACCTTCGCTGCGATAAGTACTACAAGGTCTATCTTTTAATCTGTGACTGTGTCGCTAAGTTCTGGAAACTCCTGTCTAGGGGAAACATCATTCCCAACATTTCCTGACAATGATATTATACCATTTTTTTCAAATGTTTCTCTTGACTAAAATTAGCAAAGAACATAGAACATAGAACATTACAGCGCAGTACAGGCCTTCCGGCCCTCGATGTTGCGCCGACCTGTGAAACCATTCTAAAGCCCTTCTACACTATTCCCTTATCGTCCATATGTCTATCCAATGACCATTTGAATGCCCTTAGTGTTGGCGAGTCCACTACTGTTGCAGGCAGGGCATTCCACGCCCTTACTACTCTCTGAGTAAAGAACCTACCTCTGACATCTGTCTTATATCTATCTCCCCTCAATTTAAAGCTATGTCCCCTCGTGCTAGACATCACCATCCGAGGAAGAAGGCTCTCACTGTCCACCCTTTCTAATCCTCTGATCATCTTATATGCCTCAATTAAGTCACCTCTTAACCTTCTTCTCTCGAACAAAAACAGCCTCAAGTCCCTCAGCCTTTCCTCATAAGATCTTCCCTCCATACCTGGTAACATTCTAGTAAATCTCCTCTGCACCCTTTCCAATGCTTCCACATCCTTCCTATAATGCGGTGACCAGAATTGCACGCAATTCTCCAAATGCGGTCGCACCAGAGTTTTGTACAGCTGCAACATGACCTCATGGCTCCGAAACTCAATCCCTCTACCAATAAAAGCTAACACACCGTACGCCTTCTTAACAACCCTCTCAACTTGGGTGGCAACTTTCAGGGATCTATGTGCATGGACACCGAGATCTCTCTGCTCATCCACACTGCCAAGAATCTTACCATTAGCCCAGTATTCTGTCTTCCTGTTATTCCTTCCAAAATGAATCATCTCACACTTTTCTGCATTAAACTCCATTTGCCACCTCTCAGCCCAGCGCTGCAGCTTACCTATGTCTCTCTGTAACTTGTAACATCCGTCCGCACTGTCTACAACTCCACCGACTTTAGTGTCATCTGCAAATTTACTCACCCATCCTTCTACGCCCTCCTCCAGGTCATTTATAAAAATGACAAACAGCAGTGACCCCAAAACAGATCCTTGTGGTACACCACTAGTAACTGGACTCCAGTCTGAACATTTCCCATCAACCACCAGCCTTTGTCTTCTTCCAGCTAGCCAATTTCTGATCCAAATTGCTAAATCACCCTGAATCCCATGCCTCGCCTCCGTATTTTCTGCAGTAGCCTACCGTAGGGAACCTTATCAAATGCTTTACTGAAATCCATATACACCACATCAACTGCTTTACCCTCATCCACCTGTTTGACCACCTTCTCAAAGAACTCAATAAGTTTTGTGAGGCACGACCTACCCTTCACAGAACCGTGTTGACTATGTCTAATCAAATTATTCCTTTCCAGATGATTATACATCCTATCTCTTATAAACCTTTCCAAGACCTTGCCCACAACAGAAGTAAGGCTCACTGGTCTATAGTTACCGGGGTTGTCTCTACTCCCCTTCTTGAACAAGGAGACAACATTTGCTATCCTCCAGTCTTCTGGCACTATTCCTGTCGACAAAGATGACATAAAGATCAAAGCCAAAGGCACAGTAATCTCCTCCCTAGTTTCCCAGAGAATCCTAGGATAAATCCCATCCGGACCAGGGGACTTATCTATTTTCACACTTTCCAGAATTGCTAACACCTCCTCCTTATGAACCTTAAGCCCTTCTAGTCTAGTAGCCTGAATCTCAGTATTCTCCTCGACAACGTTGTCTTTTTCCTGTGTGAATACTGACAAAAAATATTCATTTAGCACCTCTCCTATCTCCTCGGACTCCAAGCACAACTTCCTACTACTGTCCTTGACTGGCCCTACTCTTACCCTAGTCATTCGTTTATTCCTGACATATCTATAGAAAGCTTTAGGGTTATCCTTGATCCTGCCTGCCAAAGACTTCTCATGTACCCTCCTGGCTCTTCTTAGCTCTCCCTTTAGGTCCTTCCTAGCTAACTTGTAACTCTCGAGCGCCCTGACTGAACCTACATGTCGCATCTTTACATAAGCCTCCTTCTTCCTCTTGACAAGTATTTCGACTGCTTTAGTAAACCACGGTTCCCTTGCTCGGCCACTTCCTCCCTGCCTGACAGGTACATACTTATCAAAGACACACAGTAGCTTTTCCTTGAACAAGCTCCACATCTCCATTGTGTCCAACATCTGCTTCAAACTTGCAATATCTATCCGTAATCTCTTTTCATTGACACTTTTTGTAGAGTGCACATTTTCCCACAGGAATTTATTGTCAATGTGACAGTCAATAGGTATATTACCCAAGTCCCCTAATCCCCAAATTTCTGTCAATATTATACTTATATAAAAGGCCATATCCACCGCCTCTACAAGGCTTAACGTCTCAGCAGCCAAAGTGCTTTTTACCACACTCCTTATTTTCTTTGTTTCGCACACAAACGGGCAACATTTACCATTGTTCCCCAAAAGGAAAATTATAAAACCTCCTGCGCTTGAAACCCCATCACATAAATTTGCAGAGGACACATCACTATAAACTATGAGTTACAACTGCTTAAGGTCACCTAAAACCGGGAACTTCAAAACATACTCCTGCATTTTTAGTTTGGCCAATGCTTTATTTGCTCTTATTATGTCTTCCACTTTGGGATCATTCATTTTTGTACTCAACTCTAAGACATCAAAACTCACGTCCGGTCTAGTCTGTCTACCTAACCAGTTCAGTTGCCCAATTAAACTTTGCAGTTGCTCTTTTTCTATCTTTGAAACCATTGCGTCTTTTTGTGAAACTCGGCCACGACTAATTGTTATTGGGCTGATGCTTTCCAAATAAGATTGCTGACGTAAAGTTGCCCCTAACTTAGTCTGTCCAATTTCCAGTCCAATATATTTAAATGCACCAGAAGCCTGACTTCCAACCCTGAATTCTTTCCTCAAACCAGAGATTACAATAGCTTCAAAATCACTAGTCTCACCCCACAAAAAAAATCATTGACATGCATCATAAAAATGCCAGAAAGATTTCCTTTATAGTGCCAGTAAAACATTGCAGGATCTGCTTTCAACTGGCAACAGCCTAACTTTAACAAAACTGACCTTCCCAAAAAATACCAGACTCAAGATGCATCATTTAATCCATATACACATTTGTTCAACTTCCAGAGTACCCCTTCTGTGTTAGCTGCTTCTTTAGGAGGACGGAGAAAAATGTCTCTCTGGAGCTGATGCCCCTGCAAAAAGGCAGCTTTTATGTCTATAGATTTGCATTCCCATGCCTTTGTGGCTAATGGGACCATAAACCAGGGGCTGGTTTAGCTCACTGGGCTAAATTGCTGGCTTTTAAAGGAGACCAAGGCAGGCCAGCAGCATGGTTCGATTCCCGTACCAGCCTCCCTGAACAGGCGCCGGAATGTGGCGACTAGGGGCTTTTCACAGTAACTTCATTTGAAGCCTACTTGTGACAATAAGCGATTTTCATTCATTTCATTTCATAATAGAGCCAAGAAGATCTTTAAAATAACCTTTCCTGCTGTCGGTGAATCTACCCTTAAATCCTGATCTTCTAAGTTTTCTTCAAATCCCCTTGCCACAAGCCTGGCCTTTGCCTTATAAGTTCCATCCGGAAGAACCTTTTCCGTGCAAATCCATCTGTGGGGTAGAGCTCTTTGTCCCCTATCCGGTACTTCCGTGTATACCCCAAATTCAATCCAACTATGCAATTCTTGCTGTTTAGCTTCTTTCATAACTTTTTCATCTAATTTATTTGAAGCCACCAAAATCTCACGTGCATGTGGGCTTCTACTCCTATTAGTATTCGTCGTCTTACTCATGTTCCGAGATCTTGACAAACTACGTCCCCTCTCCCGCCTGGTATCTCGTTCTGTACTGCTACTGCTTGATCTTTCCCTTCTGCTGTGGGATGTCCTATCAATAGTACTCGACCTTCTCCTGTGGACCTGTTCACTATCCGATGTACTATCTGAACTGGCATTGCGTTTCTGTGCCCTCCATTTTTGAACTTCGTTTTCCCAATCCATTGTCTTGACTCCTTCTCCTGAATGTTGTACATTCAACCAATGTTTATACTTTCCAGTGGCCTTTCCTGCTCTACTAATAACAGTTGTATCCTTCCATTGACTAGACCCTTCAGGCAAGTATGTCACTTTTGTACCAACTTTTGGCAGTTGCCCTTTCGGAAAAATGGCATGTTCTAATTCATCAGAAATGTTGTGTTCCTCCACAGAAACCCTGTCTATATCAGTTAATTGGTCCTCATAGTTCTGTAACACATGCGTACCAGATGACTCTGGGTCCTCGTCATGTCTGTCTGCTCTGTCTAAATTTGAAAATTTGTAATCTGTACCCATTATCCTTGATGAACATACCCTAACAGTTTGATTACCATGTTGCAAAATAATTGTTTTGCCATCTATGCCTATGATCTTCCCTGGGCCTTTCCATTCATTAGAATTGTCTCTCTTATAGTATACCATGCCTCCTTGCTGAAAAACGGCATCTGATGGCCGTATGTTATGTCTTAAAGCTCTGCAAATTCTTTCAGACACTTCCGCTTCCAAAAAAGCTTTTCTACTGCTATGTAATGCATTTAAATGTTCAGCAAAACCAAAGCTAATTGTAGTCCCCTCCCAAGCTGGAGGCTGGTCATCCAAAATGGACAAAATTTTAGGATTTCTACCAAACACTAATTGATAAGGACTATATCCCCCAACCATCTGCAGTGAATTCTTTGCATGTACTGCCCATGCTAAAGCTGAATTTAGCCTGCAATTTGGTTGATCTGCCAAAATTTTCCGAAGCATGTCATCGATGTCAGCATGATTTCTTTCACAGACACCATTACTAAATGGGCTTTCTGCAGCCGTATTCATAACTTTGATATTCATGTTTTCACACATATCCCTAAACTCATCATTAGCAAATTCTCCCCCATTGTCCGTAAGGAATTTTGCCGGTGGACCCATTCCTGTCCCTATCCATTTTTACACGATTTGATCCAGAATTACTCTCTTTTCTTTACTTTGTACAATCGTTGATTGACTAAATCTGGTTGCTAAATCTACAAAGTCCAAAATAAATATATTATTTGCTTTATCCCAGATCTTAAGGTCCATGGCCACAATGTCGTTAAAATCCCTGGCCAAAGGTAGGGTTACTATTGGTCGTGCTGGTGTCCTTCTGTACTTCCTACAAACTTCACAGCGGTCACTAACCTGTTCTATCAGTTTAGTATGGTCGTCATCCCTTACCCCTGCATCCTTTAATAAATTTTTCAGCCTCCGAGGAGACGGATGTGCAAATTGCCTATGCAGCTTTAATACCACAAGCGTTTTATCAGCTAAAGTCCCGTTTTCAACTGCCATTAACACATCCTTAACCACTCTACTTGAAATAGTATTTGTCAGTAATGGAATACAATAGTGTCCCGACTGTGTAAATTGCAAGTCCACTGTCTTTCCAAAAACTGTTGCCTTATCCTGTTGCATATCCAGTTTCATGTGTGCTTTCTTCATCGACGGTCTGTTCAGAAGCAAAGGTATCTCACTTGATACAACATCCGTGCTAATGAAATGATTCACTCCTGCAATATTGCAAGGGATCACCACTCTTTTCAGCGACTTCAGAGTATTATCATCCCCAAACCTGAAACTTGTGGAACTTTCAAATTCCTTAACCTTGTTACGATTTTCAGCATTCAAAGAGTGCAGGTAATATTTTAACCAGTCAATTCCACACACAGTAGATGTGCAGCCACTCTCCAATACAGCACAGTTGAAGGATTCTGCAACCAACAACCTCATTACCAGCGTAAAACTGCTTGTCAATGGGACACTGGCTTCTTTCTGGTCACTATCTTTTTCCTCTTCTGACTCTTCCGTGCCATGTGTCGCTTCAAACACTCTATCATAACGAGTTGGACAGTTGAAAGCATAATGGTATTGAGAGTCACATCGAAAACATCGGTTTATCATGCCCCGTGCATTTCTGGGGTTCATCTTCCTATTGTAGGTTCTAACTGGGTTTCTGTCTTCATCATTTCCTTGTCTCGGTCTCCGTCTATAGTCTTGAGCCCTGTTCGTAGCCATACGATTTCGCCATGCTGTTACTAGTGTATCTTCCATATTCTGCCTTATTGCAGGCTGATCTATTTGGGTCATCAGAGCCATCGGAATCGAATGTTTCCCCAGAAACTTTTGTAAAGCTTTTGTCATCTGTTCGAATAAGGTATCCTTATCAGTAAACTGAACTCCTGTCAAAACCAGGAGCCTATGCATGTTGCTCACTCTAGCACAGTCAAGTAATTTCAAGGCCAACATAGACTGTGGAAATTCCAGATTGTGTTTCTGCAGCCTTTTATATAGTCTGCCAAATTCCATTATATAGTCTTCCATGGAGATATCCTCCATTTTCCGGAACTTATCAAAATCCGACCATGCTTCATACGCACTTAACAAGTCATCTTTCTTATAAATCTTATCCATATGATGTAATAAAGTCTCCAGACCTTCTTCTGAGTCTAACTCTTCCAATTCCAGCTCAGAAAGCATTTTGTTTTGGATTTTACTGCCATATGGCAGAGAACGAGCCGATGCCATACCTTGTTTTCTCTTTCCCAAAGCAGTTACCTTAGTCCACATAACTACTGCACTTCTCCATTAGTCGTACGATTCCCTTTCAGAAAATAAGGGAGGGTAGTCATATCCAGCCATCTTTATCCTCGGTTCAGCCATATATCCCTTTTCTTTTTCTTTTCTCACTCACTCCTTGGTTTGATCTGGAAAGGTTGTATCTTTCAACCCTTCACATTTGCACAGCAACCATCCTCTGCTACCAATTGTTCAACGTTTTAGTTGCTGTGATATGAAGAGTCTAAAGTTCTGTTCCTTTTTCACAAACACACATTTATTTCATTCCAACAGCCTTTGCACAAAACTCTAACCATCCATCACCTGACAGAGGCCACCTGAAGCTCCTTTACGTATCAGTGTCAATTAATGGATACTTAACATAAATGAGACGACTAATTACAATGTCTCTTAACCCATTACTTAACATTGACAATCAGTTTTCTTTAACTTTTGGTCTTCTGTTCGATTCTCTGGGCTGTTTGGTCTTCCGATGTTGCTTGTCCCATCACCGAGGAAGATTCTGATTTTTCTGCTCATTTTCCTGAGTTTTCATAGCAATTTGGGGCTGCCTGACCTTTACACCTGGCACCCTTCAGACTGCATGCATGACAGTTTGAAAGCTAATTTCTATCGGTTTAGAAGAGTGGCGCTACTCAACAGCGGCAGCGCGGTTTTATCCCACCAGCTTGCCATTCACTTACTGGAATTTTCTCATTTTGCTTGACATGTAATAAATTTGTCTGTGCCTTAGTCAGCACCCTTTTGGAATTATGTCTTCCTTAATGATTCTTTTCAGTCTTGACCCGGGTCATCTTTGGGTTAAGCTAATGCCATGTTAAGGTTATCCCCTCTGACTCTAACCTTATCTCCTTTGGCCATCTTTTAAAAGGTTTTAATGTCAAAAATGGTGTGTGTTATAGTTTTCTTTATTTGTAAATCAGTTGTTTCACTTTATTACCGGTGTCAGCAACTTTTTCACACTTAACAGTTGTTCCTTATCTTAAACTTTAGATTCTGGCTGCTTTTCTTAATTGTTCAATAAAATAATTCATTGCTTAAAGATTTGTGAGATACTGTTCCCTTTCATATAACTTTAAGAGTTTAAGTCAATCAAATGACTTTTCTGACTTGTAAATTAAAATGAAGCTCCTATCTGTTTTCTTCCTTGTCTGTGAAGTTGTCTGCTTTAAACAAGATGCTGCTGTTAACCCCTTGAGGGACTTCTCCCTTTCATTAAAAATCTCAGGCATTCTCAGTGTTACTTTCATGTTTCAAATGTCATATTCTTCCGATTTTCCATTACAAGTTGCAGAGGGAGGAGCTGAGTCCTAGGTTTTGGAGTTTGAGTATGAGCTTGGCTGGGATTATGGTGTTGAAGGCATAGCTGTAGTCAATGAACAGGAGTCTGGCATAGGTGTCCTTGTTATCAAGATGTTCCAGTGATGAGTGTAGGGTCAGGGAGATAGCATCTGCTGTGGACCAGTTGTGGTGGTATGCAAATTGCAGTGGATAAGGTCATCTGGAAGCTTGGAGTTGATGTGCCTCATGACTAACCTCTCAAAGCAATTCATAATAATTGATATCAGGGCCACCGGACGGTAGTCGTTGAGGCATGTTGCCTAGTTCTTTTTTGGCACAGGTATGATAGTGGTCTTCCTGAAGCAGGTAAGAATCTCGGATGTCTGCAAACACACCTGCCAGCTGATCCGCGCAGGATCTGAATGCACAACCGGGGACTCCGTCCGGACCCATTGCTTTCCATGGATTCACTTTCAAGAAGGCCGATCTAATGTCGGAGGCTGTCATGGTAAGTATGGGTGTGTCCAAGGCTGTTGTGGTGGTGACATTTGTTCATTGGCTTCCTGCTCAAAATGAGCATAGAATGTATTGAGTTCATCGGGGATGGGTGCACTGTTGCCAGAGATTCTGCTCGGCTTTGTTTCGTAGCTAGTTATATTGTGTAAGGCTTGCCACAATCGACGAGAGTTTGTGTCGTTAGTCTGAGACTTCAGCTGAGGCTGGTATTGTCTCTTGGCATCACTGATGGCCTTGCGGAGGTCATACCTAGATTTCTTGCACAGGTCAGGGTCACCCATCTTGAACGCCTCAGACCTGGACTTCCGTAGGGAATGGATCTCCCGGTTAAACCATGGTTTCCAATTGGGGAACGCTCGTACTACCTTCTTTGGCATGCAGTCCCCAACACACTTATTGATGGCATATTCGTCTAGGTTGGCTACTGAGTTCTTGAACATGGACCAATCCACTGACTCCAAACAGTCACGTAGGAGTTCTTCCGTTGCCTCGGACCAGCATTATACGACCTTCTTAACCAGATCCTCCCGCTTAAGTTTCTGCTTGTATGCCAGGAGAAATGTGGTCAGGGGATGGAATGGTAGGTGCCCAGTGATGTCTGTGTAGCAGTGGTCAAGGGTGTGACAGGAAATGTGTTGGTGGAATTTTGGCAGTACACTCTTTGATTTGATTTGATTTATTATTGTCACATGTACTAGTATACAGTGAAAAGTATTGTTTCTTGCATGCTGTACAGACAACACATACCGTACATAAGGAAGGTAAAGAGACTGCAGAATGTAATGTTACAGTCATAGCTAGGGTGTAGAGAAAAGATCAACTTAATACAAGGTAGGTCCACTCAAAAGTCTGATGGCAGCAGGGAAGAAGCTGTTCTTGAGTCGGTTGGTGCGTGACCTCAAACTTTTGGTATCTTTTTCCTGATGGAAGAAGGTGGAAGAGAGTGTGCCCGGGGTGCGTGGGGTCCTTAGTTATGCTGGCTGCCTTTCTGAGGCAGGGGGAATTGTAGACAGAGTCAATGGATGGGAGGCTGGTTTGTGTGATGAATTGGGCTATATTCACGACCTTTTGTAGTTTCCTGCGGTCTTGGGCAGAGCAGGATCCATACCATGCTGTGATACAACCAGAAAGAATGCTTTCTAAGGTGCATCTGTAAAAGTTGGTGAGAGTCGTAGCTGACATGCCAAATTTCCTTCGTCTTCTGAGAAAGTAGAGTCGTTGGTGGGCTTTCTTAACTATAGTGTCGGCATGGGGGGGCCAGGACAGGCTGTTGGTGATCTGGACACCTAAAAACTTGAAGCTCTCGACGCTTTCTACTTCGTTCCCATTGATGTAGACAGGGCCATGTTCTCCACTACGCTTCCTGAAGTCGATGACAATCTCCTTTATTTTGTTGACATTGAGGGAGAGATTAGTGTCGTTGCACCAGTTCACCAGAATCTCTATCTCATTCCTATACTCTGTCTCACAGGGGCTGTTTAGCACAGGGCTAAATCGCTGGCTTTGAAAGCAGACCAAGCAGGCCAGCAGCATGGTTCAATTCCCGTAACAGCCTCCCTGAACAGGCGCTGGAATGTGGCGACTAGGGGCTTTTCACAGTAACTTCATTGAAGCCTACTTGTGACAATAAGCGATTTTCATTTCATTTTTCATTTCATCATTGTTTGAGATCCGACCCACTACAGTGGTGTCATCAGAAAATTTGAAAATCGAATTGGAGTGGAATTTGGCCGCACAGTCATAGGTGTATAAGAGCATAGTAGGGGGCTGAGGACACAGCCATGTGGAGCACCGGTCTTGATGGTGATCGTGGAGGAGGTGTTGTTGCCGATCTTTACAGATTGTGGCCTGTGGGTTAGGAAGTTCAGGATCCAGTTGCAGAGAGAGGAGCCGAGGCCCAGGTCACGGAGTTTGGAGATGAGTTTTGCAGGAATAATAGTATTGAAGGCTGAGTTGCAGTCAATAAATAGGAGTCTGACATAGGTGCCTTTGTTACCTAGGTGTTCCAGGGTTGAGTGCAGGGCCAGGGAAATGGCGTCTACTGTGGACCTGTTGCAGTGGTAGGCGGACTGTAGTGGATCAAGGCAATCCGAGAAGCCGGAGTTGATTCGTGCCATGACTAACCTTTCGAAGCACTTCATGATGATGGATGTCAGAGCCGCTGGACGATAGTCATTAAGGCACGCTGCGTGGCTTTTCTTTGGTCATCTTCTTGAAGCAGATAGGCACCTCAGATTGTTGTAAAGAGAGGTTGAACATGTCTGCGAATACCCCCGTCAGCTGGTCCGTGCAAGACCTGAGTGCTCGTCCGGGTACCCCACCCGGGCCAGTGGCTTTCCGTGGGTTGACCTTCGAGAAGGCTGCTCTGTCATCTGCAATGGTGATTTCAGATACAAGTTCATCCAAGTTGATGTTGGCCTGGTTGAAGTCACCGGCCACGATGAACAGGGGGCGGGATTCTCCGCGTGCCAGCGGGGCGGGCCACTCCGCGCCGAGTTGTGGCGTGAAACACTCCGGCGTCGGGCCGCCCTGAAGGTGCGGAATCCTCCGCACCTTCAGGGGCTAGGCCGGCGCCAGAGTGTTTGGCGCTGTGCCGGCCAGTGCGGAAGGGCTTGGCGCCACGCCAACCAGCCGCAAAGGGCTTCCGCCGGCCGGCACGAGTTGGCGCATGCGCGGGAGCGCCAGCATGTGCTGGCATCATCCCAGCGCATGCGCAGGGGGTTCTTCTCCGCACCGGCCATGGAGGAGGTTGACAGCGGCCAGTGCAGAGGGAAAGAGTGCCCCCATGGCACAGGCCCGCCCGCGGATTGGTGGGCCCCGATCGCGGGCCAGGCCACCGTCGGGGCACCCCCTGGGGCCAGATCGCCCCGCCCACCCCCCCCCCCCCCCCCGAGGACTCTGCAAGCCACCCGTGGAGCCAGGTCCCGCCGGTAAGGACCTGTTGTGATTTACGCCAGCGGGACCCGCTGAAAACGGGCGGCCACTTGGCCCCTCGCGGGCCGGAGAATCGCCGGGGGGGCCACTGCCAGCGGCCGTAGACCGGCGCGCCGCGATTCCCGCCCCTGCCAAAACCCCGGCAACGGAGAATTCGGCAGCCAGTGGGGGTGGGATTCACGCCGCTCCCCCGGCGATTCTCCGACCTGGCGGGGGGGGTCGGAGAATTCCGGCCAAGGTCTCCGGATATTCTGTTTCAAGGTTGTTTATAGCGGTGAACAATTCATCAAGCGTCTTCTTCACTTCCCCTTGGGATGGGATATAGTTTGCTGTAATGATGACACAAGTGAACTCCCACGGAAGGTAGTATGGGTGGCACTTCACAGTCATGTATTCCAAGCCCAGGGAGCAGTAAGCCGCCAGGGTCGCCACATCTGTGCACCAGGAGGAGTTGATGAGGAGGCAAGCCCCTCAACTCTTTATCTTGTAAAATAAAAGGGTGCCCCAATTTAAGAAAATAAAAATAGAAACCGCCACCCCAGACAACCCATCCCCACATCACGTGACTACCCCCCCAATCCCCCATCCCCACTATGGAATTCTCTCCTGGCACTGCCTCCACAGAACTCCTCACCAGCCCTCCACCACCACAAACCCACCCCACCAACAGGGATGGAACCCACCCCCGCACACAGAACACCCAACCACACAACACACCACTCCCCCCTTCCCCACGGGACACCACCTGACACTACCCCCGGCACTTCCTCCATCATCAGCGGTGGGGGCGGGGGCAAGGACAATCGCAATGCGAAATCCGGCCAAGGTACTGCCCATTTTGGAACTCCCATGAGATTGTCCACCCCCAATCTTGCCCCATGAAAATGGGAGTGGAAAATCCTCCCCCAGTTGTTGTTTAATACATTACTTGGCATTGTCACTCATTTCTGGTACGTCCAGAGTACAGCTCTGAACCCAAGTGAGACTCCACAAGTGACTTGCACAGTGTGGTTAAAAAAGTGAAATATAATGAAACAGATCTGAACAAATGTTTAATTTGACTGCTCAACATTGCAAGACACTTACAAATGAGCTGGCGTAAAAGAACATTTTGTAAGTAGTCACTGGAAACACTTCAGCCTATGGCTTTGTTCCAGCCCGCTGAGAGGAAATTACAAATGTGTTATATTCAAAAAGAAACTGACATCATCTCTGCCTGGATTGTGTACTTAAACGGACATGAATCTATTGGACGGGATTTCCTGAGAAACCTGCCGTGTGTTTTCCGGTGGTGGGAGTTGGCCTGCCATTGGCCTGCGACGGGATCGTCTGGTCCCACTGTTATCAATGGGGTTTCCCATTGAATGCACCCCTCAGCGGCAGGAAACCCGTGGCAGGGGGCGCCGTCGGCGGTACTGGAAGATCCCGCTGGCATGAACGGTAGGAAAGTTCCAGCCTATACCTTTCAGACTCAACGTGGAGAATGCTATCACTTTGTCAAGTTGACACATATAGAAATGATTGACAAACATTAATATATGATTGTACGTTAGTACACTAAGAATAATGCATCATAATTTAAAAAGGGTGAAAGAGTAAAAGGAATAAAATAGGCTTTGTGGAATGGAAAAATGGAATGAATGATGTTTCATCAAGGTTTTTTCTCATTCACCATATGTGTAAAATATTGGGGAAGTTTTAGAAACCAGAAAGGATGCCTGAGAAAGCAATAAGGAGGGTGAATTTAGAATATGAGAGTAAACTAACAAGATATATAAATTCAGAAGACTAGACCTTCTACAAGTCTGTAGAAAAGAAAAGAGTAGCTGAAGTAAACATTGGTCCCTTCGAGGATGAAACTGGGTAAATAACAATGTGAAACAAGGAAATGACAGGCTTTGAACAAATATTTTGTAACTGTTTTCACAGTAGAAGGCACAAAAGGCATCTCAAGAATTGTAGAAAATGTGAGCGCAAAGGGTAGGGAGAAGCTTAAAACAATAGAGAAAAAGTGCTGGAACACTAACGGGTCACAGGGCTGACAATTCCCCTGGAACTGATAACATGCATCTCAGGGTCTCAAAGCAGGTGTCTGCAGAGATACTGGATGCATCGCTTATCAGCTTTCAAACTTTCCTATATTCTGCAAAGGCCCAAGTGGATTGGAAATGCAATGCTCCAATTCAACAAAGAAAGGAACAGGAAGTAGGTCAGTTAGCATAACTGCTGTCATTGGCAATATGCTGCAATCCATTACTAAGGGGAATAGGCTGCAATCCATTATTAAGGAAATAGTAGCAAAACATTTTGAAAATCATAATGCAATTCGATTGAATCAACATGATTTTATGACAGGGACATCGTGTTTGATAAATTTATTAGTTATTTGAAGGTGCAATGTTTTGGGTAGATAAAGGGAAATCAGAAGATGCAATGTATTTGGATTGCATAAAAAGCATTTGATAAGGTGCCACATAAAAGGTTACTACACAAGAAAGAGCTCATGGTGTTCGCAGTAATATATTAACATTAATAGAGGATTGGTAACTAACACAAAAACAATGTATGGATAAATGGGTCACTTTCAGGTTGGCAAACTGTAGGCAGTGCTGGGTTCTCAATTGTGCACAATCTATATTAATGACTTGGATGAAGGGATAGAGCAAATTGCAGCCAAATTTTCTGATGATACCAAAATAGGTGGGAAAGCAAGTTGTGAAAGGGACACAAATGGCTAAAAGTTTCTGTCAGCACGAGCGGGTAGGAGTTTCATCTGCTGTTGGGCTGAGCAGCCTGGATTCAGCCAAAGCAAAGACAGAGACAAACAGATTCCAAGGCAGCTGGTTTAAAGGTCTGCCTCTGACTATAGAAACATTGGCCCAGTTCTTCAGAACAGTGCAAAGCACCCCTCATTTTCACCCCCTTAATCTCCCTATGCCCTTCACTCACCTTTTGCCCCAACTCCCTTCACCCCCCCCCCCCCTTCAACCCCCTCATCTCCTACCCCTACCTCTTAACCCGTATCCACTATACAAACAGAACTCATAAGCCCTTTTAAAATATTTGGAAGTCTTTGAAAAACTGATAAATCTGTCAAAATAAACAAACATCATTTGAACAAATACTTTAAAAATTATCCTCATTGAAAAGTTCATAAATATGTCAAAATAAATAAACATCGCTTGAACAGACATTTTTAAAACATTTTCCTCTATGAAAACCTCAAATCTGCAAAGACTTCAAACTAGCAATCTCTGTGCAGCTGTGTAAACAAGCCCTGCACAGCACAATCCATCAGTATATTTGAAGACAGCTGAAGCTTCCCACATCTGGAATAGCTATCAAATTGCAAAACAATGACTCAGCTGTTCTGCAAAGAATGAATGAAAGGTCAGGTCATTTGTCAAAGTTTTCAAGTAGTCAAATAATAATTGTACAATGCACGTTATCCAGTGAATAATCTAACGCATCTGAAATTTTCTCCATGTTTGCAATACTGTTCTTCACTTAACAACGTTCTAGTTGTCAGAAGGAGCAGCCTGTCGAAGATATTATTTAATGGTCTCTTACCTTTTCCAATCACAGCACTGTGGACACTCACTTCAGTATACACCAAATCTACTTAGGCTGCAGCATTTCATGATGAACTGTAAACGAGAGAGCATCATTTTTACACTCTGCCCCCCGCCATTCTCTGGTTCATATCTCCACTCTACAGGCATGATTCAGGAAGGCTTCCACAATGTGGTCACCTCACTGAAAATTGCAAAGATTCCCAAATACCGACTTCCAGATTGATGCCGGCAAATTCTAACCAGCAACAGTGGAGTTCCTGAACTCACCCGCTTCCCCATTCTGCTGAAATGAGCCAGCGATGGAAATTTGGGCAGAACTTGGCTGCTCAGCAACTATTTTTTTCTAACTATCAACTCTGTGAAGTTTAAAATTGGACTTCAAAATCAGCCCAAAGGATATGCAAAGGGATAATTTAGGTAAGTGGGCACTAGTGATAATTTATCAAAATTCACTAGACTCTGGGGTGGTCCCAGAGGATTGGAAGGTAGCAAACGTGACACCACTGTTTAAAAAAGGAGGTGGGCAGAAAGCGGGTAATTATAGGCTTAACTTCGGTTGTAGGGAAAATGCTGGAATCTATCATTAAGGAGGAAATAGCGGGGCACCTGGAGGGCAATTGTCCCTATGGGCAGACGCAGCATGGGTTCACAAAGGGTAGGTCGTGTCTGACTAATTTGGTAGAATTTTTTGAGGACGTTACCAGTGCAGTAGATAACGGGAAGCCAATGGATGTGGTATATCTGGATTTCCAGAAAGCTTTTGACAAGGTGCCACACAAAAGGTTGCTGCATAAACTAAAGATGCATGGCATTGAGGGTAAAGTGGTAGCATGGGTAGAGGATTGGTTAACTAACAGAAAGCAGAGAGTGGGGATAAATGGGTGTTTCTCTGGTTGGCAACCTGTAACTAGTGGGGTCCCTCAAGGATCAGTGTTGGGCCCGCAGTTGTTCACAATTTACATAGACGATTTGGAGTTGGGGACCAAGTGCAATGTGTCAAAGTTTGCAGGCGACACTAAGATGAGTGGTAAAGCAAAAAGTGCAGAGGATACCTGAAGTCTACAGAAGGATTTGGATAGGTTAGGTGAATGGGCTAGGGTCTGGCAGATGGAATTCAATGTTGCCAAGTGTGAGGCTATCCATTTTGGGAGGAATAACAGCAGAATGGATTATTATTTAAATGGTAAGATGTTAAAACATGCTGCTGTGCAGAGGGACCTGGGTGTGCTGGTGCACGAGTCACAAAAAGTTGGTGTGCAGGTGCAACAGGTGATTAAGAAGGCTATTCGAGTTTTGTTTTTCATTGCTAGAGGGATGGAGTTCAAGACTAGTGAGGTTATGCTGCAATTGTATAGGGTGTTGGTGAGGCCGCATCTGGAGTATTGTGTTCAGTTTTGGTCTCCTTATCTGAGAAAGGACATATTGGCACTGGAGGGAGTGCAGAGGAGATTCACTAGTTTGATCCCAGAGTTGAAAGGGTTGGATTACGAGGAGAGGTTGAGTAGACTGGGACTGGACTCATTGGAGTTTAGAAGGATGCGGGGGGGATCTTATTGAGACATATAAAATTATGAAGGGAATAGATAGGATAGATGCGGGCAGGTTGTTTCCACTGGTCAGGGAAAGCAGAACTAGGGGGCATAGCCTCAAAATAAGGGGAGGTAGATTTAGGACGGAGTGTAGGAGGAACTTCTTCACCCAAAGGGTTGTGAATCTCTGGAATTCCTTGCCCAGTGAAGCAGTTGAGGCTCCTTCTTTAAACGTTTTTAAGAAAAAGATAGATGCCTTTCTAAAGAATAAAGGTGTAGCGCACAATGACTTACGAGAGACGAGAAGTGATGAAGTCGATCCAGGCTTTATTAAGCGATGCCTGTCCCCAGCAGCTCAGCAACAGAATGAAGCTGCGGGGAGAAGCTCGGGTTCTTATACTCCGCCTTCAGGGCGGAGCCAGAAGTCGGCAGATCCAACCAGGACCCGGGAGCTGTCAGCCAATAGCATCTCGGCTTCACAGGTCCCACATGACCCCTAATACATACCACCACATTCACCCCTTGTTAAAAAGGAACCCGGCGGGGTGGTGGTTCGCATGGTGGTAGGGGTTTACAAGGCTGGCCCTGGAACAAATTTCGGACAGTGTTACTACAGCTTTAGCCCTACACTGGGCTATGTACAAGTTTGTGAGAACTATTTACAATATGAGCAAAAAAAATTTATTTTTGTTACAACAACATTCTTGGTGTCACGCGGATTCCCCGAGTCGAGCGGGCGGTCTGGTCTTCCTCGTCGATCGCCTCAGCCCCGGTAGTGGTTTCAAATTTGAAGGTAGGCTAGCCAGTAACATTAGGAATGATAGTAAAAGTTTCTTTAAATACATTAAAAACAAACGGGAGGCAAAAGTTGACATTGGTCCGCTCCAAAATGACGCTGGTAATTTTGTGATGGGAGACAAGGAAATAGCTGAGGAACTAAATAGGTACTTTGCGTCAGTCTTCACAGTAGAAGACATGAGTAATATCCCAACAATTCCGGAGAGTCAGGGGGCAGAGTTGAATATGGTAGCCATCACAAAGGAGAAAGTGCTAGAGAAACGAAGAGGTCTAAAAATTGATAAATCTCTGGGCCCAGATGGACTACATCCTAGAGTTCTAAAGGAGATAGCTGAAGAAATAGTGGAGGCGTTAGTTATGATCTTTCAAAAGTCACTGGAGTCAGGGAAAGTCCCAGAGGATTGGAAAATCGCTGTTGTAACCCCCCTGTTCAAGAAGGGAACAAGGAAAAAGATGGAAAATTATAGGCCAATTAGCCTAACCTCGGTTGTTGGCAAGATTCTAGAATCCATTGTTAAGGATGAGATTTCTAAATTCTTGGAAGTGCAGGGTCAGATTAGGACAAGTCAGCATGGATTTAGTAAGGGGATGTCGTGCCTGACAAACCTGTTAGAGATCTTTGAAGAGATAACAAATAGGTTAGACCAAGGAGAGCCAATGGATGTTATCTATCTTGACTTCCAAAAGGCCTTTGATAATGTGCCTCACGGGAGACTGCTGAGTAAAATAAGGGCCCATGGTATTCGAGGCAAGGTACTAACATGGATTGACGACTGGCTGTCAGGCAGAAGGCAGAGAGTTGGGATAAATGGTTCTTTTTCGGAATGGCAACCGGTGACGAGTGGTGTCCCGCAGGGTTCAGTGTTGGGGCCACAGCTGTTCTCTTTATATATTAACGATCTAGATGATGGGACTGAGGGCATTCTGGCTAAGTTTGCCGATGATACGAAGGTAGGTGGCGGGGCAGGTAGTATGGAGGAGGTGGGGAGGCTTCAGAAAGATTTAGACAGTTTAGGAGAGTGGTCCAAGAAATGGCTGATGAAATTCAATGTGGGCAAGTGCGAGGTCTTGCACTTTGGAAAAAAGAATAGAGGCGTGGACTATTTTCTAAGCGGTGACAAAATTCATAATGCTGAAGTGCAAAGGGACTTGGGAGTCCTAGTCCAGGATCCTCTAAAGGTAAACTTGCAGGTTGAGTCCGTAATTAAGAAAGCAAATGCAATGTTGTCATTCATCTCAAGAGGCTTGGAATATAAAAGCAGGGATGTACTTCTGAAGCTTTATAAAGCATTAGTTAGGCACCATTTAGAATACTGTGAGCAATTTTGGGCCCCACACCTCAGGAAGGACATACTGGCACTGGAGCGGGTCCAGCGGAGATTCACACGGATGATCCCAGGAATGGTAGGCCTAACATACGATGAACGTCTGAGGATCCTGGGATTATATTCATTGGCGTTTAGGAGGTTGAGGGGAGATCTAATAGAAACTTACAAGATAATGAATGGCTTAGATAGGGTGGATGTAGGGAAGTTGTTTCCATTAGCAGGGGAGACTAGGACCCGGGGGCACAGCCTTAGAATAAAAGGGAGTCACTTTAGAACAGAGATGAGGAGAAATTTCTTCAGCCAGAGAATGGTGGGTCTGTGGAATTCATTGCCACAGAGGGCGGTGGAGGCCGGGACGTTGAGTGTCTTTAAGACAGAAGTTGATAAATTCTTGATTTCTCGAGGAATTAAGGGCTATGGAGAGAGAGCGGGTAAATGGAGTTGAAATCAGCCATGATTGAATGGTGGAGTGGACTCGATGGGCCGAATGGCCTTACTTCCACTCCTATGTCTTATGGTCTTATGGTCTTATGGTGCAGGTGCTTGCTCGGGCGTTGTCGTCTCCGGGAGCGTTTCGCTGTTTGTTCCTGTTTTACTCCTGGGCGGGCACGGGAGGAGGACCGATCCCCCCGGGAAGGGGGCGGTCGCGGGGTGCGCCGGTGGCAGGGAGGGGATGATCGGTGTCGGGGGTGTGTGTGTGTTTCTGGCGGGCGCCTGGTCCCGCACGGAGACCGTGTCCTGTCGGCCGTCGGGGTACGCTACGTGGGCGTACTGCGGGTTCGCGTGGAGAAGGTGAACCCTCTCGACCAACGGGTTCGATTTGTGCGCCCGCACATGTTTCCGGAGCAAGATGGGTCCTGGGGCCGCCAGCCAGGTCGGCAGCGACGATCCAGAGGAGGACTTCCTGGGGAAGACAAGGAGGCGCTCATGAGGCATTTGGTTAGTGGTGGTACACAGCAGCGACCTGATGGAGTGGAGAGCGTCCGGGTGGACCTCCTGCCAACGGGAAACTGGGAGATCCCTGGATCGTGGGGCCAGTAGGACGGTTTTCCAGACCGTGCCGTTCTCCCTCTCTACTTGCCCGTTCCCCCGGGGGTTGTAGCTGGTCGTCCTGCTCGAGGCAATGCCCTTGCTGAGCAGGAACTGGCGCAGCTCGTCACTCATGAAGGAGGACCCCCTGTCGCTATGGATATACGCGGGGCAACCGAACAGTGTGAATATGGTGCCAAGGGCTTTAATGACTGTGGCCGCTGTCATGTCGGGGCAGGGGATGGCGAAGGGGAAACGAGAGTACTCGTCTACCACGTTCAGGAAGTATGCGTTGCGGTCGGTGGAGGGGAGGGGCCCTTTGAAATCCAAACTGAGGCGTTCAAAGGGGTGGGAAGCCTTGATCAGGTGCGCTCTATCCGGCCTGAAAAAGTGCGGTTTGCACTCTGCGCAGATGTGGCAGTTCCTGGTGACTGTACGGACCTCCTCCACAGAGTAGGGGAGGTGGCGGGACTTTACGAAATGGTAGAATCGAGTGACCCCCGGGTGGCAGAGGTCCTCGTGGAGGGCTTGGAGGCGGTCTATTTGTGCGTTGGCACATGTGCCGCGGGATAGGGCATCGGACGGCTCGTTCAGCTTTCCGGGACGATACAAGATCTCATAGTTGAAGGTGGAGAGCTCGATCCTCCACCTTAGGATCTTGTCATTCTTAATTTTGCCCCGCTGTGCATTATCGAACGTGAAGGCTACCAACCGTTGGTCGGTGAGGAGAGTGAATCTCCTGCCGGCCAGGTAATGCCTCCAATGTCGCACAGCTTCCACGATGGCTTGGGCTTCCTTTTCCACTGAGGAGTGGCGGATTTCTGAGGCGTGGAGGGTCCGGGAGAAAAAGGCCACGGGTCTGCCCGCTTGATTAAGGGTGGCCGCCAGAGCTACGTCGGATGCGTCATTCTCGACCTGGAAGGGGAGGGACTCGTCGATGGCGCGCATCGTGGCTTTTGCGATATCCGCTTTGATGCGGCTGAAGGCCTGGCGAGCCTCTGTCGACAGGGGGAAGGTAGTGGACTGTATTAGCGGGCGGGCCTTGTCTGCGTACTGGGGGACCCACTGATGTAATATGAAAAGAAACCCAGGCGACGTTTCAGGGCTTTGGAGCAGTGGGGGAGGGGGAATTCCATAAGGGGGCGCATGCGTTCGGGGTCAGGGCCTATTACTCCATTGCGCACTACGTATCCCAGGATGGCCAAACGGTTTGTGCTAAAAACGCATTTTTCCTTGTTATATGTGAGGTTCAGGGCGTTAGCGGGCTGTAGGAACTTTTGGAGGTTGGCGTCATGGTCCTGCTGATCGTGGCCGCAGATGGTTACGTTGTCGAGATACGGGAACGTGGCCTGCAACCCGTGCTGGTCAACCATTCGGTCCATCTCCCGTTGGAAGACCGAGACCCCGTTCGTGACGCCAAATGGGACCCTTAGGAAGTGGTATAGAAGCCCATCTGCCTCGAAGCGGTGTACTTGCGGTCACCTGGGCGGATGGGGAGCTGGTGGTAGGCGGACTTGAGGTCCACGGTGGAAAAGACCTTATACTGGGCAATCCGATTCACCATGTCGGATATGCGGGGGAGAGGGTACGCATCTAGCTGCGTGTACCTGTTGATGGTCTGACTATAGTCTACGACCATCCTTTGCTTCTCCCCGGTCTTTACTACTACCACCTGGGCTCTCCAGGGACTATTGCTGGCCTGGATTATACCTTCCTTCAGCAACCGCTGGACTTCAGACCGAATAAATATCCGGTCCTGGGCGCTGTACCGTCTGCTCCTAGTGGCAACGGGTTTGCAATCTGGGGTGAGGTTTGCAAACAAGGACGACGGTTCAACCTTGAGAGTTGCGAGGCCACAGATAGTGAGTGGGGGTATTGGGCCGACGAATTGGAATGTTAGGCTCTGCAGGTTACACTGGAAATCTAATCCCAGTAATGTGGGCGCGCAGAGTTGGGGAAGGACGTAGAGCTTATAGTTCTTAAACTCCCTCCCTTGCACCGTTAGGTTTGCGATGCAGAACCCTTTGATCTCTACGGAATGGGATCCTGCAGCTAGGGAAATCTTTTGCGTGCTTGGATGGATGGTCAGAAAACAGCGTCTTACCGTGTCTGGGTGAATAAAACTTTCAGTGCTCCCGGAGTCGATCAGGCATGGCGTCTCGTATCCGTTGACCAGCACCGTTGTTGTCGTCGTCTGGAACGTCCGGGGCCGCGATTGATCCAGTGTCACCGAAGCCAGTCGTGGTAGTAGTATCGCGGCGTCTTCTTCGGACCCCGTGGAGCCGTCGATGCTGGGGTCCTTTGTTGTCAACCAAGATGGTGGTGTCCATGAATCGCACACGGCCGAGGATGGGCAAAATGGCCACCCCCATGGATCGCACGTGGTCAGGAGTGGACAAAATGGCCGCCCCCATGAATCGCACGTGGCTGAGGGGTCACAAGATGGCGGCGCCCATCCTCCCCTCGTGGTGCCTGGGACCCAAAATGGCGGCGCCCGCGGGTCGCACATGGGGCACTGGGGGGGTTGGGAGGTGTTTGGGATGTGCTGGGCTCGTTCTTCTCCGGGGATTGCGGCGACCCCCCGGGACCGGGACACTGCCGCGTAATGGCCCTTTTTGCCGCATCTTTTAGAAATAGCTGCGCGGGCCGGGCAGCGCTGCCGGGGGTGTTTCGCTTGTCCGCAGAAATAGCATCGGGCCCCCCCGGGATGGTCTGGTGCTTTAACCGCGCAAGCTTGCGAGGGGGGGGGGGGGGGAGTTTGTCGCGTCAGGGGTCCACGGAGCCCAAGGGGCTGCTGCGCGGTCGGGGCCGTAGGCGCGGGCGTTTTGCGAGGCCACATCAAGGGAGGCTGCCAGGGCCCGTGCCTCTGAGAGTCCTAGCGACCCTCTTTCCAAAAGTCTTTGGCGGATTTGGGGAGAGTTCATACCTGCCACAAATGCATCCCGAATTAGCAGGTCCGTGTGTTCGATTGCGTTCACTGGCGGGCAGCTGCAGCCTCGTCCCAAAATTAGCAGCGCGGTGTAGAATTCCTCTGGCGATTCTCCGGGACTTTGCCGTCTCGTCGCGAGTTGGTGGCGCGTAGACTTGGTTAACGGGCCGAACATAGATGCCCTTCAGCAATGCGAGCGCCGTCGGGAAATCCTCTGCGTCTTCTATGAGAGGGTAAATTTCCGGGCTTACCCTCGAATGCAGGACCTGCATTTTCTGGTCTTCTGTGATCCGGCTGGGGGCCGTTCGGAGGTAGCCTTCAAAGCATGCTTGGCAGTGTTTGAATACTGGTGCCGAGTTCGCTGCGTGGGGGCTGATCCGCAGGCATTCCGGGGCGATCCGGAGCTCAATAGTCTTTTAAGCTCGCTTAATAAATTGTAGCGCACAATGACTTACGAGAGACGAGAAGTGATGAAGTCGATCCAGGCTTTATTAAGCGATGCTTGTCCCCAGCAGCTCAGCAACAGAATGAAGCTGCGGGGAGAAGCTCGGGTTCTTATACTCCGTCTTCAGGGCGGAGCCAGAAGTCGGCAGATCCAACCAGGACCCGGGATCTGTCAGCCAATAGCATCTCGGCTTCACAGGTCCCACATGACCCCTAATACATACCACCACAAAAGGGATTCGAGGATATGGAGTACGGGCCGGTGAGTGGAGCTGAGTCCACAAAGATCAGCCATGATCTCATTAAATGGCGGAGCAGGCTCGAGGGGCCAGATGGCCTACTCCTGTTCCTAGTTCTTATGTTTGACAGATGGAGTATAATGTGGGAAAATGTAACGTTATCCACTTTTGTGAGAAGAAGAGTAAGCAAGATATTATTTAAATGGAAAAGGGACTAGGATGGCATGGTACAGAAGGATCTGGGTGTCCTCATGCATGAATCACAAATGTCAGTATGCAAGTGCAGGTAACTAGAAAGGAGAAGGGAATATAGTCTTTTATTGCAAGGAGGATGGAGTATAAAAACAGAGATACTGTAGGAGTATATATCAAATATCTTCCAAAGGTTTAATTTAAAGGGTTCAGACATGGCAGGAGAGCTCAAAGCCTTTGTCTGCTCCGCTTATTCCATGTGGGAGGCCGGGAACATTTCTAGTGCCTGGGACCAGCATGTGTGCAGGAAGTGTCTCCAGCTGCATCTCCTGGAAGCCCGGGTTTCAGAGCTGGAGCAGGGGCTGTGGACACTGTGGAGCACTGGGGAGGTGGAGAGTGTCGGGGATAGCATGTATAGCGAGGGTGTCACTCTGCAGGCTCAGATTCCACAGGCAGGAAGGGTATTGGTGACTACCAGGCAGAGCAAGAGAGGTAGGCAGGCAGTGTATAAATCTCCTGTGGCCATTCCCCTGTAAAACAGATATATCGCTTTAGATACTGTTGAGGGGAATGACCTCTCAGGGGAAAGCAGCAACAGCCAAATTTGTTGCACCATGGCTGGTTCTGCTGCAGAGGGAGGAGTAAAAAGCATGGAATGCAATAGTTATGGGGGATTCAATTGTAAGGGGAATAGATAGGTGTTTCTACGACCGCAAACGAGACTCCAGGATGGAATGTTATCTCCAAGATGCTTGGGTCAAGGATGTCTCTGACCGGTTACGGGACATTCTGGAGGAGGAGAGTGAACAGCCAGTGGTCGTGGTGCACATCAGTACCAACAATATCGGTAAGAAAAGGGGTGAGGCCCTAAAAGCAGAATATAGAGAGTTGGGAAGAAAGTTGAAGACGTTGGACCTCAAAGGTAGTGATCTCAGGATTACTATCAGTGCCACGTGCTAGTCAGAGTAGAAATAACAGGCTATATCGGATAAATACGTGGCTGAAGAGATGGTGTGAGGAGGAGGATTTCCGATTCCTGGGGCATTGGGACCGGTTCTGGGGGAGGTGGGTCCAGTACAAACTGGACAGGTTACACCTGGGCAGGACCGCGACTGATGTCCTCGGGGGAGTATTTGCTAGAGTGGTTAGGTCGGGTTCAAAGTAAATTGGCAGGGGGATGGGAATCTATGCAAGGAGTCAGTGGAGGAGAAAACAAGAACAAAACAAACAGAAGGGGAATAAGAAAAGTGACAGGCAAAGAAACCAAGGGCCAGGTTCAAACAGGGTCACAGTGAAAAATATTGGGAGCAAGCCAAGTAATGTTGAAAAGATAAGCTTGAAGGCTTTTTGCCTTAATGCATGAAGCAGTCGCAATAAAGCGGATTAACTAATTGTGCAAAACAGACATAAATGGGTATTATATAATTGGGATTACGGAGACATGGCTGCAGGGTGACCAGGAATGGGGACTGAATGTCCAGAGGTATTCAGTATTTAGGAAGGACAGACAAAAAGGAAAAGGCGGTGGGGTAGCACTGCTGGTTAAAGAGGAAATTAACGCAATGGTGAGGAAGGATATTAGCTCTGACAATGTGGAATCTCCATCAGTGTACCCGAAAAGACGCCGGAGCGTGGCTACTAGGGGATTTTCACAGTATTTCATTGCAGTGTTAATGTAAGCCTACTTCTGACACTAATAAAGATTATCATCGGCGCCGACCAGCAATGAGGATGATACTGACAAGGATGGGAGCCCTCGATCCACATCCCAGGAAACCTGGAGCTCAAGTCCGGGGATGACACTGATTTCCTATCACAGCTGTTTCCAACACTCTCCACCATCCCAGAGACACTCACCTCGGTTGGGCACTTTAGTGAAAATGCTCCTGGGACACTCTCTGGTGCGCATTGCACAGCTGATCTGGTACAGCAGGTGGAGGAACATCCGAGGGGGCAGACAGTCGGAGGGCAGGCCGATCCCAGGAACGAACTGCCGTCCATACGGGTTTTGGGCTTCTGGACGGGATAGTACCATCGATTGTGGAGATGCAGTCACAGAGCCAGGGACTGCGTGAGGGGTTGGCGGCGAACATCCAGTACCGGCAGGTGCAGTTGGAGGAGTCCAACCGCGTGCAGGAGCAGGAGGTGGTGCCAACGATGTGTGGCTCCTAGGCAACACCACATGGGTGGCTCCGCAGTGGAGGCATTGGGGGGTGACGGTTTTGGCTATGTTTCAGCATGACCATGGCCTTGGGGCATTCTGTGCAGGCGCTGGCCATGGCCTAGGACAGGGCTGCCGTCCCACAGGCAACCATGTGCCAGAGTCACCTGGAAATTGCAGTGGCGCTCCTCAGCATGACTTAGTCACAGCAGGCCATGGCTGGATATGTCAGCAGCATTGTACAGGCGCTGGCCAACGTGGCACAGACGCAGTGGGAGGGGGCCCAGTCCCAGAGGGAGATGGCGTAGTCAGGCTGATGTGGCACAGACCCAGATGATGGTGGCACAGTCAATAGGTGATGTGCAGCAGTCCCAGACGGAGATGGTCCACTTCCTGTGTTCCATGGCCGCCAGCATGCAGAGCCTGATCAAGACCAGAGCGGGCCACCAGGACTGGCAATGCCAGGTGGTGGGGGAGCATCAGGGGTTAGCTCTGCTCGCAACCCCATCCCATAGAGTATCACGGGGGCCATCGGACAACCCAAGGGAGGAGGAGGTGATGGGGCCTGTGCTTCCTGCAGAGGTGGTACTGGAATAAGGCAGCATCCCGGACTCACCCCCTCCTGACCCTGGTGCATCCGGTGGGCTGCGGGCGGAAGAGAGCAGCACCACGCCACCAGGGACACCCGAGGAGCAACTGGGCCCGGTTGGCCCAGAAGACGCCTGCCAACGGGGATCCAGGTCACAGGCCAGGAATCACAGCCTCTATTCCTGCTGTACCGTCTGGGGACCCACCTAGATGTAGTGTTAGGGCCCGTAAGGCCACAAAGTTAGACACCAGTTAAATTGACATTGATGCAGGGAACAGTTTAGTTGTAGGGGCTAGAGCACAAATCTGTGTGTGCGTTGTCACATTAAACACCTGTTACCACTGTTACAACCTGCCTCGTCAGATGGGTGTGAATGGTGGGCTGGCCTGGGCTGGCCAGAGAGGTGTGTGTGGGTGCGGGAATGGGCAGGCATGTGGGTGGGCTGGGCTGCCCACCCTGGGCTAGGCTTCCCACCCTCCCCCCACCCGACCATGGCCACCACGTCACCCCAGAGATCCTATGGGATCGTGTGATGGAAAGGCCACCTCTCATTCAGGGATCACCCAGGTGGACGGAAAGAGCTACCGTGGGAAAAAGTCAGACATTGGCATATGACGGGGAGTGCCAGAGCTCATCGCAGAGAGGGTTGTCATTATCCTCCATCCCATGGACTGTACCCACTGTTACTGTCAACCCAGTTCCGTTGCCCCGTAGTTCGGCAGGTATGTATCACGTAGGGAGTTTCAAGTTGTGGGTGGCCAGGGCGGGGGGAGTGAGGGTGTGTGTGAGTGGGATGAGGTGTCCGAGCCCCTGGCCCGTACCCACCACCCCCTTCCCCCCATTGGTGAACCTGGAGGCAATCAGAGTGTATCGTGGGTCGTGTGGCCTCCCGTGCCTGCCCATCCTTCCCCTCTCCCGCATCCTCCGCATCGGATGAGGCCTGGTATTCCTCCACCTCCTTCAGTATGTCGCCCCTCTGCTGAGCGATGTTGTGGAGGAAGCAGCAGGCCATCACGATGCAGGTGACCCTCTCAGCATCATACTGGAGGGCCCCCCCAGAGCGGTTCAGGCACCTGAACTGCACCTTCAGGAGGCCGAAGCACCGTTCATTCTCGCTCCTGGACGCTGCATGGCCATTGTTGTAGTGGGTCTCCACGTCGGTCTGCGGCCTCCGGGTAGGTGCCATCAGTCCTGACCGCAGTGGATAACCCCTGTCACCCAGGAGCCAACCCCTAAGCCAGGGATAGCGTCATTAACATGTCAGGAATCGTCGAGTGTGCCAGGATGAAGGCGTTGTGCTCACTGGCAGGGTATCGGGCACAGACGTGTATGGCTCGCAGCTGATGGTCACATATCAGCTACACGTTTATCGAGTGAAACCCCTTTTGATTTGTGTAGAGCAGCCTGTCATCTGCAGATCCTCGTAGGGCGACATGCACCCTGCCTATCACCCCCTGGACCCGGGGCATCCCGGCGATGGTGGCGAACCCCGCTGCCCGGACATCCTGGTGGGCTGAGTCTACATTGAAGTGGATGTATTGATCTGCTTGGACATACAGGGCTTCCGTGACGTGCAAATGCACCTGTGCATTGCGGTCTGTGAAATCCCTGACAGGTTCCCGCTCGGCACCTGGAAGGAACCCGTGGTGTAAATGTTCAGGGCGACCGTCACCTTGACGGCCACTGGGAACAGGTGTCCTCCCCCATACCCCCACGGTGCCAGCTACATTGCATTGTCTCTCTGCTCAGCCGAAGTCTTCAACGGCGTGCCCAATCAGGCAGATCCTCGAATAACAGGCGCTGCTGGTACACATGAGGCCTTATGCGGTGCCTCCTCCTCCTCAGCCTATTCGGCAGCCGGCTCTCCAACCTGGGTGGCTGCCACCTGTTGCGCTGCGGCAATTCTGCTGCCAAACGCTCCGCTGCTGCAGCTTCCTCCTCTTGGAGCAGCTCCAGCTCGTACAGCCACAGTGCATCTCCCAGAGCTGTGGAGACTAACAGGAAGGCCACCATTCCTGGTTGTGTTCCAATATCCATTGTCTGCTGGGGGTGAACGGCCATCATGTTAGCATGGTGCGTACCACCCCCCAATATCCTCGCACCCCTGGCCCCATCCGTTCCCAGCACCGTGGGGGCCTCTGGCCCCGCCACCCATCCCTGATGCCAGTGGTACTACCGTCTGGCACTGCCCATGCCAGCAGTACACTCTGCGACCCTCGATGGTGCCCCCATGGGGGCTACAGTGGAGTTGGCCTTGGCTGGGCTGCCTGATGCCCCCCAGCGGGTGGCGGCAGGTGGGGGAGGGGGGGGCCTATTGCTGAATGTGGGGTGTGGGATGGGGCATGTGGGGGCACCCATATGGCCGGTGTCACTCTGCAAAAACCAGGGGCCAATGTGAGTGGTAAGTGGGTGGCGCAGCAAGATGGCTGCCGTGCAGGTCATGGTAATGGTGGTTCATGACTGGACACTGCAGTCCCATGGGGAGGTCACCCCAGCCTCTCGGCCCATTCCCCCATCACCTCCCCCTCCCCCGGTACTAGCAGGATGCCCCCCCGGCCCCAGCTAGTGACTGGCCCGGCAGCCCAAAGTCGCACTTCTCCATGTCCTAACTCCTCTCACTGCCTCAGCAGCCACCAAGGTGCGATGCAACAAGATTAATTAATTACATCATAGAAAGGGTGCCCCTAGATAGTTGTGATCATAGCATGATTGAATTTTGGACTCAATTTGAGGGAGAGTAGAGTGAATCTAAGACGAATGTTTTAAGCGTAAATAAGGACAATTATGAGGTATCAAGACATGGCTGGCTAAAGTGAATTTGGAAATTAGGTTAAGGGGTAGGTCAGGCGATGTGCAATGGCAGACATACAACGAGATAATTCATAACACTCAATAATATATATTCTGATGAGAAAGAAATGCTGAAGGAGAAGGATGCACAATCCGGTGTTAACTAAGGAAGTTTAAGATAGTGGGCAGAATTCAACCAAAATATTTCTAAATGCCATTTTGGGCGAGTGCGGTGGGGTGATTACCGTTGGCTTTTTGGGTGAGATCCACATCAGTACTCAACCACACTTAGGGTACGATCTAATGGAGAGGTGGCACTTCAGGCGGGTTTGACTGGGAGTTTCTCCCTGGCTCTGCCGGTGAGTTCTCCACTGTTATCTAACCAGACCGGTTCCTCAGAGATCGGGTAAACATTTTGAAAGGTACCCCAATCTCTAAGTGAGCTTGAGGGTCAACCATCCAGGGAGAATGCCGCCCCCCCCCCCCCCCCCCCCACACACACACACACACACATGGGCATTACCGCACATTGCCCCAATTGAGGACATCCTGCTATGGGGTCGCTAAGGGCCCCCTCTTTTCAAGCCTTCCCATGCCCCTTTTTGGGCCTCCCGCCCTCCAGGACCCCCACCTCTCCCAGCATTCCGGAGGCCCCTTCATATCCGCCCTTCATCCCCTCCCCCGCCGTTCATACCCCCTCATCCCTCCTTTCATCGGCATGCCCCCCCCCCCCATGCCCTGACCCATGGCAGTGCCACCGTGGCAACCAGGGACCTTAGCACTATCATCTTGCCACCTTGCAGTGCTCCTGCCAGCCTGGCAGTGCCACCTGGGCCCGTTGGCATTGCCTGCCTGGCAAGGTACGCAAGTGCCAGGGGAGGAGCCATTGTGTCACCCCTCCCTGCCCCAGACCACCCAGGGACCTCTAAAGGCCTTGGAAACCCCCCCCCCCCCGGTGCCATTCCACCTGGTTCACATTTATGTGGAGCAGTACTAAACGGTGCCCAGCTGGGGTCTCCCTGAGGAAGCCAGTAGATGCCAGAAGCCAGTTAGATCCAGCGTCAGCACAGATAAGTAGGTTCTTAAGCCCACTTAGCCATGCGAGACTGGGTCCTATCCATTGTTGGTTAGATCTCACGAGGTGTAACGGCTGTCAGGAAGCCTGGGGAGGCAAATACCGGCAACGTCGCAACCTGGCTCAGGTGGGACGTGCCCTTCGTCATTTATTTGGGCCTTGGAGAGTTTCTCCCGGTCCTGCCCACGCTTAGAAATTTTATCAGCAATGGGAAGCTGAACTCACCGGCAAGACTGGCTCCTCAGAGATCAGGCTGCCATTTTGAAAGGGTGCTCCACACCGTCTGTTCGTTCCTGGATGCCGGGAGAATCTGGTGCATGCATATTTAAATGAGCCGTAAGCCTCTCGCAAAATTCTACTTCTTCATTGTGACACTAATTCGGGCACAACGAGGCCGGTAAATCAGATTGAAAGTAAAAGCACACAATTCCAGGAAGATTAGTGGCAGGCCAAAATATTGGACAAAATGTCAAAAACAGCAAAGAATGGCAAAAGAAAAACTAAGTTATGTTTGATAATTATTTACAGTTAGCTTGTGGTTTAGTTGTGGGCTTTAGCCAAATAATTGAGGCATGTTTACCCAATATGATTTTATGCTGAATTCTGGGAAAGTAGTTCATCACATGACGTGGTCTTTGTCAGCATCACACTCACACTGGACAAGAGAGTGGGCCAAGCTAATGATGCACGACGTCAAGGTTGAACACTTCTGGTCTGGGACCATCAACCACCCTAGCAATTAAAACTTATCAATTGTGTTCCCGAAAGACCTAGTGGTGAATACTCCGCCGGCGGGATTCTCCGTCCCGCTGACAGAGCACCACCATCCGTGGGTTTCCCGGCATCCTGGGGTGTCTCCAATAGGAAATCCCATTGGTCAGTGGCGGGAAGGGAGAGTCCCATTGCCAGCGACGGCGTGCCACCGAGGAACTAGCGCTGGGGAGGCGGAGAATTCAACCCTTAGTCTCTCAAACAGAGAATTCCGCTGATAGTTCTTTTGACTTTCATTACTTAGGAATATATGTTAGTTAAATGAGCCATGTTATATTTAGCACACCAATCACTTTCAAGCACTAATTTTACCTGCATTTTGAATAGACTTTGTGTAATTTTTGTAAGGCTGTGCACCATTCTGTATTTTTAATTGACTGAGACTAGGCACTGATAGATACAACAAAAACAGCAGTTCGCACAACAAAAACATATTAAAAAGCATCTGTTTAAATGAAGTTCTACACCACATGCAATACTAATACCTGCAGATAATTGAGACATCGTGCTGTCTTATCTCAAATAAAGCAGGCATCAAAACCATCGTAAGGACCAATTATCTTAGAAAAAAGTAATAAAACTGAATGAAATGGCAAGAGACATTATAATGAGAAGGACGGTCCCACAAGTAATTGACACCTGAGCTGACCAGTTAGGTGACAATAGGAAATTACATATCAATAGATGACCATCACCCTCGAGAAACCGATCAGAAACCGATCATGCACCACCTAGATGAGTCAGGGCCTGATCACTTGCCGCAAGTGACGAATGTGATATAAAATAGTTACTTTAGAGATACTAGTTAATGTAATGTAGAAATAAGCCACTTTGATTCTGGCAGTTAGGGACAAAGGGGTTTGAGACCGCATGGAAAAAGCAGGAAGAGGTGTGTCTATGAGAGTGATGCTGCATTGATAGGGGCCAGAGAAAGGGATTGGAAGTGAGCCAATCAGAATAGATCGAACAGGTCAGGAGGGACATAGGCTGACCTATGTCCGTCGAGTATGTGAAACTTGATACCATTTGAATTGATTTGCAGAGATCCCTTTGTTTCTTTGTTCATTCGCTTTCTGTGATATAGGAAACTGGATGTCTCTTATATTTCTATGAAATGAATCAAGCTTGCAAGCTAAATAAATAACTTCTTTTTACGTGCGAATCCATCTCAACTTTTATTGAGGCCAGACTGACAGAGAAAGAAATTTGGGGATCAACACAAGAGCCACTCAGGAATCAGTATCATCACTGATCATGCATATGGTCTGTGCTTTGGAAAGAGTTAAAATGCACCAGATTTGAACTCCCAGACACTCTGAATTTGAAACTGAAGAATGCTTGTCAGCTGATAGCAGAAGACCAGAGGACACCAGAGAGAATGAATAGAGCCCGTGTCACCTCGCCCCTTCGGCTGAATCAGGAAGCAAGAACCATGTTAAGCCAGTAAAATTGCTGCCTTAACTCGTCTAGTGTAAATGCTTAATAACTGTGTCCTGGGTTACATCACTAAATTGTCTCCTATTGTCTGAATGATTAAAGTCTCAAAAATATAAATTAATATTCAGTAAGTGGATCCAGAGATTAAACCACCCCCAAAAAAAGTACTAACAGGAGGAAGAAATCAGAGTATGAGATAAAGCTCGAAATATAAAAACGGATAGTAAGTGTTTCTACAAATATTGAAAAAGGAAAAGTGTAATTAAAGTGAGCGCTTGTCACCGAGAGAGTGAGAAAGGGGAACTAATAATGAAAAATAAGGAAATGGCAGATGCAAAATTGTGAATGTAACTATTCTATTCAAGAACAGAGGAAGACAGAGAACAAGAAACTAAAGGCCTTGCACCTGTCAGAAGGAAGATGTTGGAATTTATGAAGAGCGGGTGATAGCAGCCGCACTCTCCAAGCAATCAGGCAGAGTTAACCTGGTTTTCCAAAAGGGAAGCAAGCAAAGTGGATTAGTGGGAACCCACTGACATGGTGTACTTGGATTTCCAGAACGCAGGTTGCCACTTTAAAGGTTATTATGCAAAATGGGAGCTCATGCTGGAAGGACTAACATTTCAGCATAGACAGCATGGATAGAGGATTGATTAGCCAATAAGAACTGAGGCCTGGATTCTCCAATTTTGAGGCTATGTCCGGAGGAAGTGTCTAGTTTTAAAATGAAAAAGTCAGCAGCGCCCCAGCACCGATGCTCCACCTGGTGGAGGGCTAGCAGCAGCACCGGGTAAAACACCCAGCGTTCCTGACAGAATTGGCCGGAGAATTGCCTGTCCGTGGCCACGCATGCGCACGGTAACAACCTGCAGCGGTTGCTTCGTACAGCATGGTGCCGGCCACACGTGGACTCAGCCAACCAAATAAGTGTTCCCCTGGACCGCCCTAGCCACCCCCAGACCACCCCCCACCAGTCCCCCCAGTCCTCTCCAAAGCCCACCCCCTGGCCAGCAGCATGGCTGCCCCCCCCCCCGACCTTGGCAGCACTGGACACAGTCCGCAGCCACCACGCCGGGTTATGAAAACTCAGACTACACGTGACCCGCGCGGTGGTGAACTCGGCCTATCGGGGGCGGAGCATCGGGGAGGGCACCAAGACCCCTGACCTTAGCCCCTCCAGCCGAGCACAAGCCCCCACCCCCAACACCCACCTTCCATGAAGTCCCGTTCCCCCCCCCCCCCCCCCCCCCCGAGCACCCTGGAGGCAAGTGTAGGGAGGGTACTCACATACTTTCCACTACTTGGATTGCAAGCCGCCAAACCCCATTTGTCAAGACTTGCAGCATTTCATGCCAGCGGCACTCCCAACTGGAGGGGAGCTGGAGCATCCCCGGAGGCCTGCCCACACAGGCACTATTTACCGGACCCAGGCGCAATGGTGTATCATGTGGAAGCCCCAAATTGAGCTCCGCGTCTGGCAGGAAATCACATGCGAGTCTCCCAGCCCGCTCTACCCGGCACAATCTGCATCACGCTCTCACTGGATGAGATCCAGATGTTAATATTTAAATGAGTGTAATTGCTCACCTGGACGCTGAATTCTCCCAGCACCTGGGACTCACCGGAGTGCCTAGGAAACTTCCTCTGGGCGCCATTTAGTACTGGTTCAAATATCGACCAGTCATAATGCCATCTGAGAGGGTCTTCCAGGCCGTTCAGGAATAGGACAGGATGGCACCCTGGCACTCCCTCGGGCACCTGAGCATCTTGGCACTGTGAGCCAGGGGCTGCCATTGTTTCAGGATGGCAGTGCCAGAGTGCCTGCGTGCCAGGTTGGCACTGCCGGGGTCAGGCCCGGGAGGTGACTTGCCAGGTCGGTGGGGATGTCAGTGGGGTTCCTGGGGGCCTCCCAAGGTTGGGGTAGGTGAGGGGGGGTCACAAACGTGAGGGGGGCCTGAAAGGTGGGGGGACATCAGGGCTGCTGATCAATATGGTGTCCCAATCTGCGAGGAGCTTTACGCTGAAGCTCGCAAGTAGGAAATCAGTCTAAGTGCGACCTCGGTGAACAGAATCTCTCCGAGGCCAACAAAAACAGCAAAGTGCCATTTGATAGCGAGATGATTCTCAGTACTGCAGCCGCTGAGAAACATCCCGCTAAACATGCCGTTCAGCGGACTATAACTGTAGTCCACTGAATTGCACCTGAGATTCAAATTAGGGATGGTGACCTATTTGCCTGTTCAAGTCATCATCAGATCCACTTTGATCCTTGTTGGGGCTGGTGGGGCAGAATGAGAGACTCACAACGGTTATCTTATGAGGGGAGGGTAAGTAGGATGGGCCTGCACCCATTGGAGTTTAGAAGAATGAGAGGCGACCTTATTGAGACAGATAGGATTCTCAGGGAGCTTGACAGAGTAAACACTGAGAGGCTGTTTCCCCTTGTGGTAGAGTCTATGATCAGAGGGCATAATCTCAGATAAGGGGTCACCCATTTAAGACAGAGATGAGGAGGAATTTCTTCTCTCAGAGAGTAGTGAATCTGTGGAATTCTTTACCACAGAGGCTGGGTCATTATGTCCAATGCTGCGCTGAACAGATTTTTAATCAGTAAAGGAATAAGGGTTATGGGGATAAGGCAGGAAAATGGAGTTGAGGATTATTATATCAGATCAGCCATGATTTCATTGGATGGACCGAATGACCTACTTCTACTCCTACATCTTATGGTCTTATGAAAGTTTAGACAGGTTGGGCCTGCATCCATTGACGCTTATAACAGTGAGAGGCAGCCTTATTGAAAAGTGTAGGCTCCTAAGGGGACTTGACGAGATGGATACTGCAAAGATGTTTCCCCTTGTGGGTGAGGGGCGGATGCAATTTTAAAATAAGGGACTTCCCATTTAAGGCAGGGATGAGGAGAATTATTTTCCCTCGGAGGGTCATGTACCTGTGGAATTTGTTTCTCCAGAGAGCCGTGGAGGATGGGTCATTGTCTACTTCAAAGAATTGTTGGATAGATCCTTAAATAACAAGGGAGCTAAAGGGTATAGCGAGTACAGGAAAGTGGAGCTGAGGCTACAATGGGAACAGCCATGGTCTTAACAAATGGCGGAGAAGGCTCAAGGGGATGAATGGCAAACTCCTGCTCCTGGGGCAGCACAGTGGTTAGCACTGCAGCCTCACGACGCCAGCGATCTGGGTGCAATTCCAGCCTTGGGTGACTGTCGGTGTGGAGTTTGTACGTTCTCCCCATGTCTGCGTGGGTTTCCTCCGGGTGCTCCGGTTTCCTCCCACAGTCTAAAGATGTACAGATTAGGTGGATTGGCCATGCTAAGTTCTCCCTTAGTGTTCAAAAGGTTAGGTGGGGTTACTGGGTTACAGGGATGGGGTGGGAACGTGGGCCAAGATAGGGTGCTCTTTCGGAGGGTTGATGCAGACTCGATGGGCTGAATGGCCTACTTCTGCACTGTAGGGATTCTATTCTATGATTCTAATTTGTATGTTTGTATATTTGTTCACATGTTTATATGTTTGTATGTATCTTAATGCCTGGTGAAGCAGGCTCAAAGGGCAAATGGCCTATTCCTGAAGCTATATCCCATGTTCTTATTTAGATTTAACAATTGATGGGAACAAATACTGAAATTGTTTGTGATGCCAAAATATGGAAATAAAAGATTGTAACAAAGTCTGTGGAAGACTGAAAAAATAGAGATAAGCAGGCAAGGTGGGCAGTCTTACCTGCTTTATATCCCTGACCTCTTTGTCACTCTTTCTTTAGCTCTGACCTATCCTGATCTTCCATACTGCCACACCTCCCTCGCCAATTATATAATTAATTACATCTCTACTCCTCTTCAGTTCTGCACAAGAGTGATATGAACTCGCAAGGTTAACTCTGTTTCTCTCTTCGCAGGAGCCGTCAGACTTGCTGAGTTTATCCAGCATTTTGTGTTTTTATTTCCAATTTTTAGCATCACAAAGGAAATGACAAGTTTCTATATGGAATAGAAGAAAACAGAAAATTTGATGTATCAATGCTCAGACCTTTAAAGGTAACAGAGCAAGTAGATGACATCTGAAAAGAACTGGGGGCGAGATTCTCTGTTGGCCGACGCCGGAATCGGGATTGAGCGGAGAATCGGTTTTGACGTCAAAATCGTGGCGGCCGCCAATTTGACGCCAAATCGCAATTCTCCGGTGTCTCGACAGCGGCGTCAATGTATTCCAGAACGCACATACAACAGACACCGTTTGCATATCATTAGCGGGCCCTGCCCGGTATTCTCCGGGGCCTCTGTGCTCCTCCGCCTCCGCTTCTCTGATGCTGTCTGCAACTGCACTGTTCATTGACCATCCTCCATGCCTAAAACATATTATTCATATACTTCTACTTTATCCTCATTCTGTGCATTCCCATTTGTGTTATGTACTCCTTTGGGTGGAAATTAATGATAGAATAATTCCAGGCTCCTTCATGTACTGTGCTGCTACTGCCTCATACTATTTGACAGCATAGCCGAGTTCATGTAAATGAGAATTTAGAAATTATGTGCATCAGAGCTGTGTTTGTGAAGAAAATACCTTTGTTAGACTTACATGAAAGCACCTCGGGGATGAAATTCATCTTTGTACATGGACAGAAATTAAAAATATAATTTTGCTATGAGTATATTGAAGATATATAACATCATGGACACCAAGCCCCAAATTCTCCAACATTAACATGATGAGTGGACTAGATTCCCTTTCTAATCATATGAATTCATCCTTTAAATCGGATTAATAGTTTTCTCTTTTCTGCAGATTTTCAGGGATGTACAGGGCTGTTTATTTCCTAAACATTCAGGACCATCGGGATGTGCTTAACCTAACACTGAACTTATGGGCTAATTCAAAAGATCTGAAAGGAGAATATTCCGTGAATTAGCAGAAATAACAGAGTGGGCTGGGTAACTTCTGGGTAAAATTGTTAGCCAGTCCAGAAAGCACGAAATGATTTTCAGAGAATGATCTGCCACCTACATTGGATGGAGTGAGGGATGGGGGTTAAATTGGGCTGTGCAACATTTGTTTCTGACACTACACAACCAGTCAACCCTTGACTTTGTCCAAGAGCTGGTGAAGGACTTTCCTCGGTGTAAAAAAATAATTGGTTTAGCATCAACTTGTAGGGTGATATGATACTTGGCCTTTAATTTCCCTCAGTCTGTAAACAATTTTGGAAATGTATTTCAAAAAGCACTGCTGTAGTTCTCATCAGCAACTTCATTCACTTTACAGATTAATTTCAGTTCTAGGTATGCCTTACTGCTGAGTAGAGAGCTCTCTTGATTTTGAATGACAGAGAGATTTGAAGATTTCTTGGTCATGTATTTTAGCTTTGCCTTTTCTATTTAAAGTTGACCTACCAGAACCTTGTAATTTAATATATGAGGAGGGTTGAGTAGTCCCTTTGAGCCATTTGATTTAATCTGATAAAGCAGAAACCCCTGTTCCTGTGTCTAATTTTAAACTCTGTGTGGTGTCGGTCCACTTTAAGCTTAAGAATCCTACATTGGTTTTCAGTATCATTTACCTCTGCAGGAAGCTTAGTTCCGTTGTTTGTGGTTCTTCAGCTTCTTGCATGTGGCCCTGTTTTTAAAATGTTCTCCCTCTTTTTACAGGCTGTCAGTGTTTTTAGATGATAAGCAGTTTTGAAGTGATTATTTTTCCACAGTTGTGACACTTTGCCCCACCTGATGGATGAAGGGCGACATGGTAGCACAGTGGTTAGCACTGTTGCTTCACAGCGCCAGGTTCGATTCCCGGCTTGGGTCACTGTCTGTGCACAATCTGCACGTATTCCCCGTGTCTGCCTGGGTTTCCTCCGGGTGCACCAGTTTCCTCCCACAAGTCCCGAAAGACGTGCTGTTAGGTAATTTTGACATTCTGAATTCTCCCTCTGTGTACCCACAGGTGCCAGAATATGGCGACGAGGGGATTTTCACAGTAACTTCATTGCAGTGTTAATGTAAGCCTACTTGTGACAATAATACATTTTTTTTTAATGTTTTTTATTGGTTTTTTTGCACATGGTATATTTACAGGGGCACACAAAGAGAAACAAAAGAGGATAATAAAAACAAAACACTATATAAATAAAACAACACATAATTTAAAAACCAAGGAGTTGTAAAGTAAAAGCTGAAGAAGTGTATATACGTAGAAGCACGGGAGAGACAATTACATTATACATGTCTTTAGGGGGTGGGGGGATCCCCCCCCCCTTCTTTCCTTCTGTGTTTTTTTACAAAGAATGTACATACAACACCAGCAATACAAAATAAAGCTGGGTGGGAGAAGGGGGGCGCCTGGATGGCCCCCTGATGTTGCTTGCTTCTCCCAGTCAGTCTTCGCTGTTGTTGTTTTCGGTTTGCCACCACTTCGGCCGGCCGTCGTTCCTTCCCCCTGCACTGTCTTACTCTCTGGTGCCCTGCTGTGTTCGTTATGGTTGTTGTCATTTCTCGTGCACTCCTTCCAGTTTGTGTTTCCTCGTCTTTCCCCTACTCTGGCTCCTTTCTATTGTTCCTTGCGCCCGGTCCTTCCTTCTACCCTCCTCCCCTTCCCTTCCTCCCTTCCCCCCTTCCCCACCACCCCCCCCCCCCCCCTCACCCTCCCTGCATCTCCCCTTTCTTTTCTGTTGTGTTTGGCTACCCACTCTTGCACTGTACCACCCCCCCCCCCCCCCACCACCCTCCCCCCCCCCCGCCCCCCACCCCCGGGTCTTTCTCTCCTTCTTTCTCTTTTGTCATGTTCTGGCTACTTTCCCCTGGCTCTTGGCTACTTGATTATTTATTTGTTTGTTTGTTGGCCACAGACAGGTCCCAGAGCAGTTGGGTGAATGGCTCTCATGTTTTGAAAAAGCCATCTTCCGACCCCCGGGTGGCGAATTTGATTTTCTCCGTTTGGAGAAATTCCAATAGGTCGGACACCCAGTTTGCAGCTTTGGGTGGTGCTGCTGACCGCCAGCCGAGCAGAATTCTATCGTGGGCAATCAGGGAGGCAAAGACAAGTGCGTCCGCCCTCCTCCCCTGTGGCGGTATCCACCTATATTAAAGGCTGATCAGAACTGATTTTATATTAAATCATATATTCACTTTATATTAAAAGCTGATCAGAGCTGATTTTATATTAAATCATGTATTTAACCCTATATTAAAAACTGATGAAGTCCATTATCAATGTAAACCATTATTTATCGCAATAATGTTTTTTCTTAAATATGTATTACAGACATGTGGTGCGATTCTCCACTCCCACGCCGGTTGGGAGAATCGCCTGGGCCGCCAAAATTTCCGGGGACGCCGGTCCGATGCCCTCCCGCGATTCTCCCAAGCGGCGGGAACGGCCCGGTCGGGTTTCACGGGCCGCAGGCCGGAGAATCGCCGGAGACACCGCCGAAACTGGCGATTCTCCAGCACCCCCGCTATTCTGAGGCCCGGATGGGCCAAGCGGCCAGGCCAAAACGGCGCGTTCCCCCCGGCACCGTCCACACCTGGTCGCTGCAGTCGTGGGCGGTGCGTGAATGCTGGGGTGCGGCCTGTGGGGGGGCGAGGGGGGATCCTGCGCCGGGCTTTACCTGGAATGTGGGGTGGCCCGCGATCGGTCCCCACCGATCGTCGGGCCATCCTCTCTGAAGGGGGACTTCCTTCCTTCCGCGGCCCCGCAAGATCCGCCCCCCATCTTCTTGCGGGGCGGACTTAGAGAGGACGGCAACCCGCGCATGCGCAGATGACGTCCGTTATGCAGCGCCGGCTGCGTCATCTATGCGGCGCCGCTTTTCCACGGGCGACAAGGCCTGGCGCCTGTAGATGACGCGGCCCCGATCCTGGCCCATTGTCAGGGCCTGAATCGGTCGGGACCGGGGCCGTTCCGCGCCGTCGTGAACCTCGATGGCGTTCACGACGGCGCGGCCACTTCGGCGTGGGGGTGGAGAATCCCGCCCATGATCTTTGTAAAAGTCCAGATGCAGTGAACTCATTAAGTCTTGTGGCCTTGTCTGGAAATAAGCTCTGTCAACTAAGGGAGGATATCATTTGTAGAGTGGCCTTTCGACTATGGGGGCTACTGCTTGGCAAGAGACCGTGCCAAGAAGGGAGGCTGATGTTTTTCTGGAGATAGGTACCGGAGGTATCAACCTCGTATCTTTAGGAACAGGTGCCTCCCTGAAACTAAGGCCTTGCCAACCAAGAAAGAGACTGTTCTTTGTCTCAAAATAACTGTGGGGAGTTAACTTGTTTTTTAGAAGCAGGGGCTATGCTAAACCTCCCCCCGAACTCCCTAGCTCTCCCTGAGTGTAAAAACAATGTAAATATTCAAGCAAAAGCTGCAAAGTTAGAGTTTCGCTTGGAGAGCTGTTTAGGAGATTACTGGGTGTTTATTGGAGTAAACTGACATATCTCAACTCGTTGAGTTCTACTCTTGATTGAGTATGGAACTCTGAGACAACCAGTCGATGTGAGTATGAGATGTTAACAGTTTAAGCAAATATGTAGTTAAAGAAGCTCAGAGGCTAACTCATCACGTATCCTGTATCTGTCAAACTGTATCATTTATCAAAACACTTGTACTACTCTTTTTTCTTTAAATAAATTGCGTATATATTTTACCATACAGATCCGTGTTTATTTTAATAAATAAGAGTGACATTTAACTAAGACTCATCATATTCTCACCCTTTGAGGCTATCTGGAGGGTCACTTGCCCATGCCTAGCTCTCAAGAATTAGAAATATTTAACTTGCCCATATAGCGAGCCTTACTTTAGATATTCACAAGAGCTTGTCTGGTAGCTTACAACCTCGAATAATCGGTAAAATCTTAGATAAATACTCCTCAACTGTCACACCCCATGAAGAGATCTGGCTGGTCTGATACCCAGAAGACCGCCACTTTCGGGTACGGCTCCACCCTCATCCACACCACTTTGGACATGGCCTCGAAGAAGGCTGTCAGTACCCCACAAGTCTGGGGCAAGGCCTGAACATGTGGGTGTGGTTGGCCGGACCTCCTTGGCACCGTTCACATCTGTCCTTCGTCTCCAGAAAGAACCTACTCATTTGGGTTCTTGTTAAGTGGGCTGTATGTACCACCTTTAGTTGCATTAGGTTGAGTCTTGCACATGTGGAAGTGGAATTGATCCTATGTAGTGCTGCACTCCAGAGTCCCCACCCTATTTAGAGCCCCAGGTCTTCCTCCCATTTCTTCCTCGTCGTGTCCAGTACAGTGTCGGCCCTCTCTACCAATCGTCCATACATGTCGCTACAGTTTCCTTCACCTAGAATGTTGACGCTCAGTAACTCCTCTAGTAGTGTCTGTCATGGTGGTCGTGGGTATGTCCTTGTCTCCTTCCGTAGGAATTTTTTAAGCTGCAGGTACCTGAGTTTGTTGCCCTTAAATAGCTGAAATCGCTCCGTCAGTTCATCCTACTTGTGACAATAATACAGGTTATTATTATTATTATTTTCATTTGTGCAGATCGTTCCCGATATATATACTGAAGGCATTTCAGCAAGTATCTACTCACTTGGACCTACACATAAGGTTAGAGCCTTTCCTCCTTCCTCTCTTACTTCTCAATCATGTGATCTGGGTATCATTATTACATCAGTGTCTTGTATGGCTGGCAGTCTTTCCCCTATTCTGGTGAGCTTGGGATTTGGCGGTTTTCTCTTTTATGGCTGACAATCTGAGTGGTCGCACTTCATCTTCCCCAGAGGACCTCTCCATCCCCACGGACAAATGTACAACTTGGTTTCTTGAGTTCCATTTGCCTCACAATTACACTGCTTTCATGACAGTGTTATATCCTCGATATCTGGTAATGCTTCATCCAGGCCCCTGGCTATGATTCTGTCATGAATCAACTCATCCTTTAAGTGTCCATAATCACGGTTCCCTGCCAGCCTATAGAGATTGTTGATGAACGAACCCATGCTTGCGTCTGGACTTTGCTTTCTTTTATTAAATTTCTCTCTGATTAAATTCTGATGGATGCTGAAATAAATGGGCAGCATGGTGGCACAGTGGTTAGCACTGCTGCCTCACGGCACCAGGGACCCAGATTCAATTCCGGCCTTGGGTCACTGTCTGTGTGGAGTTTGCACATTCTCCCCCTGTTTGCCTGAGTTTCCTCCAGGTGCTCCGGTTTCCTCCCACAGTCCAAAGATGTTCAGGTTAGGTGGATTGGCCATAGTAAATTGCCCCTTAGTATACAGGGATGTGCAGGTTAGGTTACGAGGTTATGTGGATAGGGCGGGGTGGACATGGTTAGAGTGATAATTCGAAGAGTTGGTGCAGACTCGATGGGCCAAATGGCCTCCTTCTGCACTGTCGGGATTCTATGATGCTATGATTCTAAGTGTTGAAAGCTGGCAGGGTTTCTTCATAAGAAGCTGAAGTCTCATTAGCCCCCTGCCTTACTACCATGTCATTAATGATAGGTCCTGCTGCATAAAGTAGTGTACTGACCTGGTGTTTTTAAATCTTTTTTGTGTAATCCTGAAGCAGTTCTGTACCTTGTGAATCTGTTTCTTCAGTTGTCCCAGTATGAGGTCTGCTGAGAGCCTTCAGCACTCAGAATAGCTCTTGGACAGGAATATAGATTCCATGCTTCTGCTGAGCCAGATAATTCTGTTGCTGCTTGCCGCTTCAGGTCTGTGCTCATTGTTGTCCAGGTTTCGGGTCGGTGACTCATCTTTTATCTGTTGCTTCCACAATGTTCTGATGCCTGGTGAGTCTTATTTTTTAATCTTTTGTCCTTCCTTCAAAGATCTTTTGCCAGCCCTGCATCTTCTTTTCAAGATCTACTAGGTTTGTTACTCACTACTACCATGTTTCATTGTTTTGGTCAGGTCTACACGGGTGTTTTGGGGATGATCTATTCTCCGAAGGTATGCTATTTGAGTCTGTAGTTTCTTAAAACCATTCCTCTTTATTTTCAGCAGGTATCTACACACAAGGTTAGAGCCTTTCCTCCATCCCCATCTCTCTTATTCTCAGTCATTTGATCGGATATCATTATTGCATCAGTATCTTGTATGCTTCTGATGTTAACCCCTTACTCCACAAGAAGAGGTCAGACAGTGATACCTATGATAAACACTCTCAGCTGAACATCTGCTCAGTTGGGGAACCTCTCCCCTACTTTACACCAGTGCTATTTAAAGGATCAAGTATCCAACTTGCAGGTGAGATGCTTTTGACTCACTTTGGTGGTTAGTGAACATGCTGGGGCTTATTTCTAGAGAATATTTGGTGAACTGCTCCACACCCTCAGAGAGGACAGAGGACGTGTCGCCCAGACTCTGCAGAGATATCGAGGCTGTGGTTGGCCAAGGATCTGTTAACAAGTGTTTGTTATATTGGACTTCAGTGTTGTCCCCAGGCACAATGGGAATGTTGCAGCACCTGGTGGTTGGAGCTGAGAAGTTGGCAGTGAGGCTCTGACTGAGAACGGCTGCCTTGATGAGATCCTTGAGGCCTTATGTATTAATTTTCTTGCAGAATTTCTTCTGTTGCCTCTGCTATTTTGGAGGCCAGGCTAATGGAGATTGTAAATCGCTTAAGGCATGGGTGATGTGGACATGTCTGCAGTCCCTTGTTCAGACGATGATGTAGTCGAGCAAGTTTGGACCATGGGTGTTGTCATGAGGTCTTCTACTTCTCTCATTAGTAGAACATTTTGGTTATGACAAGGTCATGTTTTTAGACATTTTGTGAGGAGTTTTCTTGCCCTATTCCTTCCTTGTCAATCACACCCCTGCCATGGTTCATGTCCATCTCGACTCTGCATTGAAATCTCTGAAGAGGATCACTTTGTCATCTATTGGTACTCAGGCTAGGAATTGCTGAAGGTTGATGTTAAATCACTCCTTGGCTTCGTCTGTTGCTTCAAGTGTAGGAACATATGTGCTGATCAATCATAGTGGCATGCTGATTCCTCCTGAGGGTGAGTCCAGCAGTCATGAAGCAATTCCTTAGCCCACAGGAGACAATGCTGCGGCACCTGACAAGCTTATTTTTGATGGCGAAACCCATCCCATGGAGACATCCCTCCACGCTGGAAGGTTTTGACAGTAAAAAGTTAATCCACCACGTTGTTCCTTCAGTTGGCCTTTTCCAGCAAGTCATGTCTCACTTAGGGCAGCATTGTCATTGTCAAGGCACTTGAGTTTCTGAGATGTGATGGCAGTTCACGGTTCAGGTCTGTCATTTTTAGGGTTGTCCATGAAAGTCCTGACATTCCTGCTCCCAAAGATCATTTTGTTGCTTAGAAGATGCCAGTACATGTCTTTTTTAACTTCTTACAGCACTACTGACAGGTCCTCGATGCCAGATTCCTGGCATTTCACTCCCCAGCTATCTACTCCACTCCCTTTCAAGGGTGTTCTTCGCAAGTGCTATGTTCTTTGTTGTTACCGCAAAGGGAAAGAATCTCTTTGGCGCACATCGAGTTTGTATAACATAGTGTCACTGTTTTTTAAAATAAAACCGTGAACAATGATGAACTCCACAAAAGCCCACAAAACGCTCCAATTAAATCATTGAGTAACACATGACATTACACCAGTCAATGGTGTTACTCTGATACATAACACCCATCCCACTTTACTCCTTTAGTGTCCCTGCCATTATTTCTTAATCAAACACTTCAACACAGATCCATCACATTACACCATAACTAATATTGTTATGTTACGGATACATATGTATATCAGTAAGGCAGTCTCACGGGTGGATGTCTGTCTCATTTTTGCAGAACTCAACGGTCAGGAAGTTTGCTCTTAGGGGTTCTAGGAGTATCTTCCTGTACACTGGTCAGTGTTACATAACACAACTCAGAAACTGTCTCTGGTTGTGTGGACGATACTGTTGCAACAGATTCCATAATTTTGGCAGTTGTAGTCCTCAAGTCGGATATGTCACTGTCCATATTCTCTGTGGTGAAAACGCTTGATAGAGATTTTCACTACGTGTCGCGCCAAATTAGTTCATCATCAGATTGTGCAGTAAATGAAACTGGACCAGTTTTGGCTAATACAATTGCTGGAGTCCATTTTTCAATTGTCATGCGGGAGTCCATTTTTCGTCTGAGGTGTAATTTTTTGCAAGAACACATCCCGTTGGTCAAAGACTCTGCTTTTGGAATGTTATTCCCTTCTAGCCATTTGTGTCTGGTATTACATAGAATTTACAGTGCAGAAGGAGGCCATTCGGCCCATCGAGACTGCACCGGCTCTTGGAAAGAGCACCCTACCCAAGGTCAACACCTCCACCCCATTCCCATAACCCAGTAACCCCACCCAACACTAAGGGCAATTTTTGACACTAAGGGCAATTTATCATGGCCAATCCACCTGACCTGCACATCTTTGGACTGTGGGAGGAAACCGGAGGACCTGGAGGAAACCCACGCACACACGGGGAGGATGTGCAGACTCCGCACAGACAGTGACCCAAGCTGGAATCGAACCTGGGACCCTGGAGCTGTGAAGCAATTGTGCTATTCACAATGCTACCGTGCTGCCCCAAATTGTTACCTGGATATCTCTAAAGTTGAAGGGGGAAATCAAAAGGTCGAACTGTGTGCGTAGTTTTCTTTTGAACATCAGTATAGCTGATGAGATTTGTGTTGTTGAATGCATAGTGTTTAGATATGTCATTAGAAAGCTATTGACACGCTTAGGTAGAGAGCCTTTATCCCTCAAAACGTTGACTGCATGCTTGAGCGATTGTAAGAAATGTTCAGCTAAAGCATTGTTAGCTGGATGGGAGGGGGAAGATTTCAGGTAGTCCTCGAATTCGGCTGATCATAGAATTTACAGTGCAGAAGGAGGCTATTCGGCCCATCGAGTCTGCACCGGCTCTTGGAAAGAGCACCCTACCCAAGGTCCACACCTCCACCCTATCCCCATAACCCAGTAACCCCACCCAACACTAAGGGCAATTTTGGACACTATGGGCAATTTATCATGGCCAATCCACCTAACCCACACATCTTTGGACTGTGGGAGGAAACCGGAGCACCCGGAGGAAACCCACGCACACACGGGGAGGCTGTGCAGACTCCGCACAGACTGTGACCCAAGCCGGAATCGAACCTGGGACCCTGGAGCTGTGAAGCATTTGTGCTAACCACCATGCTACCGTGCTGGTGTGAACTGAGTATCACTTGTGAGTTGTTCAGGTCACCCAAATCTTGCAAATACCTCGTCAAGCCTTTGGATGGTCTGTTCTGTGGTTGTCAATTTCATGATTGCAACCTCTGGCCATTTTGAAGGTATGTTAACTATGACCAAAAACATATGTCCTTCAACTGGTCCCACACAATTAGCATGGATTCCTTGCGATGACCTGTTAGGCCATTCTCATGAATGTAAAGGTTATATTGGAGGTACGTTTTTGCAGCGCAGGATTGGCATGACCGCACCCTCCCCTCTATTTGCAGGGCAGCATGGTAGCACAGTGGGTAGCACCATTACTTCGTAGCGCCAGGGTCCCAGGTTCGATTTCCGGCTTGGATCGCTGTCTGTGCGGAGTCTGCATGTTCTCCCTGTGTCTGCGTGGGTTTCCTTCGGGTCTTCCGGTTTCCTCCACTGGCCCTGAAAGACGTGCTGTTAGGTGAATTGGACATTCTGAATTCTCCCTCTGTGTACCTGAACAGGCGCCGGAATGTGGCGACGAGGGACTTTTCACAGTAACTTCATTGCAGTGTTAATGTAAGCCTGGTCTAACTGAAACTTTCCCTCTAATTCTTTTTCTATCTCCACAGATGATGGGAATTTTCAGCACTTTCTGTTTATTTTACAGAGTTCCAGCATCTGTCGTATTTTTTCTTTGCATCTTTTTAAAGATGGAATACAAAGGACAACGCAAGAGCTAGAGGTGAAGTACACAGTTCAGAGAGACTATCTTAACTTTCAGCCGAAATTGAACATAAAATTCTCTTCAGGTTATTTTATTTGTTGTTTGGAAAGGTAATGAATGGTTCAACAGTAATGCAAATGCAATTTAGTAAATAATAGAATCTAATGCCCAATTACTTCCAACTAAATCATTATCATGGTGTAGTTCCTTAAGCTGAGTGAAAGGTCAGCTGTGTACTGAGGCAGAATAATAATTATGAGGAGAATAAGGTTCTTTCTTTATACGACCTTGTCACCCCTCAAAACAGTAAATGAAACACTAGCCATTAAAAACGATTGCCATTAAATAAAACTCACGGTGTTGAATTCTTATTATCAGTGGTGGATTTTTCAGGGTCAGGCCTCACTGCTCTCCTTTAAAGCCATGGGCCAGCTTAACAAGAAATTATCAGAAATCCAAACAGAAGCTGAAAGTTATGGCTGTAAAATAACACACAGGAGCAAGCCCCTTCAACTTCTCACACTTGCAGATGGACTACTGCGGAAAAAATGGTTACTGGTATAAAGTGGATAGAGATAATATCGAGGGAAGGGGCATCTAATGTTTCCATAGGGCACAGTTTGGGGAGATAGTTGGAGGTGTAAGTGCATTGATGGGGGAAATACCGGTCCATCTTAAGTGTTGTGATGTCCGGTGATTTACAATACTAACTCTTCCCATACCATCGATTTACACAACCCTCGGTCAGCAATTGAATCATAGGGCCATTAGATCTAGCATGAGCACGGCTAAGTGGGTTCTTAAACTCATTTTGCCGTGCGTAACTAGGTCCCGTCCCTTGTGGTCGGTTAGATCTCACAAGGCGTAACAGCCTTTGAGAATCCTGATGGAGGCCCCATTCCGGAATCTCTGGCCATGTCTTGCCCCGGTTCCGGCAGAACATGACCGGTAGATCGTGACCATAGAATCAGAAAATGATTATAGTCCAGAAGGAAACAATGTAGGTCGAGGTATCTGTGCCATCTCTCTAAGAGACTATCAGACCATAAGGATCAGAAGTAGGCCATTCGGCCAAACCAGCCTGCTCCGCCATTTAATGAGATCTTAACTGGTCTGATCTGATAACCCTCAACTCCACTTTCCCACCTTTCTCCATAACCCTGATTCCCTTCCTGATTAAAAATCTGTCTGTCACAGCCTTGAACATACATAATGACCCAATCTCTACATGTCTCTGCAATAGAAACTCCACAGATTCTCTACCCTCTGAGAGAAGAAATTCTTCCTCATTGATGTCTAAATGGATGACCCCTTCCTCTGCGATCACGTCCCTTGGTCCTACACTCTCCCACAAGGGCAGCTTACCTAGAGCAATAGAGCAACTTAGCTGATCCAATTTTTGAGTGATCATCCAATGTAATGTCCTGACCAAGGAGAACAAGGTACTTGTACTTGTACCACCAACCCCACTGAAGGTTTCCTTGGTGTCACATTGTATGTTGTCCTTCCATTACAATCAATATCCTTGTATTTCATGTGTTGTTAGCATGTGAAGAATATATGCTTATTCAGAATGCCCTCACACGAGTTGTCAGCCCATCAACATCCCTTCAAGATATTTCAAGATCAGCATTGTCACATACAACACACAGGACTTTCTGTGTCAGTCCTCGCTGTGCCCTCTGGTGAACACATCATCACTCAATCCCATTCCGAATTCTCACATAAGTTGAAACAGACAGTTGGCGTTATTTGTTTTGTGTTCCTGAAAATATGATGGATAATGCCAGGGAGAGGCAGTCTAGGGAAAAGAGTGGCCAATGATAGTGTGGGGAGGTGCCCACTCTTTTAAATGGTCCAGTAGCAGAGATATTAGAATTGAAGAAATTTACTGTCGTCGAAGTCCACCGATTCAGTCCCGGTGTCAGCACTTTAGTTTCTGAAATGGAGAATCCTGCTCCACGACCTTTGAATGCTATACTTATGCAAATGTAAAGCCAAAAGGGGCAAGAGTGCTCCTTTTCTTTCCACATTAAAATAGCCGATTGTGTCTCCCTGATTCCCAGACTCATGATAGCAGTCTCTTGGCCTCGTCTTTAATTGTTCACAACTGGCATACCACCTCTTCCGGAACAACTAATGTCTCCAGTATTCTGGTTGAGCCCTGGTGATGCAAAAGGACCTATGCTGCATAGCCTCTAGGTTCGTGCTTAAAGTTAGACACAAAACAATTCCTTGATCCTCATCATTTATGTCCAATATAAATGGATCCAATTCTGGTCCCTTTGCCATTGAGGACTAAGTACAAGGGAAAAGATGGCTCCCAGGAAGGCTCCCCTGGGTGCCTTGGAACAAGCCATCCCTCCCTCACTACACAGGTTTTGCCTGTCGTGCTCCCCGTACGGCTAACCGCTCACCCACTATTGGGTTAATACTTGGTCTTCTCCACTCATAGCCTAAGGAGAATTCTCATTTAAAAGAATGTGAGTGTCCCTCCTTTGTACTCTCCCACTCTCAGTAACAGCTTCAGGCCTGAGGATTAAGCTGCCTGCTGTTATTTTGAGTTAACGTCCAGTGCTGCAAGTATGACGCCCAGGATAGGTTATTTTTGGAAGTTGGTATTCTCCACTGACTAGACCTCAAAGTATGAGCCGAATCCTTCTTTCTTTCTAGCATTAATCTAGCCAAGACCAGTTAATCCCTACTGACAGCATTTTGGGTTTCCCTGGTGCTACTCTCTTTTGACTACTTAAGACCTTGGGCAGTATTTAGTGGAGGCAACAGGCATCTTACCCATCAGCTGGTGAGTTGGCGAGACCCCCATGTCTCCTCTTCTAGGGAAAGCCCACCAAATTAAGTATCATTTAGGCACTTAACTAGAAAGTTGGGGGGCCTTCCCTGGGAAGTCCCAACCACCAAGAGCCACTAGCCATTCAAAGGCTACAGAGGCAGTGGCTACAGCTCATGTGACACCCACCTGAGGCCTAGTATTGTCGCTGGATATCCAGACCAGAGGTGAGTGATGGTGGGAGGTCGAGGGAGGGCAAGAAGAAGCAAGGGCAAGGGCTGACTCCCAGGAAGGCTCCCCTGAGTGCCTTAGAACAAGCCATCCCTCCCTCACTACACAGGTTTTGCCTGTCGTGCTCCCCGTACGGCTAACCGCTCACCCACTATTGGGTTAATACAAGCAGTAGCGGTATGAGACGCTTAAGTAAGCATGAATTTCCTTTCTATTTAATTGGGCCTTCCCAACACAGATTTAATCGGGATGGAAGCAGATTCTCTACCCACCCCTGTCCCGCACCCTCCTGCCTAATTTAAACCCGCAGCAGGAGAGGCCATTAAATTCCACCCATTTGTATGCCTTTATTTAATAAGGTTGAAATAATGAGAGTGCAGCAAATGTTGTACATTTAACAAAATAAGCAGCACAGCCAAAATTGTTTGCACTTCGTGCACAGAATCTGAGAGCTGGAAGAGAGCAATTAATGCACAGAATCCCAACAGGTCCTGGCAGCAGAGACAGTCTCAAGAATGATCGGCTAGATATTCAATACTTATAGTTACCTAGGGAGAGGATTACTAATTGTCCCATCTCTTGCTTCACTCCAGGTTCTGGGGCAATCCACTGTGAGCCCTTAATGGATTCGTAAAGTGACCACTTAAAGTTTTCATGCTTCAGGATTCATCCCAGCTGATGGGAAATCTGATAGGAGTGAGGCATTTTTCATTATAACAATGCATCTGAGACTGTACTAACTCATGGTACACAATCCACAATATTCAATTTGCATTGAGCAGCAGCTGTAGACGGCAATACATTTTTGATTTTGCCAGTTACTCAAGGATGCAGAGTATCAAAAACAATACAGACATGATCAACCATCAGGCATTGCTGTGCCAACATTTCTTTTGAGAAAACAACATTATTCATCATTCTATAGTTATGGGCGATGCCAATCTGAGCACCTTTTATTACCTTTGGTGTAGAATTATCACGTTTTATTAGCAATAAAATGATTACCCACCATCCCCAAGTTTCTAATTACATCATGCTCTGTTGTATGCATCGTGTACTCAGCTCTTTTCTGCAGTTGATTTTCACAGTTTTCAAGCTGACTCATTGATAAATATGTGGTATGTCTTTGAGATTATAGCTTCACTCACTTTTTTCCTACATGCCAGCTATGGTATTAGCAACAGGATACTTTTAATCCAATTGATTGACTAAACATAGAGGTATCACTGGATAAAGTTGTACATTGTGGAACACAGTTTCCATTCAAACCAATTCTCTTGATGATTTTACTGCTGGTAAATACCTTCTGGCACTCCTTTAACGTCCGCCCAGTTTGGAAATCAGCAATGTCGCTTGAAGATATTGTTGATCTTTCAACAGTCTTCATTGAAAGCACAGGAGCAGAGTGTGCGAACAAGGGAGGGAAATCAGGCATGCAGGCCACAGGGCTTTTCCTTACCCATTTTATGCTCTCAGAATTTTCTGGCAGCAGAAAAAAAAATTTCCACTGAAATCTATCAACATCTGAAGATCACATGTTACCTCCATTTACCAGCTTCTCCCTAGGAATGTGCATAATGCCTCCACTGCCAATTGAAAATAACTATTAATAGGAAGCATCTGCACCTGTTGAGCTGATGGTCTTAAGGGTAATTGATAGTATTCACTGTTGACGTTCTGGGGCGCGATTCTCCGTCAGCCAAATCAGGAAACGTGATAGGGCGGAGAATTGGTTCCGATGCCAAAATTGTGGCGGGTGCTGGTTTCACGTCAAATTGCAATTCTCCGTCACCTCGACAGCAGCATCAATGCGTACAGTAAACACCGTTTGCATATCATTAGCGGGCCCGACACGCTATTCTCCGGGGCCTCCGTGATTCTCGGCCTCCGATGTGCCGAATTCCTGACGGCGAGGTTCTCTTGTGCTTTTAAAAATCGTGTAAGCGGCGTTGTGGCCGATGAGGGAGAGAGAGAAGGCAGGACATGGAGAGGTGCGACCATGGGCTGCCAAGCCAGACATTGGTCAGGCTGACTGGGGTGGGTGGGGTTCTGCCAGGGCCGGGGGGGGCTGACGAGGGAACGGGCCATGGAGCTGGGGTGAGCCCCATGGGACTGGGGTGGTGTACAGGCATAGACCACCATTGCCTCAGCATGCAAGGCAGCCATCGCGTTGCGCACCCCACTGACCACCCACCCTGGCCCCTGGTTCTGCAGGGCTGTGTGGGTGCCCCACTCCCTCCCCGCACACCCACACCCCAGCCACCACCCTCCACTCCACCACCCCCACAAAACACCCTCCGCCATACCACCCACCTGGCCAGCACCTGCCAGCGAGGCAGCACGTGGACCACCCAAGGGCAATGTCTACTATAACCCCTATGGGGGTGCCGGGTGGGGATAGCGGAATGCTGGAAAGGGCAGCGCCAGCCGACGCTACCCCTGGCGCCAAGGCCAAAGTTCCCATTGTGCCAGGCACTGCCGGAGCTAGTGGTGCATTGATGGGGGGGTTGGGTGGACATTCGGGGACAGAGTCTGCAGTGCCAACCGGGAGCCACCATGTAGCCCGTTGGACCAGGTTGGGCATGGGAGGTATGTACCATGCTAACATGTTGGTCTTTCACCCCTTGCAGACAATGGATATTGGAATGCAACCAGCAATGGCGGGTTTCCTCCTAGTTGCCGCAGCCCTGGGGATGCCCTGCGGTTGTATGAGCTGGAGCTGCTCAAAGAGGAGATAGCTGCAGCAGCAGAGCCTGCCCCAGAGGAACAGGAGGCAGCAGCTCAGGATGCAGAGCCGGCCGCCCAACAGGTCGAGGAGGAAGAGATGCAAAGTACACATAAGGCCTCATGTGTACTGGCAGTGCCTGTTGTTCGAGGACCTGCTGGACTGGGCATGCCATCAAAGACTCCAGCTGAGCAGGGAGACAGTGCAACATATCTGCCATATCATAGCACTCCTGGCACTGCGGGGAAATGGGCGAGGACACCCACTCCCAGTGGCTGTCAAGGTGACGGTTGCCCTGAACTTTTACGTCACGGGGTCCTTCCAGGCGCCGAGTGGGGACCTGTCAGGGATCTCACAGAGCTTGGTACACAGGTGCATCCACACCTTCACGGAGGCCCTATATGTCCGGTTGGCACAATACATCCACTTCAATGTGGACCGAGCCCACCAGGATGCTCGGGCAGCGTGGTTCGCCGCCATCATGGACATCCCGGATCGGCGGGATGCATGTCGCCCTACGAGCACCTGCATATGATAGGCCTCTCTACACAAACAAAAAGGGGTTCCACTCGATGAACGTGCAGCTGATATGTGACCATGAACTGAGCATCATGCAGGTCTGTGCCCGATACCTTCATCCTGGCACACTCGACGATTCCTGAAATGTTCAAGACCTCCCCCCGGCGATGGGTTTCGCTCCTGGGTGACAGGAGTTCTTCACTGAGGTTGTGCTTGATGACACCTATCCGGAGGCCAAGACTGACGCGGAGACCCGCTACAATGTCATCCATGCAGCAACCAGGTCCGTGATCGAGCGGTGCACCGGCCTCCTGAAGATGCGGTTCAGGTGATAGGACATTGAGGGGGTCGCCCGCATCATGGCAGCCTGCTGCGACCTCCACAACATTGCGCAGCAGATGCACTGGAGGAGGAGGAATGAACGTCATTCCTCGTCCAACAAGGAGGATGAGGGAAAGGGCGAGGATTGATAGGGCATGGAGAACAGGCAGGCACGGGAGGCCACACGACGTATGCGCCAGGACCAACACGCTCCGGACACTTTGATCCCTCCAAGTTCACCCACTAAGCAGGGGGCGGAACTGGTCAGGGGCACGGACACCGCATCCCACCCCCACTGCAGGGTGCAGGCCCTAGTTGCCAGTGAGACTTGGTCTGGTCTATGGGATGGAGGATTATGACAACCCGCTCAGTGATGAGCTCTGGTGCTTCACATCGCCTGACAATGTCTGATTCCTGCCCGTGGTAGCACTTTCCACCGTCCACCTGGGTGATAAATACATTCGAGCTGGCCATTCCATCCCACGGTGCTATCTGGGGATTCTTATCCATGGTGTATTTTTGAAGAAGAATGAGAAAGATCTGAGAAAAGGTTAAAAAGGCATGTACCATTGACATATAAGGCCCAATTCCCCCTTATTCAATCAGCCATGTCTATAGCCCAAAACACAGCTGCCTCTGTATGAGCAACTCTTTGTTGGGCTACAACAGGGAGTCATTCAGTCAATAATTCTGACAGGATCAACAATCAGGGCATTGCGGCAAGCAGCTGAAGTTTTTACAATTTGAAGGTATAACAAAGGCATGGAGGTTGAATGCCCATCATCCTTCCATTATGTTGAAAGGCCTCAAGTTAGAATGAGGACCAGGTACCAAGATGTGTGCACTTTGCCCTCGAGTTTCCAACTGATCTGTTGAGGTTGGAGCTTTCGTATTTGCCAATCAAAGCTGCCTTTTTACAGTAGGAAGTAGGTCTATGGAGAGGGTGAGTCTATGCTTCCCAACACTGGGTGTTCCCACATTCTGTTCTCTCAGAACAGGCACTATGGTCCCTTCAATTAATTTGAAGATCATTTCGATCATCCTGCCTGGATGGTGATGTGACTGGATGTTATGATTGAAACTCAATGACCAATCTCTGTTAAAACACTGGGCAACATTCTACTGGTCCCGTGAAGGTGGGAAAGGAGGTAGCAAGTTTAGTAAAATAGCATGGATCCAAATCAGGCAGCTTTCCCAAACTCTTCCCACTTTTCCAAAGCCAGCTCAATGAACAGAGGCACTTCACATAATTAAGGAGCCAATAGAGCATAAGAGTCATATGGACTTGAAACGCTAACTGTTTCCCGTTCCACAGATGATGCCAGGTTTACTGAGATTTTCCAGCATTTTCTGTTTTTATTATTAGGGCAGAATTTTGCCAGATATTTGCAATCTTGCCCACGGTAAACAGGAAGAGAGGTTCTGAGGTTCACCAAGGACAATGTGGCAAGGACTCAGACATTGAAAGGATGTAAGGTTCTCAGAACATGGCTGCAGCGTGTGTCCTCAACCCAGCCAGACTATTGGGATGGGTGACTCTGCAGCTGGGCCAGAGCCACAGGGAATTGTTGCTGCTGGAAAGCTGTCGCCCAATTTCTGGAGGCAGGTCAAAGGTCAGTAGGAATCTAAAGGCAGTGGAAGATTTGTCTGGAAATGGATGGAGTGCTTTGAGACTCTGACTCCTCGTCCAGTGAGGAGGTTAGTGGCCTAGAGATAGGTATGCAGCCACATGGAGCAGCTGTGCAGAGACCAGGGGAGCTCAACCATTAGAAGTGAATGAGGAGAATGCCTTGAGCCAACTGGGGACATTGCGTTTGCAAAAAATGCTACTCGTCTCCAGTGGTGTACCAGCTGAGGTTCAGCTTCATCAGGATGTCAGGGTATCAGTGCCCACGCAGACTGTACCTTTCAAGAGACGTGGTTGCTGTGATCTACGTGGAATAATGAACAGGAGTTGAAGGTGCTGGGATGTGATGATCACCCAGTGCCTCTCACCTTAAAGGTGACATTGGTACTCAATATCTACACCAGATAGTCATTCCAGAGATCATCTGGAGATCTGTGGTCAGTCAGCAACCCATCGCTGTATAATAGAAGTTTCAAATGCCAATACATTTGTTTAACAACAGATCAGGACAAGAATGCAGTCGGCTTTGGGGACATGGTTGTGTTTCCCCAGGTGCAGGGAATCATTGACTATACTCCTGTGGTCATCAAGGTTCCCTCACAGCAGCCAGGTGTCTTTATGAACAGGAAGTTTGGTCTGTTAATATGGATAAATAGAAGTGTAGCTTATTTTCCTATTATTTTAGAATAAATGTCTGTTGATTATTCAATTTTAAAAATGTTTGACCATCATTTTTCAATTTTGATATGATAATCAGATGCATCAGTAGTTTGCCTTGAAATAAGAGCATTGGAAAGAGGCTATTGAGTTTTTAAAAATTAATTTACAGGATGTGGGCGTCGCTGGTTAGGCCAGCATTTATTACCCATCCCTGGTTGGCCTTCAGAAGGTGGTGGTGAGTTGCCTTCTTGAACTGCTGCAGTCCCTGAGGTGTAGATGCACCCACTGTGCTATTAGGGAGGGAATTCCAGGTTTTTTCCCCAGCAACAGTGAAGGAATGGCGATATATTTCCAAGTCAGGATGGTGAGTGACTTGGAGGGGAACCTCCAGGTGGTGGGGTTCCCAGGTATCTGTTGCTCTTGTCCTTCTAGATGATAGCGGTTGTGGGTTTGGAAGGTGTTGTCTAAGGACCTTTGGTGAGTTGCTGCAGTGCATCTTATAGATGGCATACACTGCTGCCACTGTTCATCAGTGGTGGAGGAATTGAATGTTTGTGGAAGGAGGAGCAATCAAGTGGGCTGCTTTGTTCTGGATGGTGTCGAGCTTCTTGAGTGTTGTTGGAGCTGAACTCATCCAGGTAAGTGGAGAGTATTCCATTACATTCCTGACTTATGCCTTGTAGATGGACAGACTTTGGGGGGTCAGGAGGTGAGTTACTCGCCCTAGGATTCCTAGTCTTTGATCCGCCCTGGTAGCCACAGTATTAATGTGGCCAGTTCAGTTCAGTTTCTGATCAATGGTAACCCCCAGGATGTTGACTCTGGGGTAATGCCATTGAATATCAAGGGGTGATGAGTAGATCCTCTCTTGTAGGAGATGGTCATTGCCTGACACTTGTGTGACGTGAATGATATTGTCCAGGTCTTGCTGCATTTGGACATGGACTGCTTCGAGGCTCTTTCAGCATTAATTTAGAATTTGGCTGATCTCTATCTTAACTCCATGTACTGACCTTATTCTATAAGCTTTACTATCCCCCTCATCTAACAAAAATGATACAGACACTGATACTTTATAATGAAGGGATATTGCCCCCTGGGAAGCAGGCATTGAACTGGTTGATATGGCATTACTGGTTTCCGACCAGCTGAACATTAATGGGCTTTGACTTATATTGCACATGTCCCTCATGGGAACCTGGAAGAAACCTACAGCATGTGAATTGCTCATGGTGGTGACAGTCACTGCCTGTGGTTGTCAAGGTGACCGTGACTCTTAATTGTTATGTGCCTGGGTCTTTCTGGTCTGCTGTTTTATAAGCAACATTTCACTGTTTGCATTTTTACTGCCACATCTGAGGTCACTGAGGCCCTCTGTACACAGAGAAACACTATCATCTCATTCCTATTTGCTGCAGGCAAACAGGCACAGTGAGCACAAGGTTTTCCAGAGACCGCAGGCTTGTACAGGACACCATTGATTGCATGCACATTGCTTTACATGCAGCTCATGTCAGCTCAGCCATTTTCAAGAAACTGAAAGGGAATTTGCTCCTTCAACAGTTAGTGCCTAATGCAAGTGGATACCTGTTATCCTGGTAGCAGTTCTCTATTGCACCAGTATTTGAATGATCACAGCAAATCCAAAGGCTTGCAGATGTGAGACAAGCTTGGGCTGTAACTTCTGAGCTCCAGGATACTGTAATTGGGAGATGCAAACTTCCCCTGGCCAATTGCCCTTTACTGCAAGCCATCCGAAAATGCAATTTAAATCAAAAAACTTTGGACAGTTCCAGCTGTGTTACCCAATAGCTACCCAGAAAAAGTTAGCAAACCACGTCTAACTTCTGGGTAGCTACATTACAGACCCACACCAACCCCCCTCACAGGACTCTCCCAACACCCCTGGACCCTCAGGGTACTCCCCGCCACTCCCCATCAACTACCATCCCCCACAAGACATCCCTGACCCCAAGGGACATGCCAACCCAACAGTGCCCCCACACCATAGGATTCCCCCTGTACAGAACCCCTCCCCCCCAATGTATTATCCCCCCCCCCCCATGGACCTGCCAAATCTCCTGGTACATTCCCCCCGCCCCCGTCTCAGCTCCCACTAATTTTTCCTCTCACCTGCCATCTATAAACCCAAAGATGTCTTGATTTGTTTCCCTCTTTATAAGCGATGCCATATTTCCTAGCCCCTTGCTTTTGCGTGATCTAATTTTCTGTTGATAACCCGACAGCAAACTGGAGATAGGATGAACTCAAAGGGTTACTTTATTTGCACGCACTTAAAATGCAAAAGGAGGGCCGCAACATCGCCTCCACACTCAGAAAGTAAAGAAAAGGATAGAGAAAAGGTTTTCCAGTTATGAGACCACAGAGAAAATAAATATTGGTTCATGTGAGTTCCGGAATCAAAATCCAATGAGGTATCCCTTCACAGAGATCAGCTGGCAAAAGCTGATGTTGTAGAATTCACTTTTTCTGTGGTGTTGACGTCACACAATGCGATAGACGTGATTCGCTGGATGGCACTCTGAGGGAAGACACGACAGTCATGGTGGGGGGGGGGGCTTGTGAGATTTGAGGGTCCTGGGATGGAAGTCCTAACTGATTGTTGGTCTACCTCCTTCTCCAATTACTTACAGATACCAAAATGGATGGTGGTGTCAGTCCCACGGTGGCTGCTCTTCATTGCTGGTGGCAGCAACGATGCAGGCTGGAGGCAGAACCCCATATGCAGGAGGCTGCCGCACACCCTGAAGACCCAGCCACCCATCAAGCTGAGGGGGAACTCAAAGGGGGAGGCCAATGGCCTTCCAATGAGATGACAGATGCCGCAAGAGACTCCGTCTCAGGAGTGAGGCAATGAGGCACCTGCGCCATGTCCTTGCGGAATTGGAACCCTGTGGAGGAGGAGGACACCCGCTCCCGGTGGCCGTAAAGGTTATCACAGCCCTCATCATTTATGCCACCGGTTTATTCCAGGTCTCGAGCAGGAACCTGTGTAGCATTTCACAATTCACAACCCACAGGTGCATCCGGGAGGTCACAGATGCATTTGTATGATGGGCATCAGACTTTATCACCATCAACCTGGCCAGGCCCACCAAGATGCCCGAGCTGCAGGATTCCCGGCCTTTGTGAGGATGCCTCAGCTCCAGGGGGCAAGCGATGGCCAGCATGTCACCCTGCAAGCACCTGGTCATCAGGGAATGCCCTTCATTAATGGTGCAGGGGACTGCTGAACATGTGCTTCTGATGACTGGACCGCTCTGATGGTGCAATGCAGTACACCCCCTTAGAGAGTCTCCTGCTTTGTGGAGGTCTCCACTACCTGACACAGCACCGGGACAACATGCTGGAGGAGGAGGAGGGATATGCATCCTTGTCTGAGGTGGAGGAGGAGGAGGCAGACCTGAAGGGGGTGGAGGGCGAGTGCTGGGTGGAGCCAGAGGAGGGGCCGGAGGATGGAGGACAGGCAGATGGAGGACAGGGGGGCATGGAGCCGGAGAGCCCTGGCTGACCTACTGGCCTAACAGGCGTTTGCCCAGTGCCCTTGAGATGCACCAGTGTGAGGAGGGGGTGATTCAGAAGAACTGGAGACTGCTGTTTAATCATCCATGCTCTGCCATTATGTCTAGGTGTGTCCCCAGATGCACATTACAGATGGGGGAAACCTGTTGCTTCACATGCCCTGTGGCCTTTGATACCCTTGGCAGATGTCCTCTGGAGGGCCTGGAGCTGAGGGCCCCGGCCGACTTATCTGTTCACTGGTATTGCCGTGCCACGCTGTTCTGTCTGCTAATCTTGATACGTGCTGGTATTGGAATGGGGGTTTCAGGTGAGGTAGAGACCGCCATTGTCTACCTGATGGCAGGCACCAGGTTAGCCTCCAGCACTCCTTCCCCCCAGATGGTGCCTGTAAGGCCCTGGGAGTCTCCATGGGCTGGAGGGGCAGTTGGAGTGAGCACTAGAGTTCTCTGCGTTATCAGGCTCTGCTAGTCCTGGCACCTCCTTAGTGTCTGCACCATTGTGTTGATGACCTCAGCGACGTTCCTCAGTTACTGTGACATGCTCTGGAGTGCCTCGGCTATGTCCAGCTGCGTTATGCTCTGCAGTGCCTTGGCAATGACTACCTGTGCCGGAGACACATCTCTCAGTGTCTGGGACATGATGTTCAGGCCCTCAGCCATGGTTGTCACTCTCTGAGCCAGGCCTTGACGCTGATGTCATTCTGCAGGCTTTCCACCACCTTAGCAGTATTGGCTTCGGTGCCACACATTGCCAGCACCTTCTCCGGCACCGTCTCCTGTGCCGGTAGCCTCTGGGACTCCTCCAATCGGCTATGCACTCGCTGGAGTGTTGCTGACATAACCTTCCTGAATCTCACAGCCGTGTCCTTGCCCAGAGGCTCGCCATCTGGCTGGGACTCAGCTGAGTCTTGGGATCCAGCAGACCTCTGGCTGCTGACTCGCTGACATGCTCCTGTTTCCATCTGTTGTGCAGCAGCAACTTTGTTGTGCTCACGAGATTGTGCCCCAGAGCCCGTCCACTAGTGCTGCCCACTGAAGTGTGTGTGTCTGCGCTGGTGGAGGGTGAGGATGACAGCTGTGAGGCATCACAGCTGTCATCCTCGATGATGGTCTCCACAGAGCTGTCCTCTGAGGTGTTCTCTTGGGTGGCGTCAGGGCGGAGGGGAGGAGGGGCGGTGGGCCTCATCAGATGGAGATCCTGCAGGAGAAGAGGTAAGTGGTCAGTGGAAGGGAAGGATCAATTTATCTGACACGTTAGGCAACTCATCTGGGTGAAAGGATAGTGAGTGGATCCTCACATCTGTGGAGCAGGCCAAACTCGCTGTCGGTGACTGCTCTCTCTCCTCAGCCAACCCTGCGATCTCCAGGACCTATTCGTCACAGGGGGCGAGGACTCTGATATTTGGAACTCCGACGTCCGTCTGGTCCCTTTCACGCCAATTATGGGCTAACCTATTCTGTGGCGACTGAGAGGGGGCATTGTGAGCAGTGCGCTTGGCGTGTCGGCAGGAGGGGGGGGGCTATGGCAGGTGGAATGTGTGGGCACTGCACCTTGTCATGGAGGGGTTGTACTGGTGGGTGCCAGGGTGTGCTGGGGCACAAGCACAGTGATCGGACGTAGGGAGGTTGCGAGGTGCTAGCTGCTGATCTTTTGGGGAGGTTGCGGGAAGGTCAAGGTCAGGAAGCTGGCAGGCAGAACGGATGCCACGGGGCTGGTGTTAACTCACCCTTGCGGCCCAGAGGAGATTGGTCTCCTTTCTGCACTGTACTGCGGTCCTCCTGGTCACGCTACCCGAACTAACGGCCACTGCCACTGCCTCCCAGGCAGCATTGCCGGCCCTGCTGCTGGTGTCCCATCTCGCTTCCACAACATGGTTTTTGGGCGAGTTTGCACATTAAAATCTACATTTATACAGGACCTTTCATGATGTCTCAAATCACTTTACAGCCAATTAAATATTTGCGCATTGTAATCACTGCTCTGATGTAGACAATGTTATCAAATGGCAGAACAAGCTCATGGGGCTGAATGGCCTACTGCTGCTCTTAATACATATGTTCGTATTTCATTCTGGATGAAGGAGACCAGCTGGGCTGGTGCCATCCATAAGTATCTTAGACCATAAGACATAGGAGCAGAATTAGGCCACTCGGCCCATCGAGTCTGCTCCGCCATTCATTCATGGCTGATATTTTCTCATCCCCATTCTACTGCCTTCTCCCCATAACCCCTGATCCCCTTATTAATCATGAACCTATCTATCTCTGTCTTAAACACACTCAGTGAATTGGCCTCCACAACCTTCTGCGGCAAAGTGTTCCACAGATTCACCACCCTCTGGCTGAAGAGATTCCTCCTCATCTCTGTTTTAAAGGATCGTCCCTTTAGTCTGAGATGGTGTCCTCTGGTTCTAGTTTTCCTACAAGTGGAAACATCCGCTCCACGTCCACTCTATCCAGGCTTCGCAGTACCTTGTACATTTCAATAAGATCTCCTCTCATCCTTCTAAACTCCAACGAGTACAGACCCAGAGTCCTCAAACGTTCCTCATATCACAAGTTCTTCATTCCAGGGATCGTTCTTGTGGACCTCCTCTGGACCTTTCCAAAGACAGCATATCCTTCCTTAGATACGGGGCCCACAACTGCTCACAATACTCCAAATGGGGTCTGACCAGAGCCTTATACAGCCTCAGAAGCACATCCCTGGTCTTGAATTCTAGCCCTCTTGACATGAATGCTAACATTGCATTTACCTTCCTAACTGCCGACTGAACCTGAACATTAACCTGAAGAGAATCGTGAATAAGGACTCCCAAGTCCCTTTGTGCTTCTGATTTCCGAAGCATTTCCCCATTTAGAAAATAGTCTATGCCTAGATTCCTCCTTCCAAAGTGCATAACCTCACACTTTTCCACATTGTATTTCATTTGCCACTTCATTGCCCACTCTCCTAGCTTGTTCAAGTGCTTCTGCAGCCCCCTTGCTTCTTCAATACTACCTGTCCCTGTACAGATCTTTGTGTCATCTGCAAACTTAGCAACAGTGCCTTCAATACCTTCTTCCAGATCATTAATGTATATTGTGAAAAGTTGTGGTCCCAGCACAGACCCCTGAGGAATACTGAGTGAACAGTCGGTGGAATCGTGGCTGGTGTTCTGTTTATTTTGTTGCTAATGAAGGTTTACTGTAATCGGGCTTTGTGGGGTAAAATTGCAAAGACAAGGGTGCATAATGTGCTCATAGTGCATCAATAACCTGTTTTGCACAGCATATGATTCTCAAGTGTCTTTTCCCTTGACTTAAATCTTGTCCTTTTATAATAATCTTTACTAATGTCACAAGTAGACTTACATTAACACTACAATGAAGTTACTGTTGAAAGCTCCTAGTCGCCATATTCCGGCGCCTGTTCGGGTACATTGAGGGAGAATTCAGAATGTCCAATTCACCTAACAGCACGTCTTTCAGGACTTGTGGGAGGAAACCGGAGCACTCGGAGGAAACCCACGCAGACACGGGGAGAACGTGCAGACTCTACACAGATAGTGACTTAAGCCGGGAATCGAACCTGTGTCCCTGGCGCTGTGAAGCAACAGTGCTAACCACTGTGCTATTATCCCACTCTGTTGGATTGGATTGGATTGGATTTGTTTATTGTCACGTGTACCGAGGTACAGTGAAAAGTATTTTTCTGCGAGCAGCTCAACAGATCATTAAGTACATGAGAAGAAAAGGGAATAAAAGAAAATACATAATAGGGCAACACAACATATACAATGTAACTACAAAAGCACTGGCATCGGATGAAGCATACAGGGTGTAGTGTTAATGAAATCAGTCCACAAGAGGGTCATTTAGGAGTCTGGTGACAGTGGGGAAGAAGCTGCTTTTGAGTCTGTTCGTGCGTGTTCTCAGACTTCTGTATCTCCTGCCCGATGGAAGAAGTTGGAAGAGTGAGTAAGCCGGGTGGGAGGGATCTTTGATTATACTGCCCGCTTTCCCCAGGCAGCGGGAGGTGTAGATGGAGTCAATGGATGGGAGGCAGGTTCGTGTGATGGACTGGGCGGTGTTCACGACTCTCTGAAGTTTCTTGCGGTCCTGGGCCGAGCAGTTGCCATACCAGGCTGTGATGCAGCCTGATAGGATGCTTTCTATGGTGCACCTGTAAAAGTTGGTAAGAGTCAATGTGGACATGCCGAATTTCCTTCATTTCCTGAGGAAGTATAGGTGCTGTTGTGTTTTCTTGGAGGTAGCGTCGACGTGGGTGGACCAGGACAGATTTTTGGAGATGTGCACCCCTAGGAATTTGAAACTGCTAACCATCTCCACCTCGGCCCCGTTGATGCTGACAGGGGTGTGTACAGTACTTTGCTTCCTGAAGTCAATTACCAGCTCTTTAGTTTTGCTGGCATTGAGGGAGAGATTGTTGTCGCTACACCACTCCACTAGGTTCTCTATCTCTCTCCTGTATTCGGACTCATCGTTATTCGAGATCCGGCCCACTATGGTCGTATCGTCAGCAAACTTGTAGATGGAGTTGGAACCAAGTTTTGCCATGCAGTCGTGTGTGTACAGGGAGTAGAGTAGGGGGCTAGGTACGCAGCCTTGCGGGGCGCCGGTGCTGAGGATTATTGTGGAGGAGGTGTTGTTGTTCATTCTTACTGATTGTGGTCTGTTGGTCAGAAAATCGAGGATCCAGTCGCAGAGTGGGGAGCCAAGTCCTAGGTTTTGGAGCTTTGATATGAGCTTGGCTGGGATTATGGTGTTGAAGGCAGAGCTGTAGTCAATAAACAGGAGTCTAATGTAGGAGTCCTTGTTTTCGAGATGCTCTATGGATGAGTGTCTCCATCTATCAGAAATGGTGTCTGATGTGTACCGTTTGCAGCGGTATGCGAATTGCAGTGGATCAAGGCGTTCTGGGAGTATGGAGGTGATGCGCTTCATGATCAACCTCTCGAAGCACTTCATTACGACTGAAGTCAGGGCCACTGGTCGATAGTCATTTGGTGCTTGTTATGAGTTTTTTGAGATATTGATATGTCGTGCTAAAGTTGCATTACAGTGGATATTGCTAATATATTGTCGTGAGAAGCAGCAATCAGCAGAGTGTTCAGACTTGCTGACCACGACACAGGGCAGTTGTGAAACATTCAGTCTTTGCTCTTTGGCCTTTTAAAAGTTCTGCACAGACAAATCTGAGGAGCTAGAAGCAGGAGGAGCACCAGGGTCCATGATTTCTCTCCCTGGCCCTGGTTGCAGGAGGATGGGTTAGCTGCCAACAGCAACAACAATTAAATACATATGAGAAGAAATGTTGATATATTTTAATTTGACAACAGGCAGAGTGGCAGGGAGTGTTTGGGAACCTGACAGGAATGTTGCCATTCTGAGGAAGGATGACAGATTTATCTCCCGAGGAGACACAGCCACCTACCTAAGATGGCACCTCATAATCCTACTCATCATGCAGAACCGATGAAAGACTACTGTGAGGCCCAGGAAGCTGCTCTGAACGGTGCTATCCAGAACCACCATGGTAGCAGCCTGAGCTTCCATTGTCGGAATCAGACTTTTGATGGAAGCTGGTTGTGTTACAATCTAAGTTGTGGTGTTAACCATAAGATGCTGCATTATGGTGAGTTTCTCAGATGTGCTGACGGAGATAACCACTCCTTTCACATTGGAAAAGACGGGCACCAAGGTCTGGACAACTCTCTGTGCCAAGTATGTATTGGACTCTTCCAGGCTTTCCAGTGAACTCATTTGATTATGTGCACCTTGCAGTCTTCATCTATAGCCTGGCCCATCAAAGATTTGCGATGCTTGGAATGTCAGGGTCTCTCAAGACGTCGCAAACTGGATCTCGCCCTCACTGGGTGAGGTCCAGATAAATGGGCCATTAGGCTCATTTAAATATGTCAGCTCCTGATTCCCCCAACGCTCGTGCTTGGGAGACCTCATCATGGCGCCAATTAGCGCTGGTCCACACAAACATGGACCAGGCACAACGACATCTGGGTAGTTTCCCAGGACATTGGAGACCCCTGCGTGGTCAGGGACAACCCAGGGTGGCACCTGGTCCTCCCTCTGGCCTCCAGGCACCTTGGCATTTCCAGGTTGGCACTGTCACTCTGGCACTGCCAATGTGCCTGGGTAACACTTCTTTGCTGGCAAGGGCACTGCCAAGATGGCATTTCCAAGGTTCCTGGGTGCCAGGGTGGCACTGCCAAGGGCCAGGGCCTGAAGGGAACCATGCCTATTAAGGGAGGATGGGGGGGGGGGTATAAAGGGTTGGGGGCTATATGGTGGGTATGAAGGGGCTACATAAAGATTGGGGGGGTGAAGGGTGTGAATGCTGAATGGGGGGGCCAAAAGGGGGAAGTGAGCAGGACTGAAAAAGGGGCCATCAGCAGGATGTCCTCACGAGGGGGATGGGGTATGCGCATATGTGCGGGGGTGACATTGCCCGTGGGTGGAGGTGTGGGGGGAACCTCAAGCTCACTTAGAGATCGGGGCACCCTTTCAAAATGGCAGCCCGATTTCTGAGGAGCCGGTCTCACCAGTGAGTTTGGCTCCCCCAGTGATGAAAATATTTCGAAGTGTGGACTAGTGCAAGGAGAAACTCCCCAAAAGTGAGTAAGTACCGGCATGGATCTCAGCGAGAAAGCCGGAGAGAAACAAGCCACCAAACACGCCCAAAATGACACTTAGAAATGTTAAATTGCGCCCTAGATAATAATAATCTTTATTGTCACAAGTAGGCTTACATTGCAATTAAGTTACTGTGAAAAGCCCCTAGTTGCCATGTTCCGGCGCCTGTTCGGGAAGGAGAATTCAGAATGTCCAAATTACCTAACAGCACATCTTTCGGGACTTGTGGGAGGAAACCGGAGCACTGAAGCCTGGAATCGAACTTGGACCATGGAGCTGTGAAGCAACAGTGCTGCCCACTGTGCTACCATGCTGCCCTCGTGCTACCGTGCTTCCCACTGTATCAGACAACACAAAGGAAGAGCAGAAGTCATGTAGAAATGAAAGGGATTTGGGGCGGCACGGTGGCACAGTGGTTAACACTGCTGCCTACGGCGCCGAGGACCCGGGTTCGATCCCGGCCTCAGGTCACTGTCAGTGTGGCGTCTGCACATTCTCCCCATGTCTGCGTGGGTCTTACCCCTACAACCCAAGGATGTGCAAGGGTAGGTGGATTGGCCACACTAAACGTCCCCTTAATTGGGAAAAAAATAATTGGGTACTCTAAATTTATGTTTAACAATTCAGAAAAGTGTGAATAAAAATCAGGGTGGAGTAGCAAACCAGGAAAAATGAGAATCCAGCAGAAGAAAAGAAGACAAAGATATGTGTATGTTTGAGAAAAAGAGAAAAAGACTGGAGGTCAGAAAAACGAGTGGGAGAAAAGTGCTGGAGAATAAACAGAAGAAAAGGGCTGGTTGAGAAGCAGGTGAATGTATGTGCTTAGAATGCCATCCGCTGTAATGATTTGCATATAAAACAAGACCACTGCTTTCCACCCACATGTTGTGACCTAAATTCCTTGACATATGGGAGTACATATAGTACTTTCTGTTATGAAGAAACGATGGTGCAATTTCAACAGAAGATTGTGTTTACAGCCTCTAGGCTTTTCATATTATCTGTTCACTCAGGTTGGTGGTGGGGGTACGTGATGAATGTTCCTTATAATTATACACCATACAATATCATCAGTGAAGTACTTCTAAATATAAAGAAGGAAGGGACCTGTCCCAGCTTACCAAGCTATTCTCATTAGCATGACAAACAGCAGAAATGATTGCGAGCCTAGGAATGTTAAATAGGATTGTGCAGCAGGTGAGGGAAGGAAGGAATGATTGACATGATAAGAAAAACACTGGAAAGAATTTCAAGCAGGAAGAAAGTATTATGCTCCCAAAAGGAATGAATAATTTTAAAAGCACTCACATATCACAAAATCCTAATTATGTTATGAATTGACAGACAAAATGAGAAATGTTATCACCACAGACTAGAATTTGGCATTGTTTGCAATTATTCCTATCTATCCAGCATTTAAATGTCATGATTTGAATTCCTGTACAAAAAAAATCCAAACCTTGTTTGCAAATGTTTAATTTATGTGTACAATCCTACAATCTACAATGTTACAATAAAAAATGGGTCTGAAATTCTTGCTCTGTCAATGAAAACTGAAAAGACAGTCAATGGAAGTAAATTGAAAAACTTAATTGAAAAACTAGGATGACACTCTGGGGGGGAATTTTAATCCATCCACCAAGGCTGTGAGAGATATGTGGGGAGCATTAACTCAACAAACAGGGGAAACCCAAACTCATCCATTCACGATCACACCTATTTCCATTTTAACTGCAGCAAGTTAGGGGTGTTCAAATAGCCCACTGGGGAGGCAGGCCAATGTTTAATCTGAGCTGTCCAGGTATCCTGGGGTTTGGAGACCTGCAACTACAGGGCGGTGGAATAAACTAGATCCTGCAGGCTTTTAGAGCACTGTTTGTGGCCAGGAGGAACAGAAATGCTTCCCCTCGATCCTTCAAGCAAATATTGTGTCTCAATCCGCTAATTGCAGCTTCCAAACTCCTCACAACCACCAACAGTTCCATAATTTTTGTCAACCCACACCACATCCCCACCCTCTGCCTCCTCACCACCCTAATTGCCGGTCTAACTTCATCATCATTCCAGTCTGCAAACTTTTCCAGTTTCCAGGGACTGTCCCCCAACAGTCCCTAGCTGCAGACTTCTGCTGCTGGCATTTCTGTCCAACAAACCAACCAGCCAGCCAAGCTAACCAGCTGCCAAATGGAAAAGAGGTGAAAAACTTGCCATTATGTCTGGCAGGGATGCCATGTTCCTGGCATTTTGCAACTTCCCCCATGCCTGCCATCATTCATCTCACCAATCCCTCCACCACCTCACCACAAATACCAGGGGAGTTGGCTTGTTGTCCTGGCCAAAATCTATTCCTCTACCAGCATCAATCACACAGATTATCCGGTCATTATCACATTTGTGGAATCTTGCTGTGTGCAACTTGGCTGCCACATTCAATGCCATTACAGTGATGTCTGCAGTTCCGAAAAGTACACAATTGGTTGTAAAACACCGTGAATCATCCTGAGGTCATGAAATGTGCTATATTAATGCAAGTTCTTTCTTCCTTTATCTTTACTAGGATGAGGATACTTGTCATTTTGGAGAAATTGAAAGAGGATCACTGTTCAGTAAGGCTTTCTTGCATTTTGCTGGTGCCAACTCTTTGCCACCTGCTACTGTGCCATTTACTGTGCAATGCCAATTTATGGCATATTTCTTGGGACAGGTCAAAAATGTGTTTTCATTTAGGAATTCTCCTGTATCTATGACTTTTGGAAGATTCCCAAGCTGACTCGTCTGTACTAAAAGTGTATGGTATTTATGCACGCCCCAGTCCTGAAGATAAAGACAGAGTTACACATATGGGGATTTTCACAGTAACTTCATTGCAGTGTTAATGTAAGTGTACTTGTGACACTAATAAAGATTATTATATGTGCATTCACCAGACCAAGTTACTCAGATGCATTTGTTTTGCAAAATAAGCTTTATTGGGTTTTATGCACACACCTCCACCACCTCCACCATGGACAGTGCACTGCCAGTGGCTGTTACGCTCACAACCACCTGAAAATGTTACATTATGGATCACTCAAATTCTCTAATGGGGACGTCAGTATCATTTGTCAATCAGCTGTGCACAAATCAAGTGAGGAATTAATTGTTCATGAGAGTGAGTAAATTAATCTTTTTTGGATGAACAGCCTCATAACAGGGCACTGACGTTTTATGAAGTGTCAGGATTCCCAAGCTCCAAGGAATGAGAATGTTCCACATGATGCTCTGTGCTCCCTTGCTCAATATCATGAGTTACATCAACAGAAAGATACTGTCATGATATTCAAACACACACATCATGATGGACACACCAACAGGCAAATCAGAGCACACAACACCACAACCAATCACAGACAAGAACACCAACCACATAAAAAGCACGAGCACGACACCTGGTGGTCAGTAGGTCTGGGGACAAAGAAACAAGAAAGAGCTGTTAAAACATCACAAGCAGGGAACCCCCACGTGCAGAGTGCAAAGACAAAACTGTACATAGTAAGTTTAAATAAAATAGCGTTGTACCATATACAACCGTGTTGGCTCATCTGTGTGTCAGAACACCCAACACCACATGGTACAGGAGTGGATCGATACCTGCCTACTAACCTGCCATTCTGGACATGGACCACACCGACGGACCGCAGCCGATGCAAGTCGCGGGGAACCTAGGTACCAATTGGAAGCTCAACAGGCAGCGATTTGACCTGTACATCCGTGCCACCGAAAAACAGAGTGCCTCGGATGACACGAAGATTGCAATGCTCCTCTTCCACGCAGGTCAGCACGCCACCAACGTCTTCAACTCACTGGTGTTCGAAGAAGGCGAAAACCAATCCAAATATGACACGGTCATCCTCAAGCTGGACCAGCACTTTCAAGTTGAAGTAAATGAAAGTTTTGAAAGATACCTCTTTCAGCAACGCCTGCAAGGTAAGGAGGAGCTTTTTCAACCCTTCTTGACGCACCTCCGGATTCTAGCGCAGTCCTGCGGTTACGGCACCATCACAGAGTCCATGATCAGGGACCAGATTGTTTTTGGCGTTGCCTCTAGTGGCCTACGCCAGCAGCTTCTTAAAATAAAAAGCCTCACCTTAGCGTCTGCTGTGGAAGCCTGTGTCCTCCACGAAAATGCTACCTGCCGTTTTGCCCAATTTCAGGCGTCCGAGTTGGCACGGAGGGGGTCCCCAGCCGTCGAATCGGCAAGCCAGGCCGCCCACGACGTCGAACGCATCCAGGCTGTCGATTACTTCCCGACCCACGGCCCGGACGACAGCGGCCGCTTCCCGCGCTTTTCGCGGTCTCCCGCGCAGGTGCGCGCCAAAAATAACGGCCACAACGAGAGACGCACTGCGCAGGCGCGCCCACCGCAAGATCGCACTGCGCATGCGCAGTGGCGCAACGAACGCCGTGACGTCATGACGTGCGGCAATTGTGGAGCTCTACATTTAAAAGGGCAATGTCCTGCAAAAAACCGACAGTGCCTCAGATGTGGCAAGATGGGCCACTACGCAGCCCACTGTCGTTCGGCTCAACCCATGGATCCGGCGCATCCTCGACAATCTCGCAGACAAGTCAGGACCGTCCAGCCCACGCATCAAGACTTCCAGTTAAGTGATGCAGATGACCAGGATGCCTTCCGCGTTTCCGTCATCGATGTCAACAAGGTCAATGCCATCAATCCAGCCGATGAGTGGTGTGCCACCCTGACGGTCAACCGATCGCGCGTCGCCTTCCGTCTGGACACCGGCGCATCCGCCAACCTGATTGCATATTCTGCAGTCCAGGCCATGAAGGTCAAACCACCCATCACGCCATCCCGGCTCAAGTTGGTTGACTATAACGGGAACGTCATCCCGTCCATAGGATCTTGCCAGCTACAGGTGACCCACAAGATGTACACGGCCACACTCCCCTTCGAAGTTGTCGGCTCATCAAAGGACTCGTTACTGGGCGCACAGGCGTGTAAGGTCCTTCACCTGGTACAGCGCATTATGTCTCTCTCTCCAGATGAGATATCCGACTTCCCGGATGCTGAGTTCCACGCAAATCTCCATTCCCTCCTTGCTCACAACCAGGAGGTTTTTGAAGGCATGGGGACATTGCCATACACGTACAAGATTCGACTCAGACCGGACGCCATCCCTGTCGTTCACGCACCTCGCAGGGTTCCTGCGCCACTCAAAGACCGCCTCAAGGCACAACTGCAGATTCTTCAGGACCAAGGGGTCCTATCCAGGGTCACGGAGCCCACGCCATGGGTCAGCTCCATGGTCTGTGTAAAGAAGCCCTCTGGCGAGCTCCGTATATGTATAGATCCTAAAGATCTGAATAACAACATCATGCGGGAACACTATCCCATCCCGAAACGAGAGGACCTCACCAGCGAGATGGCGCGAGCCAAAATATTCACCAAATTGGATGCGTCCAAAGGATTCTGGCAGATCCAACTGGACCCGGCCAGCCGAAGACTATGCACATTCAACACCCCTTTTGGCAGATTCTGCTACAACCGGATGCCATTCGGCATCATTTCAGCATCTGAAGTTTTCCACCGCATTATGGAGCAGATGATGGAAGGCATCGAAGGGGTACGTGTATATGTGGACGATATCATCATTTGGTCCACCACTCCGCAGGAACACATGCATCGTCTACGACGTGTCTTCACCCGCATACGACAAAATGGCCTGCGTCTCAACCGTGCGAAGTGTGCCTTCGGCCAGACGGAGCTGAAATTCCTCGGGGACCACATCTCAAGGTCAGGGGTCCGTCCCGATGCAGACAAGGTTAGCGCCATCACAGCCATGCCACAGCCGGCTGACAAGAAGGCTGTCTTAAGATTCCTGGGCATGGTCAACTTCCTTGGGAAGTTCATTCCCAACCTGGCTTCTCATACAACAAATATGCGCCATCTCGTAAAAAAATCGACAGAATTCAACTGGCACCAATCGCATCAGCGGGAATGGGAGGAGCTCAAGCACAAACTGGTCACGGCACCAGTGCTGGCCTTCTTTGACACGACTCGCCCTACAAAGATCTCAACAGACGCCAGCCAATCTGGTATTGGAGCGGTACTCCTGCAAAAAGACAGCACGTCGTCATGGGCCCCGGTTGCATATGCCTCACGAGCCATGACCCCTACCGAACAGCGCTACGCGCAAATCGAAAAAGAATGCCTGGGCTTGTTAACTGGACTGGACAAGTTCCACGACTATGTGTATGGCCTGCCACGATTTACGGTCGAAACTGACCACCGCCCCCTGGTCAACATCATTAACAAAGACCTGAACGACATGACTCCTCGCCTCCAGCGCATCTTACTTAAACTCAGGAGGTACGATTTCGAACTGATCTACACTCCGGGGAAGGAGCTCATCGTGGCGGACACTCTTTCCCGAGCAGTGAGCACACCACCAGATGCGGAGGGGTTCGTGCGTCAAATTGAGGCACACGTAACTCTGACAGCAGCAAATCTGCCAGCTGATGATCCTAGTCTGGCCCACATACGCGCAGAGACGGCGACTGACCCCCTTCTGCAGCGAGTGATGCGCCACATGACGGAAGGGTGGCTCAAAGGGCAGTGCCCCCAGTTTTATAATGTGCGAGATGATCTTACCAACATAGACGAAGTCCTTATGAAATCACACAGGATCGTTATTCCGCACAGCGTGCGCCAGATGATTCTTCATCAACTACACGAAGGCCACTTGGGCGTCGAAAAATGCAGACGAAGGGCCCGGGAGGCGGTATATTGGCCGGGTATTAATGAAGACATAGCCAACATGGTGCTCAACTGCACAACCTGTCAGAGGTTTCAGCCGGCGCAACCTCCGGAAACACTTCTACCACACGAGATGGTAACGTCCCCCTGGGCGAAGGTGGGTGTTGACCTATTTCACGCGCTCGGCAGAGATTACATCGTTATTATAGACTACTTCTCAAACTACCCGGAAGTCATGCCTCTCCATGATCTGACGTCGTCCGCAGTCATTGGGGCCTGCAAGGAAACATTTGCTCGCTATGGCATTCCAAGGACTGTCATGTCAGACAATGGACCCTGTTTCGCCAGCCGTGAATGGTCGTCCTTTGCCGCAGCATATGGTTTCACTCATGTGACATCCAGCCCTCTGCATCCACAATCGAACGGGAAGGCTGAAAAGGGTGTCCACATCGCCAAGCGGCTCCTGTGCAAGGCGGCTGCTGCCGGATCGGACTTTAACCTTGCCTTGCTGGCCTATCGATCGGCCCCGCTATCCACGGGTCTCTCGCCAGCGCAGCTACTAATGGGTCGCTCCCTCAGGACGACGGTACCTTCCATCCTGGCACCAACAACAGACCATGAGGCGGTTCTTCGGAACATGCAACTGCAGCGTGATCGCCAGAAAAGTCGGTACGACACACGAGCGACGGACCTGCCCCCCCTGTCCTCCGGAGACAAAGTACGCGTCCATCAACCGTATGGTGGCTGGTCAGCACCGGCCGAAGTCCTCCGACAAGTGGCTCCCCGCTCGTTCCTGGTTCGCATGCCGGATGGTTCCGTGCGTCGCCGCAATCGGCGCGCCCTTCGCCGACTTCCACGCTCACAGCCACACAGTACGCACACGCCAGATCCTCAACAGGCTTCCGAGGATGACTTTGTGGAGCTGCCGCACATCACGCCCTTTCCATCGCCACCCATGACCATGCCTGCACAGCAGCCGGTGGTTCTTGATCCACCCTTGAGGCGATCAACCCGAACTCGTCGCAAGCCCATTAGACTGGACTTATAATACCGTTCATATGTTTAACAAGTTGCACAATTTTACATGATAACCTGTTGTTGTTTATCGTTCCAGATGTCGTCTGACTGGACAACTGTTCAAGTTTTTTTTTTTTTTTTCCTTCTTCTCTCGCTCGCATTTATGTTATGTTATGGTACAACTTGGTTCATGTGACGCACCCGACATCGCCCCATGTACATAGTTCCGTCATATGCACATGCTGCACACGACACACACACACTCTTAGATGCACTCACGACACGATCATATTTATTACCACGTAGGCACATATCTTTGTAAAAAGGGGGGATGTCATGATATTCAAACACACACATCATGATGGACGCACCAACAGGCAAATCAGAGCACACAACACCACAACCAATCACAGACAAGAACACCAACCACATAAAAAGCACGAGCACGACACCTGGTGGTCAGTAGGTCTGGGGACAAAGAAACAAGAAAGAGCTGTTAAAACATCACAAGCAGGGAACCCCCACGTGCAGAGTGCAAAGACAAAACTGTACATAGTAAGTTTAAATAAAATAGCGTTGTACCATATACAACCGTGTTGGCTCATCTGTGTGTCAGAACACCCAACACCACAGATACTACTCCTATAGCATTAGGGTGAGAATCCTGGCCCCTGTGACCGTGGCCCAGTTTACGAGGAGAAGGCTAACAAAATATTCAAAATAGACTCCTAGTGGGTTCTCCTCCAGCATACGTGAACCTATCTGTGACCCTAAGAAAACCCCAGGCAATGCAGCAATGGGGTCTATTGTTTGTGACTGCAGCCTTTTTCCTTGATGCCGAAGTACAATGTATTTTTTCATCCTAGCCTCATGTGTTTCCTGGAAGTTACATCAATCGTGAGTGTGTGAGGTCATTTGTTGCTGTGTTATAGGAGGATCCTGTGTCTCCGGTTGTCATCATTTCACAGAAGCAAGAGGGCTTGCTGCATTTGCTGCAGGGGTACCTAGATTTCATTGAGTCTTTTGCCGCATGTTTTATTCTCCCTTACCTAGGAAACTTGGCAAGAGGCATCATTTGTTTCATTTCCTGTGTTTTCTTTTACCCTCTGATTATTATTAAAGGACACATTGTGAAAAGCCATGAATGTGATTTATATGCCACAAGCAGATTGCGCTGATAATTCACAAGTGCTGAAGCCACATGAGGGGAATGATTAGCATAAGTGGATATAAAGTGGATATAAATCATGCTCCATGGATCTTTAAAGTGTGTTCCTTTTGTCTGACTGAGCAAAAAAAAGTTAAAGAATTATATAAAACTGAGTATATGAAGAAGTAATAAAGAGCTTTACTGCTCCACAATATTATTTCATGGTTTGGTTCCAGAGACGATGCTAATTAGTCTGCTGCTGAGAAATGGTGCTTTGGAAGGATTAAGAACAAACGATGCCACTGGCCAAGTTTCCTGGGTAAGGGAGAGTCACCCCTGCAGCAAGCCCTCTTGCTTCAGTGACATGATGACAACCATGTGGTGAACGTATTATGGCAACCATTCACCACTGTATTGCATTGCACTATGTTGTTGCCCTTGTGGGCTCCACCTATGGACCATTGTACTGTATTACACCGCTTGTATCATGTTGGTGCTCTTGTGGGCTCCGCCCCTGACTCCGCCCCCTTGAGAAGAGGTATAAAGAGCAGCTGCCCTGTAGGTGGCTCTCAATGCAAAGCAGTCGCAGGCAGGCACTGTTCCAGTTGATTCAAGCCACTGTTCACTTCAACTCTCTGTCTCGTGTGAATTGATGGTCGCATCAAACCAGAGACACAGGAACCTCCTATCGTTACACAGCAACAAATGACCTCCCACACTCATGATTGAGCATTCGTAATTCTTGGGCTGATCCTGTCGATTGTTGAGCATTTCTTTTCCGCCATTAGTGGTACATAGCTTTGGTTTGTAGTGTAAACCACTACGCTTCCCTCAGTTTTGACAGTCACTTCCCCACTCCCACTCTTCCTGCAAGTCCAGACTCTTGCTGGGTTCGGGCTCCATTGACATTCCTCCAGCACCTCACTCATGTGACATTTGTTCATGTTGATCTCACACAAGTGTCACATTGTTTGGCTGTTGAGGACTTTGTAGCTAAATCTAGTCAAACAGGAGTGGAGAAGCACCACCTAAAGCAGCGGACTGGCTGGCCGACCTTACGGGAAATCTCCAAATGGAGAAAATCAAATTCACCATCCGGAGCTCGGAAGAGGGCTTCCACAAGACGTGGAGGCCATTCACCAATCTGATCCAAGGCCTGTTTGTAGCCAGCAGCCAATAAGCCAGAGGAGGGGACACACACAGAGGGACCGAACAGAAAGAGAGAGAGGGGCGGTGGTGGGTAGGGGTGAGGGAACAAGGAGACACAGAACCCAAGCACACCCCACATGGGGGATGCCACCCCCTCCAGATTGAATGCTTGTAAATAGAAACAACCAAATAAGAACAAATTAGCACAAGGTAACACAAGTATCAGTATGCTACCCCAATAGGTTCAGGACTGATGAATCAACAAAGAAAACACACCAGAGAGCAAGAAAGGGGATGGGGACTTGGAAGAAATAGGGGGAGTTGGGGTTATGAGGCCAAGTCAGAAGCTGGGCACCTGTAAAATGTAAATTGTAACGGATGTATATAGTTCTTGCGTATGTTTACTTTCATCCTTGTGTGCATGAAAAGAAGAAACACGAATATAAACATTTTAAAAAACAAAAACAGGTGTGGAAATACTTTCGATTAATTTCCCCTTTTCAAAGCCAGAGTGGTCAGGTCAATGGCAGTTCCAGAACTAATACCACAGCTGAGATTGGCTCAGTCAACAAAAATCTGAAATTAGCTTGGGACCTTCCTGTCTATGCAGTTTAATTTTGGACTCAGTGACATTTGTACCCTTTCGGCAATACACCATTTTGTGGGAAGCTATCAGTAATCAACCTTGGTTTCTTCATTGTGCTGTAATATACTCTGTTGGCAAATAAAATTGACAATTATTTATTGTATGGAATAAGATCGCTATTGTTTACTTGGGTCATATTTTGAATTTAATTATTCTGTACTCTATTTTTGTTTATTGATATTTTCTCGACAGGGGTCCATTAACTCTGAAGTACTTCGTCTTTTGAGCAAGTGCTCTTTCTAACTGCAGTTTTTTTAAAGAGGCTGTCTCTTTGTGCTGAAGGACTTCCTGGAAAGACCGACTGCGGGGGAAGCATTCAAACAGAGCAGTCCCAGAAATGCCTTGCAAATCCGAGGGTGTACACAGCATGAATGCCTTTCCTATAGATGAGTGAGAGAAGGTGTCGCCGTGGCCTACACATGAACACGGATCTTGTGGCACACATATACCACATTCTCTAGGACTTGGCACCATGGGGACTGGGTAGACATCCACTGCCTGTAGCTCTGAAAAGTAACCGGCGCCCTGAACCTCTGTGCCAGTAGCTCTTTCCAATGTTCGACCAGGGGGACCTGTTGGGGATTTCTCAGACTTCCACACATCAGTGTATCCACGAGGTGACAGACACCGTTTTTGTCCAGGTCCACAATTATTGCACTTTGTGAGAGATCATGAAAGCCAGAACGCCAAAGCATGGGCTTCGTAGCAAGCTTCTGGTTCCCACAGGTGCAGGCTGTCATCGATGGTGTGTTGGCTGCTCTGGATCTGTGGAACACATACAGGCCACCAACACTTAAAATAGTGCAACACTATTTTATTAAGCTAGAAACTGTTGAACATACTTTCACTGTGGGTTAACCCGATGTTAGATTAAACTAAAGACCTATGCCTGTCCAAACCAGTCTATGCACTCAGCACGTGGTGAGGATCTGTGCTGTGAGCTGTAAGCTCTGTCCTTGTAGGAGGCTGCATCCTGAATGAGCGGGAACTCTGATGCCCTCTGTCTATATAGTGCGTGTGCTCGAACTGGTGATTGGCTGCGGTATTGTGTGTGTTGATTGGTCTTGCTGTGTGTCCATCAGTGTGTGTCTGCACCATGATATACTGGTGTATATTATGACAATCAACTGCATGCATGTGGCTATATGAACTCCTTGGCAGCAGGCAATGCAATACATCAACAGATAAGGCGTCCATTCACTGAATGTGAACTGGTGCGGAACCATAACAAACAAGTCCTGGAGGCTTGTGTGAGGTATCCCAGAAGTATCCATGATTCCTACATCTTAGGTAGATCGCAGATCCCGGACATTTTTGAGGGACAACGCACTCTCCGCAGTTAGCTCCTCAAAGGGTACAAAGGATATGGCTCATGACATCCACCCGGAGTCCGTAAACCATGGGCTGGGTTCTCGATCGCCCAACGTTGGTTTTGGATTTCCTGATCTGGCGGAGATTGGAGCATCGGCTGAAAAAAGGGGTTGACTCAAGGCGCCAAATACATTCCAATGGTCCAGTCCCTCGCCAGTAGCGGCAGCGAGCTATGCGTCTCTTGTAATGGGGGGGGACTGATGGTGGCCTCTGATTGGGGGGTCTCTGATGGGGGTCTCTGATAGGCGGCTGGAATCTCCACCCCACGACGCGTTTGGCAACAGGGGCGGAGAACCCGTTTTCGCGCATGAAATCGGGACTGGCGCTGGTTTCGCTACTCCCTGCCCCCCAAAAATCGGCGTACTCGGGGAGTATGCCGCTCCGAGTATCCACCGCCTCAGGCCATTGCATGAGGCCCGTCCCGCTATTTTCCGTCCCCGACTGGCTGAATTCCCGACGGCGTGGTTCTAACTAGATCCTGCCGTTCGGGGACCTCGCGTGACAGCTGCGGACTCAGTCCGGGGCCGCCACATTCAGGGGCGGGCCGATCGGAGGGCGGAGGGGGAGGGCTTCATTTGGGACTGGCGGCTATGTGTGCAGGCGGTCCTGGGCGGTCGAGTGGCTAATGTGGGGCACTATTTTTGTGGTCCAGGTCTGCGGGCTGAGTCCGCCATGGAGCACAGCGCGGCTCCTGGAGGCCGCTGCCATGCACATGCCCGACCACTGACCTGGAAGTGCGGGGGGCCGTATCGGCAGCTAGAGCTGCGAGCTCTACGACGGCTGCCTGCTGGGCCCCTGCAAGACGTTGAATCTGTGGCCTTTTGACACCAGGTTTCCTGGCATAAAAGACCACAGTTTTCACGACGTCGTGGGGACATAGTCCCAACAATGGAGAATCCAGCCCAGGGTGTCTGATGGGGGTGTATGATGGGGGTCTCTGTTGGGGTGACTGATGGAAGGATCTGATGAGGGAGTCTGATGGGCGTCTCCGATGTGGGGGTCTGATGGGAAGGCTGGGGTGGTAGATGTGGGGCAGGGGTCGAGTCACCTTCATGTGTGGAGTGCGGGGGGGACCCATTATTCCCACGGTGGGGGGGAGGATATCCCTACTTGTCAGCAGAGGGGGGCAGGATTTGCGTTGTGGGGTGGTGGAGGGGGGCACGCCACTGGACCTATTTATCGAGACGCCCACTGAGAATGGCGCCCCGATACCAGGATTACGACAAATCCGGTGTGCCCTCCTTCATGTACAAATTAGTATGATAAAGGAGAGACACTCATATCCAGGGGCCGTTCCTAGCGTCAGCAGAGATCTGAGGAGCGAGCCGCTGCTGGTGGGAACATTTCGTTTCCAGAACGGAGAATCCAATCCCATATCTCAGAGAAGGTACAATGGTCACAATTCTCCGGTTATGCTCTCGCTTGAACAAAACAAGGTCAGTTGAACAGCGGGAGATGCCAAAAACGAGAACTGCATCAGGTGCCAAACAGTTTGCGATGCAACCGGCCTGTCCCCCATGGGTGAAATTGGGAACTCGCCGTAGCGTGGTGAGAAACCAATTATCACCACATAGGCCTTATTTCCATACAATTAACAAGAGCCACCCCATGTCCAACGCCTTCCCGTGATTCAGTGGCCTCCCCAGCAAATGGTCACCCTGGCACCGATTAGTACTCCTTTTGAAAAACATGAACCTGGCGGAAGGATTTCTGTGGGGAGCCAAGGAGGTGAGTAGCCATCTTTTCTTACAGGCAACGTGCCCGGGGCACTGCGCTTGCTACCCCAGTGCTCAGCGGTGGTGGGGTTCCTCGGCTGAGGATAGGGTCCCTTTGCAGGGGTGGGCTGCCATGGGAAGGTGGGGGGAGGTGCTGTTGGGGGCAATCGGGGGGGCAACCGCTTGTGGGATTACAATGCCAACTCCCAGATCTTGTGTAACCATTCCTGGGGCAACCCTTGTCCCTGCACATCTGCCCCACCGACAACCCATAACCCCATCGACTGCCGAGGCCTCTGGCAATCATGGTTAGTGAGCACTTCACACAAACCAAGCGGATTACCGTGGGTGGGCGAGCCATGTATCATGTGGGAGGCATTGCCCAGCATCCTAATCACACCTTGATGTCTGGACCCTGTGCTTTAACACTGTGGGGGGCAACACCACACACACAGCAGCCAACATCCGAACACCCAGGGGATGGGACACAGCTCCAGGACTTGTCCCCGGCTGGAGGGTGGGCGAGTGCCACAGGGAGGAAGAGATGCCCGCAGAGATGGGCCAATGGTTCGGAGATCGGCCTGCATTGAGGAAAACGGTTACAGAGGTATCATACTGGTTGTGCACAAAGGTGTTTATTGTGCGTCACAATTCCCCATTCTCTTGATGGTGTGCCACCCCACCCCCCTCACCTCACCCTTACATGCACCCCCCCATTCCGATGCCTCCCCCCTCCCTGTCCCCCTCACCCGATGCCCTCAATGAATCTCAATGTGCTTGGCCCTCCTAGCTTTAGCACTATGTCTAGGTGTGTCCCCAGGATGCACATCAGAGGTGGAGGCAGCCAGCTGCTTACCTTGTGTCATGGCCTTTGATGCCTCTTGGGGCTCTGGGGGCTCTGGGACCGGAGGGCCCTGGCTCACTTGTACATGGAATTCCAGGATACATGATCCTTCTCTATCTCATAGAATCAGAGAATTTACAGTGCAGAAGGAGGCCATTTGGCCAATCGTGTCTGTACCGGCCCTTGGAAAGAGCACCCCACGGAAGCCCACATCTCCACCCTATCCCGACGCCTTCACCCTATCCCCGTAACTCAGTAACCCCACCTCCCCTTTTTTGCACACTAAGGGCAATTTAGCATAGTCAATCTACCTAACCTGCATATCTTTGGACTGTGGGAGGAAACCGGAGCGCCCGGAGGAAACCCACGCAGTCATGGGGAGAACGTGCAGACTCCGCACAGACGGTGACCCATGCCGGGAATCGAACCAGGGACCCTGGAGCTGAGAAGCAACTGTGCTAACCACTGTGCTACCGTGCTCTCCTTCAATATCTCTCCTCTACACTAGACTTTGAACTCTCAAAACAGATGAGCTTGGATTACATCTCAGTCTTAATTGTACATTGCCAAGAAATAGCACCACATGGCTTTGCAAAGCATGTTTATTTATATTCATTCATGGGATGTGGGCATTGCTGGCTGGACCAGCATTTGTTGCCCATCCCTAATTGCCCTTGACTTGCTGAGACATTTCAGAGGGCATTCAAGAGTCAATCACATTGCTGTGGGTCTAGAGTGGATAGCAAGTTTCCTTTCCGAACCAGATCGGTTTTTAAAATGATAAACAATGGTTTCATGGTCATTATTAGACTTTTAATTCCACATTTTTATTGAATTCAAATTTCACCCTCTGCCATGGTGGGATTTGAACCCAGAGCATTATCCTGGGTCTCTCGATTACTAACTCAGCGGCAATACTACTTCGTCGCCACCTTCCCTGTGAACCAGGTTCTTCCACAAGATCATCTTACATTGATGATGACGTATCAATGATGTTGGGAATGATCTGTGAATGTTGTGCAATAGAAGCAGACTGTATAGACGAGAGGCGCATGATAGCGATATCCGAAATAAGTGAGGAGAGGGACCTTGGTGGCACACCTATCTGTTAGCGACATGGCTTATGATAAGGAGGAGGAATTCACAAACGTAGATGTGAAATGTGTTGCATCTTATGTACATTGGTGAATATTGTAAGTATGCAGTTAACAGCCATTCCACCACAGTGCTCCAAATACTTTTGCCTTCCTAACCATACCGCCACATCTTGGTGCTTTCCCAACAGCTACAGTAAAGGTGGAGGCAACCTACTGACTACTAATCCAGAGGGCTGAGACCTGGAGGGCCCAGGCCTGCTCTCTCTATCAGGCTGTGGGGCAGCTGCACCTGTGAAGCTGTGGCTGATGGGGGTCACAGTAGGAGGGCATTGGGATCAAATGGACACTCCAGGAGCCACTTGGGTGCATGGTCCAGCTGCTGGTCCTCATCCCTGTGGGTGCCTGAGGGTCCCTGACTGACCCCTGGTGGAGAAGAGGCAGCTGGAGAGAGATTTAGCTGCCCTGTCCCCCTCTCATGTCGTCAGTGATGGATGCCATCAAGGGCTAAAGTGAGGGAGTGCTGCTCCTGCAGCAGTGTCTTGAAGCAAGGTCCCTATGGCAGGCTTGCGGGTCTCCTTGCGCATTTTCCAGTTATAGCCATGAACGAGAGTAGAGAAATTAAAGCATGGCAGTGTTTTTGTCTTTGGGATGAGATGGTGCAGGATCCTCACTTGGGTGTGTGCCACCCACTTCCTCATTACCATAGTCACGTTCAATATCTTCCTCAGTCAGCACATTGGCACACTCCCCAAAGGGAGTGTGAATCTACATGTGGCCACTCACCCCTTGGCTGGGACCTCTACCTGTTATTATGGGCAATCTTATCCTGCAGTAAGACAAATGAAGAGTGTGAGCATGCCAAGACAGATGGTAAGGATGCCTGGCATGTGTGTTTGTGGTGAGTGGAGCCATGGGTGGGATGGTGATGTGACCCGAAAGGATAGAGATGCAAAGATGTGTGTGAGAGTGAGCAGTGATGTCGCTTGAGGTGGCAGTGTGTGAGATGAATATGAATGTGTGATGGGCCGGTTAGTCTATGAGTTAAGATTAATGAACGGTGGACTTAAACTGGTGACCCAGATCAGAACATCGATCCTCTTCCTGCACTGAGTGGCGGGCCTCTTGTATGCCGAGATGGCACTGATGGCCAACATTGCCACCTCCTGCCAAGCTGGAGTGGCGAGGTTGGTGGACCTATGGCCGGAGCCAGGTAGAGGGCATTGGAGTGATCTTCAACTGCATCCAGCAAGCGGTCCAGGGAATTGTTGCTAAACTTCAGAGCAGCAATTGTCTTGGCTTTTGGGGTGATCTCGTGCTGTGCAGGAGTCCAGGGCTGCACAGAGAGTGATATAGAAAAAGTGGCACCCGGAGTGAGGCTGCAGCGAGGTCACGGTGTGGGGGGCGAATCCAAGGCCGCCTGCCCACATGTTTCCCGTGTGTACATGTTGAATTAGCTCGGAAGCGTACAATGTGGCGCAGAAACCCACCATTGCGGTCGGCGGGAATAAAACCGTTTTACATGACCCCCAGGGTACATTTTGCGCAGAACCTAAGATTCCCAAAGGAAGACACAATAGAAATATATTCATTCCTGCAGCCAGGGCTGGTATTCACTTCAAGCGAGGACAGCTCTAGCGGAGTAATAATCTTTATTTGTTCATGGAATGTGGGTGTCACTGGATAGTGCAAATCAGTGGTTATGAGGATTACAAATGACTTTATTTTTCACACAACCACAGGAGGTAGCTGTTACATCTTCCAGCCTTTGCGACATGCAGATCTCTGATGCATTGTTTTCCGAAACCTGTTTCCCTTTATAAAATAGCAAGCTGCAGGGAAGAACTCTGCTTCTATCATGTTACTTGATTCCCTAGAGTGCAGGGCACAATTGGCTGTATTCATGTGACACCTACCAAAATGCATACCGAATCCTGAACAAAAGAAAATCTATTACTGCATGAAAATTCTTCTGGCCTTTAACAAAAGGAAAAGAATTGTGCACCATTACCTCATTTTACAAATGGCAGCAATGGCAGCATAATTTGAAGGATTTTGAAAACTATTCTCCTTTACCTAACTGGACAGAAGAATGTATCTTAGAATGCTGGCAGTAAGATACCTCATGAAACATTGCTTCCCATGATGAGAGGTTGAAGTGCATTAGGTTGAGATGCTACAATGCTTGTGTGAAGGAGCAAATTTCTGAGTGAATAAGGACCTGTATGAATGTAAAAAACTGTAATATTTAATATTTTTTGCAGTAATGTTATTAAAACCTGAATTAAGACGTATGACTGCTAGAAAGCTGTTGTAAAAGTGAGATAATTATTGATTTTCAGGTTCTGTTAATAGACCTTAAGAACTATTTTGCTGTGACAAAGTAAAGCTTTGTCAGCTTTGACAGAGTCAAACAGACTCGAAACGTTAGCTCAGTTGTCTCTCCACAGATGCTGTCAGACCTGTAGAGATGGTCCAGTATATTCTGCTTTTGTTGAGAACAATTTACTTATTTACAGATAGCTAGCTAATGGAATGTTGTTTAGGTTTGAAAGACCTCTGTGCTGTTGATAATTTATGAGGGGTATTGTGTTTGGTCCTGCCTAAACAAGTCAAGGGACATCTTGTAAGAAGAGGAAAAATAATGGCTTATGGTTTGGGTACAGATTATGTACTAAATGGGAGGAGCCAGTTTTGTTTGAAAAGTCAGTCGGTCTTCGGACTCTAATTGTAACAGAGGTGTTTCAGTTTGGTCCTGAAAGGTTCTCTCCCCAAAGAATATGCACAGAGAAAGCACAAAAAAACTTGGTTGTTAACTTTACTTTTGAGTGGTATTTAATATATACTAGTTTGCTTAATTGGAATATAGTGGCAGATTTAAGAAGTAAATTAAGGTTTCTTCTTTTACTTAAGAACTGTTATAACTGTCAACTATAAAGCTATGTATTTGTTGTTAATGTGGTTAATTCTGTGATGAAATTAAAGTTTGTTTAAACTATTGGTCAGTGTTGTCACTCCTGTGGTACAGTCACATTTACTCACAGTTTTGCAAATTTAAAATATTTGAGTTCTCGTTCGGCATCCTAACAAAGCTCAGAAATGCAAAATAAAGGATATGAACTGCAAGCTTATTGAGGGAGGCCTCCAACCTCCCACTCCCATTAATATACATAGTCTTAATAACCGCCTACTAATGAAGTATCAATAGGTGAGCTCCTGTCTCTGAGCATCAGTACTGGGCCTTAGGCACACCAAATGTCACCTGAGAGCTGACGGTAAAAAGGACAAATATTTGGGCACTATTTTTATACTGAACCATAACTTACAGTTCTCCTTGAATCTTATTTCTTGTCAGTTGATCCTATCCCTGTTGTAGCCAATGCAGCTAAAATGGAGCTGAGGAAAAATGTTGCCAGGACAACATTTGATGCTACAACTAGCTTTCCATCTCAGAAAATTGTCAAGAGTTACTTCACTTTTCAAAATGTGAGAATATGGATTTTTCTCATGTGCCAGACTAATGTTATATTTTTGATCAGTCTTTGATAAGTACACCACTGTAGCAGATGTGGATTTCACGCTGTGCTCACGGCAAAGAAAGAGTAATTATATGTTGCCAGACAGCACCATCTATCAAAGTCTATTTACTAGCCAACAATTCCGACTTTAGAACGAGAAACATTTACCTGGAAATAAATAATTTCTGAAAGCAAAGAGTTGCAATGCACAGAAATATATCACAATCAAATATTTGCATAGATAATGAGAAATTAAAGACTATAAGTTGCATTTCATAGGCTGGATTCTCCCAAATTGGGACTATGGCCCCACCCCAGGGTAAAAATGCTGGTGTTTCACTCTGAAGATTCATGTGAAAAAGTGGAACCGATTCACTGACCTGCAGGGGGCTAGCAGGAACCCGGAGTAATTCATGCAGTTTTAGCTGTGGATAAGGGCCCCGCACTTCCGGTTTTGAGTCCGCGCATGCGCACAGCGGCGGCCTCCAGTGCCCGTGCCGAGTGCCATGGCAGATCGCAGAGGCAGATTAAAAATGTAGACCCCCCAATTGGCTGCGCGCGCGAAGATCCGACTGCGCTGATCTGTCCCCCGGCCGCCTATAATGCCCCCCCGGTGTCCGATCCCCCCGCCCTCCACCAGGGCGGTCGCAGACTGAGTCCGCAGCTGCCACGCGAGCTTCCCGGATGGCAATAGGTAGCTAGAACCAAGCTGTCAGAAACTCGGCTGGTCAGGAGCGGAGGATCGCTGGGCGGGCCTCTGGCAATGGGCCCCCAGCCGCGCACAGTACCCGCGAACACGCCAATTCTTGGGTCTTGGAAAATCGCCGGACCGGCGCCCGGCCTGATTTCGGCGTGAAATTGCATTTTCCGCCCCCACACCGAACACGATTTTGGCACGGGGCTGCAGAGAATCCAGCCCCATATCTCGAACCTATATATAGGTAATATAAAGAGAATGCATGAATATCCATAGATAATAAACAACAATCAAGCATTAACTGTGTTACTGAGTGCTGCTAAAATAACTGAGGGTCACTGAAGTCAGCAGGATTTAAGTTGGAAGGAAAGGGGCACTGTCATCAACTGAGGACATTTTCAGTAATTCTAAAACAAATACTTATCATGGTTTAACAAATGTCACCCTGAATGTTCACATTTTCTAAGTAGACCTCTGTGAGTGCAGAATACGTCAAGATCTCATGCTTGTATTAGCTGATGATTATACTTCAATGTCTCTCTTTGGGAATATATTCATGGGTCTTTTATGCAGATACCGGCTCAAGGAAATGCATGCCAAGTTTTTTTAAATTTTAAGATTGAGGTATGACCTAATTAAGGTGTTTAAAATGGTCAAATAATTGATAATCAAATAATCTTAAAATTAGAGCTAGGGCATTCCCAGGAAATGTCAGAAAACATTTCATCACTCAAAGGACAGCGTCAGTCTAATGGTTTCTCCCTCAAAAAACTCTTGAGGCTAAGTAAGTTGAAAGTTGCGATTGATGGATATTTGTGTTAGACAAGGTTATTAGAGATACAGAACCAAGGCAGGTAAATGGAATTATGATACAGTTCAACTATGATTTCAAGGAAGGGATATGCAGACTGAAAGGGCTGAATGGTCACTTTTACTTGTTCCCATGAAATCAAGAATAATCTTTTCCTATTAAGTGTATTGGAAATCTAGGACGCATGTGGTGCAGTGGTTAGCACTGGAACTGCGGCGCTGAGGACCCGAGTTCGAATCCCGGCCCTGGGTCACTGCCCATATGGAGTTTGCACATTCTCCCCGTGTCTGCGTGGGTTTCACCTCCACAACCCAAAAATGCGCAGATTAGGTGGATTGGCCACACTAAATTACCCCTTAATTGGAAAAAAAATAATTGGGTACTCTAAAAAAATTTTTAAATTTTAACAAGTGTAATGGAAATCTGGAATTCTTCCTCTTAAAGCACTTGGAGGCTGGGCTCATTGAAACTATTTATTAATAAAGGTATCACGGAATCTGGATCAATGGTGGGTAAAATAAATTGATGTACAGATTAGCCACTGAAAGGCATCACAGACTTGAGGGGTTGAATAACCTTACTCCTGTTTTACGTTAGATTTATCAAGGGGAATTTCTTAACAAAGCTTTGTTATACAAACAGTTTAATTATATTATAACATTTTCATGGCAATAAATACATGCACAGAGATTTCTCATAGCACTTTACCGGGTGGTGAATAGGAACATAGGACCTAGGAGCAGGAAGGAGTAGGCCATTCGGCCCTTTGAGCCTGCTCTGTCACTCGATAGGATTATGGCTGATCTGATTGTAGCCTTAACGTTACTTTCCTGTCTGCACCCCTTAACCAATGATTCCCTTATCTATCGACAATCTAACTCAGCCTTGAATAAAATTAATGGCCCAAGCTCCACTGTTTTCTGGGAAAGAGAATTCGACAGATTTATGATCATCTGAGAAAAAAAGTTCTCCTCATCTCAGTCTTAAACGTGGGATCCTTCCTTTGCTCCCTAGTTTAAGCGCGTGATTCTCCGCCGGCGTGATTCTCCGTTCACCCAGCGCCCAGGGGTTTCCCGACAGCGTGGGGCTGCCCCACAATGGGAAATCCCATTGACCGGCCGGCATAACGGAGAATCCTGCCGGCGGGTCGAGGCTGAAAAGTGGCGTGGCGGGGTGGAGAATCACGCCCCTAATCTCACCCATTATATGAAACATCCTTCCGGTATCCACAATGTCAAGTCCCCTCAGGATCTTATATGCTTCAATAAGATCATCTCTCATTCTTCTAAGCTCTGATGGGTAGAGGCCCAATCTGCTCAACCTTTTCATTTGAGAGAAGCCCTTCATCCCACGAATAGGTCACATTCTCTGAATTGCATTCAATGTAATTATATCCGTTTTCAAATAAGGAGAGCAAAACATGTACACAGTGGGAGCAATTCTCCATTTGGGAGACTACGGGCTGGATTTTCTGTTCCTGCGGCGAAGTGCCAGCTCGAACAGAGAATCCGCAGGAGGGTCATGTCAAAACAATCGGTGTGAACCCCTCACTGATTCCGGTACTGGTGAGGGTCTATCATTGGCGCCGACTGAAACTCCCACCTCCTGTGCCAAAAATGGTCGGAGAATGGCCGGGTCCCGGGCCACAATGCGCACGACTGACGACCTGCAGTGGTCGCGCCGTACAATGTGGTGCCGGCCGTGTGCGGACCCAACCCGCCATCCACGACCCCACCCTTTGGCCACCCCACAGCCCACCCTCTGGCCACCCCCCACCAGCCCTCGCAGAAGCCTCCCAGGCCAGCGGTATGGATCCCGGCTGAGTGTGGCGGCGCTGGACACAAGCCGGGTTCACAATTTGTGGGACCACACTTGTCCCGTGCCTTCGGGGATAGGGTGGAGGTGTGGGCTTAGGTAGGGTGCTCTTTCCAAGGGCAGGTGCAGACTCGATGTGCCAAATGGCTTCCTCCTGCATTGTAGGAATTCTGTGATTATTGTTAGCTAACCAATCCTTTATCCATGCGAACATATTCCCCCATACATCATGCACCTTATTAAATGCCTTTTGGTAATCCAAATACACAACATCTATTGATTCCCTTTAATCCATCTTGCTTTTACTTCCTCAAAGAACTCTAATAAATGAATTAAACATTATTCCACTTTCACACAACCAAGTTGACTCTGCCTAATCACATAATGATTTTCTAAGTACCCTATTATAAACTATTATAAATAGCTGTTGATGCTGGAATTTGAAACAAAAACTGAAAATACTGGACAATCTCAGCAGGTCTGACAGCATCTGTGGAGAGAGAAGGGAGCTAACGTTTCAAATCTGGACTCTTTGTCAAAGCTTTGACGCCAGGGAGGGGGGGGGCTGCGGGGGGAGAGTGCCCTTAAGATTCCTGGGGGAGTTCCCTATTACAGGGTTCACTGGGGGGGTCCCTCTATTTCAGGGGTCGCTGTGGGTGGTCCCCCATTACAGGGGTTCCTGTGGCGGGGTGGAGGGGGGGTTGGGCACCCCAGTACTTGGGGGTAGGTGGGCGCTCAGGCAATTCTGGGGTTGGGGGGCTGCTATGCAGTGGATGGGGTGGGTCAGGGCCAATTTGCGATGTGGGGGCTGGCACGGATCGCCAGCTGGGGGACCTCACCATTGGGCTGCCCGCTCAAGATGGTGGCCAGATAGCGGGATTCCCTGGGAATCCCTCAAATTCCATTCCATACATAAATTTGCATGTCATGGAATCTGAAACAAAAACAGAAAAATTGTATCCCACTTTACGACCACAAGGGGATTGTAAAACTGGTGCAATACAACTCCGGCGGGAAAATAGGGGGCGGGATTCTCTGTTGCCCGACAGCGTTATCGTAATTGGTCATTGGGCAGAGTATCCACGCCGACACCCAAATCGGGGCCGGCGCCTGTTGGACGCCGGTCAGACATGCTGGGTGGCCAGGGGGTGGCCTGTGTGGGAGCGGATGGCGGATCAGGTCCGCACATGGCCGGAGCCATGTTGTACTGCGCGACTGCTGCAGGTCGTTGGCGTGCATATGCGTGGCCATGGACCCTCCCATTCCAGGACATTTTCAGCGCAGGAGCTTCACCTGGAGCTGCTGCTAGCCCCTCACCCATCCCGGAATTGGTGAGGAGTCGATGCCGATTTTGGATCGTAAAACGCCTGCGAGTTCTCCGTTCGAGCCGGCACTTAGCCGTTGAAACGGAGAATCCAACCCGTAATCTCCCAAACGGAGAATCCAGCCCGTATCTTTTCAGCTAATGTCATTTCCCCCTCCTGTGCTAATGTCATCATTACTGAGGAGAGCCACCCCATCACCTAACTTCCTGTCTTTCTGAAATATCACATACCCTTGAATAAAAGGAAATTACTGCAGATGCTGGAATCTGGAATCAAAAGAGAAAATGCTGGAAAATCTCAGCAGGTCTGGCAGCATCTGTCGGGAGGGAATAGAGTGAACGTTTCAAGTCCAGATGATCCTTTGTCAGAGCTTTGATAAAGGGTCATCTGGACTCGAAACGTTAGCTCTTTTCTCTCCCTACAGATGCTGCCAGACCTGCTGAGATATTCCAGCATTTTCTCTTTTGGTTTCACATAGCCTTGAATGTTCAGTTCCCAGCCAGGGTCATCTTGCAACCATGTCTCTATAATGGCTAGCAGGTCATATTCATATGTATCTGTACAAACAGTTCATCCATTTTGTCAAAAATACTACATGGATTCAGATACAAATCTGTCTTTTTACCATTTTTTTCAAACGCTGGCCTTATCTGCTGGTGGAATTTGAATTTTATGTAATCTGCCCTTCCTTCCACACTGTGGTTATCATTACCCAAATTATTACCCTGCTCTATTGCCTTGTTGTTTCTCTTTAATTTACCATATCTCCCTTCACATGATCTCTTCTCTTGAACTATTTAGCTCAAAGCATTTTCTTCCATCAGTTTGAGATCCTCCCCAACCCCTGCTGGTGACATAATCAAGTACACACCCAGAAAGCACGGTAGCATTGTGGATAGCACAATTGCTTCACAGCTCCAGGGTCCCAGGTTCGATTCCCCGCTGGGTCACTGTCTGTGCGGAGTCTGCACATCCTCTGCGTGGGTTTCCTCCGGGTCCTCCGGTTTCCTCCCACAGTCCAAAGATGTGCAGGTTAGGTGGATTGGCCATGATAAATTGCCCTTAGTGTCCAAAATTGCCCTTAATGTTGGGTGGGGTTACTGGGTTATGGGGATAGGGTGGAGGTGTTGACCTTGGGTAGGGTGCTCTTTCCAACAGCCGGTGCAGACTCGATGGGCCGAATGGCCTCCTTCTGCACTGTAAATTCTATCTATGAAAGGGCACGATTCTGGTATACATGTTTTATCATAAATTACAATGTCATTGAAGAGCTTGATGCTCTAGCACGTGCCCACAAAGCTCCCCCCCCCCCCCCCCCCCACCCCCCCCCCCCCCCGCCTCTGGCAACATGACATCACACAGGTGCAAATCATAATCATGACTGTTTTTTAAAAGCCAAAACCAGTCATGATGATCAAGGTGCCTGTGGACATGCGTGGAAAATGGTACTGCCAGGGGGCACTTCCAGGAGGGGCATTGTGGGGGTGTTCCCCTTATCTTCCAGGGGCCCCAATGTCCATGAGGGGTTCCCAATGTCCATTGAAGCGGGGATCCTGATGCCCATTGAAGGGGATCCCGATGTCCATGGAGGGGTCCAATGTCCCTGTGGGGGGGGGGGGGGGAGGCCTTGATGTCTGTTGCATGGGCTTACGATGTCTTTATGGGGGGAGAGAAATGTATCCATGGGTGGGGGTCCTGATGTCCATTGGGGGATCCTGATGCCTGTTGGGGCGTGTGAGCCTGATGTCTGTAGAGGGGGGCCCGATGTGTCCATGGGAGGGGAGCCCAATGTGTCCATTGCGGTGGGGGGGGGGGGGGGGGGGGGGGATGTCTGTGTGGTATGGGAACCTGAGATGTAACCTTGAGATGGTGCCCTTTAAAAAAGATGTCCTGATCTCAGATATCTGGCATTGCCTATGTGTTTAGGCCCCGCTCCCCCAGCTGGCTGTGGGATCCTTGCCAGCACTTTGAAATTTCACTGAGCGCATTTAGATCAGGCAAGAAAAGACAACTGTGAAACCAGCAAGTTTCAAACGGCTTTTCTTGCCGAATCCAACATCTGTTCAAGTACCCACATGGACCACAACAACTGAATAGCAAGAGAACAGTATCAGGAGAAGGGAATGTCATAAGGAGGAGCCAAAATCAAAATCAAAAAGATGGTTTTCACAGGGGTTATTGGAGGAATTGTGAAAATTGAAGTTAGAAGTGTAGATAGTATATTAAAATATGGAACCTAACTCACCAAATCTGATCAGTGATCAACTTTAACTCTTTCAGGTTTGAACAAGACTTCTGCCCACAGGGTAATACAAGACTGTTCAGACAGCAAACTCATAGAAATTTATTGAACAAGAAACATAAATTGATACAGGGTTATAATATAGAGAGTTAAGTCCAAATATATAAAAATCATGCATTCATATCAATTTTATTATACAGAGCATTTGTTTGTAATTAAAATCATTCATTATCCTCTCCGTACTAGACTAATTTCTGAGCAAATAACACAAAATACCAAGTATACTTACCAATCCAAAAGACTTTGCGATTTCCAGTGAGTGATCAGGCCCTTCTTTGCTTGAACAGGCATTGTTCGATTAGAACACAGCTAGCAAAGAGGATTTCCCAGACAGCTGTTTTATCCTCTTCAGTGGTCATCATGTCATGTCAGACCGCACAACTTTATCTCACTGATTGGTCTTAGCTATCATTAAAGTAATTTAATTGATTTCAAAGGCATAACTTAAACCTTGGGTCAACAGGACAGTTTTATGCATGACAGTGGTTTAGATTATGAACAAAAAGCTTACCCTTGAGCTATTAATTGGCAGTTCTATTACTTAATCAATGGAATTAGAAAAATGATTTCAGCTGAAACAATTCACGCTGGCACGCATTCTTTTACAGTTGTCTTAGGCTTGTTAATGTTACTCTTAAAGTAGAGATTCCAATCAATGTATATATTAATAATTATATTCATTCATCTTATAATTTAATCATCCATTTATTTTATCTGAGACTTGTGCTATTTGATGGCAGTCTTTGTTCAATGTATATCCTTTTGTTTCGAATGACTCTCAAAGCCACAGAAATCTAATTGTTTGTTATTCTAATGTGCTGTGCAATGTTCTATTACAGAATCAGTCTCATTGGAGAATTTACAGTGTCACATATTTTGCAATGAGCGTTAAGCATATTTTCCTTTAAGAGCATAACCAAGACTTTAAAACAATAATATCCAATCATAATGAATTGAAGCTTATACTTTTTAAAATCCCCTGTTGCTGCCTGGCCTTGCCAATATAACAAAGTATGAGATGACTGCTGTTAGGAAGCCACATGCTGCATTTAAGATGGCTTCCTTTGACCTCGCTGACTTCATTTCAATAAGTTTAGTATGTAAATGATCAAGTTTTACTGAAAACCAGGGTCCAAATCCTGTCCATACCTATTGAAGAGTTAGTCAGTGTTGGTGGAACAGAGGGACAGAGCAGGGAAAAGAAGTAGGCTGCTGTTAGAGGAATGGAGAATGAACACAGGGCATAGGGCTGAACAGAATTGTGAGCTGTGGAGGGGAAAAGCAATTGAAAGATATGAAAAAATAATTGGAAAAATTATGTTATGATCCTTGGCCAGAACCAAAGACGTGGAAGGAGATCTGGGTTTGGGACTAATAACATTTTGTTTAAAGTAGATAAAGGTTGAGATTAAAATCACCTGTTTTGGGAATAAAGCCACAGGCTACCATATGTTTTTAACAAACAAAGAAACAAATTTTACAATACAAGATCAGAAAGATAAAACAATGTACATCATTTATCTTATATGCTAAACTTCAGCTTAAATGTGAGGTATATGGGAACTAGCAGATGACCTGTGGTTGCAAATACCCACACTACAGAAAAAATGACAGGTATAACCAAAAGAGATTCTATTGATTTCTCAACAAATTATCCAGACATTAGTCCCATCTGAGTCAACCAATTTGACTGAACGTTCGTCTATTCACGAGGGTTTCCAATCTCCACCTGTGAAGATCTTGCTTTCGAATCCTCTCCAAATCATAGAATTTACAGTGCAGAAGGAGGCCATTTGGCCCATCGAGTCTGCACCGAAAATGAAAAGAGCACCCCACTTAAGCCCACCCACCTAACCTTTAGTGGACACTAAGGCCAATCCACCTAACCTGCACATCTTTGGACTGTGGGAGGAAACTAGAGCACCTGGAGGAAACCCACACACACACGGGGAGAATGTGCAGACTCCGCAAAGGCAGTGACCCAAGTCGGGAATCGAACCTGGGACCCTGGAACTGTGGAGCCACTGTGCTAACCACTGTGCTACCGTGCTGCCCGAATATCACCCCTGCTCAGATGACTTTAACAATGGCCGACCTCACAGGGCTTCAATCTCATGTTCCGAGAATCCTTCTCCCTACATTCCCGAGTACACTTTTCAAAAAATAAATTTAATGTACCCAATTCATTTTTTCCAATTAAGGGGCTATTTTAGTGTGGCCAATCCGCCTACCCTGAACATCTTTTGGGTTGTGGGGGCGAAACCCACGCAAACACCGGGAGAATGTGCAAACTCCACACGGACAGTGACCCAGAGCCGGGATCGAACCTGGGACCTCGGCACCGTGAGGCAGCAGTGCGACTCATTGTGCCACCGTGCTGCCCAATTCCCAAGTACGCTTAACACTAGCTTATAAGCACACTTTCGGATCTATGGCCATGCCAAGCAGAACACCACTGCTCCAAAGGGTTACCCTGGCTCCAACCACCCTCTTTACTTGAACTTTTCTCCCAGTAGTGCTTTCTGTAACTTTTTAACTCCACTAAACTGAGACCTCTGCCTGTTTCTGTCCTTGTGGAACTTGTTGGCTGACTGCCTCAAGAAGTCACTGATCCGTGAACTTCTCTGATGACCTATCAAAACACTCCCAGAGAGTCCTACCCTTGATATTAGGTAGGTACCAATACCTTATACCTTAAATGTTACAATCTCCACATACTGCTAATTTAGCACCCAGGGTCACAACGATCAATGGATTTCATGACCCAATCCAATTATTAAATTTGTATCTTTGGGACAGGGAAGGGTCTGTAGGTTTCCAGCATGCGGCATGATGAGACAAAGGCATTAGGATGTTGAGAACACAGACATTTTAAATAACTTGTAATTTATGCATGTGACCAAGAGAGGATTCATGAAGGCAACAAAAGAAAAGATTAGAGGGCCCAAACGTTAGCACTGCTGCCTCATGGCGCCGAGGACCCAGGTTCGACCCCGGACCCAAGTCACTGTCTGTGTGGAGTTTGCACATTATCCCAGTGTCTGCATGGGTCTTGCCTCCACAACCCAAAGATGTGCAATGTAGGTGGGTTGCCCTCTTTTTGGAAAAAAATGAATTGGGTACTCTAAATGTTTATTAAAAAAGAACAAATTAGGATTTAAAATTTTTTTTAAAAAAAAATTTAGAGTCTCCAATTCTTTTTTTTTCCAATTTAAGGGGCAATTTAGCATGGCCAATCCACCTACCCTGCACATCTTTGGGTTGTGGGGGTGAGACCAAGGCAGACACAGGGAGAACGTGCAAACTCCACACGGACAGTGACCCGGGGCCGGAACTGAACCTGGGTCCTCGGCGCCGTGCGGCAGCCAACGACATGTAAATTATAACATATAAATTATAAAGAGCTAGCAGCATGTGACAGGACCCTGGAGTACATCAGTGCTATCCACTGCGCCACTGTGCCGCCCAACAAATTAGGATTTTGATGATGATGGAGCGATGTAGGGTGGAGGGGCAATTTTTCAGAGATGAACAAAAACAATTTTAGTGAGTGTCTGCAGTGCTGTGTAAACACTGAGATGACAGCTCAGGGTAAATGAAGTCGCCCCCTTGCTATATAAATATTTACCAAAATCAAAAAGTTTTGATTTTATCAACATTAAACTGGAGGGACGTTTTGCTCAATGAGATCTTAATGCCAGGCAGTTTGAGAGTGTAAACAGCTCTATAGTTGAAGGAGAAAGAACAATGGACAGGCTGTGTTGCAATGCTTATCTGTGATATAATTTGCCCAATATTCAGTTATGTTACTTCACTAATACTGAATATTAGGTTTGTCATATAATGGTCAGCAAAGGTTATTACACCTGTTTGCATTCCATCCATGACCAATGCCACCCTCACAGAGGTCAATTGAGCATGTGATTCTGGATAATGTCACCAAGGGATAACATGTAAATTATAAAGAGGTAGCAGCACATGATAGGACCCTGGGGTACCTCAGGGCTGACTTTGTAGCTACAGGAAGAGAAGGCATTGGAGTTGCAATTAAGAGTGGAGCATATGCAGTGCAATCTCACAGAGGTGCACTGTGGAGGCGAGGCATTCAAGGTGGATGATCAATGGTGTTCCAGGTAGCAGCGAGCTAGAGGAGCATTAAAAAGAATCTCCCCTGACACCATTCCTATATTCTACATGCTACAATCTTGAGCTCTTCCCAAACTCTACTCCCCAAACTAATCCATATCTAGTTCCATTCATCACTTACCCCTGTGCTCATTGACCTACTTTAGTGTCTGGTCCATCAAAATCTCAATTTTAAAATGATCATACTCATATTAAATTCCATCCATGGCCTCACCCCTCCATAACCTCGGGAAAGTCATCCAACTATACAGTTTTATCATAGAATCATAAAATATACAGTACAGAAGGAGGCCTATCGAGTTTGCACTGGCCCTTGGAAAGAGTACCCAGGTTTCCACCCTACCCCCATAAACCAGTAACCCCACCTAACCTTTTTGGACACCAAGGGCAATTTATCATGGCCAATCCACCTAACATGCATATCTTTGGACTGTGGGAGGAAACCGGAGCACCCGGAGGAAACCCACGCATGCACAGGGAAAACATGCAGACTCCGCAGAGGCACTGACCCAAGCCGGGAATTCAACCTGGGATCCTGGAGCTGTGAAGCAACTGTGCTAACCACTGTGCTACCGTGCCGCCCTTACATTCCCCCATTTCTGGCATCAGGTCTTTCGCTGCTTCCTTCACCCTGCCATTAGTAGCCATTCCTTCAGCTGCCTAAGCCATTAGCTATTCTCATTTTAAACCTCTCCATATCTCTCTCCTCCTTTAAGAAAAAGTCCTTAGAACCCACCGCTTGGACCAAGTCTTTAATCATCCATCCTAATTAAATTAAATATTGGGAAAACTGAAGCCATTGTTTTCAGTCCCCACTCCAAAATTCATTCCCGAGCTATTGACACCATACTGCTTCCTGGCAGCAGTCTGAGATTAAATCAATCTGCTCACAACCTTGGTGTCACATTTGACGTCAAAATTAATTTATGAAATTATATTTATACCACCAGTAAGATCACCTATTTCCATCTCTGTAATATTGTGCGACATCACCCCTGTCTCTGCTCATCTGTTGCTGAAACCCTCAATCATGCCTTTGTTAGCTCTAGAATCTACTATTCCAACACTCTCCAAGCTGGCCTAATGCATTCTACCCTACATAAACTTGAGATGATCCAAATATCTGCTACCTGTGTCTTAATTTGTGTCAAATCCTGTTTGCCTTTCTTCCCTGTGCTCAGACATCTTTATTGACTTCAAGTCAACCCACATCTCAATTTTAAAATTCTCATCCTTGTTTTCAAATTCTCCCCTCTTTATTGCTGTAATCTCTTCCAGCCCCATAACCTTCTGAGATATCTGCATTCCTCCAGATCTGGCTATTGTGCACCTTTGAATGAAATCAAATTAGGTGAATTGGACATTCTGAATTCTCCCTCAGTTTACCTGAATAGGGGCCGGAGTATGGCGACTAGGGGATTTTCACAGTAACGTCATTGCAGTGTTAATGTAAGCCTACTTGTGACAATAAAGATTATTATTATTATTACCTCTTTGACCAAGGTTTTGGTCATCTGGCCTATAATCCCCTTATGTGGCCCAGTGCCATATTTTTGCTCTATAATGCAACTGTGAAGCTTATTGAGGCATTTTATTATGTTAAGGGCACTACATAAATCAATGTTGATATTTGTTGTTGTAATATACCCTCCTATGTTTTGATGTCAATTTTTATCTGATTATACACCTGCCGAGCACTTTGGGATGTTTACTACATTAAAGATGTCCATATAATCCAATTGTTGATAGCAATACGCAGAATGTTCTTGCTGATTTTTACCAGTTTAGGCTCAGTGCTGTGAACAGGATGAAAGCTTGATTGGAGTGCTTTGAACAGGGGGATATGCGAGTGTAGTTGCTTGGCAACAAGGTGTTTCAGGGCTTCAAAAGAAAGCAAAGGTGAAGGGAATGGAAAGATAATGATTTTTTGAGAAGGCTTGACAATAGTACTTTTAAAAATGTTGGGAATGAGCCGAAGAATAGGGATAAATTAATATCGGTAATTGTGGACCTCAGAAGGGGATGTTGGGTGGTCTGTAGCTGGGTTGGGGCAGTGTCACAGAAATAGGCAGTGGGTTTCAAATAAGGTAAGTTTAGTGTTGGTTTGAGGAGATGATGAAAGGGAAATATTGGAAGGGGAGGGAATGGATATTCCAGAGTGAGAGCGAGCAGAGATCAGAGATGGCAGAGTGAATGTACTTCATTCTGGTCTTGAAAACCTTTGTGGATTGACCAGATTTGATTTCAAAGCTGAGGATCGATGGTGTGTGAACGGTGGCAGCAGGATTTCTTTTTGAGTAAATGTTCTTGCTTTGAACGATGAACTGAAAGGAGTAGGAGAGGCTGGCTGTGGAACAGGGTTACCAGTGAAACCGAAAGAGTCAAAATTTATTTGGCAATGAGTAATCAGGAATACTTGAGTGCACAGCCATTGATTATTTGAGACCACACAGGTGGTTATTGTATTAGAGTAGGGAAGATGTGAGATTGATCTTGTCAGGACAGAGACATCAAAGGACGGGTGAAGACCATTGTTGAGGACATACAAAAGATATATCAATGTCTGTTCAATGGTTAGTCAGTCTTGGGGAAAAAAAAGTTGAAACTTACCTCATCATAATTTCTGTTTCTCAGGTGTGAGGGAGTATCTCCAATTTCCCGATAGATATGAGGCAATATATATGCGTGTGAGACAGTACCTTTAATCCATTTTTCTAAATTTACTGACTACATATCTTTCTTGACAAACAAATATCCAGTCAACTTTAGATGTTTTCAGTATCATAGTCCCAAAATAATGATATGAATTCAGTGCCAAGCACAAAGTGCGGGTGTAGCTCTTAATATTTCCACAAACACTGCCTTTGAGAAAGAAGAATGGGGGAAAGACAAATAACGGCAGAGTGAGGAACATCTTATTTTATTGTCAGCACTGCAAAGAAGTGTTCAGTAAAACTGTCAAGAAAGATGGATTGTAATATTTTAAGGATAGTTAGCATATGTATTTGTTGACCTAATGCACACAAAACAAAAGTTACAGTTTCATGTAGACACGCAGTTCTAAACTTTGTATCATTGTTAAATATGTGCAAAGCAATGAAACTGCCTTTGATGTAATTTTCTGATTTCAGGAATGTATCAATTTACTGCAAAATTTATCAAGTCTTTTGAAATTTAGCTAGGTTCGGTAGACTTTCTCAGATTGATCTCAAGTGCTAGCTTTCTTTAATAAAGTAACAATTAATTCTTCATTGGTGTTTTACAAGGACACGTAAATAATGAAAACACTCAATTCCTATCACGTATTTGGAGTTTTCAGTAGTTCTATATCTTACTTGTCTTGTGTGCCAACACTGAAATTAGTTTGAAATTTAGGTTTCGTTTTCCATAAATCTCACCTGCCAAGTCTGCTGTCTATCAATTTTTCACTTTCTCTTGACTGCTTTATCTCCAGATTGCTCGTAAACGTCATCAGCTGGATTCTCCATTTGTGAGACAAAGTGCTGATATCAGGGCAGGATTCATGGAGTTCCACGACAGCAAATCTGGTGCTGCACCTCAACCGATTCAGCAACCATTGAGGGACTAGCACCAACGCTGTGAGGAACACAATCGATTCCAATGAGAAAAAGGTGCAGGATTCGTCGGATTAGCGATTGACACTCAGGAGGCTGACTAGCTGCAGCCACATATACACACCACTCCCCACACACACCATCCCAGCCAACAAGATGGCAGCGAGGAAAGCGGCACCACGCTTCGCGGATGCCGAGCTGGAGACTGGACGCGTGGAGAAGAGACAGGCCACCCTGTGCCCCAGCCCGGGAAGGAGGCTGCCAGCTGCTGCCGTTCGTCGTGCCTGGGAGGAGGTGGCAGAGGTGGTCAGTGTCACCAGCAACACGGTCCGGACCGGCCATCAGTGTAGGCAAAAACTGCACACCCTCCTCAGGGCAGTCAGGGTGAGTAGGCACCTGTAACTCTACTCCACCCTCGCCCCCAGCCGGAGGGAAGCCAAACTCCCACCCTGCACCACATGCCGGCACCCATACCGGCTGCCATGGCGTGGGTGCCCTGGCCACTGAGGCCAGCAGCTGCATGCGTCTGACCCACGGAGGGGGTTGCAGTCAGGGGTTGGCCGGGGGAGGGGGGAGGGGGGGTTTGGGGTGGGATGCGATGTCCGTGCCCCTCCCACCCCCAGGTGATGAACCTAGAGGTGATCAGAGCGTCCCGTGCCCGTTGGCCATGGTGCACAAGTCGTGCGGCCTCCTGTGCCTGCCTGGGCCCCATGTCTTGCCCACCCTCACGCTCTACTGCATCCTCCTCGTTGGACGAGGACTGGTGTTCATCCTCCTCCTCCAGCATGTCACCCCTCAGCTGCGCAATGTTGTGGAGGATGCAGCGGGCCACCATGATGCGGGCAACCCTCTCAGCATCATACTGGAGGGCCCTCCGGAGTGGTCCAGGCACCTGAACCGCATCTTCAGGATGCTGAAGCACCACTTGGTCATGCCCCTGGTCGGTGCATAGGCATTGTTGTAACAGCTCTCCGCCTCAGTCTGCAGCCCTAGGTTAGGCGTCATCAGCCACAACCGCCGTGGATAACCCCTGTCACCCAGGAGTCAACCCCTCAGCAGGGGGCGCATCTTGAAGAGGCCAGGAATTGTCAAGTATGCCAGGATGAAGGCATCCTGCACACCGCCTGGATATCGGGCGCAGACGTGTATGATGAGCAGCAATCTGTGTGGAGCGGCCTGTCATCTGCAGGTGCTCGTAAGAGGACATGCATCCCGTCGATCGCCTCTGGAACCGGGGAATCGGCGATGGCGACGAACCCCGTTGCCTGGGCATCCTGGTTGGCTCGGTCCACATTGAAATGGATGTATTGTGTCGACTGGGCATAGAGGGACTCTGTAACAGCGGAGATGCACCTGTACATCGAGGTCTGTGAGATACTGGACAGATCCCCCCCCTCGCCGCCTGGAAGGGCCCCATGGCGTAAATGTTCAGGGCGACAGTCACTTTGACGGCCATCGGGAGTGGATGACCTCCCCAATTCCCCTGCAGTGCCAGGTGTACCATGATCTGGCAGATATATTGCACTGTCTCCCTGCTCAGCCGGAGTCTTCAACAGCATGCCCGGTCCAGCAGGTCCTCGAAAGCCGCTGCCAATACAAGCGAGTCCTCATATGAGGACTCCTTTGCTCCTCCTCCTCCTCAACCTGTTGGGTGGTTGGCTCTCCATCCTCAGCGGCTGACTCCTGTTCAACTGCTGCACGCTCCGCTGTGACAGCTTCCTCCTCCTCGAGCAGCGCCGGCTCGTACAGCCACAGGGCATACCCCAGGGCTGCAACAAACATTGATGGCTGAATTTCAGTATCTATTGTCTGCAGGGCTAAATGCCAATATGTTAGCATGGGTGCATAACCCCATGCCCAACCGGGTCCAATGGGCTACATGATGCCCAGGTTGGCACTGTGGACTCTGCCCCCGCATGTCCTCCCCCATCCCCGCAACCCTGGCCCTGTCGGTACCCGGCATGATGAGGGCCTCTAACCTGGCGCTCATCCCTGCTGCCAAGCTAGAGTCGAATGGCGCTGCCCTTACCAGAGGTATTCTCCACGGCGCCCATCTGGGCTACAGTGGGAGTTGTCCTAGGGTGGACCGCCTGATGGCCCACTGGCAGGTGGTGGCCGGATGGGGGTGGTGGGGGGGGGGGGGGGGGTGGCAGAGGATGGGGTGTGGGGGTGGAGGGTGGGGCACCCAAAAGGCCACTGTCACTCTGCAGGACCAATGCCAAGGTGGGTAGTCAGTTGGGTGGGTAGTCAGTTGGGTGCGTAGCAAGATGGCTGCCTTGCAGGCCGTGGCAACAACGGTCCGTGCCTGGACACTGCCCCAGTTTCATGGGGGGTCGCCCCGGCCACAGGGCCCATTCCCCAAACACCTCACCCCCCACCCCACCCCCCCCCCACCCCCCCAGCCATGGTAGGCCGCCCCCCTCTTCCCCAACCCCTTCCCCCCACCCCAGCCAGCCCGACCAGTGTCAGGACCGACAGCCCACAATCACGCCTATCTGTGTCTTACCTCCTCTCTCTCCCTCATCAGCCCTGACGGCAGCTTCACGACTTTTCAAAGCATAAGTGAACTGCGCCGTCGGGAACTCAGCCCGTCGGAGTAAAATGTAACAAACTTTTCAAATAGGCAGGTATTTTCCCTCGCAAGGTTTGATAAATTAACAAAAGCCAGTGGGGCTGTTGCCTTGTGTGCAATGAGGGCCAGTTAATCAGGGAGTACAGGTCACTATTACAAAGTGGAAAAGGGCATCTAATTTACCGAGAGATTTTGGAGGCCATTTTATAAATGAGGTCACTGTAATCAAAAATGGGCAGATTAGACAGCTGAACAGTGGCGTATCTGGTAGAGTGAATAAAACAGGACTTATTGTGATACATAAAACCAAGTCTAAACTTAAACTTAGATTGTAACATGTCAGTGTGGGAATTAAAAGTCAAAGGCGGCCTGCTGCCTTCCACACTCTGTTGCCCGGGATGACCCAGGGTGTGGGGGCTTAGACGTCGAGTGGCCGGGCCAACTTTTGTGCTGCATGAATGTTACAGTGCTGCCCTTCTCAGTGTGCAGGGCTCACAGGGATGGGGGTGGGTCATATGGGTTGAACACCCCCAGGGTTTTCCGGGTGGAAGGCGCCAGGCTGCGTTCCTGCCTATTCTCCTCCCTTCAAATGCCCGGGGATCTCAGTGAGAAGGCGTTGGGACTCCTCCAGCTGGCCTTGCACTGCGAGGAGAGATTTGTCATCCCTTCTTGATGTCCGTGACTCTGCCTTTGCAGTTCCAGCAGCTCTGGGACAATCGGAACCAGGGGCTCGTCATTGGCATGGGACTCAGCTGAGTCCTGGGCCCTGGCATCCCTCCGAGAGCCGGATCAATGGGACGTTCCTTCCTCCGCCTTCTGTGGATCTTTAGCTGTGAGATGCCCAAGAGTCAGTGACCTAGAAGCCTGCCGACTAGTTATCCCACCTAGATGTGATTATCTGCACTGGTGGAAGGTGGGGGTGACTGATGTGATGCCTCCTCGATGCTCCTTTCCAAGATGTCTCTTTTGGAGTTCCTTGATTACTGGTGTCCAGAGGTGCCGGTTAGGTGGATCAGCCATGCTAAATTGTCCTTAGTGTCCAGCAGTGCACAGGTTAGGTTATGGGTATCAGGCAGGGTGGATGGGAGAGTGGACCTGGGTAAAATGCTCTTCCACAGGGTGGGTGTAGACTCAATGGGCAGAATGGCCTTTTTCTGCACTGTACAGATTGTATGATTCATCAAGCAGCCAAAGTACTTAACCTGTTCCAATTTCAAAGTTTACCTGAAAACTGCAAGAGACTGTGCAACTTACTAAGAACCCAGGGCGGGATTTTGTGATCCTGAGGCTAAGTGTTGACACCGTCGGAAACACCGTCGCGTTTCTCGACGGCGTCAACATGGCCTCAGAATCAGCAATTCTGGCACCTACAGGGGGCCAGCATGGCACTGGAGCGGTTCACGCCCCTCCAGCTGCTGATACTGGCGTGAACTGGGCGCCGTGGAATCCGCACATGCGCAGTGCACCGGCGCCAACGCTCACATGTGCAGTGCACCGGCGCCAACGCGTGCATGTGCAGTGGCTTCCTTCAACGCGCTGGCCCTGATGCAACATGGTGCAGGACTATAGGGGCCGGCGCGGAAGAAACGTGGCCTCCAGCCAGAGAGGCCGGCCCACCGACCGGTGGGCCCCGATCGCGGACCAGGCCACATCGGAGGCCCCCCCCGGGGTCGGACCCCCCCCCACAGGCCGCCCCCGATCCTTCCACGGCGAGTTCCCGCCGGCTGAGAGCAGGCGTGGACGGCGCCGGCGCGACTCGGCGTTTTTACAATGGCTGCTCGGCCCATCCCAGGCCGAGAATCAGCGGGCCGGCCGCGTGGAGCGGCCCCCGACGGGCGCCGTGCCAACCATGCCGGCGCCAATGGTGCCGGGGCTCTGCGGAGAATCGCGTGCCAGCATGGAGTGATTTGTGCCGGTCGCAAGGATTCTCCAGCCCGGTCCCGGGCTGAGAGAATCCCGCCCCCTTTGCTTTCCAATACACTTACTTTAAATCAGCAAAACCATTTAATAAACTGTGGGAGATTGGAAGTTGTAAATCAGAGACTGAATTAACTGTAATTTGTAAAAATGCACACTCTTTTTATGTATCCAGTCTCTTGTGAGTGTGCGTTTGCATGCGTGAGACTGAATGTGTGACTTTGCGTCAATTCGGGTAGATGTGTGAGAATAAATTATCTTTCTTATTTAAACCATGATAGCTTGCTGCTGAACGATTTAATTAGAATAAACATTCCTCTTTCCACACATGCTGACTACGGGCAGCATTCTGTCCATGACAATATATATATATATATATATACACATACATATAATTATTATTTTTATATATATATATAGATATGTTAATATGACAAAGCACTTTTCAGAATTTGTAACGCATCTTCACTAAAGCCTTAATCTCTACTTCTTGCATTGACAGTAAAAACATAATTAAATGTTGAAGAGCCTGTTATTAACTGAAACAAGCACTTATTCACCTACTCAAAGAGCTTTGCGCAATAACACAATATTATTTCTGAAGCTGTAATTCCTTAATAACTCCTTTTTCCCCACCTACATAAATCACAGAGAAGTCTTGGGTGCCTGTCCTGTGCTGAATGTTCACATCATAGCTGTGATCTCCAAACTGCACCATAATGACCTCTTGGTGTGAGCAATAAAAGTCTAATCTGTGTGCAGGTCAAAAATCAGAAAAGTAGGCATGTTAAATCAGTTCAAGAGAATCAGCATCTGATTGATCTGTCCGTGCCTTGCCTCCCCATAATTGATTTGAAGTCATTCACTACCGCACATCATATTTGCCATTCAGCTCAGTGTGACTTCTGCTCCCTACCGCAATAATCAGGAGTATAAATAACTTTGCTACTAACCGTTTGTCTGTCGTAGAAGCATAGAATCATACAGTACAGAAGAGGCCCTTCAACCCATCAAGCCGGCACCGACAAAAAACTACTCTAATTCTACTTCCCATCACTTGGCTCAATAGCGTTGAATTTTATGATATTTCACGTGCTCATCCAAATACTTCTAAAAGATTGTGAGGTTTCCTGCCTCAGCTACCCTCCCAGGCAGTGCATTCCACATTCCCATCACCTTCTGGATGAAAATCTTGTTCCTCAAATCTCTTCTCAACCTCTTGCCTTTCACCTTAAAATTATGCCCCCTTGTTATTAACCCTTCAACTAAGGGGAAGTGCTTATTTCTATCCACCCTGTCCATGCCCCTCATAATCTCATACATCTCAATCAGGTCCCCTCTTAACCTTCTCTGCTCCAAAGAAAACGACCCAAGCTTACCCAGCCTCTCTCCAAAGCTAAAATGCTCCATCCCAGGCAACATCGTGATGAATCGTCTCTGCACCCTCTCTAGTGCATCACACCCTTGCACTGGTGCGGTGATCAGAACTGAACACAGTTCTCCAGCTGTGGCCTAACCAAAGTCCTGTTCAGCTCCAACATAACCTCTCTGCTGTTATAATCTATGCCACGATTGCTAAAGGCAAGTGTTCCGTATGCCTTCTTAACTATCCTATTTGCCTGTCCTGCCGCCTTCAGGGATATGTGGACAAGCACCTCTGTTCCTCTGAGCTTCCTAGTGTCCTGTCATTTATTGAGTACTCCCTTGTCATGTTACTTCTTGCAAATTCATCACCTCATACTTTTCAGTGTCAACTGTACTGCCCTCATCTATACACCTGGTCACCCCCTCAAAATTTCAATCAAATTTGTTGGACAAGACCTCTTTCTGACAAAGCCATGCTGACTGCCCCTGATCAAACCTTGCCTCTCCAAGTGGAGATTACATCTGTCCTTTAGAATTGTTTCCAATAGTTTTCCTACCACTGGTCTGTAATTCCCTGCTTTATCTCTACCACCCTTCTTGAAAAGTGGAACCACATTAGCTGTTCTCCAATTTGCTGGTGCCTCCTCTGTGGCCAGAGAGGAATAAGAAAATTGTGTCAGAGCCCCTGTAATTTCTTCCTTCATTTCCCACAGCAGCCTGGGATACAACTCATCCTGACCTGGAGATTTGTCTACTTTTAAGTCTGTCAAAACCTCCAGTACCTCCTCACTCAATATGTGAAACTGCTCAAGAATCTCACAGTCCTCTTGTCGGAATTCTGCACCCACTTCCTCCTTCTCCAAAGTGAAGACATATGTGAAGTACTCATTTAACACCCTATAGATATCAGCTGGCTCGACACACAGATTACCACCTTGGTCCCTAATGGCTCCTAATCTTGGCCTGGTTATCCTCTTGATATACTTATGAAATATCTTAGGATTTTCCCTACTCTTATCCATCAGTGCTTTCTCATGCCCCCTCTTTGCTCTCCGAATTGCTTTTGAGCTCCTCGCTACACTTTCCATACTCCACAAGGGCCTTGGTAGATTTGCCCCTTTGTACCTGTTAAAAGCCTTCCTTAGTTTCCTATCCAACCCAGAATATTCCTAAACATCCAGGTTTCTCTGGACTTGTTGCTCCTACATTTCTCCCTGAAGGGAACATGTTGGACCTGTACTCTTACCAATTCCATTTTGAAAGCCCTCAACTGTTCTGCTGTAAATTTAACCAGGAGTAGCTGTTCCCAGTCTACTTTGGCCAAATCCTGCCTTATTTTAATCAAATCAGTCTTCCCCTAATCCAAAACCCTTTCTTTGCAGACTACCTTTTTCTTTTTCTATGAAAAATTTAAAACGTACGATGTTGTGGACACTTTCCCCACTGCTACCTCGGACACCTGTTAGCTTAGATCCCCAGAACTAGGTCCAGCACTGCACCATCCCTCGTTGGACCTTTGACATATTGATATAAAAAGCTCTCTTGAATACATTTCAAGAAATCTGCTCCCTCTAAGCCTGTTACAATGCGATTATCCCAATGAATGTTGGGGAAGTTGAAATCCCCTAATATAATTACTCTATTATTGTTTTTACACACCTCAATGAATTGTCTCTATATCTGCTCCTTTATTACCTGCTGACTATTTGTCAGTCCACAATGCACTTCCAACAGTGTGACTGCCCCCTTTTTGTTCCCAAACTCTACCCACAAAGCCTCATTAGAAGATCCTTCCAAGATACCATCCCTCCTTACTGCAGTAACCGACTCCTTAATTAATAATGCAACACCACCTCCTCTTTTACGCCCTCCCATGTCCTGCCTGAAGACCCTATACCCTGGAATGTTGAGCTGCCAGTCCTGTCCCTCCCTCAACTATGTCTATGTGTTGGCAATAACATCACAACTCCACGTGTTAATAGATGCCATTAACTCATCTGTATTACACCTAGCATTAAAGTAGAGGCCATCCAGCCTGGCCTTGCTCCCCTGAAACTCAACATGCTGTATCCCTATTGCATTAACATTCTGTGACCGCCACCCCTGCCAAACTAGTTTAAATCCCTCATAAACCCACCCGCAAGGATGTTGGCCCCATTTTAGTTCAGGTGCAGTCTGTCCCGCTTGTACGTGTCCAACCTTCCCCAGAAATGATCCCAGTGATCCCGGAATCTAAACCCCTCCCTGGGGCAATGCATTCATCTGCCTTATCCTCCTATTTCTGTACTCACTAGCACGTGCCTCCAGGAGTAATCCAGAGAGAGGTACCAATGTATACCACAACCTCTGTCTTATCATCCTCCCTCTTCAGGATGCTCTGCAGCCACTCAATGACACCCCTGACCCTGTCACCAGGGAAGCAACACACCATCCTGGAGTCACATCTGCAGCCAAAGAAATGCCAGTCTGTCCACCTAGCTACTGAATCCCCAATCACTATCCTTCCTGCTTTCCTCTTCCTCCCCTCCTGTACAGTCAAGCTGCTTGTTGTGCCAGGAACTTGGCTCTGACTGCACTCCCTGGAGGAACCAGCACTGTCATCAGCTTCCAAAATGGAAATCCGATTTGTGAGCGGGACTCCAGAGGACTCCTGCACCACCTGCCTCAGCCTTTGTGGCGTGCATCACATCCAAAGGTTTTTGCACAGGATTAAAATTGCTAAAAGACTAGAATACTAACACACTTAATCACATTTCTGATCAAAAGCCTTATGTACAGGTAAAAGCTCAGGAGCTGCTGGACAAAGGTTTTCTTTTGGTGCAGTTCAGCGTCGCTTTAGCCAAGGTTAGAAAGTCTGGGAAACCAACAAAGAAGCCTGATCTAAATCAGTTTCTCCAGTGATGTGGGTTGTAAACCGAAAACGTGAAAAACATCACAGATAATCTCACCTCAGCGAAAACTTTGGATGAGGTGAGCTGCACAAAGCCTGAGGGAAATATTCATGTCAATGTTACAGAGGTATGAGGATGGATCTCATTTATGGGTTGAGAACATGTCCACGGAACCATTCTTGGTCTTGACCCCACCTTGTGTCAGTGGTGCTAACGTGATGTAATTTCCAAATGTAGACATGCTAATTGGTCTGGGGCAGATTCCGCTGTAATCGGAGGTGCAGGGGTTAGATATGGAGGGCCTGTTGAAAAGGCAAGTGGCTCCAATGACTGGGTTTGTGAGTCTAAGTTGAAATGGCCGGCTCTGGAAAAGACAGACGGACACCATGACAGTTGTCACTAGGCTCTGGCCAAGAGGCAGGACATTTTGTTTCAGGCAAAATAAAACCCTGCGAAGAGCATAAAAGATATTGGGTGGATGTGGCAGAAGATGTGAGCAGGGGGACGTAGCTGCAGAAGGATGTGAGTGCAAGTGGACATGTGTATGGGGGCTGTGGGTAGGGGATGTGAATGTAGGAGGTTCGGGTGTAGGGGCTGTAGATGCAGGGAGATTTGGGTGCAGGAGAATCTGGGTGCAGGAGGGCATTGATGCAGGGGTTTGTGGGTGCAGGGGGATATGCGTACAGGGGACATGTTGCAGGGGGATGTGTGTTCAGGGTAAGGTGGGTGCAGCAGGATGTTGGTGCAAAGGGATATGCGTGCAGAAGAACGTGAGTGCAGTGGATATAAATGCAGGAGGTGTGGGTTTAGTGGGTGTGGGTGCAGGGGGTGTGAGTGTATCGGGATGTGGGTGCAAGGGGATGTGGGTGCAAGGGGATGTGGGTGCAAGGGGATGTGGGTGTTGGTTGTGTGGGGCGAGTGCATGGGGACATGGGTGCAGGGAAATGTGCATGATGGGGATGTGGGTTCAAGGGGTGTGGGCAGGACCATGTGGGTGCAGGGGGATGTGCGTTGGGTGAAGGGGACATGGGTGCAGGGGATGTGGGTGCAGGGGGATGTGCGTTGGGTGCAGGAGACATGTGTGCAGGGGATGTGGGTGCAAGTGAATTGGGTGCAGAGGATGTGGGTAGAGGGAATGTGGGTGCAGGAGAATGTGGGTGCAGAGGGTTTGCGTGCAGCGGGATACAGATGCAGAGAGATGCGGATCCCCAGCCAAAGGCAGCATACAATCAATCTCAGTTCCACGGGCACAGTCTTCACCAAAATGGCACACATCTGCAGAACCCCCTCAACTCTGCTTACACTGGCATAGATCCACTAAAGTTATCTGAAAGTGAGAGAAGCAGCTGCAGCAACTGTACAATTGCCTATTCCCAGCTCCTGGAACCAGCCTCCATCTTTTCAACTTGCCTGCACTGCACCACTGGGGTCATTATCCGAGCTCAGATGCAATCGTGTCCTTTTATCTAGTTTCAACACGTTTCAATTTCAGTTTCAGCCTTAGTTTCCTCAGAAACAAGAAGGTTCAGTTTCTTTTTATAGTTTCCTTTTTCAGTTACGGTCCATCCCAAATATTATACGCTTTAAAACCATGGATCCACCAAGCCACCTATTTAGTGAAGTGCAGTTCTGGGGGAAGGTGCAGGTAGGGGAAGTGTTCTCTGAAACTCTAGGTGGGTGAGGCCTCCTGCTGAGATTTTCCCTCCTCCCCTCTCTGTGAGAAGTTTGTTTTCTCTGCCGCCTACATTCCATTTCCCTCGGATGCTGCCGCCCAAGTGGAATTGCTACTATAGTCCCCTTGACTAGATGTATGTGGTGTACGCAGAGGCTATTCAAAAGCGCACAACTCCAAAATTCCAGCATTACACCTTTCTTCAACTCCTCCAAAACCCAATACTTCCACTAACTTTGCAACAGCAAGTTGAAACTAGCTCACCAAGTGGTGCGTCTGAGTGGGGTTCCCTCATGCAGCTGAATGTATGTTCAGCAGTGCATGTTGAAGTGAGGGTTTTAAAAGGAGTAGAGAGTTCCAAAATGGTCTGTCAACGTTACAACGTTATAATCTTCACATATCGCATACTTCTGGGACTTTTTCTGGATCCACCACACTATAGCTTTCCACAACATGATAATTGGCAAGAGCGTGCCTGAAGTGGTCGGCAATGAAACCCTTCCTTTTATTTTCCTTAACAAATTGCTGTAATGCTAGATTTGCCATTGCTGTGGAGCCCAATTTTGTGGCCTACAGTTTATTAGCATTCGAATAGCAAATATGTTTAATTTTTAGATTTAAAAAATAAAGATATCAGTGAGTATGACTGAAGTAAAGTATCCATTCTTATGAAAGTACAGTTTTTTAAAAAACTTGGTGGAAGAAATTCAGAATTAATATTACACAGATGTGTTGTGCATTAGGGGAAACCATTGATGTGGGAGATAATCTATATTGATAAACAATTTAAAATATTTATTTATTTAAAAATATATATATTTATTCAAATTTTCAAAGATTTTCAACAAAACACTCAACCAGAAATACAAAACAAGAATAAAACACAAAACAAGCAAAAATTATACATGAGATTTCCAACAAACTACAATAACCCCCATTTAACAAATAAACACGCCTGTAAGGAAAAACACCCCACTCTAACCTAAACAAAACAGAAAAACCAAACGCCGCCCCCCCCCGGGTTGCTGCTGCTGTTGACCTCCACCTAACGTTCTGTGAGAAAGTCTAGGAATGGTTGCCACCGCCTGGAGAACCCCTGCACAGACCCTCGCAAGGCAAACTTTATCCTTTCCAGCTTGATGAACCCTGCCATATCGTTAATCCAAGCTTCCACGCTTGGGGGCTTCGCATCTCTCCACATTAGTAGGATCCTCCGCCGGGCTACCAGAAACGCAAAGGCCAGAATACCAGCCTCTTTCGGTTCCTGCACTCCCGGCTCGTCCGATACCCCAAATAATGCTGTCCCCCAGCTCGGCTTGACCCGGGTGTTCACCACTTTGGACATAGTCATCGCAAAGCCCCTCCAGAACCCCTCCAGCGCCGGGCATGTCCAGAACATGCGGGCATGATTTTCTGGGCTCCCCGAGCTCCTCACACACCTGCCCTCCACCCCAAAAAACCTACTCATCCTTGCCCTTATCATATGCGCCCTATGGACAACTTTGAACTGTATTAGGCTGAGTCTGGCGCAGGAGGAGGAAGAATTAACCCTACTCAGGGCGTCAGCCCACAGGTCTTCATCCAACTCCTCCCCCAGCTCCTCCTCCCACTTACCCTTTGATTCCTCCACCGAGACCTCCTCCGCTTCTGCAGCTCCTGATAGATCACCGAGATCTTGCCTTCTCCAACCCATACACCCGAAATCACCCTGTCCTGAATCCTTCGTGCTGGGAGCAGTGGAAACTCCCTCACATGCCGTCTCACAAACGCCCTCACTGGCATGTACCTAAAAGCATTCCTGGGAGGTAACCCAAATTTCTCCTCTAGAGCCCCTAGGCTCGCAAAAGTCCCATCGATGAATAGGTCCCCCATTCTTTTAATCCCAGCCCGATGCCAGCTCAGAAACTCCCCATCCATCCTACCCAGAACAAACCTGTGGTTCTCTCATATCGGGGACCAGACCGAGGCCCCCACCTTGCCCCTATGTCGCCTCCACTGCCCCCAGATCTTCAGAGTCGCCGCCAGCACCGGACACGTGGCGTACCTTGTCGGCAGAAGCGGCAACGGTGCCATCACCAGCACCCCCAGACTCGTACCCACACAAGACGCCACCTCTAGCCTCTTCCACGCCGCCCCCTCTCCTTCCATTACCCACTTAAGGATCATCGCCACATTAGCTGATCAATAATAGCCACATAGATTCGGCAGCGCCAGCACCCCCCCCCTGTCCCTGCTACCCTCCAAAAACACCCTCTACACCCTCGGGGTTTTATTCGCCCATACGAATCCCATAATACTCCTGCTCACCCGTTTAAAAAAAGCCTTGGGGATTAGGATGGGCAGGCACTGGAACACAAACAGGAACCTCGGGAGGACCGTAATCTTGACCGACTGCACCCTACCCGCCAAGGAGAGTGGCAGCATATCCCATCTCTTGAAGTCCTCCTCCATCTACTACACCAACCATGTCAAATTGAGCTTGTGCAGGGCCCCCCAGATCCTAGCTACCTGGACCCCCAGGTATCGGAAGCGCCTCTCAGCCCTCTTCAGCGGTAGCTCATGTATCCCCCTTCGCTGGTCCCCCACCTGCATCACAAAGAGCTCACTCTTCCCCACGTTGAGCATATAGCCTGAGAAGTCACCAAACCCCCTGAGGATCCGCATGACCTCCGCCATCCTCTCCACTGGGTCGGCAACATATAACAACAGGTCATCGGCATACAGCGACACCCGGTGTTCCTCCCCCCCGCCGGACCAATCCCCTCCAGTTCCTAGACTCCCTCAGTGCCATGGCCAGTGGCTCAATTGCCAGCGCAAACAACAAGGGGGATAAGGGACACCCCTGCTTCGTCCCACGGTACAACCTAAAGTACTCCGACCTCCGCCAGTTCGTAGCCACACTCGCCACTGGGGCCCTATATAACAGTCTGACCCATCTTATGAACCATTGCCCGATCCCAAACCTCCCAAGTACTTCCCAGAGATACTCCCACTCCACCCAAACAAAGGCCTTCTCTGCGTCGATAGCCGCCACTACCTCCACTTCCCTATCCACCGAGGGTATCATAATCACATTGAGGAGCCTCCGCACATTCGTGTTTAACTGCCTGCCCTTCACAAACCCCGCCTGGTCCTCATAGATCACCCCCGGGACACAGTCCTCAATCCTCGTAGCCAGCACCTTCGCCAACAACTTAGCATCTACATTGAAGAGCGAAATCGGCCTATACGAGCCACATTACAATGGATCCTTATCCCGCTTCAAAATCAACGAGATCAACGCTCGGGACATTGTCAGGGACAGGGTCCCCTCCTCCCTCGCCTCATTGAAAGTACTCACCAGCAACGGGCCCAGCAGGTCCACATACTTTCTGTAAAATTCAACCGGGACCCTGTCCAGTCTCGTGGCCTTCCCCGCCTGCATGCTCCCCAATCCTTTAACCAGCTCCTCCAGCCCAATCGGCACCCCCAAACCAGCCACCTGCTTCTCCTCCACCCTTGGGAACCTCAGTTGATCCAAAAATCGCCGCATCCCCTCCTCTCCCCCCCCCCCCCCCCCCCCCCCGCCTCTCTGGGGGCTCAGACCTATACAGATCCCCCAAAAAGTCCCTAAATACCTTGTTTATTCTCACCGCACTCCGCACCGTATTCCCCCCTCTATCTCTAATTCCACCAATCTCCCTCGCTGCCTCCCTCTTATGAAGCTGATGTGCCAGCATCTGGCTCGCCTTCGCCCCATACTCATATACGGCCCCCTGCATTTTCTTTCACTGCGTCTCTGCTTTTCCCGTGGTCAATAGATCAAATTCCATTTGGAGGTTTTGTCGCTCTCTAAGCAGCCCCTCCTCGGGGGCCTCTGCGTAGCTCCTGTCCACCCTTAATTTCTCCCCCACCAATCTCTCATTCCTCTCTCTCTTCTCCCTATGGGCCCTAATGGAAATTAGCGCTTCCCTAACCACCGCCTTCAGAACCTCCCAGACTACCCCCACCTGCACCTCCCCATTGTCGTTGGCCTCCGTGTATCTTTGAATACACCCCCAGATCCGCCCACACACCCCTCATCCGCCAACAGTCCCACGTTGGGGCGCCACATCAGGCGCTGGTCCCTCTCCTCCCCCAACTCCAGCTCCAGCCAATGCGGGGCATGATCCGAGATGGCTATAGCCGAATATTCCGTTCCCTCCACTTTCGGGATTAGTGCCCTACTCAGTATAAAGAAATCTATCCGGGAATAGGCTTTATGGACGTAGGAGACAAAAGAAAATTCTCTGGTCAGCGGCCTGGCAAACCTCCAGAGATCCATCCCCCCATCTGGTCCATAAACCCCCTGAGCACCTTGGCTGCAGCCAGCCTCTTACCCGTCCTGGACCTGGAACGGTCCCGTGCTGGGTCCAGCACCGTGTTGAAGTCCCCCCCCCATTATTAAGCTCCCTGCCTCCAGATCCGGGATCCGACCCAACATAGGTTTCATAAATCCGGCATCATCGCAATTTGGGGCATATACGTTCACCAGTACCACCCGCGTCCCCTGCAACCTACCACTCACCATCACGTATCGACCTCCATTCTCCGCCACAATATTGATTGCCTCAAACGACACCCGCTTCCCCATCAGTATTGCAACCCCTCTATTCTTCACATCCAGCCCCAAGTGAAAGACCTGCCCTACCCATCCCTTTCTCAGCCTGACCTGATCTGCCACCTTCAAGTGTGTCTCCTGGAGCATGACCACGTCTGCCTTCAGTCCCTTTAAGTGCGTGAACACCCAGGCCCTCTTGACCGATCCATTCAGGCCCCTCACATTCCATGTTATCAGCCGGATAAGGGGGCTACTCGCCCCCCCCCCCCCCCCCCCCCCCCAGCCGACTCGCCATCCCCTCTTTCAGGCAAGCCAAGTGCCCGCGCCTCCCGCACCCTCCAGCTCCCCTTTGGCCAATACAGCAACAACCCAGTTCCCCCCCACCAGCCAGATCACCGTCCAGCCATTTTGCTCCCCCCATTACACTCCCATAAGTCAGCTGACTCCTGCTGTCCCCAGCCACTCCCGCCATTCCAACGACCCCCAGTGTGGGAATCCCCCCACCTCCCCGTCAATCAATTTGCGCTCTCCTCCAGCACCACCCTTCCCCCCAGGCCCCACCCCTCCCTTTCTTAGCACGGGAAAAAGCCCACACTTTCCACCTGAGCCGGCCCCGCCTCCTATGGTGCAGCTCCTTTTTCTGCGACCTCGCCCCAGATCCCCATCCCCAGGCTTCCAACCACCCCTTCATCAGTGGGGACCTGCCCCTACAGTACCGGCGCCCACACTCTCACACAGCTCCCACATCATATCCATTCACCCCTTCCCATTTCCCCTCTTCCCAACCTGAAACCAGAAGAACAACACCCCCAAAAAACAGTAAAACCCCCCCCCCACAACAAACCCTCAGTTTGAGTCCAGCTTTTCCGACTGAATAAAGGTCCACGCCTCATCTGGCGTCTCAAAATAGTGGTGACGGTCCTGAAACGGGACCCACAATCGTGCTGGCTGCAGCATTCCAAACTTCACCCCCTTCCGATGGAGAACCGCCTTGGCCCGATTAAAACCAGCCCTCTTCTTGGCCAGCTCCGCACTCCAGTCCTGGTAGACACGGATCTCCGTATTCTCCTACATGCTGCTCCGTTCTTTCTTCACCCATCTCAGGACACACTCTCTGTCCATAAAGCGGTGGAACCTCACCACTACAGCCCTTGGCTTTAGGCCTCTTTGCCAGGACTCGATGAGCCCCATCTAGCTCCAGGGGCCTTGGGAAAGCTCCCGCGCCCATCAGCGTGTTGAGCATTGTAGCTACATATGCCCCAGCGTCGGACCCCTCCACTCCTTCAGGGAGACCCAGAATCCGAAGATTCTTCCTCCTCGACCTGTTCTCCAGGTCCTCAAACTTCTCCTGCCACTTCTTATGTAGCGCCTCGTGCGCCTCCACCTTCACCGCCAGGCCCAAAATCTCGTCCTCGTTCTCTGAGGCCTTCTGCCGCACCTCTCGAATCGCCGCCCCTTGGGCCTTCTGGGTCTCCACCAGCCTTTCGATCGACGCCTTAATTGGCACCAGCTCCGCAAACCAGTTTTTAAGGAACTCTTGCTGCTCCCGCGACCACTGCGCCCACGCTGCTTGATCTTCACCCGCCGCCATCTTGCTTTTTCTCCCCCGCTCTCTTCACTGCTCCAAAACCACTTTTTTGATCGCTCCACGCCTGGTCCACTCCATACAGTGCTGGGGGAATCTTACTATCACCTTCCCACACTGGGAACCGTCGCACAAGTGCCGCTAGGGCTCCTCAAAAGGGACCAAAAGTCCGTTCTTGGCGGGAGCTGCCGAACGTGCGACCTACCTAGGCATAGCCGCAACCGGAAGCCATTTAAAATATTTATTATGTTCTGTTGCAAATATAAGTTAGTATATTCCATTTGCTATATTTTAGTCATTTTAATATCATTGATATCATTTTGTGACAAATGTGATTATTAATAAGTTGGTGTAGGCAGATGTATTTGTTCCCTGTTCACTCCCATTGTGCCAGAACCGTTTAAAGAGTTGTTTTTTCAACTCGAGACATTGAAAATTGCTATTGTGAAGCTGGTATAATGTTAATACCTTCATTTCTCTTTCCCAAATATCAAAACATTAGAAGCAATAAAGAATATCAGACAAATACAAACACAGAACTAACAGGCATTTGTTGATAAGAAATCTTACCAGTGAAAAGATACCAATTTGCAAGGATACTTTTAAAATGATGCAACTTAAACTGATTTTGATTTTGCTACATAGTTTTCTGACATTTGAACATTGAACTATTGTATACACTTTTATGATCATAACAACTTAAGATTGAGAAGATTGTGTTATGGGCCAGGGTTTAGAGAACCCCAATGTGTATCATGGAGTTCACCTGACCTACAACTTTTAATAGATTGTGGTATGGGGAGCACACGGCCCACTCTGCAGGTGTGGTACAGCAGAAATGGAAAAGTATTTTTTAAAGCAAAACAATGTTTATTCTATGAACTCAAGTTAACCTTTTTAAAACATACATTGAACATCTTAGCAACCATTAATTCAAATACAAACCCCAAAGATTACAACACTAAGTAACCCTTTAAGCTTTCCTTTTAACATCCATAAGACTGAAAAACAAAACCTTTAACAGAAGCACCTCAGGTTTAACTTCACTACTGAGAACAATTACCACAATAAAATCAGCAAATGGACATTCATAAGCTTGCAGAGATGCACACACATCCTGCTGTGATTGCAGCTTCTCCAAAACTAAAATGAAATCAAACCCACCCTGCAGCAAAAAGCCTAAAGCGAAAGTAAAAAGCTGACAGACAGCTCAGCTCCTCCCACTCTCTGATATCACTGCAGTAATAAACACCCATTTCTTAAAGGTACTCTCACTACAGATATTTATATACATACCCATTTACAAACACCCATTTCTTAAAGGTACTCTCACTATAGATATTTATATACATACCCATTTACAAACACCCATTTCTTAAAGGTACTCTCACTATAGATATTTATATACATACCCATTTACAAACACCCATTTCTTAAAGGTGCTCTCACATGACAAATGACCTTTAGAAAAATTGCAATTGACCTTTGCGCATCTTACCACAGAGTTTTTGTGCTGCACTCTGTTTTCTGATCACTGGTAAATATGTTAGCTTCTTCACGCCATTTAAATTCCTGGGATTAGGGGTATTTTCAGAAATCAGATGGGTGCTTGCTCCATTTGTGGCACAGATGTTGCACCCACTAAATGTGAGGGAGGAAACAGTCTGTAACTTTGGAGTACCAATTGAATATTTCGCAAAATGTGAAAAACCATGTGCTCCGGTTTCCTCCCACAGTCCAAAGATGTGCAGGTTAGGTGGGTTGGCTATGCTGATTGCCCCTCGGGGTTACAGGAATAGGGTAGGAGATTGGACCTCAGTAGGGTGCTCTTTCAGAGGGTCGATGCAGACCTGATGGGCCAAATGACCTCCAATTTCACTGCAAGGATTCTATGATTCTATGATTCCATGGGAGCCTTACAGAATTCCTGACATTGGAGGTAATAAAGGTAAAACTCGTAAGAGCTTTTGAGAAAGACATTCCAACAATGCCACCTCTTTCTATAATGTCTGCATGGAAGAGTATGACATTTTAAACACTCTTGCTCTTCTATTGAAAATGATGGTGGCCCCTATATACCTAAATATAGCCCACATGGTCACAGAATTTTAGGCACTTCCTATTCAGCTTAAGTCCGGCAAGCATCTGCTTGTTCATTTTTCAAATTCTTTATTACTTTACCACATCTCCTCCAATTATCTTTAACCTTTCAAAACTCAGGTTGGTGTCATCTAATTCAAACAATGTGGATATTGAATGGGAGATAAAGGGTTAACAATTTCATATAAATACTTCTTACCACCAGATGGTGATCAAGAGCAGTCACATATATATCACGTGATGACCCTTGCTTCCAGGACAAGGTGTTTAGGCATGAGAGAGTTGTGTATTTGAGAGTTCTGTAGTTAGAGAAATAACACAGTTTAATTTAGCAACTTTGTACTTAGTAATACGTTTGAATCTAATTTAAGTAGTGTTAATCAATCAGCTTTGTTAATTTACTTAGCTTGATGTTCTTTGTTAAACACTATGCATTCAAGCCATTCGGACAAAGAATACCGAGAACATCACACTAATCATTATTGATATATTTTGTTGTCTTCTCTGTTACTCTTTCCAATGTTGATGCTGTCCTGCATTTTCACATAGTTTCCTTTCACATGGCTTAACTCACTACAATTTTGCACACCTATTTGGTCCTGCTCTTGTCTTGTTTCCATCAGTAACAGAACGTGCCTGTCCGTATCTATCCGTGTAGTAGCTAGTCAAGAAGTAATTATACTTGAACTTCTCTCAGCTAATTCTAGATACTTGGGTAAACTAATATATCTCCAGTGGTAGTGATCATGATGAGGTGGAAATTATTCCATTACAAGGGGGTTGTTGGGGAAGGAGAGAGAAGTGCACATCACCGCTGAAATAATTTGGAAAGAGGATTTGGGGAGCCTGATCAACTCTCATCACATTGCTCAGAGTGGGATTTAAAAAAAAATAATATTCAATAAATATTCATGCATCAGAATTTCTGTGAAGACCAAAACAGAATTTGATTGCTCTTCCATTCAAGTACTGGAAAATTAGGCAGAACGTAGATTCCACTGAAATTCTATTTAGTAAGGTTGCCAGATGTTCAGCAGTGTTTTCTACATTTATCCCTCTTAAAGTCTGGCACCAGCATTAGTTTGGCTGTAGCTTTGGATAAACCTAATTACATTATGACCAGAATCCCACATAGATGTTTGATGCAGCATTAGAGTCACCGCTAAAAAACAAAATCTAGAAATTGTTTATTGCTAGTTGCCTCACTTATATGCTCTAAAGGTTAACAGTCACTAAATGTGTTGACAAAAGTCTCAGCCAATTTGTCCACCACACTAGATGATTCATCATCAGACCATTTAATAATACAAGCAAAGTTGAAATCTTCAATTATATAAACCAGGCCTATTCATGAATAAAGTTCCTCATCAGTTAGAATGCCTGTCCTGGAGGTCTATATAGGTGCCAGTCATAAATTGAAGGTACTGCTGCACCCTGGGCGAGTGCGCAGTCAATTCCAGCCCCACAGGCCGCTGTGTCCCACTCAACCAATAATTCATATAACGTTTCTGAGAACTTTGGCCCTGACTGCTCCAATACCTTACAAGCACCAGATTTGGAAGTGAAACACACCTGTTTATTTCTAACAAAATATAGAACAAAGAACAAAGAAATTTTACAGCACAGGAACAGGTCCTTCGGCCCTCCAAGCCTGCGCCGATCCAGATCCTCTATCTAAAACTGACGCCTATTTTCTAAGGATCTGTATCCCTTTGCTCCCTGCCCGTTCATGTATCTGTTCAGATACATCTTAAATGACGCTATCGTGCCCGCCTCTACCACCTTCGCCGGCAATGCGTTCCAGGCACGCACCACCCTCTGCGTAAAGAACTTTCCATGCATATCTCCCTGAAACTTTTCCCGTCTCACCTTGAACTCGTGACTCTAGTAATTGAGTCCCCCACTCTGGGAAAAAGCTTCTAGCTATCCACCCTGTCTATACCTCTCACGATTTTGTAGACCTCAATGAGGTCCCCCCCCCTCAACCTCTGTCTTTCTAATGAAAATAATCCTAATCTACTCAACCTCTCTTCATAGCTGGCACCCTCCATACCAGGCAGCATCCTGGTGAACCTCCTCTGCACCTTCTCCAAAGCATCCACATCCTTTTGGTAATGTGGCGACCAGAACTGTACGCAGAATGCCAAATATGGCTGAACCAAAGTCTTATACAACTGTAACATGACCTGCCAACTCTTGGACTCAAAATCCTTCCGGTGAAGGAAAGCATGCCGTATGCCTTCTTGACGACTCTATCGACCTGCACAGCCACCTTCAGGGTACAATAGACCTGAACATCCAGATCTCTCTGTACATCAATTTTCCCCAGGGCTTTTTCATTTACTGTATTGTTCGCTCTTGAATTGGATCTTCCAAAATGCATCACCTCGCATTTGCCCGTATTGAACTCCATCTGCCATTTCTCCGCCCAACTCTCCAATCTATTAATATTCTGCTGTATTCTATAACAGTCCCCTTCACTATCTGCTACTCCACCAATCTTAGTTTCATCTGCAAACTTGCTAATCAGACCACCTATACCTTCCTCCAGATCATTTATGTATATCACAAACAACAGTAGTCCCAGCACGGATCCCTGTGGAACGCCACTGGTCACAGTTCTCCATTTTGAGAAACTCCCTTCCACTACTACTCTGTCTCAGCCAGTTCTTTATCCATCTAGCTAGTACACCCTGGACCCCATGAGACTTCACTTTCTCCATCAGCCTACCGTGGGGAACCTTATCAAACGCCTTACTGAAGTCCATGTATATGACATCTACAGCCCTTCCCTCATCAATCAACTTTGTCACTTCCTCAAAGAATTCTATTAAGTTGGTAAGACATGACCTTCCCTGCACAAAACCATGTTGCCTATCACTGACAAGCCCATTTTCTTCCAAATGGGAATAGATCCTATCCCTCAGTATCTTCTCCAGCAACTTCCCTACCACTGATGTCGGGCTCACCGGTCTATAATTACCTGGATTATCCCTGCTACCGTTCTTAAACAAGGGGACAACATTACCAATTCTCCAGTCCTCCGGTACCTCACCCTTGTTCAAGGATGCTGCAAAGATATCTGTTAAGGCCCCAGCTATTTCCTCTCTCACTTCCCTCAGTAACCTGGGATAGATCCCATCCGGACTTGGAGACTTGACCTAAAGTAATCAAACATCTATCCTAACCTCAACATCCGTCATGTCCCTCGCCTCGGTGAATACCGATGCAAAGTACTCGTTAAGAATCTCACCCATTTTCTCTGACTCCACGCATAACTTTCCTCCTTTGTCCTTGAGTGGGCCAACCCTTTCTCTAGTTACCCTCTTGCTCCTTATATATGAATAAAAGGCTTTGGGATTTCCCTTAATCCTGTTTGCTAAAGATATTTCATGACCCCTTTTAGCCCTCTTGATTCCTCTTTTCAGATTGGTCCTACATTCCCGATACTCTTCCAAAGCTTTGTCTGTCTTCAGTCGCCTAGACCTTATGTATGCTTCCTTTTTCCTCTTCGCTATTCTCACAATTTCACCTGTCATCTATGGTTCCCTAATCTTGCCATTTCTATCCCTCATTTTCACTCGGACATGTCTGTCCTGCATTCTAATCAACCTCTCTTTAAAAGCCTCCCACATATCAAATGTGGATTTACCTTCAAACAGCTGCTCCCAATCCATATTCCGCAGCTCCTGTCGAATTTTGGTATATTTGGCCTTCCCCCAATTTAGCACTCTTCCTTTAGGACCACTCTCGTCTTTGTCCATGAGTATTCTAAAACTTACGGAATTGTGATCACTATTCCCAAACTAATCCCCTACTGAAACTTCAACCACCTGGCAGGGCTCATTCTCCAACACCAGGTCCAGTATGGCCCCTTCCCGAGTTGGACTATTTACATACTGCTCTAGAAAACCCTCCTGGATGCTCCTTGCAAACTTTGCTCCATCTAGACCTCTAACACTAAGTGTATCGCAGTCAATGTTAGGAAAATTAAAATCTCCTATCACCACCACCCTGTTGCTCCTACATCTTTCCATAATCTGTATACATATTTGTAACTCTATCTCATGCTCGCCGTTGGGAGGTCTGTAGTACAGCCCCAACATTGTTACCCCACCCTTCCTATTTCGGAGTTCTGCCCATATCGCCTCACTGCTCGAGTCCTCCATAGTGCCCTCCTTCAGCACAGCTGTGATATCCTCTCCAACCAGTAATGCAACTCCTCCACCCCTTTTACCTCCCTCTCTATCCCACCTGAAGCATCGATATCCTGGGATATTTAGTTGCCAATCATGCTCTTCCGTCAACCAAGTCTCAGTAATAGCAATAACATCATACTCCCAGGTACTAATCCAAACCCTAAGTTCATCTGCCTTACCTACTACACTTCTTGCATTAAAAGAAATGCACCTCAGACCACCAGTCCCTTTGCGTTCATCATCTGCTCCCTGCCTACTCTTCCCCTTAGTCATGCTGACTTCATGATCTAGTTCCTTACAGGCTTTAGTTACTACCTCCTTACTGTCCACTAACCTCCTCATTTGGTTCCCATCCCCTTGCCACATTAGTTTAAACCCTCCCCAACAACGTTAGCAAAACCACCCCCAAGGACACTGGTTCCAGTCCAGCCCAGGTGTAGACCGTCCAATTTGTAGTAGTCCCACCTTCCCCAGAACCAGTCCCAATGTCCCAAAGATCTGATCCCCTCCATCCTGCACTATCTCTCAAGCCACGCATTCATCCTGCCTATTCTTTCATTTCTACTCTGACTACCACATGGCACTGGTAGCAATCCTGAGGTTACTACCTCCGAGGTCCGACCTTTTAAACTTGGCTCCTAACTCCCTAAATTCTGCTTGTAGGACCTCATCCCGTTTTTTACCTCTATCATTGGTGCCTATATGCACCACAACAACTGGCTGTTCACCCTCCCCCTTTAGAATGTTCTGCAGCCTATCTGAGACATTCCTGACCCGTGCACCTGGGAGGCAACAGACCACAGAACCGCCTATCTACTCCCCTTACAATTGAATCCCCTATTACTGTAGCCCTTCCACTCTTTTTCCCGCCCTTCTGTACAGCAGAGCCAGCCAAGGTGCCATGAACCTGGCTGAGCCATCTCCCCCAACAGTATCCAAAACGATATACCTGTTTTGGAGGGAGATGACCGCAGGGGACACCTGCACTGCCTTCCTGCTTTTTCTCTGCCTTATGGTCACCCATTCCCTTTCTCCCTCAGCAATCCTAATCTGCGGTGTGACCAATTCGCTAAACGTGCTATCCACCACCTCCTCAGCATCGCGGATGCTCCAAAGTGAGTCCATCCGCAGCTCCAGAGCCGTCATGCGGTCTAACAAGAGCTGCAGCTGGACACACTTCCCGCACGCGAAGGAGTCAGGGTCATCAGCCACGTCCCTGAACTCCCACATTGAGCAAGAGGAACATAACACGGATCTGAGATCTCCTGCCATTTTTAATCTTAAGCTTAACTTAGTCCAACTATAATATCAAATAATAGATAAATGAAAAAGGAAAATAAAAAAAGAAAAATTGTTAACAATCACACGATAAAAAGGAAATAGAAATAGAAAAACCTTACCTTATCAACACACTTATCCTTGGGTTAGAGGAGGAGGGCGGGTGGGAGGCACTGCACGTGTAGTGTCTCGGCTTCAGCCGCTGCCCAAATATATCAGTTCACTCACCTTCCCAAAGCGCAATTCGACCGCTCCCACTCAGCTCCTCCCTCTCACCGCTCCTGTAAGGTAAGTTTTAGAAAAGGGAAACATACCTTCCCGACAGCCCCCTGGTTACTGCTCTCACTGCTACCGCTGAAAAACTGAAGGCCGCTTCACCTGTAAGGTATGTTTTTAAAATGGGAAACTTACCTTCCTGACAGCCGCCTGGTTACTGCTCTTGCTGCTACCGTTGAACAACTGAAGATATAAAGATAAGACATGCAGTAATTATACTAGAGTAACGGCTAGATAATCTATTTCTCCCCCTTTTACCGTTCTACCCTCTACCTTAACACACACAAGACATTCACATACAGAGGGAGGAGGGAAGGGAAAAATAAAAGAGGATCAATTTGAGATGGAAGATGAGTGCCCTTGCTTCAGATGTTGAAGTTGTTTTCCCAGCTGACTGTCCTTCCATGACATGGAGTGATTGAGAACAACCGGTTAGATGGTTAATGAGGATCTTCAGGCTGGAATATTGAGTCCGAATCTCCAGACCATGGAATTTCTTCTGGGGAGTCACTTTAACTTTTATTAACCTAGGCCTTCACTCAAAGGCTTCACATCAGGTCTGTTTAATTCTGACTTGTTTCCAGCTCCACCAGAACGACCAACAGCCTTTCTGAGGAAAAATAGAGTTCTCCACATGAGGTTGCAAAAAGGGTTAACAACTGACCCTGCTTTCAGCTAGTGGCGGGATTGGATCCATAAGTTGCCTAGTCTCTTCTCAAACCCAACTCTTAGTTTGGATCTTATTCTTAATTGGTGCCCAGTCTCACTAGAATGTCTACCGGCTTGGCTGACGAGAAAACAGAGCCTCTAACTGGGTTGTCTGAGAGATATTTATCCTTCTTGGGGAGAGAGAGAAATTCAAAAGTGCCCCCCTTCAGCTTTGAGTCCAAAGCAAAATTAAAAGCAAAATCCCATTCTCACAGAGTAAGGAACCCCTCTATGTCGGGTTCTGGTCATAATGTAATTAGGTTTATCCAAAGCTACAGCCAAACTAATGCTGGTGCCAGACTTTAAGAGTGATAAATGTAGGAAACACTGCTGAACATCTGGCAACCTTACTAAATAGAATTTCAGTGGAACCTAGGTTCTGCCCAATTTTACAGTACTTGAATGGAAGAGCAATCGAATTCTTACTCTGATAACAACCTGATAAATCAGTACAATCTATTGATAAAGCCCGGCATTCTGAAACAGTCTATTGGCCGACAACCAAGTCCATCAAGATGTGTCATCATTGATATCAGAGCAACAATAAAGCCTGCTGGAGGCTTTATTTTAAATTAAAGATGAAGTCCATCTTAAAGACATAGGCAAAATTTTGTCCAGGTACAAAAATTATAAAAGCTGAAACAAAATAAAATAAAGGGAATAAACAAGGGACAAGCGAGGATTAACAGGAGGATCCTTACAAAGGACATTGACTTGAATGATTTGAATTAATGACAGACACTTGATATGAGAAGGATCAGAGGAAAGCCTACAATGTTAGTAAATGCAAATTTGCCACATATTCCTCCATCAACTATTGTAACTCATTTAAAGAAGCTATCAAATGGATATCATACCAATATATATGAATTCATTAATCCTAAAATAAACTTCAAATATTGATGATGCCCTTTTATGGTTTATTGTCAAACATCTCCTAATAGACCGTTTGTGGCAAAAATGAGAATTGTTTTCAAACTTTGTATATTCTCTTTTACTGCTGCCTGTGCATATTATGATCACTGTTAGTTTTAGATGTTTCAATGGAATGAATCAAAAATATAATCCAGGAAGAATTGGTGTGCGGATTTGCATGGGAAAAAACATTTTAAACATTGAAACATATGGTTGTCTCAGTAATCATTCCTCTACATATGTAGTTTGTGTGCTCTAGATTGAAAATCTTAACAGTCCCAAAACTGGAAAAAATTAATTAAACTAATTAACATTCCACTCCATGCTTTGCACTCAATTACTACACCTTTGTTCAACCCCTTTATCAAATATTTGCACATGTTTCTGAGTCAGGCGATAATAAATCAAATAATTTATCATTCAATTTATCATATTTATATTTTATCAATTAGACACAGGTCAACTTGATTTTGTAGAAATATGCATAGCAAATTATATGTTAACTGCAGAATGAGTATTCATTGTAACTTCATCAAACAGATATCTTGAACATAATAGCATAGAACAATATAGCCATGGCACACTTATACTATCTTCATGAAAACTCAAAATATAGCAAAATGAATAAAGCTTTGTCTTTTAGAGGATAGTAGTGTTCAGGCTTTCTTCCAACATTTGCCTCATGCGCTTGGCATGAAGTAGTTTCCATAAACAGGCTGATCCTGCTATTAACTGAAACCTATATTGTGATATGAGCTAAGTGAGGTAATGGGCTTTAAAACTAACATCTGTTGTTTAATTACTGTACAACACACTGTTATATTCAGAACAATATTGTTTAATCTATGGAAGAAACAGAAAAGGCTGGAAACACTCAACAGGTCTGGTAGCATTTGTGAAGAGAGAAACAGAGTCAGGTGCAAAACCTGCTTCTAATAAGGCTTGGCTGAGAGCCCAACCATCCATTAGTCTGTTGAAACAACTACTCCCTGGAACACATTACTTGATTGACTGATCCTGCCCTGTAATCTATTCAGTCAATTGTACAATATTCATTCACACATGATAAAGATGCATCACGTGCTTGCAGTTTCTACTATTGACACTATAGAATCTGGATGATTGAAACATTTATAGGGCTATGAAGAACAGTTTATTAAAGTTGTTCATGAATGTCTTAGACAAATTCTTACACATTTTTGTTGTATGTCTCATTGATTCTGTGCAGAGTGTATAGCAGATAAGTGGGCATGGAAGATGTTACAATGCCCAAAGAGGTCGCAGGGTGTGAATCATCTCGTTCTTCACTGATATTGGGGCGGGGCTGCCCCTTCAATGAGGGGAGCCTTCATAGTTTTTTTTAAAAAAAACCCTGACCTGGTGCAGGTTGTAGAGGGAGACACTTTGGAGAGTGGACAGGTATTCTGTCCAACAAATAAACCAGTATTGTTGCAACCAGCCTATTGTTCCATATGTATTCACTGTCTGCAGCTTCTACACTGGCGAAGAGGGTTAAATAGAGCTGTTGTCAGCTCCGAATCCTGTGTACTGGACCACTTCCAACCCACCGGCAGACGTACCTCACATAGGGAAATTGGAGCCATACGATGCAGGTACTGATGATTTGGGGCAGTATTTATTTCAGACTAATACAATCACTGGGGACAAAGGGCAAATGATAATGTTACTTTCAGTTTGTGGTGGACTAACCTACAGTGTAATAAATTATTTGACCCTCCCAGATGCACCGGGTTTGCAGTCTTTTGCCGCCTCAGTAACCCTTACAGGGGGCCATTTTAGCCCCAAGCCCCCGATGATCATTCACCGGTTCCGGTTTCAAAAAGCCATCCATGCCAGGGTGAATTGATTACGACCTCTTGGCCCTTTTGCACAAACTGGCAGAAACCTGTGAGTTTGGCGCCACGTTAGTGACTGGTTGGTCTGTGGAATCTACGACATGGCAACACAACGAAAAGTTTTAGCGGAAGACCACCTGGATCTGCAGCAGGCGTTCGCGATAGCCATCTCCCATGAGAGCCGTGGGCAGTGCGTCCAGCTACTCCAAGGCATTGCAGTCCTCAATCTAAACCAACTGACTGACCGTTGTTCAGATTTGCCACGATCCGAAGAAACGGGGCCACAACAATGAGGCCATTACCGAAGGGAAGCAGGCTGCCACTACAGAAGCCCGGAGAACCGCCTCCCCGGCAAAGTCGACCCGGATGTGGGGTACAGGCTGGCAGCAGCAGGTCACCGAGACTGAGATGATAGCCGGCCCCATGAAGGCCCCCACCCCTCCGTTCGCCCAAGCGTGACTGCCCCCCAAGTGACCGGCTTACTATGTAGATGCCGAAAATGTATTCTACCAGCAGCTATACTGCGTAGCGGCACCCTGGGCTGCTCCGGTCCTAGTTTCCCTGCTGCTGAATGGGCACTTCATTCAGATGGAGTTCAATGCCGGAGCGGTGGTCTCTGTGGGTCAGCGACCGCACGTTCGATAAAATCCAGTCTGGCCTCCAAGAGGTGGCTCTGTGGGACACCGGCATCCAGCTTGCCACATATACCAGGGAGCCATTGGCAATTGTGGGCACATCTGTGGTCCCAGTAATGTATGGGCAGCAGTCAGCAAGTCTACCACTGGCAGTGGTGCATCGTAGCAGGCCGGGATTGCTGGGCCACGACTGGCTGCGGCACCTCCAACTGGATTTCCAGCAGGTCTGCCACATGTACCTGCATGGACTGGAAGGGGTCTGAGTGAGAATGCCCGATGTTTTCCAGACGGGAAATCATGCAGGGAGCAGTGGCCCGGATTAGTGTTGACCCATTGGCACATCCACACTATTTCTGTCCCCGGCTGGTCCTATATACTCTAAGGCCCAAGGTGGATGCCAAATTCGATCAATTGGAACATTTGGGCATTATACATTCCATTCAGTTCTCTAACTGGGCAGCCCTGATCATACCCAAGATGAAGCCTGATGCGGCAACTGTGCGGCAATTATGAGATGACAGTGAACCGTGTCTTGTGTGTGGATTGTTACCTAGTCCCCCACATCGAAGAATTATATGCAAACCCAGTGGTGGTTGCACTTTTACAAAGCTGGACATGGGCTATGGAGACCTCCAGCTGGTCTTGGACCCCGGCCGTGACGTTTCATGATGACAAATACGCACCGAGGGTCATACGAATATACCCGGTTTCCTTTCAGGGTCTGCTTGCCATATGTGATCTTCCAGAGACTAATGGAGAACATCCTGCAGGGCTTGCCCCATGTGGATGATGTCCTGATTGCAGGCTCCTCAGACGAGGAGCACTTACAGAACCTGAAGTCCTGCAGCGTTTCAAGGGAGCCGGCTTCTACCTCCGATGGGAGAAATGCATCTTCAACGCGGCTGAGGACACGTATCTGGATTACCGCGTGGACCGCCATGGCTAACATCCCATTGAGGACAAGCTGTGGGCCATTCGAAAGGCCCCCGTGCCAAGAAGACCGACGGAACTCCATTCCTTCCTGAGCCTCATGAACTATTACGGGAAGTTCATCCCAAACCTGGCTACCCTGTTAGCCCCCTTCCACCAATTATTGAAAAAGCACCAACCATGAGAATGGCACTGACCACAGTGAGTGCCTCTCTCTGAAATGAAACAGCAACTTTCATCCTCCAAGTTGTTGACCCATTTTGACCCAGCCAAACTGTTCATTCTGACGCGTGACAGATCTCCTTACACCGAAGGGACAATGGGTCATAGAGGGAGAGTGGACAGTTATTCTGTATAAGGAATAAACCAGTATTATTGTATCCAGCCTACTGTTACATGCGTGGATTCTACAGAAGTGCCATAGCTTGGCAGGGACGATAGGTTGGGCTAAGGTGGGTGGGTGGAGGGGAATAGCTTGGCATGGAGTGTATGAGGGCCAATGGTGAGTCGGGGCCATAACTTGGGACTGAGGGTATGAGGGATTAGAAGGATGGGTGGGATGGGTAACAAACGTTGCCATGAATGGGGCATAGGGACTGTGTGGCGGATGAGGGTGTGCGAGGGGTGAGAGTAAGATAGCTGTTCTTCATTTTGCTGTCATTATTACAATTGGATGAAGCCACAGAGTACCAAGGCAGGCATTTTAAACGGCCCACCCTGGCGCACCCACCAACCACATCGCTGTCTCTGAATTATTTACATGGGCGGGGGGCCCGACTCCTGTTAGCATTCATCATGTTGTTTTTAAAAAAATTTTAAATAAATTTAGAATACCCAATTCGTTTTTCCAATTAAGGGGCAATTTAGTGTGGTCAATCCACCTACCCTGCACATCTTTGGGTTGTGGGGGTGAGACCCACGCAAACACGGGGAAAATGTGCAAACTCCACACGGACAGTGACCCAGAGGCGGGATCGAACCTGGGACCTCAGCGCCGTGAGGCCGCAGTGCTAACCCACTGCGTCACCGTGCTGCCCTATCATGTTGTTTTTAATTGTTTAATCAATCGTTGCTTGATTATGTTAGGCTGCTGACTGATTTCTGCCCATTGTGTTTGATTGATTAAGCCTGGGTATAACCTTGGAGAGCTGAAGTAAACAGAAACTTCAAGAGAAAGACTCTGAATGTGTGTGGTGACATCTTGTAATTGAAGCGATATTTTAAAGCACAGTAAATAAACCCATTGTAGACATGGAACTTGTGTCTCCTCTGCATTTCTCCGAGGTAAATCAGATATATAAAGTGTACAGAAACCAACAGATACACAACACTGTAAATGCTTGAAATCCGAAAAATAATAACTAAAGACTAAGTAGCCTGGAAATAATTAATGGGTTAGCCTGCACCAGTCCAAAAATAGGAGTCTGTCGCTGTTTTTGACTTAACACAAGGAGATAATACAGATGGAATATAAAAACAAGGGCAAAAAGGGAAAAAAACAACCACATTGAAAAGTAAACAGAGCAACATGAGATGATGAGGTTGGGAGCTAGGGAGGGTTAAACGGCCAAACAAGATATTTAAACAATGAAACTCCGGTTTGTCCATAGCAGCTGTCTGATCTGCTGGATATTTTCTCTGATTTTCTTTTCAGCAGGCATAATATCAATTACCTTCCCTGACCAGGTTTATCCATTCATACCACAGGGACAAATGGTGAGACTACATGTCATCTGCTTATTTGAATTATTTCAGAACAACGTGACCAAGTGAAAAGGACAGTTACAATAGTGCTGCACAAAAAAATCATAAGGGAAGGTTTTCCACTCTCTGCAGCAGTGCAAGTATGAGGTTGTGCGGGTAATGGGCATACGACGTAGAGCAGGAGTAGGCCACTCGGCCCTTCAAGCCTCTCTGGCATTCAATAAGATGATGGCTGAGCTGACTGTAACCTCCTGCCTACCCCCGCTAACCCCTCACCCCCTTGTTTATCAAGAATCGATCCAGCTCTGCCTGGAAAATATTCAAAGACTCTGCTTCTATCGCCTTTTGAGGAAGGGCGTTCCAAAGATTCACTACCCCCTGACAGAAAATGTTACTTCTCATCTCAGTCTTAAGTTGGTGGCCCATTATTTTTACAAAGTGACCTCTAGTTCCAAATTCTCCCTTAAGAGGAATCATCCTCCCTACATCCACCTTGCCAAGGCCCCTCAGAATCTTATATGTTTCAATCAAGTCACCACTTACTCTTCTAAACTCCAATGGATATAAGCCTAGCCTCTCCAACCTTTCTTCATAAGATGACCTGTCCATTCCTTGTATTGGTCAGAAAACCTTCTCAGAACTGCTTCTAATGCATTTACATCCTTCCTCAAATAAGGAGACCAATGTTATACAATATTGCAGAAGTGGGTGGGGGGGGGGATCCTCCATTGCCCGAGACCGGAATTGGAATTCTGGATTAGACAGCGAATGGAGTGTCCCCCGAAAAACAGGTTTGGTGCCAGACGCCAAACCCGCTGCGGTGCTCCGATCTCTAGCTGGCACCTCCAGCTACCTGCCCCGTACCGGCGGGAGGATGAAATTCGGTGATTTGCATCCACTTCAATATAATTAATGGGCTGGAAGCCTGATTCACCACCCTACCTCCCCAATATGCATCTCCAGCTGCTTCATCAATGGCCTCCCTTCCAACATAAGGTCAGAAGTGGGGATGTTTGCAGATGACTGCACAATGTTCAGCAGCATTCGCGACTCCTAGAATCCCTACAGTGCCGCAGGAGACCATTCAGCCCATCGAGTCTGCACCGACCTTCTGAAAGAGCACCCTACCAAGGGTTAGGCCCCCACCCTATCCCAATAACCCCACCTAACCTTTTGGACAGTAAGGTGCAACTTAGCATGGTCAATCAACCTAACTTACATTTCTTTGGGCAATGGGAGGAAACCGGAGCACCTGGAGAAAACCCACGCAGACATGGGAGAAAGTGCAAACTCCCAAGGCCGGAATTGAACCCGGGTCCCTGAGAGGCAGCGGTGCTAATCGCTATGTAACCGTATTGCCTATTGTGCCACCGTGTCGCCCGGGACTCCTCAGATAATGAAGCAGTCCATGTCCAAATGCAGCAAGACCTGGACAATATTCAGGTTTGGGCTGACAAGTAGCAAGTAACATTTGAACCACACAAGTGCCTGTCAATGACCATCTCCTACAAGAGAGGATTTAATCATTGCCCCTTGACATTCAATGGCATTACCATTGCTGAATCCCCCACAATCAACATCTTGGGGGTTACCATTGATCAGAAACTGAACCATATTAATACTGTTGCTACTAGGACAGGTCAAAGGCTAGGAATTCTACGTTGAGTAACAACCCCCCCCCCCAGAAAAGAGACCCCTGTCTGGAAGCAAGAGAGCAGTCCAGACAGGGGCAGTGAAAAAAGATACAGCTGTAACACTTACCTGGAAGCTCCATGTGTCACCTGTATTTAAACCCTCAGATCCATTAGCTGCAAACCAGCAATGGACTGTGATTGACAGTTTCCACAAAACAGCTGCAGCCTTGATTCATTCATCTCCCTTCATGGCTGAGTGACTTTAAGTGCTGAAATCCAATGCTTACAAACATCAACCACAAAGAGTGATAAATGCATTCCAATCACACACTTCAGTGATTTGAACGCACTTAGTGTTTGGAATGAGCTGAGTTGGAAGACTGTTTTTGGGTAAAATAGGGTGGCTGCTATAAGACCCACCAAATGTCCCACCAACCCATTGGCAAAAACAGTGGTGTCAATGGATGCTTTGTTCAAGCATTATGGTCAGGGCGGCACAGTGGTTAGCACTGCTGCCTCATAGCCCCAGGGACCCAGGTTAGATTTCGACCTCAGGTGACTGTCTGTGTGGGGTTTGCACTTCCTCCCCGTGTCTGAATGGGTTTCATCCAGGTGCTCCGGTTTCCTCCCACAGTCCAAGATATGCAGGTTAGGTGGATTGGCTATGCTAAATTGCCCCTTAGGTTGGGGTTGCAGGAATAGGACGGGGGATTGGGCCTAGGCAGTGTAGTCGTTCAAAGGGTCAGTGCAGACTCAATGGGCTGAATGGGATTGTATGATCCTAGCAGGCAGGACCAATTAGCCATGCATTGTGCTCATCATTTTCGCAACGTCATCATGTGCATCTGTGAGATGGGCAAAGAAAAGTTCTCCTATGAACTTTGGTTTTGTGAGTGATTTTGGAACTCAACTTTTTTTTGTACTTTGGACACATCTTACATTTTATTTTATCGTGTCTTCTCCTTCTTTACCTGTTTTATGTCAACCATCTACCATTCAAGGGAGTATCTCTGTGTTCTACAACATTTGCTGGTCAGGCGGGCAATTTGTTTTTAAGAATTTCACTTTCCCTCAGGTCACTAAATTAAGGCGGTATTTCAGGGAAATGATCAGGAGAAGTTTTGTCTGTATCAATGGCTGGTTGCACAGACAGGCTATTACATTAAGTGACATTAGAACTACTTGAGCATATGAAATCACAAATATCTTTAAGAACTGTGGTTGATCAGGAAGGACTGTCGCCAATTTGGGATTGTGCCCTGCCGATGCTACCCACTTTTAGAAACAGGAAAGTAATCTTGAGATGCTGGAAATTGAAGGAACGCGTGTGAAATGACAGATCTGTGCAAAACCTGCTTGACAATCTGGGTATCAGTAAGCAATTGTGCATATTGCAACTTGGTTGAATTACATTGACATGATATGTTTCAATCTTAAACGATGTGGGGGATCCCAAGATTTGTAACTATACACTGCATTATAAATGTTTATCCCATTGAAATATGGGTGTACATGAGAGAGGGTAACAAAGCTAGAAGAACATGAGGACACAACATAAGAACGTAAGGAATTGGAGAAGGAGAAAGCGTTTTACCAGTTCAAAGTTGCTTCGCCATTCAATATGATCATGGCTGACCTGGTCATACTGCATTAATTTGCCTGCCCCAGTAGATCAAAAATTTGCCTATCTCAGACTTGACTGTATTCTATGATCTAGCTTTGACTGCACTCTGCAGTCGTAGCAAGCATCTGAGAGAAGAAATTCCTCCTCATCTCCAATTTAACTTGGAAGCCCTTTATTCTGAAACTGTATTCCTAGTTCGAGATTCTCTGATTAAGGGAAAGATCTTCTCAGCATCAAACCCGTAAAGCCCCTTCAGAATCTTAAATGGTTCAATAAAATCACCTCTCATTTATCTAAACTGCAATGAGCATAGGCCCAATGGTACGACACACTGGGCAAATGCACAGTCAATTCTAGTCCCACAGACCCCAGAGTCCCAACTTGATCATAGAATCATGGAATTTACAGTGCAGAAGGAGGCCATTCAGCCCATCGAGTCTGCACTGGCTCTTGGAAACAGCACCCTACCCAAGCCCACACCTCCACACTATCCCCATAACCCATTAACCCCACCCAACACTAAGGGCAATTTTGGACACTAAAGGCAATTTAGCATGGCCAATCCACCTAACCTGCACATCTTTGGACTGTGGAGGAAACCAGAGCACCCGGAGGAAACCCATGCAGACACGGGGAGAACGTGCAGACTCTGCACAGGCAGTGACCCAAGCCGGGAATGGACCTGGGACCCTGGAGCTGTGAAGCAATTGTGCTAACCACTGTGCAATCGTGCTGCCCCAACTTAAGTGAATTAACCAATAATTCGTATTTCCCGAAGATCTTTAACCCTTGACTGCTCCAATGAGTTCCAGACACAAGATTTAGAAGTGAGACATTAACAAACTATTTATTAATAAAAAGGAGAAAAGATGAGCATATAAGGAAATAACAAGATAACCGTCGACCAGGCTACCTAGTCCAAAGATCCCGTCCCACCCTCTGTCCAGACATATACAAGACAATTGCCAGGTAAGGGTCAGTGAGGAATAAAATAAGACAAGGAGTAAAGGGGTAGGTCTGAGATGAGTCCTCACTCTGTGGTTGCAGTCTCTGGAAACAGGTTCACTCGAAGTTCAGGTTGGCGCACTATCGTCTTTTGACCAGTGTAGCCACCTGGGTTGGCCACTTCCCTACTTAAAATGGAGATCCGCAAAGAATACAGGGAAATTCAGTCAAGCCAGGAAAAACAAGCAGGTGCTAAGTTTCCTGTGTATTAGAACTTGCAGAAACCCAGACAGCACTGAAACTAGCAACCATCCGCATATTAATGAGCGATCCCCAGGAACAATTGGAAACATTTAAGGTAAATAAGGCCAAGTCAGACTCCTCGGCGCCAGCAGGAGCCAAGAGAAAGGAAGGCCAACGGAGACTTTGGGACCGCCCAGCGATCAGGGAACGGCTCCAGTATTGGAGAAATCGATCCAAGTGATCAGAACGTGGTCCAATCACTTGGAACCAGATACGGGGTCTGCCCCGAACGGCGCGAAGCCCCTGGGGACTATAAAGTAGAGTCCCCAAGTTCAATTCGTCCTTCTTGGCAGGGTCACTCAGCAGCTCGAAACAACCCTTGACAGTGACCTGCCTAGCCGCTACATCAACCAAGTAAGTCTCCAGTCAACGCATGCTACGAGATAGGCGCTCCTAGCTACCAGCCTATACCAGCTTTGAATCCTGCAGACTCAGAATCGAACGAAAGGCCATTTGTTCCCCTGACCTGGTGGGCAAGTTCCAAAGCTAAGTATAGGCCTTTTAGTGTTAGAGTTTTATGCATGAGTAGAGATTGACTGTGTATATTAAATGCGTTTTGATTTGAAACTTACTAACTGGTGCATTGAGTTATTGATCAGGACTTGAACTTGAACCTCGTGGTGGTATCCTAAAGATACCTGGCGACTCTAGAGTAAAGGTTATAGAAACAGAGCAAATTAGGTAAAGACACAACGAGCACCAAATTAAGAGCCAACCAAAGTTAGCAACATTTACTGGCGAACTCTGACGGGACCCGACTTAGAAGTGGCCAAAATTTGAATTGAGAATCCAATTGGGAACAGAAACATTCACAAGTATTCAAGTAGTTCTGATCAATCCTCATAATTCGGAAGCGTGTTAATGCATGCGTAACTAACAGGGCTATAAGGTAAAACTGATCGATTTTTGTTGCGAAAAACTGTCGGCAGTTTGTATTCCGGAAAATAGCAAAAGCCATACTCGTGTTTACAGCACCGCCTTAGTACCCCTCATTCCAAATATTAAAAGAGAGCATTCAGATAGGAAAAATGGCAATGAAGGCAATGGAAGGCCTCATGAACCCTCAAGAATTCATGGTCGCAGCGACCAGCAGCAGAGTAGGACAGCGTCCCGTTTGGGAAGAAGAGATCAGGAAATATCTCAAAGGGAAAGGATGGCCCCTTTAAAATGAATTCCGTGATAGTGAGGAAACAGAACCCGGGAGTATAGGACATACTTGGTGGGAAATCCATAAGAAGAGCTTAGGGAAAGCTCGCAAGCCGATGGCAATCATGTCCTGTCTGGCACAATTGCGAGGCACAGAGGAGGCCGTTCGGACGCTCCGCAAAGCGATAGAAGAGAGACATCGAATGAGCAAGGTCGATGTTAGTGAGATCGAGTGAGAGAATATAGATTTGAGAAGGAAGTTGGCAGCAAAGGACGGAGAGGTGGATGATGCCAAGTGCACACCAGTCTTGTCTAGCGCATCTGAGCAGCTTCCAAACTCAATACAATAAGGCCTATCAGGACATGCAATGTGCAGTCCTGGTAAGAGAAGAGACAGAGAAACAGGTAGAGGCATTGCAGCGATCTAAAAGCAGCGTTAAGAGCACCCCATGCTGCCACCACGGAGCACAGACAAAGCTCAGTGGATCATGCAAAATGGCGGAAGCAGATTGCGGAACTGCAGTCTTTGCTTTCAGTGCAAAATGGGTTTCAAAGCACCTTTGCATCCCAATTAGATGAAGAAGACGGCCCTGATTGGCAAGAACTAAACGAAACCGCGAAGAGATATGTACAGGGAACATGTGCGCAAGGAAAGCCCCAAAGGAGAAAAGCACCCCAACCCCCCACAGAGCAGATAGATCAGGCACCCATGAATCCAGTAACTACCCACCGCACAATCACATCGGAAGGAGACGCAGAATTCCGTTACACTACCCCTTAACCGTGACCCAATTATGGGACGCGTGCGGAAAGATCACACCGTTCCTCCCCACCTCAGACCCCCACCACTTCTTTGCTAGAGTGAAGCACAGGTGACCATGTACAGCCTGGATGAGCGTGAGCAAGTGAAGCTCACAGTTTTAAGCTTAGACCCTTCTGTTGTAGCAGCCCTTCCCGACCCACAGAATGTAGGAGGAGGCACCTTGCAGAGATGCACACGGGATCCTAGATGCAATCGGTTATAACAGAGGTGACCCAGTAGAAGGCCTGAATAAGTGCAGGCAGAAGAAAACAGAACACCCCACAGCGTTTGCTGGACGCCTGTGGATCCATTTTACAGCCGTTTTCGGAAACTTAGACTGCGCCCATTTGTCCCCAGACAACATGGCCAAATGGACCTGCACCCTTATCTCCCATGCCACAGAGGCAAGACAAAAAGCTTGTACCAATTATGACCCCTCGGAAGAAACGCACAACGAAAAGTGGGTTTTTAAAAGGTTGTCCCGCTCCTGGGAGCAATCTGTCCACAACAAACCCGCGATTAGAAAACCGGAAGAACAGCAGGCAGAGGCAGATATCCAAGCAGTTAAAGCGCACCCAAACCCCGCATGGGTGAACGAAGGCATGAACAGCCCCCCACAGAAACCACAGGAGTGTTACAACTGTGGACAATTAGGTCACTTTGCACGAGAGTGCAATGCCCCACGAAAGCCACAGAGAGCCCAACAGGCAGGCACTCTGAATGGAAACTGGATAAAGCCCATACATAGCGTAAGCACCCGTTCAGACCAGACAGACATGAACGGAACTGACTGACGGTGTTCGGGCTCTCCCACCTGGGTCTGCAACACCCTTTGGGATAGGTCCAGCCGACCAGTCGTTGCAGCGAAAATACGGGGACAGCCCATCGAAATTCTCTGGGACACAGGACCACAGTTAATTCCTCCACCATGTTCCAAAAAGACACATGGCCCACTGCAGCCACAATCACCCTCAGCGGCTTCACAGGCCACTCACAACAGGGACACATCACAGCCCCTGTACCCATTCAAATTGTCAACATGACAACAAAACACCCGATAGTTTTGGTCGATCTGGACCACACAGCAGAACACATTTTGGGCATCGATTTCATGAACTCCCACAACCTTTCATTTGACCCAGTAAATCAATGTGTCTGGAAAATGACAAAGTCAGCAAGAGCCCCCGCAACGCTCACAGTAGGTGAGTGTGCTAATAAGATTAGCGCAGTTGGCGATTTTTGGTTTGACCCGACCACGATTAGTGCAGACAAACAGGTTAGGGCAATTCTCCTCCAGGAGAACAGGACCCGCAGTTGCAAGTCATAAACATGACTGCGGCAGGATGGTTGGTTCGGTTCAAATAACAGGACCTGACCCTAGACCCCAGAAGCAATATGGATTTCCCCAAGAGGCAGAGGGAGAAATCTCAAAAGTTATTGATAGCTTATTAGAACAAGGCGTACTTAGATCAGTAGCCTCTACTAATAATGCCCCGATTTGGCCAGTGAGAAAGCCCGATGGACCATGGCGACTGACCATCGATTACCGGGAATGCAACAAAGTCACCCCCGCAGCAGCCCCCACGGTAGCCACAAGTCCCAAGACCATGCTCAAACGGGGACTCAACTCACGATATTTTACGGTTTTGGACATCAGTAACGGATTCTGATCCATTCCATTGGCAAAAGCGTGCCAGTACAAATTTGCCTTCACTTTTAAAGGTCAGCAGTACACGTGGACATGCCCTCCACAAGGATTCCACAACTCCCCCTCCATTTTCCACCGACAGCTGGCAAATGGTTTATCAAAATTTTCTCGGCCCGAATGTCTGGTCCAGTATGTAGACAACCTATTACTGCAGACAGACACCAAGGCAGAGCACATCGAGCTTCTGTCCGAACTCCTGGAACTCCTACAGCAAAGTGGATGTAAAGTGAACCCCAAGAAGGCCCAAATTTTGGAAAACAAAGTGGTATATTTGGGAACGATTATCATGTATGGTAAACGCGAGATCGAGCATAAAAGAATTGACTCGATTGTCAAATTGCCCCTTCCCCAGAATGTTTCCGCCCTCCGGTAGTTTTTAGGACTGGTTGGCTACTGCCGAAACCATATTGACGGTTTCGCCACCAAAGCAGCACCACTCTCAGAACTCCTAAAGAAAGGAGCCCCTTGGGAATGGCTTCCGCAGCACACGGATGCTGTAGATGTTTTAAAGCGCGCACTCATTGCAGCCCCCGCATTACAGGTTCCAGACCCGCTTTCCCCCTATGCTATAGAGATAGCTAGCACAGATCGTACCCTTTTGGCCGTGCTCCTCCAGGAACGGCACAAACAGTGTTTTAGATCCAGAGTTTTAGATCCTGTGGAGCAGGGATTTTCGGCCTGTGAAAGGCACCTGCTCGCAGTTTTCTGGGCAGTTCAATACTTTTCATATATCACCGGACTAAACCCCATCACAAACCTCACGGAACACACCCCCACCCAACTTTTACTAGACGGACGACTTAAGGACGGTACAGTAAGCCAGATCAGAGCAGCCAGATGGGCCCTTCTTTTGCAGGGACGGGATATCACTGTTAAAAGGACCAAGACCCACACTTTCCTAGCCGACAACCTTCAGTACCCAGGCACCCCCCACGAACGTGAAATCATCTCACCGCACCACAACTCAGGCCCCTTTATCGCGAAACCCCTCCCCCCAAAAGATAGGTAGTTCACCCCAGAGCCCCCAGCACTCAGACACGTGTGCACCCTTGAGAATATATGTGGATGGTTCTTCCACCATATTAAACAGGAGGCGCATTACAGGATGCGGCATCTATGTTGAGGACACGCAGGGACGCGCCCTAGAAGAAATCTCCTTCAAACTGCCAGGACACTTAGGCGCGCAGGCGGCAGAACTAGCAGCCATTGCATACATTGTTGATCACCCAGATTCCTTCCCCAGCCCAGCAGACATCTACTCGGACAGCCTCTATGTCTGTAACAGCCTCACAGAATTCCTACCCCTGTGGAAAGCAAGAGGATTTGTTTCCGCGGATGGAAAACCCCTCCCTTCAGCCCCATTGCTCCGGCATGTTGGACAAAGCACAGGACAGGATATTTGGTGTCATTAAAGTCCGAAGCCACCACCGTTCCTCCCCACCTGGAAATGTAAAAGCCGATGCACTGGCTAAAGCAGGTTCCAGACATGGACATTTTTGGAACCCTCCCCCGATAGCGCCCCAGTGAATGCAGTTCAGGTCTCACAGACAAATATCGAAGATTTGGTGCAGATCCAGAAGCAAGATAGTAATCTCAGGGAGATTTGAAAAGGAAACTTTCCAACCCCATACGATAGGTTTAAAAATGCACTGACCACACATGACGGTGTGGTCCTAAGAGACACCCTTTATGTGGTTCCAGAACAGGACAGGAATCAGCTTATTTGTTTGTTCCGTGATAGTCATGGGCATCAGGGAATTGACCCCACTACAGCCCACCTCAGGCAGCTCTGTTGGTGGCTGAATTTAAAGTAAGATGTCACGCACTATGTTGAAAATTGCCTTATCTGTGCCCAAAACAATCCGGACAGATATGCGAAGAAAGCTCAGCTTAGCCACACCCGCCCCATTAATGGACCCTGGAGTAACCCCCAGATTGATTTTATAGGACCATTGCCCCCTAGCAGGAATGGTCACAAGTATATGTTAGTTGTGATAGACACTTTTACGAAATGGGTAGAAGCATTCCCATCTAGAACAAACACGGCAAAGACTACAGCTAAGATTTTAACCCACCACATTTTTACGAGATGGGGACTCCCCGCAGCATTGAATGCGACCAAGGTTCCCATTTTACGGGACGTGTCATGAAGAACGTCCTCACGATATTTGGCATTACCCAAAGATTCCACATCGCATACCAACCCCAGTCAAGTGATATCGTGGAGCGAATGAATCAGACCCTAAAAGCAACCCTCAGGAAAATGGTCCAACAAAACAGCACCACTTGGGATTCAGTCTTCCTTTTTGCATTAATATTTTTGCGTAACATTGTTTCGACATCCACAGGATACACCCCACACACTCTCATGACCGGACGCCCATGAAAGGCACAGAATTTTTATTTGACCAGCCCCGAAGTGACGGCCCTCACACACGAGAACGCAGTAAAACAATTAATAGAGAATGTAAAAACGGCTCAGCTAGCAGCCGCAGTAAAATTAGGCACCAGGAAGAAACAGAGCAAGGCCTGTTTCGACAAGACAGTGCATGCGACTGAGTTTGATGTAGGACAGCAGGTCATGCTCTCCATTTACAACCCCAGCACGTTCCTGCCACCTAAGTATTCGGGTCCGTACTCCGTTGTGGACAAAGTAAGCTCCTCCGTCTATAAGATTAGGTACCCCAACGGGAAGACCGCGTGGTTTCATATTAACCAGCTCAAGGCATATGGCTTGCAGTCTAACCACGCACACCAAGTCATGCTCAACGCAGCAGACCACGCCCCACCCACAGCCAACGTATCCCTACCCTCCCCCAACACGTCCACCCCATCCACGGACTCAACCTCAACTCCACCCCCGAACTCTAGACTCCGCCCCGGAACGCCCACAGACAGCAGCGACAGCGACTGTGACACAGGCAATAGCTACAGCATGCCTCCCTACTATCCACATGCAACAGGACCCACACTCAGCGAATCTGAACACGATTCGAGTGATCCCTTCCTGATCACATTCCTTACAAGCCTCACCAAAGACCACCGCCCTACGATGACGACCCCGACTCCGTCCCCACAGAATTAGACACCACTATTTGGCACCATGACAATTCGTACATGCTCGTCCGAAACACACCATGCAGCTTTAGCAACCCTCATCCATTCAAGAGTATGGCATCCAGGAGAAGATGATGACATTGAGTCTGACTCCCAAAACGAGAACCCCTTTGCGACCCTGTTCGCAACTGATAACTGACGTGTCCAGGTGATGTTTTAAAAGGAACCGCTTGGGAGAAACGGTGTCCTTTCTGATGGAACCTGCAGCATGTTGTTCAATGTTTGTTCGTTAATGTTATCGTTAAGTGTTGTGTGTAAACTCAAAAGTTTTCACGGCCCCGCGTCACCACCCCCTTTGATGGCCAATGGCTGTTAATGAAACAAGTTTGTCCCAGACAATAGTTCAGAGGAACTAGTCTGTCGACAGAAAATTGTTAATGGTACACGTTTGTCCCAGACAATAGTTCAGAGGAACTAGTCTGTCGGCAGACAACAATCATAACTACTCTCCTGATTCGAAGGTAATCACGAGAGGCAGCCCCACGATGACCACATTCTTACCCGTTCTTGCCGGTTGCTCAGGCAGTGGAGAAACGGCATTGGTCTCTGCCCTGCCTGAGGACCCCCCTCTGGTCAACTACACATAGAGCACATACGGCATTGATCACCGTCCTACCCGGGGATTCCATCCAAATCTTACCAGCCCATGCGCACCCCAGTTTGGCTCGATTACGTACAAAATTCTTTTGTTTGGTTTTAGCAACCCTTAGGATTGCTTCCCTATGCTATTTACATCCTCAAACACTAGGATGGTAAATCACACAGGCTGCGAGACAGCCTGCAGTACGGCAGTATTCTCTTAGATGTCTAGTCCAAATATTTGGTTTAAAAAAAAAATGAGGGAATCACACATGGTGACCTTTATAAAGGGAAATTGGCACTAAAAGACAGACATGCTAACGTACAAGACATTAAACAAGATAGTAACGGAAACTATGCTTGATTCACAGAATTCCTGAAGGTCCAGGAAGAGAGAAGAGATGAAAAGGAAGAGAAGAGAAGAAAGAAGAGAACAATGAAGACATCATACGTGTTCTTCGTTATCATGATAATTTGTATTCGGTTACGTGCGAACGCGAACCCCCTGACCCCAAACCCCCCGGCCGTCAATGATTCACTTCCCCATAGCACCCAGAGCCCAGTGACAAGTAACAACACACCATCATGGTGTGATAGGTTTATAACATGTCATGACATGTCAGGTTTATAAAATTTCATACGTAATTGAATCCCTTTTAGCATTGGCGATATTCTGCAGCACCGTGCAGACTATCCGCATGAGAAAATGACAAAGGAGAGCCCACCGCTCTCGCACCCCGGTATACAGGATAAGATCCCCTATCTTCGGTTTTCAAATGGCCCCCGAACCCCTTGATCTACTATAAAGGACATTTGTTCGGCGTCATCTGAGAATAAAGACAACTGAAAGATTGTACAACTCTGAGCTTGACTGCCAAGCCAGAGGGAAATGTGAATGCTGCTATTATTTTTGTATTGTTAGGAAGTTAGTATGATTGGATGTTTAAGTGAGTGTAGATTATGGAAGATAGTTAGAGGTACTGTTTTTTTTAATGTTGTACTGCATGTCCTTGTTGTGACATAGCGCCATTTAGAATTGTCAGTTAAAAATGTCTTACATAGTTATGGTCAGTGTAGAGGCCATGGAAGAGTGCTCACTGGGTCAGGGAGTGAAGACGACGCAGTTATGTGATCCTTCACGCTTCGCGTTAGGGATCACAAGGAGGGAGTGTAGCCACCTGGGTTGGCCACTTCCTGACTAAAAATGGAGATCCGCAAAGAATGCAGGGAAATTCAGTCAAGCCAGGAAAAACAAGCAGGTGCAAAGTTTCCTGTGTATTAGAACTTGCAGAAACCCAGACAGCACTGAAACTAGCAACCATCCGCATATTAATGAGCAATCCCGGGAACAAGTGGAAACATTTAAGGTAAATAAGGCCAAGCCAGACTCCTCGGCGCCAGCAGGAGCCAAGACAAAGGAAGGTCAACGGACACTTGGGAACCGCCCAACGATCAGGGAACGGCTCCAGTATTGGAGAAAGAGATCCAAGTGATCGGAACGTAGTCCAATCACTTGGAACCAGATACGTGGTCCACCCAAAAGGGCGCGAAGCCCCTGGGGACTATAAAGTAGAGTCCCCAAGTTCAATTCGTCTTTCTTGGCAGGGTCACTCAGCAGCTCAAAACAATCCTTGACAGTGACGTGCCTAGCCGCTACATCAACCAAGTAAGTCTCCAGTCAACGCATGCTACGAGATAGGCACTCCTAGCTACCAGTCTATACCAGCTTTGAATCCTGCAGACTCAGAATCGAACAAAAGGCCATTTGTTCCCCTGACCTGGTGGGCCAGTTCCAAAGCTAAGTATAGGCCTTTTAGTGTTAGAGATAGTCTAGTAAGGAGAGTTTTATGCATGAGTAATGATTGACTGTGTATAATAAATGTGTTTTGATTTGAAACTTACTAACTGGTGTATTGAGTTATTGATCAGGACTTGAACTTGAATCTCGTGGTGGTATCCTAAAGATACCTGGCGACTCTAGAGTAAAGGTTATAGATACAGAGCAAATTAAGTAAAGACACAACGAGCAACAAATTAAGAGCCAACCAAAGTTAGCAACACCAGCAGATGGTGTTTCACCTTTACACAGAGGGTAGTGGGTGCCTGGAACTCGCTGCCGGAGGAGGTGGTGGAAGCAGAGACGATAGTGACATTTAAGGGGCATCTTGACAAATACATGAATAGGATGGGAATAGAGGGATACGGACCCAGGAAGTGTAGAAGATTGTAGTTTAGTCTGGCAGCATGGTCGGCACGGGCTTGGAGGGCCGAAGGGCCTGTTCCTTTTGTGTGGGTGCTTTACTTTTCTTTGTTCTTTGTTCTAAGACTTCCAGGTAAGTGCAGTTCTTGTCACTGGCCTCCAGATGGTGCTGTACACAGGATGCTCAGGTCAGTGCACCTCTGCCTTTCTACCACCAGGTGGAGCTTTTGCCTCCCTGTGAGAACAAGGTCCTGGAGTTTAGCTGTTTTTCCTTGCCTGATTTCTATACAAATCTCTGGCAGCTTTATCAGAAATGCTCCCACCTTAAGCTTCAAATCTTCAGCGCTTCCCAGACCCTGACACACACAGTCCGAAGGTTACTGAACTTTGGTAAAACTTGTGCTGACACACTCAATATTTCTTTCCCAGATCTGTTGGTGTCTGTGCTCCTTTAACACAGGAACATCTTCACAGATTTGGTGACAATGTTTCTTAAAATCGTCCAGCACAAAGAGAAAGAAGGAAAGAGAGACTTCAGGGCCCTTGTTTGCTGGCTAATTAACAGAACTGAACAAAAGATTGCATGCTCCAGAAGACCCGCCTTCTTCCCTGAAAGCTTCTGACTGGCTTCAGGAACCATAGGCCCCGATAGGAGAAAGTTGAACATTTTATATGCACTGATTGCCTGCTTGCCAAGTCTATCAAACAACATCACAAATTCTGCCACAGAACCTAAAGGGGGTGTTTCGGCCAACCCATATAAAAGGGAGTTTGTCCCAGTGTCCAAAGACTCCAATTTAAACAGAAATGCATATCAAACCAGACAGCAGAAAGCGGATTACAAAGGGAACATAGGTCAGACAGATAGTATCCTAACACCAACCTGCTCAATCTTTTGTTATAACTTGTTCAATTTTTCCTGATAAGACAACTCCGTCGTCCCAAGAATTAACCCAGTGGACATTCTCTGAACTGCCACCAATGCGAGTATATCCCTCTTTAAGACTTAGTATATGTTTTCCATGGTTCATAGGTTCATAGAATTTACAGTGCAGAAGGAGGCCATTCAGCCCATTGAGTCTGCACCAGCCCTTGGAAAGAGCAGCCTACTTATCCCCACACTTCCACCCTTTCCCCATAACCCAGTAACCCCATCTAACCTTTTTGATGAGCAATAAATCTGGAGCCAATTGGCAAGCAGTACTTTGTAGCATGTAAACTTGGGCCCTGTAAAATATACATCAGAGCTAGAGTCTCATTGTCTTCTAGTACCTGGAACAATGCACTACTCTCCTCAAAGTCTCAAATAAGATAGCTACTTGTTTAGTTGACTGTCAATCAAAGAAGCGGTTGGTGCTATACTGCTATGCCATAACCTCAGAACCTGTTTTATGCCTCCACATTGGGTCTCTATTTGCTGAATATATGCATGGTCCTGTTCCTGTTTCTTATGTTCTTGTGTTCTTATGACTAATCTTAGGAAAGGTTGACAAATATCATTAATTCAGTTTGAAACTTAATAAAAGGCGAACACTATTTATTTGCTCAGAAAGAATTTGCACTTGCAAACCAATATTGCAGTCCTGAGACTATCCTAAAGTGGTTTGCAGCCAATTAGTATATTTTGACGTGTAATCAATAAAGGTAAGATCAGTAAAGTCGCCATAGTCCCAGATGACAATAGGCTGCTTTTCCCTTTGAGGGGGAGAGCTGACTGGTGGTGATTTACACTGAGGATCACCGAACCTCAGGCGAGGGGCAAGGTTGAGAAGGCGGAGCCTTCATGAATAACCTCACTATTATATTGTAAGTTAGTGCAACAACCAATTTGCACACAACGGGATCCCTGAAATAGCAATGAGATGATAAGTAGCCAGGAAAGGTTTTGCGAGTGTTGGTTCAGGGATAAACATTGGTGAGCACACAACTTCGTTGATCTTCTTCAAATAATGCAATAGAATCTTTCACGCCTACCTGAAAGATCCGATCAGCTTAACATCTCATCCAAGCGTTCCTCAGTACTGCAATGAAACATGAGCAGTACTCCGTTCTCTGGAGCGAGCCTTGACCCCACAAATTCTGATTCAAATCCAAGAGCTAGAAGCTGCACTAAAAACAGAAAACATCTGAAAATAATCAACAGGTCAGGCAGCACCTGCGCAGAGAGAAGCGGAGTTAATGTTTCAGGTCAAGGATCCTTCACAGCAATTGAGGATAGAGAAATATAATAGGCTTTGAGCAAGTGAAAGGGAGGAGGCAGAACAAAAGCGAAGGTCTGTGATAGGGTGGAGGAAGGGAGGGATTAAATGGCAAAAGTTTTTGTGGCAGAAAACCCAAAGAGAGTGGTAATGGGGTAGGTAAAAAACCCAAAAGATGTACCTAGATGAAGTGTGAATGGCTGGATCGCAGTTATTCAAATGAAAAGTAAAGAAATAAACCAGAAAACACCAAATTTGTGGTGTGCAAAACAAAATGAAGGCAGAGGTTATTAACTAAAATTGTTGAACTCTATGATGAGTCCAGAAGGTTCCAGAGTGGCAAATCGAATGTTATTCCTTGCATTGAGCTTCAGCAGGACTAGGGCACACAGGTCAGAGTGGGAGGAAGGTGGAGCATTGAAATGACAAAAGACAGGTGATGCGACCATCAATTCACACGAAACAAGGAGTAGAAGTAAACCGTACCTCGAAGGGGACGGACTCGTCCACCGCGCGCATTGCGGCTTTGGCAATGTCTGCCTTGATGCAGCTGAAGGCCTGGCAGGCCTTGGCCGCCAGTGGGAAGGTGGTGGCCTTGATTAGTGGGCGGGCTTTGTCCGCATAGTTGGGGACCCACTGGGAGTAATATGAAAAGAACCCGAGGCATCTTTTCAGGGCCTTGGGGCAGTGGGGGAGGGGGAGTTGCAGGAGGGGACGCATACGGTCAGGGTCGGATCCTAGAACCCCATTTTCCACGACGTAGCCGAGGATGGTTGTGCGGAAAATGCATTTCTCCTTGTAGTAAGTAAGGTTAAGGATTTGGGTGGTCTGGAGAAATCTTTGGAGGTTGGCATCATGGTCCTGCTGATCATGGCTGCAGATGGTGACATTGTCCAAGTACGGAAATGTGGCCCGCAGACCATACTGGTCCACCATTCGGTCCATGGTTCTTTGAAAGACCGTGACCCCATTGGTGACGCCGAAGGGGACCCGGAGGAAGTGGAAAAGGTGGCCGTCTGCCTCAAAGGCCATGTTGTGGCGGTCCCCCGGGCGGAACGGGAGCTGGTGGTACGCAGACTTCAGATCCACCGTGGAGAACACCCGGTAGTGCGCGATCTGGTTAACCACGTATGCGATCCGGAGAAGGGGGTGCGCATCGAGTTGTGTGTACCGGTTTATGGTTTGGCTACAACCATCCGGTTCTTTTCCCCGGTCCTGACGACCACCACCTGAGCTCTCCAGAGGCTATTGCTAGCCGCAATGATCCCCTCCCGCAAGAGTCATTGGAACTCGGACCTGATAAAAGTCCTGTCCTGAATGCTATACCGCCTGCTTCTGGTGGCGACTAGCTTACAGTCGGCGGTGAGGTTTGCGAAGAGCGGGGGAGGGTCGAATTTTGGTGTCGCGAGGCTACATATGGTGAGTGGGGGTAGTGGCCCGCCGAATTTCAGGATCAGGCTCTTGAGGTTACACTGGAAATCCAGCCCCAACAGGAGAGGAGCGCAGAGGTCAGGGAGTACATATAGCTTAAAACTGGCGCACTCGGCGCCCTGTATTGCTAGGGTTGCGGTAGTGCACCCCCGGATCTGCACCAAGTGCGACCCAGAAGCGAGGGAGATGGTTTGGTGTGCCAGGAAGATTGGGGGCAAGCAGCCTCTTACCATGTCTGGGTGAATAAAGCTCTCCATGCTCCCGGAGTCGAACAGGCAAGGTGTTTCGTGTCCATTTACCTGGACGGTCACCATCGAGCTCCGGAGGTGTTTGGGTCGTGACTGGTCCAGGTTGACTGCGCTGAGTTGCGGGCAGCCGGTGTGGACGGAGGTGATGGGGTGGTCCCAAGATGGCTGCCCCCTTCAGTTGCACATGTCAGGCGGCGTTGCAGATGGTGGCCCCCATCGGTCGCACGTGTCAGGCGGCGAGGAAAATGGCATCCAAGATGGCGAGCCCCACGAGTCGCACGCAGTGGGCCGCGTGGGCGAGGATGGCCAAGGTGGCGGCCCCCGTGAGTCGCACACGTTTTACGGGCTTGAAGATGGCTGCCTCCACGGACAGCACGAGGCCGATGATGCGTCCGGGGGCGGAGCCGGCAGGCGAGCTGCTACACTGCGGGATCTGCGGGCCTGAGAGTCTGAGGGTCGGGCCTGCGATTTTGAGGGTTAGGACCTGGCTAGGCAAACCTTAGCAAAATGTTGTTTTTTTCCGCAGTCGCTGCAATTCACGTTCCGGGCCGGGCAGCACTGCCTGGGGTGCTGTTGCTGGCGGCAGAAATAGCCGGGTAGCCCCCCGTGTTGGCCGGGCAGCTGCGCGCCACAGGCCTGGGGTACTCTTTGGTCGGGGCTCCACAAGGAAGTCGCATGATCAGATGGGAACGCGTTGAGGCTTTGGAACACTACTTCCAGGGAGGAGGCTAGCTTTACCATCTCTTCCTGGTCTAGGGCACCCTTCTCGAGTAGGCGCTGCCTCATGTAGTTGGATGGGACTCCAGCCACGTAGGCGTCCCGGACTATGAGGTCCATATGTTGAGTGGCCGTAACGGCCTGGTAGTTGCAACTTCGCACAAGGATTTTGAAGTCGCGTAGGTACTCCTCCAGCGATTCCCTGGGGTGTTGGCGGTGCATAGTGAGGAGATGCCGCGCGTACACCTTGTTCACTGGCCTTACATATAGGCGCTTCAACATCGCGAGCGCGTCTGCGTAGGTGGAAGCTTCCTCGAGTTGAACAGAGATTCGATGGCTCACCTGGGCATGGAGGAGGCACAGCTTCTGATCGTCGGAGACGGAAGGCGAGGAGGAGGCTGCGAGGTAGGCCTTGAAACAGCAGAGCCAGTGCAAAAAAATCCCTTTCGCCTCCGCGGCTTGCGGGTCGAGTTCCAGTCGGTCAGGTTTGAGGGCCGATTCCATTGTGGTGTTGTAGCCGATTAAATTGATGCGACCATCAATTCACACGAAACAAGGAGTAGAAGTAAACTGTGGCTTTAATCGACTACAACAGTGCCTGCCTGCGACTGCTCTGCTACTGCGAGTCGCCTACAGGGCTACTGCTCTTTATACCTCCCCTCAAGGGGAGGAGCCAGGGGCAGAGCCCACAAAGGCTCCAACATGATACATCACAGGTAATACCTTACAATGGTCCATAGGTGGAGCCCTCATGGGCAACAGCGTGATACAGTTAAGAGTACCCCAGTTAATTCACCATTCACCACAACAGGGAGCTCAGGCTTCAGCTTGCAGTCTGAAACCAGGAGCTAGAAAGCTGTGCATAGGTTTGTCACAAATGAACAATAAATCAGGAACAGTCTGGCATTGAGTCAATTCTATTACTTACATTTGGTCCTGGTGTGCGGACTACCTGCATTGGTCAATTAGTGTAGCTCTGCATAAATATTCCAATAGCTGAAAAGTTCCCTTCGTTTTTATCCACTTTGGACCTCAGAAATGGTGCAAAGCTAGGTATTGTAACAGCAGAGTGTTGTAATTCCGATAGAATAGCAATTCAGTCGGATTGCCACTCCGCTGAAAAGTACTTAGCTGGAATCCAGGCAATCTTATCTCACCCAGCCTTCCAACGCAGGCCAGGCAAGATCTGTTCAGTGCAGCTTGCTCCCGGGTTGAGAGCAACTCAGTCGCAGATAAGTAAGCCACTCCACCTTTTTTACAGCACTAACTTCTGTAAACCAGGTTAGTTTAAATGTCCAGCCAGGATTAAAGGTCTTTGACAGACCAGGGAGAAGGTAAGTGTATAAGGTAAGTGGGTAGGATTTGGGATGTAGGGATGATTGGATTCAGTCGGGTGGGTTCTGGAGGTGGTGTGAGCAGGTTGGCAATTGGGCCTTGGTGGGGAGTCTGGGGTCTGGGGAGGTTGTTGCCTGTCAGGGCTGGTGAGGGCGGGGAGGAGACCGGTGGGGGTTCAGGGATTGGAGGGGGTTAGTTGGGGTGTGAGGGTAGCCCCACTGTGGGTCAGGGGTATGGGGAGAGTTCCGTGGGACGGGGGAGGGTCGGTGTCTGTACAGTATGTCATGGTATACATCAGCATAACATGGTGCAATCACACACACACTGACACACTGATGGACATACAGTAGGACCAACCAGCATACACAACATCGTAGCCAATCACCAGTGAGAGCACACGCACTATAAAGATAGGGGACACCACAGTTCCTGCTCATTCTAGCAGCAGCCAGCTCAGAGCACAGAGCTCACAGCCTGCCTCTCAGACATTCACCATGGGCTGAGTGCCTCGCCTAGATAGTGATAGGACAGGGTCCACAGATTAGCTGGGAATACACGTACCCAAGCTTACAGTATGTTATTACAGTTGAGTTGTTAATAAAATAGAGTTACACCATCTCCAGCCGTGTTGACCTGTTTGTAGACTAGAACACCCAACACGACACAGTAGTTACCCAGAAGTAGTTTTATTTCTTCTGATTTTTACAGGGTAACTATTTTTAAATTTAGAATACCCAATTCATTTTTTCCAATTAAGGGGCAATTTAGCATGGCCAATCCACCTACCGTGCCCATTTTTGGGTTGTGGGGGGGCGAAACCCACGCAAACAAGGGAAGAATATTTAAACTCCACACGGTCAGTGACCCAGAGCCAGGATTGAACCTGGAGCCGTGAGGCAGCAATGCTAGCCACTGTGCCACCTTGCTGCCCTCTACAGGCTAACTATTGAAGTAACACGGCCAGAACCATTTGAAGTTTGCAATTTAAATTGCAAATTTCAGATGGTTACCGGTGCTAGGCAATTGCCCATCAGAAGTTTGCACTTGCTGGGCAATTGCAGTGCAAACCTCACCTGGGAACCTCCAGGGCTGGTAGTTTGTGGGGATGAAACCAAGGGTCCCCGAGGGTCACCCAGTTCATCTCATATTGTCCTGGAGCTCGGAGGTTACAGAAGCAGAAATCACTTCAAACTAGTGGACGGGTAAAACATTTATTTAAAAGACCAGTAAAATTTTAGCCTTCGTTGTTAAGAGATGAAAGTTATATAAAGTTTTGATTAAATCACATTTTGACTAGTGTGGTAATTCTGGGCATCACTCTTCAGGAAGGATATATTGGCCTAGGCTTGTGTTCTGTAGAAATTTAAATTGTGACACAATTAAGGTACTTAAGGTGGAATTCAATCCAGATAAGTGTGAGATAATGCATTTGGGGAGGACAAACAAGACAAGGGAATAAACAATAAATGGTGCAATACTGAGAAGTGTCAAAGGGCAGAGGGATCTTGGAGTGCATGTCCATAAATCCTTAAAGGCAACAGGACAGGTAGATATGGGAAGGGATTCTCCATCGGCAGGCTCCTATACTTTGCTGGCAACGAATTTCCCTACGGCGAGGTGGTGGCCACAGTGGGAAATCGCATTGGCCGGCTGCTGGAACGAAGGATCCCACTGTCTGTTGGGGGAGAATCCCGGCCAAGGTGTTTAGAAGGCATATGAGATACCTTGGTCGTATTTCACAGACCCCCCGCCGGGTCGGTGAATCGCCGGGGGGCAGTGTGAATCCCGCCCCCGTCGGCTGCTGAATTCTCCGGCACCAGAGATTTGGCAGGAGCAGGAATCGCGCTGGCAGCGGCCCCCCCGGCGATTCTCCGGCCGCGATGGGCTGAGTGCCCGTCCGTTTTTTTGACGGTCCCGCCGGCGTAAATTAGAATAGGTCCTTACCGGCGGGACCAGGCAGTGCGGGCAGCCTCCGGGGTCCTCGGGGGGGGTGCAGGGGGATCTGGCCCTGGGAGGTGCCCCCGGTGGCCTGGTCCGCGATCGGGGCCCACCGATCCGCGGGCGGGCCTGTTCTGTGGGGGCACTCTATTCCTCTGGCTGGTGTGGTCCTCCGCGATGGCCGACGCGGAGAAGATCCCCCCCCCTGCGCATGCGCTGGGATGACGCCAGCACACGCTGGCACTCCCGCGCATGCGCCAACTTGTGCAGGCCGGCGGAGGCCCTTCGGCGCCAGTTGGCGTGGCGCGAAGCCCCTTCCCCGCCAGCCGGCGCGGCGCAAACCACTCTGGGGCTGGCCTAGTCCCTGATGGTGTGGAGGATTCCGTACCTTTGGGGCGGCCCGACGCCAGAGTGGTTCATGCCACTCCTCGGCAACGGGACCCCCGCCCCGCCGGGTACGGGAGAATCCTGCCCCTTATTTTATCAGCCGAAGCATGGAAAATCAGAATGAGAAATTATGCTGGAACTATTTGAAACATTAGTTATGCCAACGCTGATGTACTGCGTACAGTTCTGGACATCACCTTACAGGGAGGATGTGATGGTACTCGACAGGTTGCAGAAGAGATTTGTAAGGATGTTGCCACGACTGAAGATTTTTAGCTGTGAGAAAAGATTGCAATTAGAGTTGGGCCATTCGAGGCTGATATCAAGAAGCACTTTTTCATACCAAGTTTAATGGAAAGCTGGAACTTTCACCTCCAAAAAGTTGCTGAAGCACGATCAATTGAAAATTCCAAAACTTAGAGAGATAGATTTTTAAATTAGTATTGAGAGATATTCCCTGAGTTTTTTTCTTTTTCTAGTATGATGCTCTATGAGCGATATGAAATGAAAGGTGGGTAAATGGGGTTAAGATACCAATTAGCAATTATTTAATTGAATAATGGAACACATTGGTGTGGCTAAATGACCTGCTCACATTCTCGCATTACTATTAAAAGGTGGAATATTTCTGGGTTAATCTTTCTTTGATTAATTCCATCGGAGAGAGGGGTCACAGTATAATTGACTCCTATCTTATTTAAACAGATTAAATGTGATGCAATGATTTAGAATTCTGTCAGTGGTGGAAAATGGTATTTAAAAGTTCACGGTTTTAATGCATCACAAAATGTTGGATGAGATTTAATGAAATGGGTACCTCTGGAATGTATTGCAGTGAAATTCTGTTATTTGGTGCATTAACAGAACAAAATCTGGTGCTATAAAATGCTGCACAAATCTCTGGAGAACCATTGAGAATAATTTAACACTGCTGATAGCAGTGAACATTACACAGTTTCAGGGGGCAAGATTGGATAGTGGCCGAAAAGAGGCACAGAGATTGTGATGCATGATTAATCACTGCTTGTTCCTTCCAATGCAGGCAGCACTTAATTTTGTGCTGCCTGCTCATCATGATTGCAGCCTGCACCAGCATTAAATGCAGCATTTGGCAGTTCCACACCTGCAAGGCTAGCATCATATAAACCTAATCTGTACCTCTTAAAGAGGAGGCTGCAGCAGGAGCTAGAAGTGGCTGGAGAAATGTGTCTGAGTCGGGAAAACACTGAACAATGGAGCACCTAGGGTGAAATCTTGCTCCATGGTTCTGTAAAGCAATGCTGGAAACCTTGGTGCAGAAGGTGTACAGGAAGAGAGAGGTCCCCTATCCACAGAGGACTAGAAGACACTCCAGCCAGACACTGTGGAGGCTGGGGGAGGAGATGGCTTTTGCAATCAATGCGCACAGTACAGCCCCGAGGACCAGGCTGCAGTGCCGCAAGAAGGTTAATGACCTCCGGGTCAGTGAATGCTTCTTCAAATGTCATAGCCTAACAAATGAACCTCATATTGCTCAGTTCAAACTGTTGCCACCCTCTTCCCTAAAATCACTTACCTACCAATAATCTCTAGCAACCACAACATCTTTCTCACTCTACTTCACCTCTTGTTCACACACTTAGCAAATCGCACATCCATATGTCAGATATTCAACCTTGATAGCCACATCATCCAAACACTTTGCACCACATTCATTGACACACACCCTCTCGCTTGGAGATCATGGTGATGCTCAACTGAAGAATACAGCACCTATCTGGTGGGGTACAGACAAGAGCTGCATGTCCTTATCCTGATAGAGGAGGCTGTGCTCACTGTCTTAATATACACACAGGTATATGATGATGCACAGACAGGCAGTGATTGACACACAGGATGACCAGTGAACACACAGAACACAGCAGCCAATCACCAGACAGGACACGACCACTATAAAGCCAGAGGGCACTAGTTTTCCCGCTCTCTTGGGATCCAGCCTCTGAGACAGTCAGAGCCCATGAGCAGCAACTAGAACATACACCATGTGGTAGTAAGATAGTCTGGTCAGGTTAGCCTCAGGTCTCCAGTCAAGTCAGCATAGTGTCAACCAACAGTTAAAGTATGTATGATAGTTAAGAGTTCAATAAAATCGAGTTGCATTTCTTCAAGTGTTGGAAGCCTGTCTCTCTCACTGCTGCAGTAAACGCAGTCCTCGCAGACCCGGCATACCCAACACATCACTCACTGTCAGCAGAACATCTGTGGCTGAGGCCATGGGCATGGTGTGGTACAGTAGAACATCTGTGGCTGAGGTCATGGGCATGGTGTGGTACAGCAGAACATCTGTGGCTGAGGCCATGGGCATGGTGTGGTAATATGAATGTGAATAATATTGTATGCAATTAGCAATGCAACCTCCAATCAGCTGGTGGCGTCAGACCTTGGTCACATGATGTGGGAGACTCATCAGTTGGTAGTAAGACGTACACAAGGACAGTCGCACATCGGGTAGTTCTGATGACTGTTCCGGTCACTGTCAAGGAGCATTGAGAAGTCCAGCTGCAACCTCACACACAACTTTGTTCAGGGCTTGGTGCTCATCCTATCCGTTTTTTGAAAAATGTTTTTATTTACGATTTTACTTATTATACACTATACATTTGGTCACGATAACTGTGCCGGTTACATGTACATGTCATTTTTCTCTTTGTCGATCCTTCCCCACCTTGGATCCCCCACTCGCCCCCCATCCCCCTCCTCCGTCTCCTTCATTCGTTGTTTCAGGGTCCTTTCCTGGGCTCTTCACTGTACAATTGGCAGTTATCTGCTCTATACATGTGAGCGGCACCCTCCCCTTACCTCCCCCCTCTTTTGTCATTGGGCCTCCCCCCTTTTCTTCTCCCCTCCCCCAATCCTCGCTTCGGTATTCCCTTGGGGGTTCCTTTTCTTGTGGTCTTGTCCTCGGCCCCCCGGCCCCTGTGTCGGTTGTTTTCTGGCGGGGGAGGCTACGGGAAAAAGGAGGGGGACTCCTTTTTCCCGTAGCCTCCCCCCCCCCCCCCCTCTTTCCTGTCTGCTCCCTGTGGTCCTGTTGGCTCCCGTGCGTCCTCCCCTTCCCCTGCTCTACTGGCTGTTGGCTTTGAACAGGTCTTTGAACAAGTTGGTGAATGGCCTCCATGCTTTGTGTAAGCCATCCTCTGACCTTCGGAAGGTGAACTTGATCTTCTCTAGGTGGAGAAATTCTGATAGGTCTGCCAGCCAGTCTGCACTGTGGGTAGTGCTGCTGATCGCTGGCCAAGCAGGATTCTCCGGTGGGTGATTAGGGATGCAAAGGCAAGGGCATCAGCCCTCTTCCCATGAATAGTTCTGGATGGTTCGATATCTCAAAGACTGCCACTCTTGGGCACAGCTCCATCCTCACCTCACAACCTTGGACATTGCCTCGAAGAAGGCTGTCCAGAACCTGACAAGTCCGGGGTACGCCCAGAACATGTGGGTGTGGTGGGCCGGGCCTCCCTGATACCGTTCACATTTGTCCTCCACCTCCGGGAAGAACTTGCTCATTCAGGTTCTTGTCAGATGCGCTTTGTGTACCACTTTCGGCTACATGTAGCTTAGCCTGTGCATGAAGAGGTGGAGTTGGCCTTGCACAGTGCTTCGCTCCAGATTCTCCACCCTATTTCCATCCCGAGCTCTTCCACCCATTTTCCCTTGTTTCATCCAGTGGGGAGAGCATCCTCTCTAATAGTTATCCAAACAGGTCCCCACAGTTTCTCTTCCCAGATTGCCCGCGTCCTGTAACTCCTTTTGCATTGTGCTTGTTGGGGTGCGTGGGTACGTAGTCGTCTTCTTGCAGAGAAAGTTTTTGACCTTCTCCCTCAGGTGTGACTCTTGGAGGAAGACCACGTCAGCTTTCATGTCTTTCAGGTAGGCGAAGACACTGGATTTTTTCATTTTTTCACTGGGCCATTAAGTCCCCTGATGTTCCAGGTGACTATCCTGAAGGAAGGATTTTAGTTTCCCCTCTCTTCTGCGGGATCAACCATACTTACCTTACGGATGCGCCCCTGCACTCTGGGGTTTCTCTTTGTTAGGGGGCCATCCAAAATGGCTAGGTCACCATTCTCACCATAAGGCCAGGCCCCTGCGCTCCGGGGTTTCCCTTTGTCCAGGGGACACCCAACATGGCCGCCAACTGTGTGTACATCCCTGTGGGTGCACCCCTGCACTCCGGGGTGTCCCTTTGTTTAGGGACCCTCCAAAGTGGCTGCTTAGGGTGCCATCTTGTTCCATGTTTCTGAGATTAACCTGCTGAAGCCAGTCTAGAGATCTTCCCCCTTATCGTTTCATTCCTCCTATCATTTTGATTCCTCCTTCTATCCCCCTCGCTGCCCCGCCCCCTCTTTTCCCCTCTCTTCTGCCTACCCCCTTGCCTCCCCCGTCTCTGTGTCTTCTCTCCGCCAGACGCTCTCTCCCTAGTGGGAGATGCGCCGTAGCCCCCACCCCCCCTTCTCTCATACTTCCAGGCTCTAGCTTTCCCGCTAGTGTGATGACCTCCCCTCCCAGGGTCGATCTGACCCCCTCCTATGCCAGCACTGCTGGTGTCCTTCTATCTCCTCCTCAGCCTTTTCTGCGGTCTGCTGCCCTCGCCCCTTCTTCCTTGAGCTGGTTCCCCTACCGTGGCGATGCAATCCCTCGGTGCCTTCCTCACTGCTGCCTCTCTTGCTGCCTGTCCAGACCATTTTTATGCATGAACTCGTCCAACTCGGGCCGCACGGTAGCACAGTGGTTAGATCCAGTGTCCCAGGTTAAATTCCCGGCTTGGGTAACTGTCTGTATGGAGTCTGCCCATTCTCCACGTGTCTGCGTGGATTTCTTCCGGGTGCTCCGGTTTCCTCCCATAAGTCCCGAAAGACATGCTATTAGGTCATTTAGACACTCTGAATTTTCACTCTGTGTACCTGAACAGGCGCTGGAATGTGGTGACTCGGGGCTTTTCACAGTAACTTCATTGCAGTGTTAATGTAAGCCTACTTGTGACAATAAAGATTATTATTATTATTATTATTAACTCTGCCGTGACAGTAAACTAATGTTCTTTGCCCTGAACCTGGCTGGGAATAACATCACAAATCTGACCTTATTCTTGTACAGGGCTGACTTTGTGTGGTTAGATTCGGCCCTGTGCTTTGCCAGGACTGCCTCTATGTCTTGATACATTCTTATTTTATGGCCCTCCCAGTTGCCCGCCTTTGTTTGCCGCGCCCAGGGAAGGATCCTTTCTTGGTTCTGATATTTGTGGCACTTGGCTATCATTGCTCTCAGCTGCTCCCCAGCCCTGGTGGTTTCGCGAAACTGTCCCTCCCAACAAATTTGCCCAGAATTTGGGCCACGTAGTCGGTTAGGTCCTGCCCTTGATCCCCTCTGGCAGGCCCACTATTTGAATGTTCTGCTGCCTCGACCGATTATCTTGGTCTTCGGCCTTCCCTTTCAGGCTCTCCAGGGTCACCACCAACCTCTTGATCTCGGTCTCCAGGGCGACGATTCGGTCACCCTTATCGGTCGACACATTTTCAAGCTCCCGTATCGAGCTCCCCAGGGCTTCCAACCTCTTCCCCATGAGGTCGAGCACCATCTGCATGTCAGCTAGCACCTTCGATACCACCACCTTGACTGTCGCCTTTATCTCGGCCTTGATGTCGGCCTTCATTGTTTTTAGATCCCTGGCTAGGAATATCTTCCATCCATCGCCTGGTGTGGTGGAGCTTGTTTTCCGGGTCGCTGGCCTCCCTCTCTCAGGGGAGGCCGGGGACTCCTCATCTCGTTGGTCTGCTGACCCGCTTGCTCTTCGTTCTTGTCCTTTGCCGCAATGCTGATGGGCGCATATCAGCTACATGTTCATCGAGCGGAACCCCTTTCGATTTTTGAAGATCGGCCTGTCACCTGGACCCGAGGCATGCCGGCGATGGCAGCGATCCCCGCTACCCGGGCATCCTAGTGGGCCCGGTCCACATTGAAATGGATGTATCGTGGCGACCAAGCATATAAGGCCTCCATGACAGCGCGGGCGCACTTGTGCACCGAGCTCTGAGAGATCCCGGACAGGTTCCCACTCTGCACATGGAAGGACCCAGTGCCGTAAAGGTTCAGGGTGACCATCACCTTGACTGCCACCGGGAGTAGGTGCCCTCCCCCATTCCCCTGCGGTGCCAGGTGCGCCATGATCTGGCAGATATGTCGCACTATCTCCCTGCTCAGCCGATCTCTTCAACGGCATGCCCAGTCCGGCAGGTCCTCGAATAACAGGCATTGCTGGTACTCATGAGGTCTCAGGCGGCGCTTCCTTTGCATTTCCTCCTTCTCCTCCTCGGCCTGTTGGGCAACCGGCTCTCCACTCTCAGAGGCTTCCTCCTGTTTCTGTGGGGCACACTCCTTTGCTGCAGAGTCCTCCACCTCTAGCAGCTCCAGCTTGTACAGCTGCAGGGCATCAGCCAGCGCTGCGACGAGTAGCAGAAAGGTCACCATTGCTGGTTGTATTCCAGTATCCATTGTCTGCAGGGGGTGAACGGCTGGCATGTTAGCATGGTACGTACCCCCAATGCCCAACCAGATCCACCGGGCTCCACAGTGGCCCCAGATGGCACTGATGACCCTGTCCCCGCATGTCCCCCGCCCCCCCCATTCCCGTACCACTGGCCCCATCGGTGCCCGGCACAAGGGGGGCCTCTGGCCCTGGCGCCCATTTATGCTGCCAAGGTACTGTCGGCTGGCATTGCTTTTGCTGCCGATATCCTCCATGGCCCCATCCGGTGCCCCCCTAGGGCTACTGTGGCCATTGCTCTTGGGTAGTCTGCATGATGCCCCGCTGGAGGGTGGTGGCCGGTCAGGAGTGGGGGTTGGTATGGCGGAGGGTGGGTTGTGGGGGTGGGGGCCGGGGTGCAGCAGTGCTGGGAAGGAGGGTGGAGGCTGGGGTGCGGGGATGGTGGGGTGCGGGCGCCCAAACAGCTGGTGTCGCTCTGCAGAACCAGGGGCGAAGGTGGGTGGTCAGTGGGATGCGCAGCAAGATGGCTGCCTTGCAGGCCACAGCATTGGCAGTCCAAGCCTGGACACTGCCCCAATCCCCTGGGGAGGTCACCCTGGCCACATGGCCCGCCCCCATCATCCTTACCCCCCTCCCACTCCCAGCCAAGCTAGTGTTTGGACCGGCAGCCCACGGTCAAGCCTCTCCATGTCCTACCCCCTCTCTCTCCCTCATCAGCCACAGCACCCGTTTCCAGATTTTTAAAAGCTCAAGTGAACCTTGCCATTGGGAATTTCCCCGGTGGAGGGGGGGCATGGCGGAGGCCACGGAGAGTACTGGTTCAAGCCCACTAATGATTTGCAAATGCCATTTACTGTACTTGCGAAGTGGAACGCATTGGCGCCGCTGTCGAGGCACTGTTGTATTGCGATTTGGCGTGAACCAGTCGCCCGCCATGATTTCGGCGGCAAAACCGATTCTCCGCTCAATCACCTTTCCCGATTTCGGTGTCGGCCGAAGGAGAATCCCATCCGTGATGTAATAGCGAAAATATAAATGGTCAGCAACCTAATTTTTCCAGTGTGGACCTCTTCAATTAAATCTTAAAATAATATTCTTCTTAAAGCTTTGTCTTGTACTTTTCTTTATTGCGTAAGTGGTTTTATATTTTGCAGGTTATTGATCAGTGTATAAATCTGCATGCATGTTGCTGCAGAAGTGTATGGTTGAACAAATACAAGAACTGCAAGAAATTCATTCATTATTAAAGAATTTATAAAACCTTGGACATGGGATGTGGTAAAATGCAGATGTTTCTGACAGTGTTTTTTCCCGAAGTACAATTTCTGCAATTGTGAGATCTTCCTAGATTCAGGAGGGAGACATTTCCCTTCTTCAAAACCAAAAGCCAGCCAGCTTCCTCTTTAGTTTCTATTTCCTCACCTCATTCTTCCTACCAAAATAGATCATAAAACACTTCTCTGCGTTAAATTTCTTCGACCACGTGTACCCTCCGTTCCACTGGCCTGCCTGTATCCTTCTGAAGTCCTCAAAATATTTCCCAAATTTTTTATCATCGCAGTTTTTGAAATTGTACATCTAAGTCTAAGTCATTAATATATCTCAAAGAAAAGTTGTCGTCTAGTACTGACCCCTGGTAACACCTCTGCATAGCTTCCTCCAGGCCAAAAATCAACTGTTCACCACTAGTCTCTTGTTTCTTCTCACTCAACCAACTTCATATTAATGCTGTCACTGATCCTTTTATTTCATGGGCTTCAACTTTGCTGACAAGTCTATTTTGTGGCACTTTATCAAATGCCTTATGGAACTCCGTATACAACACATCAACTGCATCACCCGAATAAACCCTATTACCTCATCAAAAAACTTCATCAAGTTTGTTAACCACAATTTGTCTTTAGCAAATCTATGCTGGTTTTCCTCAATTAATTCAACTTTCTTCAAGTGATTGATCATTTTGTTTGGATTATTGTTTGTAATCACACTCTCAGAACCAAGGTCAAACAAATTGTCTTATAACTGTTCGGTTTGTTCCGTCAACCTTTTGGAACAATGTTGTTACATTTGTACTTCTTCAGACCTCTGGCACCATTGCTGGATCTAAGGAAGATTGGAAGATAATGGCCACCTTTATTTCCTTCAGCATGCTTGGATGCATTCCATCTGATCTTGGTAAGTACAGACAGCCTTTCTAGTACCTTCACTTATCAATTTTTAGCCCATCCAGTATCTTAACTATCTTCTCTTTCCGTATACATTTGACAGGATCTTCTTGGTAAAAACAGATGCAAAGTGTTCTTTTAGTACCTCAACCATGCCCTCTGCATCCATATTCAGTTCTCTTTTTCATCCCTAATTGCCCCCACCCTCCCCCTTAATAAATGTTTCTCCTACTTCTGTACTATTTTATATGCCTGTGGAAAACATTTGGATTTTTGGATTCCCGGTTGTGTTACTTGCCAATCTCATCTCATACTCTTTTCCCCTCTTGTTTCCTTTTCCACTTCCACTTTGAACTTCCTATATTTATTCTGATTGTCACTTCTGATAATAACCTGATAGTTGTTATAATTCCACTTTTTCTGCTTCATCTTATCTTAGGGTCTTTTTTATCATGTGGGAAATTCTTTTTTTTTTTAATTTAGATTACCCAATTTTTATTTTTCCAATTAAGGGGCAATTTAGTGTGGCCAATCTACCTACTGTGCGCATTTTTTGGTTGTGGGAGTGAAACCCACGCAGGCACGGGGAGAATGTGCAAACACCATACGGACAGTGACCCAGGGCCGGGATTCGAAACGCAGTCCCAGTGCTAACCACTGCGCCATGTGCCGCCCTTTCATGTGGGGAATTATGGCTTTGGCTTCCCTATGTTATCCCCTTCTAGGAATGTATGTCAACTGTACTCAAAATATCTCCCTTTTAACAGCCACCCATTGTTCGAGTACATATTTACCTGCTAATCTTTGATTCCAGGGTGCCAGGCTGGCAGTGTCAAGGTGCCCGGGTGCCAGTTTTCCCATGCCAGGGGTTGGGCCTGGAGGAGGGGGTTCTAGCCCATAATAAATGAAAAATGAAAATCGCTTATTGGGTCAGGGTGGGCTCGAGGACACCAGAAGAGGTAAACTGGGTGAAGTGCGGGGGTCCTGAAGCCACTGTGGGGGCGCAGAGGAAGTTTGTAAGATCGGGGCTGTCTTTAAAAATGGTGCTGGATCAACAAGTAGTCTTCTCACTTAAATGACTTAAAGAGTGGCCTCGATGAGGAACTCCTCGTTGAGGCCAAAAAATGGCAAAGTGCTGTTGAATAATGAGTTTGAGTCCACTGAATCGTGCTCTACATCTTTCCCAGTAATTGCTGGTCCATAGGGTTCACCCAGTAGTGTAGTGACCTCCATTGTATCTTATCTCTAACCAAATAAATTTGTCCTTGAGCCCCTGGGACATCCTTTCTCCAGCACTGTAACTTTCTCCTCAAGAAATATTTCCACCCGTTCTCCTTTCTTTTCCAGTTGTACCCCAGTTTTGCCTTTTGTTGGTACAACATTATATTCTCTTGTGTCTTTCTGTGCCTAAAGCTAACTAACCTTACTTACCATGTTTTGTGTGGTTATTTACATTATAAACCATGAGATCTATATACTGTTCTCTTCCAGATTCCATGTTTTCATATCACTTATAGCACTTTGAACAAAGTTTGTGCAAGTGGTAGTGTCATAGAATTTTATTCATAGAATTTACAGTGCAGAAGGAGGCCATTCGGCCCATCGAGTCTGCACCGGCTCTTGGAAAGAGCGCTCTACCCAAGGTCAACACCTCCACCCTATTCCCATAACCCAGTAAACCCCACCCAATACTAAGGGCAATTTTGGACACTAAGGCCAATTTACCATGGCCAATCCACCTAACCTGCACATCTTTGGACTGTGGGAGGAAACCGGAGCACCCGGAGGAAACCCACGCACACACGGGGAGGATGTGCAGACTCCGCACAGACAGAGACCCAAGCCGGAATCGAACCTGGGACCCTGGCGCTGTGAAGCAATTGTGCTATCCACAATGCTACCGTCCTGCCCACTGTGTCATGTGAGAGAACCTTTAAGAACTGGGTGTTTATTAAATAGCTGTAGTGGATGTACCTTTAAGAAATGGGTGTTTACCGAATAGCTGCAGTGATGTCAGAGTATGGGTGGAGCTGGGTTGTCTGTATTTCACTTTAGCTTTTTGAGCAGGCAGCTACAGGGTGTTTTTAGAATTGTTTTGAGAGCTGGATAGCTGCAGGAAAAGCAAGCAGTTGTATAAGGATCTCTCTTCAATCTAAAGACGACTGTCTCCAGATCAATTGGGTGATTTCAAAGTGATAACTGCTCTCAGTAGAGAATTTAAACCTGATCTCTGTGTTAAAAAGGGTCTTTTGTCTTATGGATGTTGCAAGGAAAGATTAAGGGTTACTTATAGAATATTGTTTCTGTGGGGATGATTGGTGTTGATAGTTGTTAAGATGTTTACTGTGGATTTTTAAAGTGTTAACTGGTTTCATAAATAAACATTGCTTTAACTTAAAAGTACTTTAACTCTCTGTTGCATCCCACCTGTAAAGTAGGATCTTGTGCTCCCCATAACCACAATCTATTAAAAGTTGTGGGTCAGGTAAACTCTATAATGCACTTTGGGGTTCTCTAAACCCTGGCCCATAACAATTGGGGGCTTGTCCGGGATATAAGTCTATCTATTGGGTGGCTTAGTGAACTTAAAGACAGTGAGGGGTGAAAATATTTGTGGTTGCTTTTCAGGTGTGGTATTAAGTAGGGAGTGTGTTGTGGACATTGGCTCTTTCAGAGGCTCAGAGGTTTCTGGGGGTGGATAAGATCACACGCAGTACCTTACGAACAGAGACTTAAAAAAGGCTTTTAGATTTGGCAAAAAAATTGCAGTTAATGTTACCTGACAGCATGCGAAAAGAAGAGGTACTTACCGCGGAGCTGAGCATTTAAAATTGCCTGAGATACAGTCTGACTCATTGGAAATGGCAAAGATTCAGTTGCAGATTAAGCAACTTGAACATGAAAAAGAATTCAAGCAGCTTGAATACGATAGAGAGGAAAAAGAAAAAGAGCGAGAAAGAGATAGAGAGGAAAAAGAAAAGGAGAGAGAAGAAACGAGAAAAGAAAGAATGGCCCGAGAAGAACAAAAAGAAAGAGAAAAGGAGGTACAGATCAGGGAAAAAGAAAGAGAAAGGGAGGAAAGGGGAAAAGAGAGCGAAAGTTTGAACTTCAGAAAATGGCCATGAAACATAACAGTCAGTTAAAATTGGCAGATGTAAAGGGAAACGTACAGTTGGAGGATAGTGATGAGGATAAAGAGAAAGAGCATCATAGTTGAAGGCTTGGTGGGGATCTATTTAAATATGTCCAAGCATTACCAAGTTTTGATGAGAAGGAGGTACAGCCTTTTCCATTTCATTTGAGAAGGTAGCTAAACAAACGAAATGGACACCGGACATGTGGGTATTACTGATTCAAACATAGCTGGTAGGTAGGGCTAGTGAAGTGTTTGCATCACTATCAGAGGAGGTATCTGGGACATATGAGGAGGCAAAAAGATCCATCTTAGGTGCATATGAACTAGTGCCTGAAACCTACAGACAAAGGTTTAGAAATTTAAAGAAAGAACTTGGTCAAACTTACATGGAGTTTGAAAGGATCAAACAGAGTAATTTTGATAGGTGGATAAGGACTTTGAAAATTGACCAAACGTATGAAGCCCTCAGGGAAATTATACTTTTGGAGGAGTTTAAAAATTGAATTCCTGATGTAGTGAGGACTCATGTGGAAGATCAGAGGGTTAAAACTGCGAAGTTAGCAGCAGAAATGGCAGACGATTATGAATTAGTTTATAAATCAAAGCTTGGTTTCCGACATCAGTTTCAGCCTGTGAGGGATAGAAACTGGGGAAAAGCGAAATACTGAAGTGGTAAAGGTAAAGATAATCTGATGGGAGATAATAAGGAGAGTGTACCTCAGATTTAAAAGGAAATCCAGGAGGGTGGAAGAGACATGAAACGTTTCAAATGTTTTCACTGTAATAAACTAGGCCATGTAAAGTCATAGTGTTGGTGGTTGAAGACAAGCACTGGGAAGGCTGATGTGGTAAAACAGGATAAGACAGTGGGGTTTGTTAAAGTGGTAAAGGAAAGCCCAAGTGAAGCGAAGGAGGTGCAAAAGATTGTACAGCCTGATCAAGAGGTGATTGATAAGAAGGTGCCAGATCTCTTTAAAGAATTTACTTGTGTGGGTAAAGTTTACTCATGTGTATCAGGAGGAGCAGGTAAAGAAGTCACAATTTTAAGAGATACGTGAGCTCGTCAATCTTTAATGGTAAGAGATGAGGAGTTATGTAGTTTGTGAAGAATATTGCCAGAAAAGGTGGTAATATGTGGAATTCAGGGTGAGAAGAGTAGCGTTCCACTATATAAGGTAAGATTGGAAAATCCAGTGAAGAGTGATGAAGTGGTAGTAGGAGAAATAGAGAAACGATCTTGTCCAGGAATACAGTTTATCTTGGGTAATGATATAGCTGGATCGCAGGGGGGGGTTAAGCTTACTGTGGTTGATAAGCCAGTGGAAAATCAGACAACTGAAGTGATGAAGGACAAATATCATAGAACATACAGTGCAGAAGGAGGCCATTCGGCCCATCGAGTCTGCACCGACCCATTTAAGCCAGTCCTGGGATTTTTCTGGATTGACTTGTTGGGCTGTAAGGTCTGTTTCTATGCTGTAAATACTTTGTAGTATACAAGGAATGCCAAGGTTTCTCAAGGTAGAGTCAATGCAAAACAGAATGAATGATGCATCAAGGTTGGAAAAATAAGCAAGGACTTCAGACTCTCCACGAAGCTTAATTATTGAACGAGATTTGGGTAACACTCCCTCCCCTCACACTTGCCCCCACCTGCCTTTTGGACCTTCTTTGCAGGAGGAGAAAGGACTGATAAGCTAACTCAGGGGGGATAATCAGATCGGCATTAATTTCATGCTCCTTAAACCGTGCAAGGACCAATTAAAATGCTCATTAGAGTGCCATCTGTCGGAAATTGTATAAATTTTAACATATTGATGTGTAAATGCATCTTGAAACAAAGTGAATACAGAATGGCGTTTATGAGAGGAAAAGTTAAATTTGTGTTTACAAAGTCAAGAGGATGATTGCTTTGCATCTGGTTTGAGGTTTGAGCCAAATTTGACTTCAGGCCTTATTTAAATCCTGCTGCCAATGTCTGCACAATACAAGTTTGGTCCTTTGCAGCTTGCTGGCTTGGAAACACAAGATACTGTCATGATATTTAAGCAGGAGTAGGATGCCTCAGGGGACATGGGGAGCATATCCCAGGAAGTGGTGGGATGGGAGCATGGGATTCCTCCAATGCACTGGTAACAATCGCCCCTAGACATTCCATGGCATTAACATCCTGGGGGTTACCATCGATCATAAACTGCACTTGACTAGCCATATCCATACTGTGGCAGTAAGAGTAGGTCAGAGGCTGGGAATTCTGCAGTGAGTAACTCACCTCCTAACCTCCCCCAAAGCCTATCCACCATCTTCAAGGCACAAGTCAGGAGTGTGATGGACTATCTCCACTTACCTGGGTGAGTGCAGTTTCAATAACACTCAAGAAGCTCAACACCATCCAGAAGAAAGCAGCTGCTTGATTGACGCCCCATCCAAAAACAATTCACTCCCTCCACCACCAACAAACAGTAGCAGCAAAATGTATCATCTGCAAGATGCACTGCAGGGACTCACCAAGGTTCCTCAGATAGAACCTTCCAAACCCACAACTGCTGCTATCTAGAAGGATAAAGGCAGCAGACACGTAGAAGCACCATCACCTGGAAGTTCCTCTCCAGGACACTCACCATACTGACATGGAAATATACCCCTGTTATGAGGTCATGTTGTGGCTGTACAAAACTCTGGTGCGGCTGCATTTGGAGTATTGCGTGCAATTCTGGTCGCCGTATTATAGGAAGGATGTGGAAGCATTGGAAAGAATGCAGAGGAGATTTACCAGAATGTTGCCTGGAATGGAGGGAAGATCTTATGAAGGAAGGCTGAGGGACTTGAGGCTGTTTTCGTTGGAGAGAAGCAGGTTAAGAGGTGACTTAATTGAGGCATACAAGATTATCAGAGGATTGGATAGGGTGGACAGTGAGAGTCCTTTTCCTCGGATGGTGATGTCTAGCACAAGGGGACATAACTTTAAATTGAGGGGAGATAGATATAGGACAGATGTCAGAGGTAGGTTCTTTACTCAGAGAGTAGTAAGGGCGTGGAATGCCCTGCCTGCAACAGTAGTGGACTCACCAACACTAAGGGCATTCAAACGGTCATTGGGTTGACATATGGGGCACGATTCTCCGATGCCACGACTAAGTGCCCACGCCGTCGTGAACGCCGTCGAGGTTCAAGACGGTGCGAAACGGCCCGGTCTCGACCGATTCAGGGCCCGAAAATGGGCTAGGAACGGGGCCGCGAGAACCTCGGGGGGGGGAAGGGGGGGGGGGTGGTGCGAGAGCAGCGTCATCACCGCGCAACGCCCGAATGACACGGCGCAATCCGCGCAAAGAAGGACCCGGAGTAGAGAAGGAGAAGGAGTAGAGATGGTTGAGCCCCGACGAGCCGCACCGAGGTTCCGGGAGACGGACCTGGACACACTGCTAGATGAGGTGGAGAACAGAAGGGCCACCCTCTGCCCAAGACGTGGGCATCGCCAGCCATCCAGCGCGGTAAGGCGCAGTTGGCGTGATGTTGGCACTGCTGTGGGGCAGACCCCCCGGACCAGGGAGCAGTGTCGAAAGAAGCTGCACAACCTCACTCGGGCTTCCAGGGTAAGTGCCATGAGGGTGCCCATGGGACACCCCCCCCCGCGGGCACGAGGGGGGGAAGTGGGGTGGGGGGGGTCAGGGGGGGTTGTGGGGTCAGGGTGCACAACGATTTACTCGACCCACATGAGCCCCGGGACCCCCCCTGGAGCGATGCCATGGCGTGGCTCCAACTGTCTGCTGAACCAGCATAAATGTAGTTTATATGTGCACGCCCTGATGATACCCACCTAATTGTGATGCTTTATCCAACCCCCCCCCCCAGGACAAGACAGCTCACAACCAACGCGAACGCTTGAGAACCGGAGGGGGTTCCCCTGTGCTGCACCCGCTAAATGTCCACGAGCAGAGGGCCCTGGACCTCACTGGGGGATCCGCCACCCGGGAGGTCGCGACATGCCAGGTCGGAGACGCAGAAGCAAGTGAGACAACCCTGCATGTCCACACCCCCCCCCAACCCGTCATCGCCCCCCTCACACTCATGCCACTGCACCCTCGTTCCCGTCCCCCCCTCACACTGTGCCCCCACCACCACCATACACCCGGCCCACCGTGTCTAACGAACCCCGTATCGTTGTGTTCCCCAGGGCCAGCCGCCGAACGTCCAGGGACGTCTCGGCCAAGACACAGCCGACCATCTCCAACCTCAAGCGCACCCGGGGACGCACGCCAGAGGGTGGCAGTCGGTCAGACAGGAGGGCCATCCTCTCAGTATGGGACGCAGGACGGGGACACTCAGACCACAGTCAGAGACAATACTGAGGGGCACAGGGCGGACAGTGCTGAAGACGCACACGCACGGCCACACACCCCGTGGATTCACCTGGAGGTCAACATGACATGGCCCGAATGCAGCTTGCGCCGGGCCATGAGGGGGAGCAGTACACACAAGACTTCCTAACGGACGATGACCTCAAGCTAGCGGCACTGCTGTCTCCCACACCATCCACCATCGCAGAGACACTCACCTCGGTTGGGCAGATGAGTGATGAGGCTCCCGGGTCACGGTCTGGTGCGCACCCCACATCTGACCCGGTACAGCAGTTGGAGTTTGGGGGCAGCCGAGGGGCTGGACGGTCGGAGGGCAGCCCAGGCCCAGCACACAGCTGCCGCCCAGACGGTTCCCGGGTTCCTGGATGTAATTGACCCACCCGGACAACCGATGTATGTGGATATCGAGGGATTGAATAACGGGATGAGGGCCATCTTCCAGGACCTGCAGACGCCGTTGGAGAAATCCATCTGCGTTCAGGAGCAGGGAGTGGTGCCGCTCATCGCAGCCACACAGGCCGACACCGCACGGGTGGCGTCCGCGGTGGAGGCAATGGGTGAAACGGTTTCGGCCATGGGTCAGGTTGTGCAAGGCGTTGGGCTTCACATGCACGCGTCATCCATGGCCCAGGAGAGGGCTGCCCTCTCACAGGTAGCCATGCGCCAGAGCCAACACGACATTGTCACCGCTCTCCGGGCCCTGGCCGAGTCTCACCATGCCATGGCCCGGTTCCAGCAGGCGATGGCACAGTCCCAGCAGTCAGTCGCGGAGAGCATTGACCGCCTGGCGCACGTGATGGATGGCGTAGCGCACTCACAGGTTGAGGTTGCACAGTCCCTGGCAGGAATGTCGCACTCCCTGGGCTCCGTCTCTGCGAACATTCGGACCGTGGTCGATACCGCTGCAGGCCTCCAGGACTGGCAGCGCCAGGTGTCAGTGGTGCGACGGGGCATGTCTCTGATCGCATCTCCATCCCACAGTGAGGCCCGGGGGCCACCAGGCTCCCCGAGGGAGGAGGTGGTTCTGGGGCCCGTCCCGGTAGCTCCAGCAAGGGACGTCCCGGTACACTCGGACGCCCCCCGTTCCGTCCCTGGCGCATCTGGTGGGCAGCGGGAAGGTCAGGGTGGCACAACGCCATCCAGCACGCCTGTCGAGCAGCCTGGTCCATCGAAGACGGGCCGCACCAGGAAACTTGTGCTGACGGGGAGCCATGTCAAAGGGCGTGATTCTCAGCAGTCCACCTCCACTCCTACTGTACCATCTGGGAACACGCCTAGACATAGTGGTAGGGCCCGTAAGGCAAAAGAAGTTAGGCACATAAGAAGTTGGCACGGATGCAGGGCACAGTTTAGTTGTAGGGCATCTGTATGTTAATCTCACAAATAAACTCACTGTTGAATTTGACTTGTAAGACTGTGTGCTATGTCCGGTGCCAGGGGGCTCGTGAGGGTGCCCGATTGGCGTAGTGGTATACGAGCGGTTCAAGGTCTGTTCCGGATGTGCTGTCCCTTTCCCCCCTGCGTCCTAAAATCGGATACCATAGTCCTCGGCACACCGACACCAGCCACCCCACGGGCATGTGGTGAAATATCCGTCACGAAGGCTGTGACCACCGGAGTGCATGGTTCAGCCATAGCCATGAGTCAGACCTCGGCTGGCGAATCTGAGCACACAGCTCATCGCAGAGCGGGCTGTCATCATTCAACATGGCACTGATCACACCCGCTTACCCAATCATCAATGTTGTGCTATCCCGTAGTGCCGCAATGGTAAGGTGATGTGGAATTGGTGCCGTGAACGCAGTGCGGGGGTGCGGGGGGGGGGGGGTGCTGTGTGGTGCCCGTGTGCAGGACTGACGGTGCAAGTGGCAGTGTTCAGCGAATCCCTCCCCCGCGGTGCGTGAACCGTGCGGCCACCAACGCGTCGCGTGCCCGCTGTCCTCGACGGTGCCGTCGTGCAGCCTCCTGGATGTAACCAGCACCCGTGCAGTGTCTGTGTCCTGCGCCCCTCACCCCACCCAAATGCGCGCCATCATCCTCCTCGTCCGCATCCTCCTCTTCCCCCTCCCCCTCGTTTGCGTTGGCTCCGGTGCCGTCGGGTCCTCCCTCCGACTCCTCCACCAGGGCATCTCCCCTCTGCATGGCTATGTTATGCATCGCACAGCAGACCACAACCATGCGACTGACCCTATCGGGCCGGTACTGCAGGGCCCCTCCGGATCGGTCCAGGCATCTGAATCGCACCTTCAGCAGGCCGATGCACCGCCCACCACACCCCTGGTTGCTGCATGGGCCTCGTTGTATAGGCTCTCCGCGTTGGTCTGAGGCCTCCGTATTGGCGTCATCAGCCATGACCTCAACGGAGAGCCCCTGTCGCCCAGCAACCAGCCCCTCAGCCGGGGGGGGGCACCCATCGAACATTGCGGGGATGAACGACTGTGCCAGAATGTAAGCGTCATGCACACTCCCGGTGTACCTTGCACACACGTGCATGATCTTCATGTGGGGGTCGCACACCACCCGAATGTTCATGGTGTATGCGCCCTTTCTGTTCAGGAACACTTCCCTGTTGTCTGCAGGCGGGCACATGGGGACGTGCACACCATCGATGACACCCTGGACCATCAGTAAGCCGGCCACCTTGGCGAATCCACGTGCCCGTGCTTCCTGATGTCTTCGGTCATTTATGTACCTGTCCGTGATGGCATACAAGGCGTCGGTCACGGCCCTGATGCACCTGTGGACCGATGCCTGTGATATCCCGGATAGGTCCCCGCTCAGCGCCTGGAAAGAACCGGTCGCATAAAAGTTTAGGGCCACTGTCACCTTGACGGGGACTGGTATCGCGTGTCCTCCACCCGTTCCAAGTGGTGCGAGGTGCGCCACGAGGTGGCATATATGTGCGACCGTCTCCCTGTTGAACCGTAGTCTTCTCCTGCATGTGATGTCCGTTAGGGCCTCGAATGACATTCTGTCACGGTACACCCCCGGCCTTGCTGGACGCCTGTGGTGTGCTGGCACCACCATCAGTGGATCCTCCTGCTCCTCCTCCTCCTCATCCTCCTCCCCCCCCCAAGCACATCCTCTGCATTCCTCGCCGTCCGGGGGTCAATGTTCCCCTCGGCATCTCCCTGGATGTTCCGGGCCTGAGCGCCTGCGGCCACTCCGCAGCCATCCCCTCTGCTGCAGCAGCAACCGCTGCATCTGCAGCCACTGTGGGCCGTCTGACTCTACGTTGCCGGATGGCAAACTCCAGAGCTGCAGCTCCAACCACGGCAGTGAACATCGCTGTCTGGTTGGCATACATGGTGACCTGCAGGAGGGTGGTGGGGGGCAGAGAAACGACATGTTACACGGAGGTTCTTCCACACCTCGCCAGCCGGGTTGCATGGGATCCCTGTGTGTCCCGGTGGCCTCGTCGCGCTGCAGATATGCAGCCAGCCTAACACCTGGTCACTGTCTGCGTCCAACGGTCAGTTCACACCGTCCTCCTCACCAGTGTGCCACTCGCCTGTGCCCATCAGCCACACGCAACCTGCGGCCGTGTCCTCGTCACCGTCCTGCCATATCAGGGCGGCTGACATGTGGCATCCGCGGATGGACAATACCATCTACACTCTCCCTCACCCCCCTCCCACCTACACACTCTCCCTCACCCCCCTCCCACCTACACACTCTCCCTCACTCCCCTCCCACCTGCACACTCTCCCTCACCCCCCTCCCACCTGCACTTCACTCCCTCACCCCCTCCCACCTCCACACTCTCCCTCACCCCCCTCCCACCTACACACTCTCCCTCACCCCCCTCCCACCTACACACTCTCCCTCACCCCCCTCCCACCTGCACTCCGCTCCCTCACCCCCCTCCCACCTGCACTCCGCTCCCTCACCCCCCTCCCACCTGCACTCCGCTCCCTCACCCCCTCCCACCTACACACTCTCCCTCACCCCCCTCCCACCTGCACACTCTCCCTCACTCCCCTCCCACCTGCACACTCTCCCTCACCCCCTCCCACCTCCACACTCTCCCTCACTCCCCTCCCACCTGCACACTCTCCCTCACCCCCCTCCCACCTGCACTCCGCTCCCTCACTCCCCTCCCACCTGCACACTGTCCCTCACCCCCCTCCCACCTGCACTTCACTCCCTCACCCCCTCCCACCTCCACACTCTCCCTCACTCCCCTCCCACCTGCACACTCTCCCTCACCCCCCCACCTGCACTCCGCTCCCTCACTCCCCTCCCACCTACACACTCTCCCTCACCCCCCTCCCACCTGCACTCCGCTCCCTCACCCCCTCCCACCTCCACACTCTCCCTCACTCCCCTCCCACCTGCACACTCTCCCTCACCCCCCCTCCCACCTGCACTCCGCTCCCTCACTCCCCTCCCACCTGCACACTGTCCCTCACCCCCCTCCCACCTGCACTTCACTCCCTCACCCCCTCCCACCTCCACACTCTCCCTCACCCCCCTCCCACCTGCACACTCTCCCTCACTCCCCTCCCACCTGCACACTCTCCCTCACCCCCCTCCCACCTGCACACCACTCCCTCACCTGCTTCCCACCTGCACTCCGCTCCCTCACCCCCCTCCCACCTCCACACTCTCCCTCACCCCCCCCACCTGCACTCCACTCCCTCACCCCCCATCCCACCTCCACACTCTCCCTCACCCCCCCCCCCACCTGCACTCCACTCCTTCACCCCCCCCCACCTGCACTCCGCTCCCACACACCCCCTCCCACCTGCACACTGTCCCTCACCCCCCCACCTCCCCCCCCCCCCCCCACCCCCAACCCCCCACCCCCCGTTGGCCGCAGCGTTCTCAGGGAAGCCGACCCGGTCTCCAGGAGCTCTGGAACAGTCCGCTCACCTCCTCACTGCTCAGCGTCAGCCAGCACGACTGGCTGACGACTTTATTTACCAGGTGTGAATGGCGACGGCGTGAACTGGGGTCACGCCATCGGGACTTCGGCCCATCCGGCCCTGAGAATAGCGGGGGTGGCGGAGAATCGCCATTTTGGGTGTGTCGGGCGATTCACCGGACTGCGCCGCGCAGAACTCGATGGTGCCGATCTCGCCGCTTGGGTGCATCGCGGGAGGGCGTTGGACCAGCGTCACGTGAAAAAATAGCGCCCCAGCCGATTCTCCCAAACGGCGCGGCATCATAGAAGGGAATAGTGTAGATGGGCTTCAGAGTGGTTTCACAGGTCGGCACAACATCGAGGGCCGAAGGGCCTGTACTGCGCTGTAATGTTCTATGTTCTGTGTTCTAATCCAACTGATCAGAACATCTTTGTACTGCGGAAGGAACCGGGAGCAAACTCACAGACACAGGGAGATTGTGCAAACACCACACAGGCAGTCACCCAAGGCCGGAATTGAACCCGGGTTGCTGGTGCTGTGAGGCAGGAGTGTTAACCACTGTGCCACCCTGCTGCCCTTCCCACCATGTCATGCAAGCCGTCCCATTGTGCCAATATGCCAAGAAGTGAGAGAAGGCAGCTGCACAGCAGGAGGTGGAGATTTTATTCCAGATAAAGGATATCAATGTTTCTGGCTGCCTTCACATAGCCTTGCCACTGACTGTAGAATTCCTGGAATTGCCTCCAGTTGTCATAAGGCTAATGAGATTCAGGTGCTCCACTGATGGCAGACCCAGGGCTATCCTGAAACTCCTGCTGCTTGTTACTCAGCAGCACGTCCAGGCAGGGCTGCTGGTTCCCCCTGCTTTGGGACAAGCTCTGTATACTTCCCGTCTCTGAAGCCTGCTCATCATTGCCACTTGCACAGAGAATGTGCAGACAACCTGCTAATTTGTTCACCTCCCATAAAATTCAGCAGGCCGGGCACACTGCTGCTTCAAGTGTGTTCTTGACACAGAAGTGACCCTGACATTGGGTTTCAGATGCTCATGACAGAATTTAACCCTCGAAGCTCATGCGCAGGTACAAAAAGTAATCATAAAGGCGAATGGAATCTCCACGGGCTGGAGTACAAAAGTGATATTTCAGTTGTACAGAGCCTCAGACAACATATGGCAAACTGCATTCAGTTTGGATCAACACACCGTAGGAAATGTTTTGCATCGGGAGATGGGGAACACTGCAAATTCACTGGAGGCTTGAAGGTTTAAATTAAATGAACAGGTTGCATTTACTTGGTTTACATTCCCTTGAGTTTAGAAGGCTATGACACAATCTAATCCTGCCAGATAAAGAGAAACTATATCCTCTGGTGGGCTATCCAGAACAGGAGAACATAAATCACAAAGATTGGTGCCACTGTTGCTATTGAAGGTCTAACGTTCTAAACAATAGGTGCCACACTTTCAACGACAATAGCATGGCCCCCATGATGACAAGAGGATGGGCATGTAGCATGTGTGCCAGAAACAGTAAGAGTAACCGGAGTGTGACATCAAACAACTGTTCCAGTTCATTTGACACATCCTGTGGAGACTTGAACCACAGCAGATCCCCTGAATGCCTTTGTTAATCATTCGCAATTGAACATACATTCAGATGCCCGAGGGACTTTCCACTAGTGCTATGTAAAGGGACAGGCATCCCACTTACAGGACTTAATTAGCTTTTGACTTAGTTCGCTGCGGTAGAATTTGTGGGAGCACTGTGGATTGTTTTTGGAAGTTTTTTGGTGAGCTGGTACATCCATTCAGGAAGGTTAAAGGATTTGGTTGCCCATACACACTAAGTCTGCACAAGACATGTCATTACAGTACCTCTGGGTCTGCAACATGGCCAACAAATGGAGCAGAGGCTGTAGAGAGGGGAAACTCTGCATAGAGGGAGGAGGAGTGTTCCGCACAGAAGGCCCTGCTCACCATAGGTTTTCAGGGAGTACTTCTCATACCTCTACCTCACCTAGAAGCAATGCCTCAGGTGACTCCGATTCAACAAGGAGGTAGTAATTGTACACCTGCTTCAAAAGGACTGCTACCTCACAGCAGGGAACGTGCTCCCAGATTCACAGCTGCAGTTGGAAACTTTTGCATTACTGAATCATTCCAGATACGAGTGACTTATATGACGATTGTCTCTGAGTACACCATCCATCAATCCATCCAATAAGTGACAGAGGCCCTATATACCAAGAGAGCCGATTGCACTCTGTTCTCTCCAAATAGAGAGTAGCAGGAAGGTTGGGTCTGTGGTTTTGTCAGGGTAACAAGATTGCCAATGGTTCAGTAAATCATGAATTGCTGACAGTTAGCTCTGTGGGCACTATGTGTCACCTTTGTGGTGCAGAACTGCAGTGGCTGCCATTCCATTAATAAGCAGTTAGAGTGCGGCCTTCACAGCCCTACTCTCATGAGGCCACCTTGGGATGAGGAAGAGACAGGATGAGAGCACCTGTTCAGACTAAGGCTGGGATTTTCCATCCCCAACACCAGTGGGCATTGTCACGGGCATGATGACAATATTTGGAGAACTGTTAAAAGTCAGCGGCTCTCCACAATTTCATGTCCCACTTGCAATGGTGCCCATCGATGTTTGGGCCGGAAAATACCTGCCTTAGTTTCCCTTAAGGGAACATCCCTTATATGGGCGGTACGATAGCGCAGTGGGTAGTACTGTTGCTTCACAGCTCCAGCGTCCCAGGTTCGATTCCTGACTTGGGTCACTGTCTGTGCGGAGTTTGCAGCTGCTTCCCGTGTCTGCGTGGGTTTCCTACGGGTGCTCCGGTTTCCTCCCACAAGTTCCGAAAGACGTGCTGTTAGGTAGTTTGGACATTCTGAATTCTCCCTCTGTGTACCCGAACAGGCGCCAGAATGTGGCGACTAGTGGCTTTTCACAGTAATTCATTGCAGTGTTAATGTAAACCTACTTGTGACAATAAAGATTATTATTATATTATTATTATTATTACTATTATCCCTTCATCACCAATGATCCACCATTTCCCAAGGCAGTGCCTTAGCAATCCTAGTAATCCTTTGGAGGAGGAATTGCTCATCTGCTGTGACAAAACCCCTTTTGAGATCCAGAGCCATGGCAGCAGGAGTCTGAGCCTGGACAGCAGCAAGCACGAATCCCATGACTTCAGTCTGAGTTTCCACTGTTGCACTGAGATGGAGGGAAACTTCTACCTCTGCTGTAGTGGAAGCTGAGACCATGGCCAATAGACATGCATCATGGGCAGGCCGGCCAGTGCTGTCACGGAGTTGCTCACCACCAGCCATTGGAAGGGCTGTGCTCCAATCTCTGCATTGCCCTGTGCAAAGTTGGAGTCAGAATCCTCCATGCTCCTGCATAGTCACTGCAGGTAAGTCTGGCAGTCCTGACAATACACCAATCATCTCAGTGTGCATGGTCATCTGCATTGTCCTGCAGGCCAGCCCATCAAAGTCCTCTGCAGGAGATCTCATCTGGTATGTGACATGTGAGCTACCCTAACCCTTTCCCACCCCCCAACCTGCCCCCGGCCTGGCTGCAGCCCACTCAGGCCCGATTACCCACATACAGATCCTGGCTATACTACCCTCTAATATTTGTGCAGTGCTGCTATCTGAGCTAGTAGCTGAGTGAGTCAGATAAATTGATGTTGCTCTCACTCTTCTTCCTGAGATTGCTTGGGTTTCCAGAAGCAGAAAATCAAAAGGACCAAGTTGAGGAGCGGAGAGCGGAAAGTAAGAAGTATGTGCAAAACAATCAGCAGCTTGCACTTCATCGCAGAAAGCAGGATGAAGATGAGCTGGGAGTTGAGAGGGTACTAAGGCAGTAACATGCCATCATCATCAATGTTCTTGATGATACTCGATGCAATCGACTCCCTAGCAGTGACCCAATGATCTCCGTGGGGCTGAGATGACCCCCGTGTGCCTGTGCCCAACCAGTTCTGACCTGCTCACTGTGGTGTTCTTTGTGATTCTGTTATCAGGATGGATGTTGTGTTCACAAAGACCACAGAAGCTAAGTTCATTAACAAAACTAACATTTATTGTCATGATATGCTGACACGCAACCAATGGGTCATCAGAACAGGACACAACCAATGGGTAATCAGGACACCCAGAGGTGGTATAACCACAAGGGGGCACTTAAAATGATATAGTGTAGATTTATTTGTTCTCAAGGGCAGCACGGTAGCATTGTGGATAGCACAATTGCTTCACAGCTCCAGGGTCCCAGGTTCGATTCCGGCTTGGGTCACTGTCTGTGCGGAGTCTGCACGTCCTCCCCGTGTCTGCGTGGGTTTCCTCCGGGTGCTCCGGTTTCCTCCCACAGTCCAAAGATGTGCGGGTTAGGTGAATTGGCCAATGATAAATTGCCCTTAATGTCCAAATTGCCCTTGGTGTTGGGTGGAGGTGTTGAGTTTGGGTAGGGTGCTCTTTCCAAGAGCCGGTGCAGACTCAAAGGGCCGAATGGCCTCCTTCTGCACTGTAAATTCAATGATAATCTATGATTAATCTAGGACAAAGGTTCGGCACAACATCGTGGGCCGAAGGGCCTGTTCTGTGCTGTATTTTCTATGTTCTATGTTCTACATGACCACTATAAAGAGGACAAGGCACACAGGCTCTGCCTCTTCCACTGGCAGAAACCTGAAGCGCAAGACAGGATTGATTAACAGCAACATCACACCCTAGCACGTAGTTAGAGCGAGCTTGTATAGTTAGCAGAGTAGACTGAGTTACTAGAGTCAGATTAGCAGAGTGTCAAACTCATTTAGGAGCATTGTTAATCACTCAATAAATATGTTGAACTTATCTCATAGTTTGGAGCATCCTTCAGCAAAGCCTACATCAAGTAGCAGCTTATGTTACTCGAAGTAACATAACACAACATGGTACAGGAGTGACTCCCTAGTTCAATCTCCCTAGTTCAACTCAATAAGGTCAGAGACAACCAACTACCAAATCCAGCACGATGGACAAGATTCAGGCTCCTCATCAACTCAGGACCACCAGTAATCTTAGTGCTAACTGGCGTTCGTTCAAGCAAAGATCCGAACTATACGTGGAAGCATCCAACCTAAATGGCGCGACCATGCTCGGAAGATAGCTCTTCTACTGACCACTGTAGAAGGGCAGGGCAAAACGAAATACCAAACCATCCTGAAAAAATTCGACAGCCACTGCGAAGTGGACATGAACAAAATATTTGAGCGTACATCTTTAAGCAGAGGATGCAAGGTAAAGATGAATCCTTCAATAGTTATCTAACTAACCTTAGACTGCTAGCACAATCCCGCAACTTCGATGACATAACTGACTCCAGAGTGGACTCCAAATCATTTTTGGAGTCCACTCTGATCCTCTGCAAGAGCAATTGCTGAAAATCAAGCGCATGACCTTAAAAGTTGCTATTGAAACGTGCACTGTGAATGAGCATTCAAAAAATCGCTCCTCATAATACAAAAATGCTGAGAGTGAAAAACAAGCCTCCTACGAGGCGGAGAGCGTTCAGGCCATCTCCCGGATGCAGCGCCTCTACATCTCTGACGGCAGCCATTTTGCACGCTCCTCCCAAGGCCCGGCGCATGCGCAATACAACCGGGAATACGAAGCGGCCGAGAACCGCATTGCGCAGGTGCAAACGGTCGAGAACGACACCACGCATGCGCAACGATGCACTGAGCGTCATGACACCCACATCATGATGTGTGCAAACTGTGGCACCGCCCACTTTAGAAAAAAATGCCCTGCAAGAGGCAAACGCTGTTTACACTGTGGGAAACTTAACCACTATGCAGCCCTGTGCAGATCTGCACTACAAGTCAGGAGTCAGCGACCACAATTCAGGCAGGATCACATCAGAAGTGAGCAACACCGAATGCATGACTCTGATCAAGGTAGTGCTTCAATCCAGACGACGAATACCTGGATAACACATACTGAGTAGGCATCATCACCAAGTGCGAATACGCTACACTGGGCACATCGCAAGTCCGGTCAATCCTTGCCGTGGATTCCGAGGACGAATGGAACACAGTGATGGATGTCAACCAATGCCCCATCCAGTTCAAACTGGACACAGGTGCCTCCGCCAACCTGATCTCGCAGTTGGACTTCACAAGAATCAAGAAGGCTCCCCAAATCATTCCAGCTGCCTGCAAACTCCAGGACTACAATGGCAACGCAATCACGGCACTGGCGTCCTGCCATCTGACAGTGTCCAACCGACACATAGAGACAAGCCGACGCTTCGAGATTGTTCAACAAGTCCCTGATAGTTGCGCAGGCCTGCAAGCAACTGAACCTCATCGAAAGGGTCTACACCATGACACCGTCTCATCCGGATCTTCAGGCCAGCATTGACGACATCCTGACCCAGTACCCAGATATCTTCAGCAGGATAGGCACACTTCCGTACGAGTACAAGATTCTACTGCGGCCTGACACCAAACCAGTGGTCCATGCACCATGAAGAGTCCCTGCTCCACTGAGGGAGCGACTGAAAGCAGAGCTCACAAGCCTACAGAAGAAAGACATCATCTCTAAGGTCACTGAACCAACCGACTGGATCAGCTCGATGGTGTGCGTAAAAAAGCCTTCGTGGGACCTACGCATCTGCATCGACCCCAAAGATCTAAACAAAAACATTATGCGCCTTCGAGTGGAAGAAGGAACACCAGACAGAGTGGTTGGAGCTGAAGGCCAAGCTCACCACTGCACCCGTCCTTGCATTCTTTGACCCAGACTGGGAAACTAAGATATCGACCGATGTGAGTCAGGATGGCATTGGGGCAGTGCTGCTACAAAAAAACGACACATCATCATGGGTCCCAGTAGCATACGCGTCACGCGCAATGACACCGACTGAGACCAGGTACGCGCGGATTGAAAAGGAGTGTTTAGGTCTTCTCACTGGCATCCTCAAATTCCATGACTACTTCTACGGCCTGCTGACATTTACTATTGAGACGGATAACAGCCCTTTGGTCCACATTATCCAAAAGGACCTGAATGACATGACGCTCCGATTGCAGAGGATTCTGCTCAAACTCCCGAGGTACGATTTCAATCCGGTGTACACGCCTGGCAAGGAGCTCATCATTGCCGATGCATTGTCCCACTCTGTCACCTCACCGAGTGAGCCTCTGGAGATCATCCAACACATTGAATTGCAGGTGCAAATGTGCACAAGCACTCTCCCTGCAATAGATGAAAAGCTCGTTCTCATCAGAGAAGAGACAGCCAAAGACCCCCTGTTGCAGCGAGTCATCCACAACCTCAACAATGGGTGGCCGAAAGGGCAATGCCCTCAATTCTACAACGTCAAGGACGACCTAACGCTGATCAATGGCATCCTGCTGATGATGGACAGAATAGTGATCCCGCTGCGTCTCCAGTGCAGGGTGCTGCGGCAGATTCATGAGGGACACCTGGGCATAGAAAAGTGCAGACGCAGGGCCCGACAAGCCGTGGCATCAAGCAGGGCATCACGGACATGGTCCTGGACTGTGAGACCTGTCAGAGGTTCCAACCAGCACAGAGCAAGGAGACGCTCCAACAACACGACCTGGAAACCTCTCCATGGTCCAAGGTCGGCATTGACTTATTTTACGCGAATGGTCGCGACTATATCCTACTCATTGATTACTTTTCGAACTATCCGGAGGTGCTGAAACTGTCCGACCTCACCTCAAGGACCGTCATCAAAGCGTGCAAAGAGACATTCCCGAATACCGTCATGAGCAACAATGGCCCGTGTTTCCACAGTCGAGAATGGTCCACGTTTGCTAAGAGCTACAACTTCAGCCACGTCACCTCCAGCCCGCACTACCCGCAGTTCAACGGCAAAGTCGAAAAGGGGGTGCACATCGTCAAGCATGTCGTTCCGCCTCCGACATATACCTTGCACTACTAGCGTACCGGGCGACTCCCTTATCAACTGGCATGTCACTGGCTCAACAGCTGATGACCAGGGACCTGCGAACAACACTTCCAGCCCTACACCTGCCCAACCCAGATCACCTACGACAAAAGATGCAACAGCTGCGCAACAGTCAGAAACAGAACTATGTCGCACATGCCACTGATCTGGAAGTGCTATCCCCAGCAGACACTGTCAGGATCAAAACACCTGATGGTGGTGGTCTACCCCGGCTGTCATCGTTCGGCAGGCCGTGCCCAGATCCTATGTGCTAAAAATGTGTGACGGCACCATTGTTCGCAGAAATCGAAGGGCACTGCAGAAAATCATACGCCCACAACCAATTCCCCCTCCACTTCCACGTGTTGAAGTGCCACCTCCAGACACCACAAACCACGAATCCACCAGTCGTGCCTCCCACACACCTATCAAGACACCGGCATCCCCTCCGCCACCTCTCCAGCGGTCATCGAGGATCAGATGGAAACCCCAGAGACTGGACTTATGAACATTTGTTTTTGTTATGTCCACTGTATACACCAGTCATTCTTAACACTGTCAGCCGTAGCTCCCGTTGCCACAATAGACAGGCACATACACGTGTATATCTTTAAAAAAAGGGGGCGATGTCATGATATGCAGACACGCAACCAATGGGTCATCAGAACAGGACACAACCAATGGGTAATCAGGACACCCAGAGGTGGCATTACCACAAGGGGGCACTACACGCCCACTATAAAAAGGACAAGGCACCCAGGCTCTGCCTCTTCCACCGGCAGAAACCTAGAGAGCAAGACAGGGTTGATTAACAGCAACATCACACCCTAGCACGTGATCTAGAGCAAGCTTGTATAGTTAGCAGAGTAGACTGAGTTACTAGAGTCAGATTAACAGAGTGTCAAACTCATTTAGGAACATTGTTAATCGCTCAATAAATACGTTGAACTTATCTCAGAATCTGGAGCATCCTTCACCAAAGCCTACATCAAGTAGCAGCTTATGTTACTCGAAACACAACATTTATTACACTACTTATTAAAACTCGACCACTAACTCCTATGGTAAACAATAATCTGGTAATTTACAATCTACTAACACTTGTCTCTACACTCTATCTGTAACTGTACTCTACACTCTTGAGACCCCTCCTCTGCACTCTCTCCAGCCCTCTCCCAGAAGCCTGCGAGTTCGTGCTTCATCTAGCGCCATCGAGCGGTTAATTATGATATGACATTAACCCTTTGTATTCTGAACATTTCACGTACTGTCACACTCCCTTCTATCATATGCCACCATGTCTTTCAAGAGGGAGGGAAGGATACCAGATATTGTGTAGTGTTTTGTTTGTGTTATGTTTCTTCTGTAGCCAAATAGCTGGAGGTATGTGGAGGCTGTGAGAGTTGGAAGTGAGGCTGGTAGCAGTAGAAACTGTGTGAGGGTGAGGTGAAGTATCTGACTGTTCGCCTAAGTCTTGTTCGGCAGTGCTCCTGGGTGAATGATGTGATATGGTGCATTGAGCGGTGCAGAGAGGGTAATGTGGTGGGTAGGAGATGTCATGTAAAGATGCATTCAATGACCGCGACCATCCAAAGAGGGTTATTGAACTTCTTAGAGAATTGCTACCATGTGTTCAAGGCTAGATGCCTTGCATTGCCCTCCAGGATCACCTGCTGCTATTTGGGGATGTTCCTTGAAGACTACCTGGCCCCATGTAGAAATCTGGCTTTTCTCTTTCTGTTGATTTCCAAAACCGAGGCTTCCAGCGCAGTACCCGTGATCCTGTGAGCTCTCTCCCTGGCATCTTGCGCCATTTGTTTTGTTTCACCTTGTCGCCAGCTGCAAAATTGGCAGCCAGCAGCTACTTCCATTCAGTCAGCACAACTCTCCTTTAAGAGGAGCGGACTGTGTCTCTAAAAGCTGGAGGGTAGCTGGAACACTTGCGAACCTCACACGCTATTAGGCCCCCAGCTGAGTGTGCAGCCATCCAGCCAGCAGTCTGGTCCTGCATGGCTGCACACTATAATCAGGCAAATCAGAGAGTAATACAAAGTTTAAGTGCTACTTGCCTCAATGTGACCGGCTGCAGGTTGATTCAAATTGTGAGCCCCGTGCTCAAAATGTGTGCAGTCGCATTTGAACGCCATAATCTTTAATTTTATGCAAGGCTAATTAGGAAAGAAATTAGGAACACTTTTTTGCACAAATGCTGGTGAAAATCCTTTCACTCTACCCCCAAAAAGGTTATGGATACAGGGAGAACCATTTTCAAGACTGATATCAATTTTTCTTAGTTAGGAATATCAAGGACTGTGGAGCTAAAGGCGTATAAATGTAATGGGTTGAAACATTTGCCAAATATGAATTGGGATCACGATTGCCCTCCTTTTGTTTGCAAAATTTTAGGAAAGTGAAGCATGTATGTTGAGATTGTTTTCATTCCACTATTTAAAAGTTGATTTAATTATGCCATGTTAATTACGATTACTAGCTGAGGGACTGCGTACAGATGCCAAATTTAAAGTTCATAGCAAAATGTCACAAAACTGGTTTAGCTGGGTTTCATATGAGCAGCTGTCTTACTGCTGTCTTTACCAATGCAGATGTAATCTTCTGGATACATTGCCAGACTATTAACTTTATGATGCTGATGTTATCGCCAGCTGGAGCTTATAAAAAGCTGGTATTATAGAAAGTGATTTTAGTGGTTACTTTCACAGTTAAAGGTATAGCCATGGTATTGTCAGACTTTACAGCTAAGCCTCTGCAGTTTGCAGCAGATTACCATAATATCCTGCATGTTGAATCTACATTGTCAGCTGTCCAAGAAAGAGTTAGGCGGTGACAGCAAGGGTCATTATCTGTTTCTGTGTGTCGGACATCTATCTGCTCCTCCATCCCGTGTGCAACAGGTAGCTAACCTACAAATAAATCTTCTGAGGTTGTCATTTAATGATTGAATCAGTCCAACTTCTTCAGAGTTAGTGGATTAATACCAATTACTGGGTTGCAAGATAACAACAAACATGTTACAATTAAGGTCCGTCAACCCCATTTGCTGGTAATTTAACATTAATCTGAATAAATATGTTTAGCTCAGGATTCTCCATTTGGGAAACGATGATCGCGATTCTCCAGAAAGAATTCGAAGTGTGGTAGTGTCATGTGAGAGTACCTTTAAGACATGGATGTTTAAGCAATGTAGCTTTAAGAAAACAGTGATGTAAGAGAGTGGGTGGAGCTGGGCTTCAGATCAGCCATTTTGGCAGTTTGCAGTTTTGCAGTTTGGAAAAGAGCTTGTGTGTGTCTGTGTGTTTCCAGAGAGCTGCAGTTTTAAAAAGCAGCTTGTGTGTGTCTGTGTGTTTCCAGAGAGCTGCAGTTTTAAAAAGGAGCTTGTTTGTGTCTGTGTTTTCAGAGAGCTGCAGTTTTAAAAAGCAGCTTGTGTGTGTCTGTGTGTTTCCAGACAGCTGCAGTTTTAAAAAGGAGCTTGTGTGTGTCTGTGTTTCCAGAGAGCTGCAGTTTGGAGAAAAAGAGCTTGGGGAGTGTCTGTGTTTGCAGTGAGCTGGATCTCTGCCATGAAAGACTATCTCTGGATCATTTGGGTATTTAAACTCATAATAGAAAAGCCTTTAACCTGATGTGATTTTGTTTAAAGGTGTTAAGTCTCTTGGAAGTTTGAAGGAACATTTTAAGGAATTATTTACTGTTGCAATATTTTCTGAGTTATCTTTGAAGTAAGGGGTGTTAAGAGATCCAATGTTTATTTAAGATGTTAAGAATAAACATTGTTTTGTGTTTAAAAACCCACGTGTCCATAATTGTAATCCCACACCTAGAGAACAAGCCGTGTGCTAGGAAAAGCAACAAATACATTAAAGGGAGAGGTTGGTTGAACTCCCATGATACATTTTGGGGTTCTGAAAATGCCTTGCCAATAACAGGTAGCAAGCGGGAACTGCCGCGAGCTTCCAGGCGCTCGGCCCGGTGAGACGGGCAATGCTATTCAACATTAATTGGTCCACTTAACGAGGCCCCACAGGCTTCTCGCCACAAATGAAGGCTCACAAGCTGATTCGCTGGCACTACGCTCACCAGCCCTAATGCGACCATCAATTCACACAAGACGATTAGTAGAAGTGAACAGTGGTTTTAATAAGCTAGATCTGTGCCTGCCTGCGACTGCTCTGTACTGAGTGCTGCCTACAGGCTGCAGATTTATATACAACCCCCGAGGGGGCAGAGCCACAGGCGGAGCCCGCAAGGGCATCAACATAATACAGTGGTGAATTGTAGTAGCAATACGTTCAATACATTCACCCCCTGTTACAAAATTGAAGTCAAGCGGGGGTGAAGTGGGCTCACAGATCGTGTCTGTCCGGCGCGTTGATCATTCTCTGTGATCGCCTCAGCTCCAGCTTCGCTGTGGGCACGGGTGTTGAACTCGTCGCTGCGGGCACGGGTGTTGGGCTCGTTGACTCCGGGAAGATGTCGTCTGGAGATTCATCACGGTGGGTCGGCGATTGGGGGGGGGGGGGGGGGTGTAGGCCACGTAGGGGCGGGGGCGATGTTCGGTGTGGGAGGGGGGGCGTAGGTGATGGTCACTGGGGAACCGGCGGGTGCCAGATCCCGGAGGGAGACTGTATCCTGTCGTCCGTCGTGGTGCACCACGTAGGCATACTGAGGGTTGGCATGTAGGAGCTGGACCCTTTCTACCAGGGGGTCGGACTTATGGCTCCTCACATGCGTCCGGAGGAGGACAGGCCCCGGTGTTGTCAGCCAGGACGGAAGCAAGACCCCGGAGGTGGATTTCCTGGGGAAGACAAATAGACGGTCATGGCGGGTCTCGTTCGTGGCTGTGCAGAGGAGTGCCCGAATGGAGTGGAGCGCGTTGGGGAGAACCTCCTGCCAGCAGGAAACCGGGAGACTTCTAGACCGTAGGGCCGGAAGGACTGCCTTCCATACCGTCGCGTTCTCCCTCTCCACCTGCCCGTTTCCCCGGGGGTTGTCGTTGGTAGTCCTGCTCAACGCGATGCCCTTACCGAGCAGGTACTGACGCAGTTTGTCGCTCATAAACGAGGAGCCCCGGTCACTGTGGACATAACTGGGGAAACCGAACAGGGTGAAGATGTTGTGCAGGGCCTTAATGACAGCGGCCGCGGTCATGTCGCGGCATGGGATGGCAAAGGGAAAGCGGGAGTACTCGTTAACGACGTTGAGAAAATACACGTTGTGGTCAGTGGAGGGGAGGGGCCCTTTGAAATCGACACTGAGGCGCTCAAAGGAGCGGGATGCCTTCACCAGGTGGGCCTTGTCTAGCCGATAGAAGTGCGGCTTTCACTCCGCGCAGACTTGGCAGTCCCTGGTCATGGCCCTGACCTCCTCGGTGGAGTAGGGCAGGTTGCAGGCCCTGATGAAGTGGAGAAGCCGGGTGACCCCCGGGTGACAGAGGTCATTGTGGATGGCCCGAAGTCGGTCATCTTGCGCGCTGGCGCATGTGCCGCGGGACAGGGCATCTGGGGGCTCATTGAGCTTCCCCGGACATTGAGCTTCATTTTTGACAGAGGGGTGTCGAATCTCGGTGTTGAGGGTACGGGAAAAGAAGGTCACAGGCCTGTCTGCCTGGTTAAGGGTAGCGGCCAGGGCGACATCTGATGCGTCGCTCTCCACCTGGAAGAGGTGGAGAGGACATAGAGTTTAAAATTGGCGTACTCGGCGCCCTGTATCGCAGCCTTAGTAATGTCTGCCTTGATGTGGCTGAAGGGCAGGCGGGCCTCAGTCGTCAGGGGAAAGATGGTGGCTTTGTTAAGTGGGCGGGCTTTGTCCGCATAGTTGGGGACCCACTGGGCATAATATGAAAAGAACCGCAGGCATCTTTTCAGGGCCTTGGGGCAGTGGGGAAGGGGGAGTTGCAGGAGGGGGCACATGCGGACGTGGTCAGGCCCTAGGACTCAGTTTTCCACGACATAGCCGAGGATGGCGAGTCGAGTTGTGCGGAAAACACATTTCTCCTTGTTGTAGGTGAGATTGTGGGCTTGGGCGGTTTGGGGGAACGTCTGAAGGTTAGCATCGTGGTCCTGCTGATCATGGCTGCAGATGGTGACGTTATCCAAGGACGGGAACGTGGCCCGCAGCCCGTACTGGTCAACCATTCGATCCATCGTTTTTTGGAAGACCGAGACCCCATTGGTGACGATGAAGGGAACCCTGAGGAAGTGGAAGAGGCGGCCGGCTGCCTCACAGGCAGTGTAGTGGCGGTCCCCCGGGCGGATCGGAAGCTGGTGGTATGCGGACTTCAGATCTACCGTGGAGAAAACCCGGTAGTGTGCAATCTGATTAACCATGTCCGCTATGCGGGGAAGGGGGTACGCATCGAGTTGCGTGTACCGATTTATGGCTGTAGTCTACAACCATCCGGTTCTTTTCCCCGGTCCTGACGACCACCACTTGAGCTCTCCAGGGGCTATTACTGGCCTCGATGATCCCCTCCCTCAAGAGCCGCTGGACCTCTGACTTGATAAAAGTCCTGTCCTGGGCACTGTACCCCCTGCTGCTGGTGGCGAAGGGTTTACAGTCGGAGGTGAGGTTTGCGAAGAGCGAGGGAGGGACGACCTTAAGGGTCCCGAGGCTACATACAGTGAGAGGGGGTAGGGGTCCACCGAACTTCAGAGTCAGGCTTCTGAGGTTGCACTGGAAATCCAGTCCTAATAAGAGAGGAGCGCAGAGATGGGGGAGGACAGAGAGTTTAAAATTGGCGTACTCGGCGCCCTGTATCGCGAGGTCTGCGACACAGTACCCCCGGATCTGCACTGAATGTGATCCGGAAGCAAGGGAGATTGTTTGGGATGCGGGGGAAATCTGGAGGGAACAGTGCCTTACCGTGGCTGGATGGATGAAGCTCTCTGTGCCCCCAGAGTCAAACAGACAGGGCGTTTCGTGCCCATTGACCCGGACGGTCATCACGGAGTTCTTGAGGTGCTTGGGCCGTGACTGGTCGAGAGTGACAGCACCAAGCTGCGGGTAGCCGGCGTGATCGGTGGTAGCGGGGTGGTCCCAAGATGGCGGCCAAAATAGCGGCACCCATCGGTCGCACATGTCGGGCGGCGTTGAAGATGGTGGCCAAGATGGCAACCCCCATGAGTCGCACGTGTCGGGTAGAGTTAAAGATGGCGGCCCCCACGGATAGCACGAGGCGGATGAGGCGTGAGAAGGGGGTGGTACCGGTAGGCTCGCAGCCAGTCTGCGGGCCTGTGAGTCTGTGAGTTGGGCCTGCGATTTTGGAACTTTGGGTCGGGCCAAGCAGACTTTGGCAAAATGTCCTTTCTTGCCGCAGTCGCTGCAGGTCGCGTTCCGAGCTGAGCACGCTGCCTGGGTGCTGGTTCTGACCGCAGAAATAGCAAGACAGCCGCCCGGGTTGGGCGGGCAGCTGTGCGGCACAGGCCTTGGACACCCTCAGGTCGGATGATGGTAGCGCTTCCGGCGCCCACGAGGAAATCACGTGGTCGGAGGGGAAAGCATTTAGGCTTTGGAAGGTTACCTCTAATGAGGTAGATAATTTTACCGTCTCTTCTAGGTCGAGGGCGCCCTTTTCGAGCAGGCGCTGTCTGGCATAGTTGGACTGGACTCCAGCCACATAGGTGTCCCGGATGGCGAGTTCCATGTGCTGCGAGGCCGTGACGCCCTTGTAGTTACAGTTTCGAGCGAGTACCCTCAGGTTGCGTGGATATTCCTTCAGCGATTCCCTGGAGCGTTGACGACATGTGGTGAGGCGATGCCGTGCGAACATTCCGTTCATCAGCCTCACATAATGTCTTTTCAGGATCGCATACGTGGTCGCGTCTTCGATTAGTACCGAGATTCTGTGGCTCACCCGTGCGTGGAAGAGACTCAGCTTCTGTGCCTCGGTGACAGCGGACGACGAGGAGGCGGCGAGGTAGGCCTCAAAGCAGCGGAGCCAGTGTGAAAAGATTCCTTTGGCTTCAGCGGTCTGTGGGTCGAGTTCCAGTCAATCAGGTTTGAGGGCGGCTTCCATTGCGATATCTTAGCTGATTAAATTGATGCGACCATCAATTCACACGAGACGATTAGTAGAAATGAACAGCGGTTTTAATAAGCTAGATCTGTGCCTGCCTGCAACTGCTCTGTACTGAGTGCTGCCTACAGGCTGCAGATTTATATACCACCCACGAGGGGGCGGAGCCACAGGCGGAGCCCGCAAGGGCATCAACATAACACAATACAATACAGTGGTGAATTGTAGTAGCAATACGTTCACCACAAGCCCCCCGCTAACAAGGTCGATCACTTAAACTGCACTTTCACAGCCAACCCCACTCAGCTCACAGCCATGGCGCCAAGAAGATTGGCCCCAAGATTGAGGATGCAGATCTGGGGAGGCTCCTTGATGAGGTGGAGGCCATGAGAGATATCCTGTTCCCCCGAGGGTCCTGGAGGGTGAGCTACATGGCAGCCAGTGCTGCCTGGGACGAGGTGGCAGAGTGTGAGCTTGGTGCGCGTGAGCAGGAGGACTGGCCTCCAGTGTCACAAGAAAGTCAACGACCTACACCGGGCAGCACGAGTGAGTTGACATCAACGACCCCAAACTCCCCCCAAGACCTTTCCGTCCCCATGTCAGCATCCATTCCCCCGCCCTGCCATGTGGCTCCCAACCCTCCCCTGACCCCCCCCCCCTCTCCCTTCAACTCCTCCCAACCCTTCCTTCACATCCCCCCCCCCTCACCAGTATGAACCACGTGTGCGGCTAACAATGCCAGCTCTGTGTCTCCTCAGGAGAAGCTCTCCCGCAATCACCAGAAGAGGGTCCAGATTGGTGGAGGGCTGCTGGACATTCAAATCCTCTCCACCTTTGGATAACGGGCCCTGGAGGTGACAGGGGTGACCGAGGACAGAGTAGTTACCAATGCGGAGGTTGGCAGATACCGGAGAGGTGAGGATCCATCGGGCCCCACCCGGAGGACCTGTCAAAAGTGAGTTGTTATTGCCATAGTGAATGACCCATCCTCCCACTGATCCTATGTTCATTCTCACGCAGGTCCTCCAGCCGACGGCGATGGCCCATCCCGGATGGCCCCCTCCCTGCCTCGCAGAAGAACACCTTGGAGGAGAGCTCCAAGGGTGCCACAATCAATGAGTCGCAGCTGTCACCCCCATCCTCCACCAGCACAGAGACACACATCTCGGTGGGAAACATCAATGGACAGGCTCTGGAGTACAATCTGGTGAGTATTTCGCAGCTGCTGATGTACATCAGGTGGAGGCAGGAACCCCCAGGCAAGACAGCAGTCGGAGGCCTCTGGATCCCAGTACCCAGCTGGAACCCAGCCTGATGCTGAGCCTCTGGAACAGGGTTACCCAGAGCTGATGGAGATGATAGGGTGCGGCTGGGACATTCATAGGGAGATGTCAGCGACACTCTAGCGGATCCATAGCCGAATGGAGGAGTTCCAGAGCTACGGGTGCAGGAAATATCGCAAGAAATGCTTGCAAAAAGGCCAACACTGCTAGGATGATGACCACAGTGGAGAGCTTGGTGTCATCGTCAGCATCATTAGTGGAGGTATCCATGGCTGAGGGCCTCGGCAGAATAACCACCTTGCTGGGGGAAATGAAATGAAATGAAAATCGCTTATTGTCACAAGTAGGCTTCAATTAAGTTACTGTGAAAAGCCCCTAGTCGCCACATTCCGGCGCCTGCTCGGGGCTGTTACGGGAATTGAACCATGCTGCTGGCCTGCCTTGGTCTGCTTTCAAAGCCAGCAATTTATCCCTGTGCTAAACAGCCCCACCTAGTACCAGGCTGACCTTGATGAGGTGCTGCCCAACTTGTCCCAGTCGCAGGTGGGCATTACCGAGGCACTGCAGAAAATGGCCCAATCACTGACGAGCATCACCGAGGGTGTCAACACCTTGGTGCCAACATCGGGCAGCAACCAGGGCTCAAACCAGCTGCCCCTCCATCCCGAGGTGAACCCCGGGGCCCTATGGCCACCGAACGGGAGGAGGGGGGGCTGGGTGCCAACCCGGACCCATCCCATTGACTGCGGATGGTGGCCACCAGCTCCCCCAAGTTTCACCTCTCTGATGAGGTCGCGTCTCATAGGCAGCACACGGGACAGGGCGGCACGGCTGTATATGTGCCGTCGATAAGTGAGCCGGGGCCCTCCGCCCCCAGAGCCCCCACAGGACGTCCACCAGGGCATCGAAGACCAAAGGACAAGGTAAGCAGCTGGCAACCTCCACCTCTTCTATGCATCCTGGCAACACATGTAGACGTAGTGAGAGAGCAAGGAAGGTTAAGCACGTTGAGGATCACTGAGGGCACTGGGGGAGGGAGTAGGTAGGGGATGTGGGGGTGGTGGGGAGAGTGGAGTGGCACCATTGGGAGAGTAGGGCATTGTTGGTCAACTGTGACACATTAAAAACCCTCGACCACAAGTCGTATGATGCCTCTGTCACTTTCGTCTGCAATGTGGCCCAACCTCCGAACCCTTGGCCCATCTCTCTGAGCATCTCCTCCTCCCCATAGCACTCACTGACCACTCCGGCCGAGGATATGACCCCGAAGCTGTGACCCATCCTCTGGGTGATCGGATGTTGGCTGCTGTGTGTGTGGTGTTGCCTCCCGCAGTGTTCAGGCACAGTAACCAGGCATCAAGGTGTGATTGGGATGCTCGGCAATGATTCCCACCTGGTACATGGCCTGCCCACCCAAGGGAATCTACTTTGGTTGTATGATATGCTCATTTAACCACGATTCCCTATTACAAATAGCCTTCAGCCGCATAGCCAGAGGCCTCGGCAGTCGGTGAAAGTTATGGATGGTTGGTGGGGTAGACGGGCAGGGGCTAGAGTTGCCCCGGGGATGGTATACACGATCCAGGGGTTGGCATGGTGATGCTGCATATGGTTTCCCCCCCAACGTCTCCCCCCTTCCAATGGCAGCTCACCCCTGTGCAGGTGCTCCCTCTCCCCAGTCGAGTGCCCCTCATCCCCCGCTGAGCCCAGGGGTGGCAGGTGTGAGATTTCCAAAACTGCAATGGCTTTGTGTGTTCTGGGGTGACAGACAGAAACAGTGTCAGCCATTTTTTTTTTAAATTTAGTGTACCCAATTCATTTTTTCCAATTACGGGGCAATTTAGTGTGGCCAATTCACCTACATTGCATATCTTTGGGTTGTGGGGGCGAAACCCATGCAAACACGGGGAGAATGCGCAAACTCCACACGGACAGTGACCCAGAGCCGGGATCGAACCTGGGACCTTGGCGCCGTGAGGCAACAGGGCTAACCCACTGCACCACCGCGCTGCCCTGTGTCAGCCATTTTAAGGATCTTTGTTCAGTCTTTAAAATTTTAGAAGTCGCAACTGTATTTTTAAAATTATACAGTGTGACGCCATCATCACTCAATTTTCAGTCTTCCGAGAACTGGTCATTCTGACACCAACGTCAAAAAATGCAGGAGAATGGACTGCAGTTGAATGACAGAAATGTGAATGCTTCCGAGATGTGCAATGAACATTGTCGTAACCTGAACAAAACTCCACATTAACAGATCAGAAACCTTTCCGACTGTCGGTAGAAGGGATGCGGTGAGGTACCTGGTGTTGTAAAAGTTCTGGATTCTTTCCAGCTGGCCCTTTGCCATGGGAAAGCAACAGATTGATCTACCCATGAAAAAAGAGCAACAGTGATTTGCTTATTTGTGTTTTGAGTTACAGGCTTGTTAAATGGCAGCTAGGCTCAGAGATACTCTCCTTTATCTCTGTGCCATCTGATTATGGGACCAAACTCCATTATTCCAAGATAGGTGTGAAATAGGTTGAGTGTAGTGCTGAATAAGAGTTGCATTATTGGAGGTGCCATTCGGTCAACTGTTAAACATTCACCCAATCAGTTGGAGCCAGAAGAGCCATGGCACTATTCAAGGTAGAGCTGGTAATTTGTTAGTGCTGTGGGAGAACTTTAAACTAATTTGGCAGGGGTGGGAAGCAGGATGTAACATTAGAAATGAGAAACAAGGTGCACAAAGGGATGGGAGAGACAGATAGCAGAGGAGTAAAATATAGCAAGGTATTATGTGGGATCAGACTAAGACAAAATACAATAAGATCTAATTTAGGTTTACAATATGTGTATACAAAAAGAACATGCTTTGAGAAAATAGACAGTTTAAAATTAATTTTGCAATATTGACTGATTAAGTCATGACTGAGAAAATAAGTGCTGGAGTGAAGTGTCCCAGAATTATGAACTTTACATTTATCTGTCTTTGCCATTATTAACGTGCAGTATGTCATGCTCCATGTGATCACTTGGGCATATACGGTAGCACAGTGGTTCCTGTTGCTTCACAGCCCCAGGGACCCAGGTTCAATTCCTGCTTGGCTCACTGTCTGTATGGAGTTTGCACCTTCTCCCCGTGACTGCGTGGGTTTCCTCCGGGTGCTCCAGTTTCCTCCCACAAGTCCCAAAAGATGTGCTGTTAGGTGAATTGGACATTCTGAATTCTCCCTCAGTGCAGCCGAACAGGCGCCAGAATGTGGCGACTAGGGGATTTTCACAGTAATTTTATTGCAGTGTTAATGTAAGCCTACTGTGACACTAATAAAGATTATTATTATTATATAAGTTAATTTTTATTGCAGGAAGGAAATAATTCAACAAGGCTACTATGTAAAATGCCATTACAATAAAGCTGCCAAAATAAATCTAAAGAATAGATATCTGGAACAGAAACATGAAATATATCACTGTATTGGATGTCATCCCCATCTATGCTATCAGTTTGCATTATACTTTTTTGTATGATTTGTATTGCACTTTTCATCCTGTTAAATGACTCTTAACTTGCAGTCTTACTTCAGCTGTTAAAACCTGTCTCAGGAGATAAGACGTGGAAATAATATTAAGTACTCTGTCACACAGACACCAAATTCCCACTTGCAAGTACACAGATTATCATTTTGGGATGAACCTGAGCTGGGCAACCATTTTTCACTTTAGCCACAATGTGATGTGTAATCTTGTTTTCATTAGATAGTGTTAAATTATAATGATACAGAGTTCTTCCTCCTCCCTGTTGTATGCCTGGATGAATAACTGTGATCCTTTGCTGCAAGACTGTATTATAATGTTGTACACTGGAGCAAAAGCAATCTTCATGCACGACAGAAGCCTGTTTCTCCTGCAGCTTTCATCAATGAAGCATTTTTGACCTACTGAGGAAATGTATACTTCATCTTTAGCCTCACTGCGTCTCATATGTAAAAGTAATAACAGGCGTGATTCAGCGACCGCACTCCGCCTGGCGTGCATCGGGGAGCACCGGGTGAGGAGAGGGAGAGGGCAAAATCGAGATTTGCGTTGGGCACAAATCATTTTGCGATTCACTTGGCCCACTCCTAATGGCGAGTTCCAGATCTCGCCCAAAAATGGCGGGAATATCATTAACACTAATTTACACTCATTTCAATCTCATTACCAAGATTGAAGTCGAATGCAGCGGCCTCCCAGGAACTAAATGACTCCCCAGCCAGAAGCCAAGTGGGTGTTGATTTGTTATGCTCCAGGTGTAGCATAAGCGGCTTCCTTGTGGTGCACTTGACAAAGGAAGGTTCAGACGTGGAGATAACTTCAACACGTTTATTAAACTATTTACACTTCTATTACTCGGGTTTGACACTACTGTTCTTCACTGTAGCATGATAGACCGTCATGGTCATCCTGCTGTGCACTGGAGCGTGATAGACTGTCATAGTCCTCTTGCTGTTTACTTGAACATGGCAGACTTGCATCATCTGCCGCTAGTTGGTCAGAGGAGGTTGTTGGACCCTCATGGTCTTGTTCCTGCAAGGACTGCGCGTCGGAGTCTTGCGTTGCTTCTATCGTGGAAACTGTCCACGAGCTGGTTGTGGAGGCTTGTGACACTGGAGTCACTTCTTGTTCGTGCAAGGACTGCGCTCTGGAGTCTTGCGTTTCTTCTATCGTGGAGTCGATCCACGAGCTCGCTGTGGAGGCTTGTGACACTGGAGTCACTTCTTGTTCATGCAAGGACTGCAGTGTGGAGTCTTGCGTGTCTTCTTTCATAGAGTCGGGAACCCTGAGCGGCGTGTAGACCATGCTCTGTGTGGCAGCAGGCCGCTCTCTGTGGGCTTGTACCGCTCTCTGTCTCTTGGTTTCAGGCCGCAGCATAATCATGCACTCATGAGTCGGGATGTCGTAGTTGCTGAGCTGGAGATCCTCAAATGCGAAGAATGAATCCGCGTCTGCATCGGATTCAGTACGGGGGGGTCACCATTTATAATGAAAAAACCTTCATCCGAGTCATAGTCTTCTTGGACCATATCATCACTGTTTGCGTCAGAGGTGGCATTGGGCTCGCGAGGTCCAGAGAAAATGTAAAGGTCTGTTTCAAAGTATTCAAGGTCGAATCATTGGTTTGGGCATAGGTAACTGCTTGTGGCAGGGTTCTTCGAAGGTTCATTTCATTTCCTGGTTCAATTTGAGGCATTGTGCTGACATTCCAGGTGAAAGAAGGTTGTTTTACGGCTTTACAAGATTTTTTCTTTTATTTGGGACGTTTCCCCTTTAAATGGGCGTGGTCCGAGGCCTCTGATGTCATGACACATGTGACATCATACGTAGGAAGCGTTTGCGCATGCGCAAATCGCTGTTTCTGTACCAGGGCAGTTTTCATGATTGCACATGCTCAGCGTCTCGTGCCTGCTCGGCGTCTCGTGCATGCGCAAACGGACCTTCCTGTTCTGTGCACTTCTCGCACAACTGCTCAAGTGCAGTCCCTTTAGAAAGATGGCCGCAGATCAAAATTGTTCTCTGCTCCGGGATCTCGGCCTCGTGGTGAGTACTGGTGCTTCTCTTACCTTTTCTTGCTGGTTGGAGTGTGTTTTCCTCACAGTATTTGCCGAATTTGTCCAGGACTGCCTGGAAGTCGCTCCTGTTTTTCCCTTTGGAGAACTTGAATTTTTAAAAGATTTCTTCTGCTCTGGCACCGGTGATGGTGAGCAGAAAGAGCGTCTTTTCAGCATCGGCCACGTCTTGTAGGTCGGCTGCTACCAGGAAGATTTCAAACATTTGCCGGAATACCCGCCAGTTTTCGTGGAGATCGCCGTGGCACTGGAGCTGCTGCGGAACCCGGATCTCGAACATCTTGCCTGGGTATCGTTGCTGGTTGTCACCGTACGCTGAGGTATGGCTATATGGATTGAAACAGTTCACTGCTAGTACCATGATTTGTTTTGTTCCAGGTGTAGCATAAGCGGCTTCCTTGTGGTACACTTAACAAAGGAAGGTTCAGACGTGGAGATAACTTCAACACATTTATTAAACTATTTACACTTCTATTACTCGGGTTCGACACTACTGCTAATCCTACTATAGCTACCCAAACTGACTAACCATTTGCTGCAATCCACGTGGTGGGAGTGATATTGAATCAACCCTGTGTCTCTACTCACTGACTGTCTCCACTGGAAAGAGGCTGATCATGTGTGTGGTGTCCTTTATATATGGGTTGGTGGAATGCCCCCCCTGTGGTCGTGTCACCTCTGTGTATCGTGAATGTCCATTGGTTGTGTCCTATCTAACTGATCTATTGGTTGAGTGTGTGTGTGTGATGTCACTGGTGCTCCCTCTAGTATCTAACTAGCCTACATGTATTTACATTGATGCGCATCACCACAGGTGTTGTTTAGTACTTTTAGTACATTTTGTGCATTGGTGCAGACTCGATGGGCCAATGGGCCTCTTCTGCGCTGTATTATTCTGTGATTCTGTGAGTATTCGTTTTCAAAAACGTGAAGCTGGCATGATGGCTACTAAGGGAAAGTGAGGAGGAGAGTAGCCATTTTCTGGCATGCAGCTCAAGGGCACCAGAACTGCTGGCTCAGTGCGTGGTTGTGGACCCTTCAGGGAGGTTATCTTGGTTGGGGGGTACTGAACCAGGGGTCGCCCCTGGGCCGGGGTTGCGGGGCTTTGCATCTGTGAGGCCTTCAAGCCATCTTTAAATATTGTTGAGACCCATAAGCGGGGCAATCACAGCTGCAACCTGGCTGTCCTACCAAACTCTTCCAAGACAGAGCCAAGCTGAAGCTTCTCTCCTGAAAGTTCATTTCAACCCCTTTGACTGTGAACACCTCTAGCTTCACAGCTGAAGGCTGGTTCAAATGAGGAATTAGTCTTGTTAGTTAGACAATAAGAAATCAAGAACATAAGACCATAAGACATAGGAGCGGAAGTAAGGCCATTTGGCCCATCGAGTCCACTCCACCATTCAATCATGGCTGATTTCAACTCCATTTACCCGCTCTCTCTCCTTAATTCCTCGAGAAATTCCTCTGAGAGCACTTCATGCTCCTCAACTCTGAAGTGTCTCCTCGAAGGCAAAGGTGCCATGTCTCAGAGGATGATTAGTGAACTGCATGTTCAGCAAGCATTAATGCCTGAACAGTGCGCCTGTACCTAGGAGCAACAGCACCATAGAGGCAGCTGCAAACAATCAAACACTAAAGAGCCGGGCTTCACCACCGAGAATCACCTCACGACCAAAGTGTGGAGTCTGGATGAGCGGTGGACAGCTGAGCATGGCCTCCCTAATGTTCCCGGCAGAGGTCTGGGATCTAGGGGCTTCTGATCTGCCGGGGACGAGTGTGCAGAGCAAGGTTTGCCATTCAAAGCTGAGAGAAGGTGGGACAGTCATGGTAAGGGTGGGGGAGGTTTGAGGGTCCCGGGATGGAAGCTCTAACAGATTCTCAGTCACTGTCCTTCTCCAATTCCTTCCAGATAAAATTATATTTGCTGTTGTAGATCCCGTAGAGGCTGCCCTCGCTGTGCTGGTGGCTGCTGAGGCGGGCAGATGTCATAGAAGGCAGCTGCGACAATGCAAGCTGGAGGCAGCGCCTCATGTGCAGGGGGCTGTCGCACATCCTGAAGACCAGGCCGTCCATCAGGCTGAGGAGGGAGCCAGAAGGGAAGGTCAACGATGGTCCAAGATATATAGGCGTCATTGGTCATTCCATGAGCTGACGGACACCATGGGTTGGATTCTCCGCCGGCGGGATATTCCTTTTTGCTGGCCGCCCGGGGGTTTCCTGACGGCATCGGGCTGCCCCACAATGGGAAACCCCATTGACCAGCCAGCATAACGGAGCATCCCGCCGGCGGGATGAAGCAGAAAGGTGGCGTGGTGGGTGGAGAAACCCGCCCCATATGCTTCAGAAGACTCCACCTCAGCAGAGAGACAGTGTGACATCGGTGCCACATATTTGTAGACATGGTAACTTGTGGTGGAGGAGGAGGACATCCTCTCCCGGTGGCCGTGTAGGTCACTGCAGCCCTCAAATTCTATGTCACTGTGTCATTCCAGAGCTCATGCAGGGACCTGTATGGCAAATCCTAATCTCCCACCCGTAGGCACATCCGGGAGGTGTCGGATCTTCTATATGCCCATATCTGACTATATCAACTTCGACCTGGGTGAGGCAAATCAAGATGATCGGGCTGCAGGATTTGCCTCCATCGCCGTGATGCACCACGCCCAGGGGCAATCGATGACACGTGTCACTCTGCGAGCACTGGGGCATCAGGGAGTGCCCTATATTAACAGGAAGGTGTTCCATTCCCTGAATGCTCAGATTGTGTGTGACCACTGCCTCCAAATCATGCACGCGTGTGTCCACTATCCCTGGAGCATGCATGACAGCTACATCCGGTGTCTTCGAGAACCACCCCAGGATGACAGGCTGGCTCGTGGGGCACAAGTGATACCTGCAGACAACATGGCTGATGGCACCGTTGAGTTGAGTGAGACTGAGGCGAAGGGACCTTGACCACACTAGCCGTATCCTGCAGTACAATCCCCAGAGGATCTCCTGTGGTTTCTGTGCCTTCCACAATCTGGCACAGCAGCGGGACAAGATGCTGCTGGAGGAGGAGGCAGTGGGGCATGTGGTGATATGCATCACTGTAAATACACAAGGTGATAATGTAAATACACTACAACTAAGTAAACACTAGAGGGAGCACCAGAGACATCATGGCATGCAGACATACAGCTAATGAACACATAGAATAGGACACGACCAATGGGCAGTCAAGAAACCCAGAGGTGACACTACCACAAGGGGGCAACCCATATAAAAGGACAGGGCACACATACTCTTTCTCTTTCCACAGGCGACACTCAGAGAGAAGGACAGGGGCAGATCAGAAGCATCACACCCACCGCATGGCTTAGAGCAGACTGGTTAGTTAGACTGAGGTACTGTAGCAAGATTAGCAGGAGAGTCAAACTCAAGTAGGAGAACTGATAACTGTTCAATAAATGTGTTAAACCTATCTCCAAGTCTGAACCTTCCTTTGTCAGAGCATACATCAAGGAAGCAGCTTATGCTACATGAAGAAGCATAACACAACATGGTACCAGTGAGTGCCTGTTGAATCTATATAGTTCAACTCAGCAAGATCCGTGACTACCAGCAACAGCAGCCAGGCAAGATGCTTGAGATTCTGGTTCCTCAGCAGCTCAGGTACCACGGCAATCTCAGTGCCAACTAGCGTGCATTCAAACAGAGATTTGAGATCTACATGGTAGCATCCGACCTAGATGGCGTGGCCGATAAAGCTTCTACTCACCATTGCGGGTGAAAGTGCAACAGAAATCTTCAACTCCTGCAGGTACTCCAAAGGGCAAGACAAGAGAGACTTCCAGACAGTCCTGGACAAGTTTAAAAACTACTGCGAGGTGAACACAACAGAAGAAATCGGTCAAACTGGTGCCTATACTCACCATGAGGCCAAGGTAGGCTTGCAGCAGAGGAAAACGGCTGTTTTGAGTGGCGGCCATCTTGAGAAAGGAGCCGCACATGCGCAGTTCCCCAAAAGAAGCGAACCGGCAAAACGGTGTTTTGCGCATGCACAGTTGCGAAAAGGGCGCACAGTAGAGGAAAAGCGATCTGCGCATGCGCAATCCATTCCTACGCTCTACGTCACAAGCGTCATTACATCAGAGGCCCCAGACCACGCCCACTTAAAGGGGAAATGCCCGAAAATAGTGGGAAAAAATTTTAAAGCCAAAAAAACCACAATTCTTTCACCTGGAACGACAGCACACTGCCTGAACTTCGACCAGTAGCTGAAAGCAACCTCCGCAAAACCCTGCAACAAGCAGTTAGCACCATCATAAGAGATGATTTAGTCCTTGAAGACTATGACTCAGACGTTGATTTCTTCCTTGGACATAGCGAGCGCAATGACATCTCCGACACAAACAGTGATGATATGGTCCTTGAAGACTATGACTCGGAAGATGATTTCATCATTGGGCGTGGCGACCTCAGTACCAAATCTGAACCGCAACGAGATGATGTGTACATTACAGAATCCGACACAAACATGGATGAGTTCTTCGGATTTGAGGATCCTCAGCCCAGCATAGACGATATCCCGACCCATGAGTACAGGATTCTGCTGCGGCCTGAAGCCAAGAGACAGAGAGTGGTACAATCCCACAGCGAGCGGCCTGACGCCACACCAGTGGTCCACGCACCACAAAGAGTCCCCAACTCCACACAGAGAGTGGTGCACGCACGACGAAGAGTCCCCGACTCCACACAGTGAGCGGTCCATGCACCACGAAGAGTCGCCGACTATGCACAGAAAGCGATGACAGACTCCACAGCGAGACCACTGCATGACTCCACACAGGGAACGATGCCAGGCTCCACAGAGAGAGCGATACAAGCCTCCACAGCGAGCTCATTCACAGACTCCACGATGGAAGCAACGCAAGACTCCAGAGCGCAGTCCTTGCATGATCAAGACCATCTGTTCTATGAAGGTATAGCAACGATGCAAGTCTGCCATGCTCAAGTGCACAGCACGACAACCTTGACAGTCTACCATGCTCACGTGAACAACAAAAAGACAATGACAGTCTACCCAGATTATTTGAGCCACCGGAAGAAGACTCTGACAGTCTACCCAGCTCATCTAACCGACAAGAAGGCACTGAAGGTCTACCCACTGTATGTGCGACAAGTGACAAAGGCTTCACAATTCCCATACAAGATGTGCAACATCTCAGCGAGACTGACAGACCTCAGCTAGTATGTACAGAGGCACACGACAATCAAAGTGAGGTTATTAGTGACTCCAGTGGCACCACGTTAATTCAAACCTCATCCACTCAAGCCTCTCCGCAATAAAATGCATTCCTGAACGTTTTGAGTCCGGACGGGGAGCATCAAGATACCTCAGATGATTCAAGTGAACCTGAAATGATTCCGGTCGGAGAGTGTCAAGAAACCAAAGTTATTCAGGTGAACCAGAAAGGACTCCAGATGGGGAGCATCGACAAGCCAAAGATGATTCTAGTGAACCGGACATGACTCCACACGGGGAGCGCCGAGGAATCAGAGACGGCATGCTCAATGAAACAGCAGATGCCACAAAGGACACTGACATAAGTAACTTTGTGAAGGACTTGAATTCTCCACTCGGTGTGGTCATTGAGCGCGACAAACACAACAAAACCTACAAAAACAACAACAAAGACAACAACAAGAAGCGTACCAAAGGCACCAATGTCAACAACAAGCATGACAAAAACAGCAACACTAGAACAACGACTGGTATGACATGGTATAACTCTGCAAATGCAGGACAATGTAACAGCACAGCTCCTAACACTGGCAAGAGTACAGCCATACCATGGCATGACGGCAAATCTCACCAATTCAAGTTTGCTCCACTACAAACAAGCAAACCAGCTTTCAAGGCAGATGACATACTGCATCAATATCGCAATCACAAGAAACAGCCCAGGTCGGACAACACAGCTGACATACTGCATCGCTACCACAAGCATAGAAAAAAAAGAGTCCAAATCAGACAACGCGGTGATTTGACCATTTGCACACCTCCTGATCACTTCATGGTTCCTTAAGCACAGGGACTCTGACGGCGTTCACAAGGAAATGTCAGCATCAACATCGACACTTCAATAACAAAACAAGAAAGCCACGTGACCATATTGATTCATGAACTTAAAGGGGACACATTCCTCAGTGGTTGGGACATGATGTCGAGACCCTCAGCCATGGTCGTCACAGATTGAGCCAGGCCTTGGCCACTACACGCAAGCACAGATGTTATGCTCCAGGTTTCCACTGAGGTCACCACCTGAGCAGTGTTGGCCTCAGTGCCATGCATTGTTGGCACCATCTCCTGTGCGTGAAGCCTTTGGGACTCTTACAATTGGGCTTGCAGTTGCTGGCATCACTGACATCCACTCCTGAATCTCACAGCTGTGTCCTATCATCTGCATCCGCTCTAGGAGAACCTTGTCCAGAGGCTCGGCATCCAGCAGAACTCTAACTGCTGATTCCTTTGGGGGGCAGGGCGTGGGGCGGGGGGGGGGGGGGGGGGGGGGGGTCAGATGGAGATCCTGCAAGACAATGGAGGACATGTGGCCAGTGAGAGGGAAGGATCATTTTGTCTGACATGAAGAACTCACTTGAGACAGGTCTTCTGGGTGAAGGGGCAGTGGATCCTCATTTCTTTGGTTCAGGCCAACCTTGATGTTGGTGACTGCTCTCTCCTTGGGCAACACCGTGATTTCCAGGGTCCATTCCTCATAGGGGGTGAGGACTTGAATCGCTAAGATTCCCTCCCCCATCTTGACCCTTTTCCCTTTACTATGGGCTATCTTCTCCTGCAGGGACAAAGAGAGGGCATTGTGATCTGCACGCTTGATGGGTCAGGGGGGTCTATCCCATGTGGCATGTGTGGGCACCGCACTTGGACATGAAGGGATGGTGCTGGTGGGTGCCAGGGGTTCTGAGGATGAAGCTTGAAGATTAGATGTGGGGTGAGTGCGAGGTGTCTGCCAGTGGATTGATTGGGGGCCACAGTTTGTGAATTTGAGGGGTGGCAGGTTGTAACTTACCCTTGCAGCTCATTGGAGGTCGTTGGTCTTCTTCCAACATTTGACAGCAGTCCTCCTTGTCATGCTGCCCGCACTGACACCTGCTGCCACTGCCTCCCAGGTGGCATTACTCACCCTGCTGCTTGTCTTCTGACCCCTGGGGTAACAGCCCCACCTCTCAACTACAAGCGTCAAGAAGCCTTGTGAGGTTGACATTGCCAAGGTGAGGAGCAGGTCTGAAAACTGCCATGTTTGTGTGTTGACTGGGATGAGTGGTAAGGGAGTGTTTGAAAGCTGTTCCCCTTTGTTGCCAGCGAGCAGCTGAGGCACTAGTCAAGCCGAATCAGACAGCGAGGGAACCAGTAATGTTGAGAATCTCGTGGGGGTTCATTTTTAGTACTACGTGCCAAAAATATGGGCCACAATCTTGCCAATGCGGTCGTCGCGAACCTCCGCCAAACATGACCAAAACAGGACTTTAACTTTGGTCTGCTGAATCGTGCCTAAGATGCAATAACTCAATAATATTTCTGCATAATCAATAGTTAAATAAAAGGGAAGATCATTCAGCAACTAATAAGAATTGAGAGTTTTGCAACTGGATAAAATTCCAGTTAAGGAGGACAGATCTGGGGAAAGGCATTAGGAGTTAATGATCCTGAGAGGTTAGAGAAGAAACAGTGCAGGCTTGTGCTATCATTTGCCAGGTGCAATGTATGGAATATAGTGCTACAACTGTGCAGAAGAAGCGTAGAAAGATCAGTTCAGTTCATAAGAGGCCATTCAGGAGTCTGGTAACAACGGGGAAGAAGCTGTTTTTGAATCTATTATTGCATGATCTCAAACTTTTGTATCTTCTGCCCAATGGAAGAGAATCATTTGTTTTATTTTATTTTTTTCCAATTAAAGGGCAATTTAGCATGGCCAATCTACTTACCCTGCACATCTTTTTGGTTGTGGGGTGAGGCCCACGAGAATGTGCAAATCCCACGCGGACAGTGACTTGGGGCTGGGATCAAACCCGAGTCCTCGACGCCGTGAGGCAGCAGTGCTAACCACATGTCACCCTATGGAAGAGAATCACAGAATAGAATAGAACCCCTATATTGCAGAAGGAGGCCATTCGGTCCATTGAGTCTGCACCAACCCTCTCAAAGCGCACCCCACCTAGACCCAATCTTCCACTCTATCACCGTAACCCAGGGGCAAGTTAGCATGAGCAGTCCACCTAACCTGTACATCTTTGGACTATAGGAGGAAACTGGAGCACCATGCAATACGGGAGGAATGTGCAAATTTCACACAGACAGTTACCAAGGTCGGAATCGAAACGGGGTCCCTGGTGCTGTGAGGCAGCAGTGCTAACTGAGAGGTTAGAAGACAGAATATCCCGGGTGGGAGGAATCTTTGATTATGCTGCCCGCTTTCCCAAGGCAGCGGGAGGTGTAGACAGAGTCAATTGAAGGGAGACGGGCTTGCGTGATGGACTGGGTTGTATTCATGACTCTCTGTAGTTTCTTACTGTCTTGGGCCGAGCAATAACCATACCAATCTGTGATGCAGCCAGCTAGGATGCTTTCTATGGTGCATCTGTAAACATTGGTAAGAGTCATTGTGGACATGCCAAATTTCCTTAGTTTTCTGAGGAAGTAATATTGTGAATTCAAGAACCGATTAGAGGGTGGGAATTTCTGCAGCAAGTAACTCACTTCCTGACTCCCTAATTTATAAAGCACAAACCAGAAGTGCAAGAATATTCTCCATTTGCCTGGATGAGTGCCACTCTAAAATATTAAAGGCGCGCAACACCATCCAGGACAAAACAGCCACTTGATTGGCCCCCATCCACCATCTTAAACACATTCTCCCTCCATCACTGATATACAGTGGCAGCAGTGTGTACCATCTACAAGATGCACTGTAGCACTTTGGTAATGCTTCTTCAGCAGCACCTTCAAAACCCATTGCCTCTCACCTTGAAGAGCAGAGGCAGCAGGTGAATAGGAAAACCATCACCAACACTCCTGTCTTACCATCAACAACTGTGCACTTATTCTGATGGCTTGCCACTCCAGAAACGATTCCTTTTCCAGATGTGGTGATACTGCATCCCTCCACTGGTCTTGGCTCTCTCTTTGTTATTGTGTGTTGTCTTCTCCTGTCAACAGCAGTTCCACCATGGAGACAAGCACAACACATATGCTAACAGGGCCCAGTGCTTCAAGGTGGAAGCCTACACATTCCTCCTGCATACAGCCATTCCCAAAGAAGTGTGTTGTAGTCAGCAAAGACACTGAGTTGCAGCCATACCTCTAACTGGATATGCTAATTCCTGACTTCTTTGCCACTGACTGGGTGCTCATTCCCACTACACCAACCAAATCATCTCTAGTTTCCACATCCAAACCCCAAAGGTAAAAGAAGAATGGAGTACTCAGCATTGCAGACCGAATGAGGTCATGAATGCGTTTGTAACACTGGTTAAAAAATCAAGGGCTGGATTCTCCGGTCCCCCAGCTGCGTGTTTCTCAATGGCGCGCCATTCGCTGGCCACGCCATTCACTACTCCTGCTGCTTATCAAATGGATTTCCCATTGATGCCACCCCACACAGCAGGGAAAGCCGAGGGCAGGGGCGCACTTCCAACAGGAAGAGGGAATCCCAACGACTGGAGAATTCCGGCCCAAATAAATTTTTGAGAAACAGTTATCTTGGTACAGAGAGAGCTACAGAAACTGGCAGATAGTAAAAGGAACAATGTATGTCCCTTTAAATCCTGTTTCAAACCCAATCCCATTTTTCATTCTCATGCACAGCTCACTCACAGCTCTACTGTCTAGAGAAGGGTTTATGTTCATGAAATCAGAACTTCTCCCATATGTACACATACCACTCCAACGCCCACTGAATGAAACTTGCTGAATATAGAGACCTGGGGGCAGTCAACATCAGGAGATATCCTACTACACTGACTCAACTCTCCAAGTGACGTTATCATCCACTGCTTCATCCCTGCAGAGGTGAATACCCACTTAATAATTAATACTATTCTTTTTAATTGTCAAAAATGATTATGCTCAACAGCAGCTGAGTGTGTTGGCAAATATATTCAGCTTTTGGCAGTTTCAGCGATCAGCACTCATGGGTTTATGCACTTAGGTAACTTGTTGAATATTTTTGAAATTTCACAGGTGACTTTCTGCATGACTGTTGTCTTATTTGTGTGTACGTGAAACATGAGCCACTTTCTCGGTTTTTAAGTCATTTTAAAAATGTTATTTCTACAGTTGTATTTCACATTAATCTCTTAAATGACACTAAAAGGTCATGAAGGATGCAATACAAAGCAGGAATGAATAAAGTCCAGTGTATGCAGAATGCTTCATAATGCCAGGAACCAGTAAGGTTTACTGAAGTATGCTAGAGTCAAGAGTCCTCTTGTTTCCTAATGAAATATTTTATTTAAGACCCTAGAGCCTGCAGCTTTGAGGTGCCCACAATAATTATCAGAAATAACTAAGACCATTGAGGTACAAACCTTCATACTTTACAACCAGACCATTTCCTCACTCCGACAAGGTGATGTCAAAATTGTTTATATATTGCAATGTACAGCATGGGTGAATAAACCTCAGCATTGAACATATACATTATTGTCAACACTAACACTCGGCTAACGACTAGCATTTAAGATACAGCCTTCCACAATTTTAAGTGTTATGGGAAGAGATTCTTCCCCCGAAAGAAACACAAACTTTGATTTAAGCCAGTTCACCTTTCAAACTGTAACAGGTTAACATTTAAATACTTATAAACACTCATTGATTAATTTGCATAAGCCCTGTAAAGCTTCCTGTTTGTTAAAGGTGAGAATACATCGTACTTTGAGTGGACAACTCAAATTCTCTCCAACTGAAATTCTGTACCATGGCCAAGGTCTAAATTTAAGGATGCATTGTCGATACTTTAACGGTAACCAGAGTGTGAAGACGGGAGATGGTTCTTAATGAATAATTTGATCTGTTATCACAAAAGAAAGGGACAAAACAGATATTGCAATCAGGGAGAAGGAGGGTAAAGTAATATAATGAGGGGAAGTATTAAAAGGTTTAACATATTTTTGAAAGTGGATAAGACCCAGCCCAGAGGAAATGTATCCTACGCTGTTGAGGGAAACAGTTAACAGAGGCTTCAACCATCATTTTACACTGCTTCCTGATTATAGCTGTGGTGCCAGAGGAGTGAAGGACAACTAATGATGTACCATTGCTTAAAAAAGGGAGAAAGGGATAGCCCAAGTAATTACTGGCCAATGGCCCAACCTTGGTAGTGGGACAATTATTGGAAAAAGTTCTGAGGGCATGATAACTCCTCATTTAGAAAGAGGTGGATTAATCAAAGACAGCGCAGGTCTGTGAAGAGAAAGTTATGCCTAACTACCATGATTGAATTTTTTCAGGAGCTAACAAGACGTGTCGATGAAGATGGTGCCTTTAATGGAGTCTGTATGGATTTCAGCAAGGCTTTTAATAACGTCCCATATTGAAGATGTGTCAAAAAAAAAAGCAAATAGGATCCAAAGCAAAGTAGTAAGTTGGATCCAAAATTGATTCAGAAGCAGGAAGGAAAGGATAATGGTTGAAGGTTTTTTTTTATGACTGGAAATCTATTTTCTTTGCTATTTGTGATACATAGAAATCAATGATTTGGAGTTGAATGTTGGGGGTATGACTGAGAGGTTTGCTGACAATACAAATAGTAAGTGTGCTTGATAATGAAGAGGGAAGATGTAGACTTCAGGGAGGTATCAATGAACCAGTCAAATAGGTGGAAAATTACAAATGGACTTCAATCCAGAAAAGTGTAAGGTAATACATTTGGGGAATGGCAAAGGAATGAACACTATATTATAGGATACTGGAAGTATAGAGGAACAGAAGAACCTTTTGAGTGCTCCGGGATGTCTTGGGTCTCAGGTCCATTGGTTGCGTCCATGCTGCTCTCCTCATCACTGCTCGGCACCCGGGGCTCCGGCAATGCACTGACTGGGGACGGATACACCAGAAGAACACGCCCCATCACCAGCAGGTCATGCAAGACACAAGGCAAGAGGCAAGAGGCATGATTAAACCACAGGCCAGTGGGGAGTGGGGGGTGGGGGAGGGGGTGGGGGGGTTTTGAGGTGGGGGTGAGGGTGAAAGCGATGGTGAGGGTGCTGTGGGGGGGGGGGGGGATTGACACACGTCTCACGGGGAACCACAACTCAGCAGGTCTCACTTCCTCGACCATGGCCGATCTCCACCCCAGGTCCGGCAGTCCCCCTCCAGTTTTCTTCCTCTCCCAGCGATTACGGGCTTCGTTCTCCAGGGTGGGGGGGAAAACAAATGACAGTGTGAGACAGTCCGACACATGCAGCCCAGGGGGTGGGTAGCTGGTGACCTCAGTGGCCAGGGCACCCGGCCATGGCGGCCGGTGTGGGTGCTGACATGTGGAAGTTCGGCTGCCCTCCAGGTGGGGGAGGTGGTGGGTAAGGGTATGAGTGTGCGGGACGGGGGTTAGTGCCAGGGGCACAGTATTGCCTACTCACCCTGGATGCCCTGAGGAGGTCGTGCAGATTTTTACGGCACTGTTGGCTGGTCCGAACGGTGTTGCTGGTGGCAATCACCGCCTCTTCCACCTGCGCCCAAGCACGGCGAATGGCGGTGGGTAGTACCCTCCTTCCAGGGCCAGGGTGCAGGTGGCTTGCCTCTCCTCCACCATGTCCAGGGGGGTCTCCAGCTCAGCGTCCTTGAATCGTGGGGCAGTGCATCTTGCTGCCATTCGCTGGGATGGTGTGTGTGGGGAGTGAAGTGTGTATATGCGGCTGCAATTTGTCAGCCTCCTGACTGTCAATCGCGAATCAAGCACCATTTCTCATTGGAATCCAATGTGTTCCACGTGGCGCTGGTACGAGCCCCTCAACAGAAACTGAATCGGTCCTGGTAAGGCGCCAGTTTTGTTGTCGTGGAATTCCACGTACCCTGCGCCGCTGTCAACACTTAGGCTCAGGAATGGAGAATCCAGCCTCGGGCCGCAGAATTATAGAAAAAATGTGATTGCACTAGAAAGGGTACAGAGGAGATTTAAAAGGATGTTGCCTGGTTGGAATGGCGAATTTTAATTATGGGAAAAGATTAAACATGCTAGTGTTATTATCTTTGGAAAAGAGGAAGTTGAGTGTTGTCGGAGTTCCTCCACAAATTACAAGAGAACAAATGGACTCACTCAAAAGGTTGTTATGTTTAATGTGGTTGGTTTATTTGTACCAACAATTACAGATTTAACATGGTCACATATTTGAAATGATTACAGGAAAATTAAAATGGTTACAGAAAATGATTACAGATTTAATGATTACTATATATTTTTTTTTTGAATATATTTTTATTGGCTTTTCCCATATTTATAAACAGTTGTTACTTATCTCCATTACATTTCTCTTGCCTGCGCTAATTTGCTTTATTTTACAGAGAGGTTTGTTTTGTCCTACATTTGACTAACTATGTACATTTTGCTGCCCTCTGGATCGGTCTATGATATCCCTCCTTCCTCCTCCCCTCCCGCCCCCCCCCCCCCCCTCCCATTGGTTTCAGCACCCTTCCTCTTCTCTTGTGGTTTCCTCATGTTTCTTCCCCCCCCCGCCCCCCCCAACCCGGATTGTACAGTCCTTTGGTTCTTCAGCTTTTTGTTTCCCTGGCTTACTCCTCCTCGTTGCCGGCCTCGAACAGGTTTTGGAACAGGCTGACGAATTGCCCCCAATTATCCAGGAAGCCTTCCTCTGACCCTCAGGCGTGCTTAATCTTCTCCAGGTGGAGAAATTCCGACAGGTCAGCGAGCCAGTCTGCAGCTGTGGGTGGTGCTGCCGATCGCCAGCCGAGCAGGATTCTCCGGCGTGCGATTAGGGAAGCCAAAGCCCCCTTCCCCATGTGTAGCTCTGGCTGTTCCGGTACCCCGAAGATTGTCACTATTGGACATGGCTTCACCCTCACCCCCACAACTTTGGACATTGCCTCGGAGAAGGATGTCCAGAACCCAGCAAGCTTGGGGCAAGCCCAAAACATGTGGGTGTGGTTGGCCGGGCCCCTCTGGCACCGCTCACATTTGTCCTCCACCTCCGGGAAGAACCTGCTCATTCGGGTTCTGGTCAGGTGTGCTCTGTGCACCACTTTGAGCTGCATTAGCCTTAGCCTTGCGCAGGAGGAGGTGAAGCTCACCCTGATCAGTGCTTCGCTCCAGAGTCACCATCCCACCTCTATCCCCAGTTCGTCCTCCCATTTTTGTCTGGTCCCATCCAGTGATGTTCGGGCTCTGTCCAGTAGCTGTCCATATATTTTCCCGCATAGCCCCCCCTTCTCGCTGCTTGTGCCTATCAGGAGTTAGTTTACTATATTGATAAGCCTTACCACCGTATGAGGCTTCTTTTAAAACACAATATCCAATTATCTTGAACACAATGCTTCATCTTATCTCAATTTAAGGCCATGGGCGTGATTCTCCGGACTCGTTGCGCTCTCGCTGAAGCGTTACGAGGCCAGTGAATAGCGGGAGAGGCCAAAAACAAGATCCCGCCAGTGCCAAACAGTTTGTGATGCAACCAGCCCGCTCCCATAGACGAAATCGGGATCTCGCCATAGTGTGGCGAGAAACCAATTATCACCACTAAAACCCTATTTCCATCCAATTAACGAGGATGACCCCGTTTCCAACAGTCTCCCATCATTCAGCAGTCTCCCCAGCAAGTGCTCATGCTGGTGCCAATTAGTACTCCTTTTGGAAAACGTGAACATGGCGGAAGAGCTTCAGTGGGGAGCCGAGGAGGTGAGTAGCCATCTTTGCTCACAGGCAAAGAGCCCGGGTGTGAAGGACTTGCCACCCCAGTGCTCGGTAGGGGGTGGGGGACTCTCCGCAGGGTGGGCCACCATGGGGCGATGGGTGGGGGGGATGCCTGGAGAGCCAGGAAAAGAGTCCGGGGGGTCAGTCCGCATGGCGGATGGAAGTGATACAGACATCATAATGGTTTTGTGAAAAGGTGTTTAATGTGTTGTACAAACCCCATTCCCCCCGGTACACCCAGTGCGCCTCAATGTGCTTGGCCTTTCTAGCTCTACCACTACGTCTTGGTGTTTCCCCAGAATGCACATCTGAGTTGGAAGCAGCCAGCTGCTTACCTCGTCACGTGGCCTTCAATGCCCCTGGCGGGTGTCCTCTGGAGGCTCTGGGATGTAGGGCCCCGGCTCACTTGTCTGCGGCACATGCACAGCCGTGCCACCCTGTCTCGTGTGCTGATTGCAAGACACAACTTGATCAGAGGGGTGGAACCCGGGGGAGCTGGTGGCCAACATTCCCGATCCATGAGACAGGTCTGGCTTGGCAGACGGCACCCCCTCCTCCCGATCGGTGTCTTTGCGCCCTGGGGGCCACCTTGGGACGGAGGGAAAGCTGGTTCAAGACCCAGCTGCCCTCGCATCATCTGGATCTGCCAGCCCTGGAGGTTCCCCATGGGCCGCACTATCGTGCCGATGCCCTCGGCGATGCTCCTCAGTGACTGGGACATGCTCTGCAGCATCTCAGCAATGTCCACCTGTGACTGGGACAAACTCTGCAGCGCCTTGGCCATTCCCATCTGAGAGCGGGGCATGTCCCCAGAACCTCATCAAGGTTGGCCTGGCACTGGGTGACATTCCCCAGAGAGTCAGACATTCTACTGAGACACCTTCACTCATGGTGCTGACATTGTGCACCAGGCTCTCCACTCTGGTCACCACCCGAGCAGTGTTGGTCTGGGACCCACGCATTGTCGGCACCATCTCCTGCACCCATAGCCTCTGGGACTCCTCCAAGCGGCTGTGGATCTGCTGGAGTGACGCTGACATCTCCCTCTGAATATCTTGCTGCTCCCTATCGTCTCCATCAGACTGGGACCCAGCTGGTCCTGGGATCCAGCAGCCTCAATGGGCCGATTGGCCACCTTCAGCACTTTAAATTCTATGATTCTAACAGGACATCCCTCCTGGCCTCCACTGCATCAAGGAGCCTCCTAAGGTCAGCATCTCCGAGTCTTGGAGCCGGTCTCCCCGGCGCCATTGTTGCGTGCTGGCGGGCGTTGGCTGAGCAAGTGCAGCTTAAGTGCTGCTCAACCTTGTTAGCGGGGGCTGGCGAGCGCCGTGCCGACAAATCAGCTGGTGGGCCTTCATTTGCGACGAGATGCCATTGAGTCCTCGTTAAATGGACCAATTAATGTTGAATTGTGTTGCCGGCCTCGCTGGGCCGAGCGCCGGGAAACTCGCGGCAATTCCCACTCACTACAACACTGAGAAGTATTTCCTGAGAATTACAAAGAACAAAGAACAAAGAAATGTACAGCACAGGAACAGGCCCTTCGGCCCTCCAAGCCCGTGCCGACCATGCTGCCCGACTAAACTACAATCTTCTACACTTCCTGGGTCCGTATCCCTCTATTCCCATCCTATTCATGTATTTGTCAAGATGCCCCTTAAATGTCACTATCGTCCCTGCTTCCACCACCTCCTCCGGTAGCGAGTTCCAGGCACCCACTACCCTCTGCGTAAAAAACTTGCTTCGTACATCTACTCTAAACCTTGCCCCTCTCACCTTAAACCTATGCCCCCTAGTAATTGACCCCTCTACCCTGGGGAAAAGCCTCTGACTATCCACTCTGTCTATGCCCCTCATAATTTTGTATACCTCTATCAGGTCTCCCCTCAACCTCCTTCATTCCAGTGAGAACAAACCGAGTTTATTCAACCGCTCCTCATAGCTAATGCCCTCCATACCAGGCAACATTCTGGTAAATCTCTTCTGCACCCTCTCTAAAGCCTCCACATCCTTCTGGTAGTGTGGCGACCAGAATTGAACACTATACTCCAAGTGTGGCCTAACTAAGGTTCTATACAACTGCAACATGACTTGCCAATTCTTATACTCAATGCCCCGGCCAATGAAGGCAAGCATGCCATATGCCTTCTTGACTACCTTCTCCACCTGTGTTGCCCCTTTCAATGACCTGTGGACCTGTACTCCTAGATCTCTTTGACTTTCAATACTCTTGAGGGTTCTACCATTCACTGTATATTCCCTACCTGCATTAGACCTTCCAAAATGCATTACCTCACATTTGTCCGGATTAAACCCCGTCTGCCATCTCTCCGCCCAAGTCTCCAAACAATCTAAATCCTGCTGTATCCTCCGACAGTCCTCATCGCTATACGCAATTCCACCAACCTTTGTGTTGTCTGCAAACTTACTAATCAGACCAGTTACATTTTCCTCCAAATCATTTATATATACTACAAAGAGCAAAGGTCCCAGCACTGATCCCTGTGGAACACCACTGGTCACAGCCCTCCAATTAGAAAAGCATCCTTCCATTGCTACTCTCTGCCTTCTATGGCCTAGCCAGTTCTGTATCCACCTTGCCAGCTCACCCCTGATCCCGTGTGACTTCACCTTTTGTACTAGTCTACCATGAGGGACCTTGTCAAAGGCCTTACTGAAGTCCATATAGACAACATCCACTGCCCTACCTTCATCAATCATCTTAGTGACCTCCTCGAAAAACTCTATCAAGTTAGTGAGACACGACCTCCCCTTCACAAAACCGTGCTGCCTCTCACTAATACGTCCATTTGCTTCCAAATGGGAGTAGATCCTGTCTCGAAGAATTCTCTCCAGTAATTTCCCTACCACTGAAGCAAGGCTCACCGGCCTGTAGTTCCCGGGATTATCCTTGCTACCCTTCTGAAACAGAGGAACAACATTGGCTATTCTCCAGTCCTCCGGGACATCCCCTGAAGACAGCGAGGATCCAAAGATTTCTGTCAAGGCCTCAGCAATTCCCTCTCCAGCCTCCTTCAATATTCTGGGGTAGATCCCATCAGGCCCCGGGGACTTATCTACCTTAATATTTTTAAGACACCCAACACCTCGTCTTTTTGGATCTCAATGTGACCCAGGCTATCTACACACCCTTCTCCAGACTCAACATCTACCAATTTCTTCTCTTTGGTGAATACTGATGCAAAGTATTCATTTAGTACCTCGCCCATTTCCTCTGGCTCCACATATAGATTCCCTTGCCTATCCTTCAGTGGGCCAACCCTTTCCCTGGCTACCCTCTTGCTTTTTATGTACGTGTAAAAAGCCTTGGGATTTTCCTTAACCCTATTTGCCAATGACTTTTCGTGACCCCTTCTAGCCCTCCTGACTCCTTGCTTAAGTTCCTTCCTACTTTCCTTATATTCCACGCAGGCTTCGTCTGTTCCCAGCCTTTTAGCCCTGACAAATGCCTCCTTTTTCTTTTTGACGAGGCCTACAATATCTCTCGTCATCCAAGGTTCCCGAAAATTGCCGTATTTATCCTTCTTCCTCACAGGAACATGCCGGTCCTGAATTCCTTTCAACTGCCACTTGAAAGCCTCCCACATGTCAGATGTTGATTTGCCCTCAAACATCCGCCCCCAATCTATGTTCTTCAGTTCCCGCCTAATATTGTTATAATTAGCCTTCCCCCAATTTAGCACATTCATCCTAGGACCACTCTTATCCTTGTCCACCAGTACTTTAAAACTTACTGAATTGTGGTCACTGTTACCGAAATGCTCCCCTACTGAAACATCTACCACCTGGCCGGGCTCATTCCCCAATACCAGGTCCAGTACCGCCCCTTCCCTAGTTGGACTGTCGACATATTGTTTTAAGAAGCCCTCCTGGATGCTCCTTATAAACTCCGCCCCGTCTAAGCCCCTGGCACTAAGTGACTCCCAGTCAATATTGGGGAAGTTGAAGTCTCCCATCACCACAACCCTGTTGTTTTTACTCTTTTCCAAAATCTGTCTACCTATCTGCTCCTCTATCTCCCGCTGGCTGTTGGGAGGCCTGTAGTAAACCCCCAACATTGTGACTGCACCCTTCTTATTCCTGATCTCTACCCATATAGCCTCACTGCCCTCTGAGGTGTCCTCTCGCAGTACAGCTGCGATATTCTCCTGAACCAGTAGCGCAACTCCGCCTCCCCTTTTACATCCCCCTCTATCCCGCCTGAAACATCTAAATCCTGGAACGTTTAGCTGCCAATCCTGCCCTTCCCTCAACCAGGTCTCTGTAATGGCAACAACATCATAGTTCCAAGTACTAATCCAAGCTCTAAGTTCATCTGCCTTACCCGTAATACTTCTTGCATTAAAACATATGCACTTCAGGCCACCAGACCCGCTGTGTTCAGCAACTTCTCCCTGTCTGCTCTGCCTCAGAGCCACACTGTCCCTATTCCCTAGTTCTCCCTCAATGTTCTCACCTTCTGACCTATTGCTCCCGTGCCCACCCCCCTGCCATACATTGCACCCCCAATCTTCAAAACTGGAACACTGGTGTCTCTCATTGGGGAGCATTTTCTCTGTTGCTTCCCTTGGTAGAATTTGTTTTGGTTTCCCAGTTTGCTAAGTTCAGCAAGCTTAATTTGAAAAGACTGACAAAAGACTTCTCCATAAGCACTTTTCTGGTTTCTCAAAGCACGCTGATTGAATGTCAGGCTTGAAAGAAATTGCTGGGCAGCACAGTGGCACAGTGGCTAGCACTGGGACTACGGCGCTGAGAACCCGGGTTCGAATCCCACCCCTGGGTCACTGTCCGACTGGAGTGTGCATATTCCCCACGCGTCTGCATGGGTTTCGCCCCCACAACCCCAAGATGTGCGAGTTAGGTGGATTGGCCACGCTAAATTGCCCCTTAATGGGAAAAAAAAATAATTGAATACTCTAAAAAAAAAATTTTAATTAAAAGAAATTGCTGATGTTTTCTCTTGTCCTTCTGAGGAGCCCAAACGGAAGTGATTAAAATTATGAGCGGTCCAGATAGAGTAGATAGGAAGGCCCTATTTCCATCGGATGATAGGTTCATAACCAGGGAGATTAAGGCGGCACAGTGGCATAGTGGGTATCACTGATGCTGGGGACCGGGTTCAATTCTGGCATTGGGTTTCCTCCGGGTGCTCCAGTTTCTTCCCACAGTCCAAGGACTTGCAGGTTAGGTGGATTGGCCATTCTAAATTGTCCCTTAATGTCAAAGGTTAGGTAGGGTTATGGGGATACAGGGATAGGGCAGGAGAGTGGGCCTAGGGAGGGTGCTCTTTCAGCAGGTCGGTGCAGACTTGATGGGCCAAATGGCCTCCTTCTGCACTGTAGGAATTCTATGACATAGGTTTAGGGTAAGAGGTAGGAGCTTTCTAGGGAATTTTCACCCAGAGGATGGTGAGGATTTGGATGAAGGGCATTGCCCTGAGAGCGTGCTGGAGGCAGAAAACCTCATAGCCATTAAAAAGTACCGGGATATTCATTTGAAGTGCCATAACATAGAAGGTAGCATGCGGACCATGAGCCGGAAAGTGAGGTCAGGTTGGCTCTTTCTCGGCTGGCAAAGGTGCAAATGGCCGAGCGGCGTCCTTCCATTCTGTAAACATCTAAAATGCTAGATTTCAGTGAGAGTGCCAGGATTGATTCCACTGTCCACCAACTGCAGTGATGGGCAGCATTCACAGGGAGCACATCTCACTGCATTTTCTATCCAAATTAATGGTACAGAACTGCTGGCCCACATGCCAGTGATTTTCGGAAATTCAGGGCAGGATTCTCTGACCCCCCCCCCTCCCGGCCGGGTCGAGAATCCCCGGGGGGCCGCCATGACGCCGGTTGCTGTATTCTCCGGCGCCGGTTTCCGGACGGGGGCGGGGTTCACGCCACGCGGGTCGGGGGCCGTTGGCATTCTCCGGACCCAAGCGGCCGTCCGTTTTTGGCCAGTCCTGCCAGTGTGGGCTACGCATAGTCCCACACGGCGGGGCCTGGCAGGTAAGTCAGCTGGGGCGGTCCTCGGGGTGCGCGGGGGGATCTGGCCCCGGGGGGGGGGGCCCCCACGGTGGCCTGGCCCACTGTTGACGCCGGAATGGTTGGCGCCGGTTCTCCTGCCGGCGTGGGGACTTAGTCCCCAGAAGGGAGAATCCTGCTTTCAGAGTGTCAGGTTGCAGAATCACTCCTACAATCACTTCCAAATGCTATTGGCACCAAATAGTTCAAACAGGGAATAACTATCAGTAATGTTATGTTCATTGTCATAAAATCATAAAATTGTGATATGGTACGAATTAAGTAATGGCATGATGGGAAAACTGGTCAATGGGAAGACTGGTCAAAAGATTTGATACAATACCAGAAAGACTGAAACTGCTCATTCCAGCTCCCCAGGCCCAGGTAAAGAACGCTGCCCTAACTATTTTTAGACTAGTATGGCTATAGGCCAACTCTGCATAACTTGAAGTCTGAAAAGATCAGCGAAGGTCGAGCCATTCCAAAACACCAAACCTCGGCAACTCCTGATAAAACTAACTCGTCATAACCCAGGGCCGTAGGAATTTAAAACAAAGATAAGTTCAGGAAGAAACAAGTCTATTCTGACCTTTCAATGTTCCCTCCGAGGACTAAATAATGGTATGAGTGATATGACCAAACATGGTCTAGTCTTTGCTTCCGTTTGTATTTCCGATCAAACTCCTGACCATACTGTTGTCACATAATCTTGACAAAGTTAATGTATAAATATTGAGTTAATTCTCCGCGAAAGCGCGGAACTTGTGACAGACTGAGCAGTTTTGTTGACTGCCCTCTTACTTCAAGTTTCAACCATTACTGCAAGCAGTTGTTTTCGAAAATAAAGCTTGTTATTCTGTCTTAACGAGTGTGTTGAATTTTTCTACCACAGAAGCGGGAAAATATTGACTATGACAATTTGGCACAAGCGAGCAGTTACCAATATCCTGAGTGAATTCCGTGGGGGACTGAAGAAGTGATCGAGCCAGACCCGGAGGAAAGAGACAGACGCCGGCACAAAGTAAGATTAACCTTGGTCTCTCTCTCTCTCTCAGATTAGTGGTTCGACCCCTTATCCCTGACGGAAGTAACTAAACAGGTGACGGTGCTCGAATCTAAATTGTACTTATTAAATTGTTAGTAGAGCACTGCGGGTCAGGGACCCCAATTGTGGTTAGCTTTAGGTAAGGGACCTCGTGCTTGTTTTACAGGTTTAAATTTGGGTCAGAGACCTCTATACACTTTGGGTCAGGGACCCTGCAATTTGATTTGGTACCAGGGATTTTTTTTGATTGCCAGGGGCACATTTTATTGACATTATGGGACACAGTTTAGACAAAACCGGGGGCAATTCCCCTCTATTTTTCATGTGCTCTGAAAACCCTTCTCATGAACGTAATTTACGAAGTTTATCTGCAGCGTGAAACAATAATTTGGGTAACGATATTTTGCCACTAGGGGGCACTTGGAACTACGATAATTGCATTTCTGCTCAGAAAATCATTTGGCAGAGAAACGCCGGTTTTAAGTGGAAGTTTTTAATCTCAGAGTGGAAGAAGCAGTCCAGTAAGCACCACAAACAATCACTATTACAGAGTTGGAGAGATAACGCCCGTAGAAAAGGGATTAATGATTGTGTGGATGGTAAAGCAAAAAATTGGGAGACTTTAAAATTGGAATGTGAACTTTGGGATAGAAAGCATAAACAACAAGGCAAAAATAAAAAATCTCCAACCAATAGGCAGAGAGGGCTAGCCCAGCAAATTAAACGAAAGGAGGATCCTCCCAGTTGCTCTGGCATGCTGATGTTTCCCTATTCAGGCAATACGGAAGAGGAGGAGGATTTAACCCCTAGACCCCACCCTCATCCTGCACACCCTGACTCTACAATTCCACCGTCCCAAGTCCAGACTCCCCCTTATGGTCCCACTGCCAATGAAACTCCTGCTAACGCAACGCGCACTCGGTCACATACGTAAGCCGTTAATATGGAACAACCCTTCACCTCTGTTAATCAGGCTTTTCTTGATTTATCACTCCAACCTAAGGAGGAGGAAACCTTTCCGCCACCCCCTCCCCCAGCAAATTATCCCATTAGGAGTGTTATTAACCCCCACGCTGGTGATAATGACGACCCATTCATTGAGGTGTGGCAGGCTTTTAAACCCCATGAGCTATGTTTGATCATGGCCCAATGTCCCTCCTGAAAAGAGAACCCAGAGGGGTTCACTGAGTTTTTGAGGAGAACTGCTACCATGTACGGTGCTACCGCACGTGATCAATATTCACTGATTTATTCATCCCTTCCCCCAGAATTAGGGGAAAGATGGAAAAATGAATTAGGACTTCATGGGGACAGCCTTCAGCGCCGCACACCAAACAGAGGACAATCAGCGTACTTTAATGTTCCCTGCACTAAAACGGGCTCTCCGTAAACCCGTTGACATCGCCAAACTCCTTGAATGTACCCCCACTTCTGAGGAAGATGGTCCAGAATTTTTTGACCGCTTTTGTGGCGTGTACACTCTTTACTCTGGGGACATTGCTTTCAATGCAGGCACACAGTCTCCCCAAATTAATGCACTATTAATGCAGGTTTGGCCTGACCGCGTAGCATTCAGTATTAAAACTAATAACATGGACTGGTCTGACAATTCTAACCCTCAAATGAAACGTGCTGTGTCTTATTATTGGAGCAATGGCCGCAACCGTGAGACCTGTTACAAAGACACTTCGCCCAAAATTAAATCCAAATTCATCCAACGTCCCTCTCAAAGAAGAGCTCCTAAAGGTCAGAACTCTCAGACAGATTCACGTTACTATCGGCTAGATTGCACGGACCTTCCTGAATTTGGTTACCGCTCACAGGCTCCTCACCCCTTCACTCCACACACGGAGGATTTCGACAGCGCTCCTCCGCGTCGTCCTCCTGCCAAATATAATGTCACTTGCTTCAACTGTCAACGTACAGGGCACTACGCTAGGGATTGTCCAGCACCCCGACGACAAGGTAGATTTCAATCCCATCGGCAGACACCCTTTACTACCTCTAACCCCTACTGACTAGCCAGATCAAACTTTCCAGTTCTCTCAACAGACCACTCTGACGAGCCCACCACTACGATTTACATAGAGGGCGTGCCTATCCCCTTCCTGATTGACACCGGCGTGACTCAGTCTACGCTAGACTGGACATTAATTCAGAAACATTGCTTTCCCTTTTCTGATATGCATGTGGAACTTGCTGGGTTCATGGGGGAAGGTGCTGTTTATCCGCTTATGAAGCCACTCTCTGTTCAATTTGAGGGCGGGAATGTTGCATCCCTTTCACAGTTACCCGCGTCCTTGGTATCAACCTGGCCAGACGTGACTTGCTGTGTCCCTTGCAGGTGGAAATTGTTTGCCTTGATAACGGCATAACTATATCAGCTATCCCTCAGGCCCAGCTTCAAAATTTTCCCCTTTTCACTACCCCACAGTGGTGGTTGGTTGATTTTGATCTCTCACACTTTTCACCTCCCTTAGATATTCCCGATCCACATGTCACTCTTTGCTACGATCATACAGGATGCTCGCCTATTTTGGAGAGCATTTACCAAGACGCCCTCGGTTCTCTACAATCCGTTTCCTTTGTTGGCCTCGCTAAGGGAAAAGAAGGGTCTGCCTTTCTTGTCAATTTACCCCATGGCCTCAGTCGGGACTTGTGTCACCCCACATGACCCTTTCTGTGAACGAAGGCTACAGTGCCAAGTCCTTAGGATTTATGCCAGCTGCACTGCGAGGACAAGCTGATCCTTTCTTTAATGGAAGTCAAATCCTACCCGCAGGCACTTTAGACTATTTTCAACGCCCATTTGTCCTCACTGGCACACTGCACCACCATCGTTCAGTCCAATCAACGACTTCTGAACTACCCGCAGATTTATGGCGGCCTCCAAACACGAAGTTGGTCTCACTAATGTCCCTCCCGTTGTTATTAAAGTTAAACCTAACATGCCCTTGCCCTCGATTTCACAGTACCCTTTGCGCCCCGAGGCTGAAGAAGGAGTCTCGGTCATGATTCAATCGTTCCTTCAACAGGGAATTGTGGTACCATGCCAGTCGCCCTATAACACCCCGATTCTTCCAGTTCCTAAGATAGGAAGACCATCCGAATGGCGTTTGGTCCAAGATCTCCGACGTATTAATCAGATAGTGGAACCCTTACATCCTATTGTCCCAAACCCGGCGACAATCCTTAGTAATGTCCCACCGGAAGCGATTGTTTTCACCCTTGTTGATTTACAACATGCCTTTTTTGCGATACCCCTCGCCCCTGAATCACAGTATTTGTTTGCCTTTACATTTAAGGGCCACCAATACACTTGGACTAGGCTCCCACAGGGCTTCATTCATTCTCCAACCCTTTTCTCACAGGCATTGCACTGCCAGTTCGCGACATTATCAACTCCTGGTGGCTCCACAATCATCCAATATGTTGATGACTTACTCCTTGCCAGCCCTGACTTCAACACTAACCAGCATGACACCATTTACCTGCTCATCCGTCTCCATTCATGGGGATATGTGATCCCGCCCACTAAAGTTCATAAAGGCCAACGGCAGGTCAAATATTTGGGTGTCCTAATAAGTGCTATGGATCGCTCCCTTACTCAGGAACGCATTACTCCTATACTGCAGACCCCAATTCCTACATCGCCCAAGCAGGTGCGAGCCTTTTTCGGATTGGTGAACTTTTGCAGACAATGGATTCCGAATGTTACTGTCCATACTAAAGATTTAACTCCGTACTCCTCTCAAAATGCTCCTCTTAAGTTTGAACTTCCTGATTCAGCAAAACAATCTTTTGTTACTCTCAAAAACGCCCTGACTACCGCCCCAGCGCTAGGATGACCTATGTATGACAGACCCTTTCAGTTGTACGTTAATGTTCTTGATGAATGTGCCACTGATGTTCTAATACAAGAACACGGTGACCGTCGTTGCCCGGTCGCCTACTATTCTACGAAATTGGATCCTGTAGCTTGCGGTCTACCTCCCTGCACCCAAATTCTTACGGCTGTCCATTTGTTAGCACAGGCAGCCTCTAATCTGACCCTTCACCAGCCAGTACAAGTGCATACCTCGCACTCTATTGTGGCTCTCCTAACGTCTCAGCAAACCCAGCATTTGACTCAAGCCCGCTTGAGCCGCTATGAGGTTTCACTATTGCAAAATCCCTACCTCTCTTTTCATTACTGTTCTACCTTAAATCCTGCTGCGTTCCTCGAACAGCCCCCCGATAACCTTGCGGACCCGCCACACGATTGTTTGCTTCGGAATCACTTCCTTACCGCGCCTCGCCCGGATTTAACGGACCGGCCTGTTGATAATCCAGATCTAATTTTTTATGTTGGCGGCAGTTCCTCCATTTCTCTCACTGGCATCCCACAATCAGGATATGCCGTGGTAACCGACATTGACGTGCAGGAAGCAGCAGCCTTCGAGACCCCTGTCTCCGCACAAAAAGCTATTTACCCTTACACGAGCATGTATTTTGGCCACAGGTAAAAGTACTAATGTTTACACTGATTCTAGGTACGCCTTTGGCGTGACCCACGATTCCGGTCGCCTCTGGCAACAGCGAGGCTTTCTCACCTCTGCGGGAGCTCCCATTCAAAATGCTCTTTGGGTTAAAAATCTCCTCGATGCTATTCAGCTTCCCCATCAATTGGTAATTATTAAATGTGCTGCGCACACAAAAGGGGACACACCTGTTCAATTAGGAAATGCCCGTGCTGATTCGGCTGCTAAGGCTGCAGCTATATCAGCCTCTCTGACTGTTCCCAGTGAGGCTAATCAGGCTCTAAACCAGGCACCTGCATTAGGAACGAAGGGCATGACAGACATAACTGAAGTTCAAAATTTACAGAGGGACGCCTCTGATTCCGAGCGCACTCTATGGAAGTCAATGGGGTGTTCTCACTCCTTGACACGAGACCTCTGGCTTACTCCCGTTGGTCAAGTTTGTATTCCGAATTCTTTATTGCCGGTACTTATTGATTATTTGCATTCTTGTGCCCATCTTGGCAAGGAGGGAATGGTACAGCTACTCCTGAAAACTTGGTGGCACCCAGATTTGAATACAGCAGCACAAACGCGGCTGGATCGATGCGTTATTTGCATGAAACATAATAAGGGTAAAGGCATTAAATGCCCTCCAGGAACCACTCCCTTGCCAGATGGCCCTTTTGCCTGTATACAGCTTGATTATATCAAATTGCCAAAAGCACAGTGCTATGATGAATATTGTTTAGTAATAATTGATGTGTTTAGTAAATGGATTGAAGCCTTCTCCACCACTAATTGTACGGCACATACAGTAGTGAAGTTGTTGCTAATGGAAGTCATTCCTCGTTTTGGGGTACCCAAAATGGTGAGCTCAGACAACGGACCACATTCTGTCGCTCGGATCAATACTTAATTGTGCGAAGCACTCATAATTAAACAGCAACTGCAGTGCGCATATCGCCCGCAGGCTGCAGGAATTGTGGAAAGAGCCAATGGGACTTCAAAAGAAAAATTATCTAAATTAACTGAAGAAACTAGGTTAAGTTGGCTAAAAGTATTACCCTTGGCACTGTTTCACATGCGAGTGACTCCCCATTCGCGGACCGGACTGTCAGCCGCAGAGATAGTCTATGGTCGGCCAATGAGGACCCCCTGGGATGCCTATGAAAAACCCCTAGAGGGAGTAGACCTCCATGTCATGGGGGAACAAATGCAGAACTATTTGAAGCAATTAACACTTTCTCTGAAGTTTCTCCACTCACAGGTAAAACAGGCACATCTCCCAGTAACGGCAAGGACAACCGTCCCTCGATATCCAGTGATCAAACCCGGAGACCACGTGTTGGTGAAAAACTGGGACAGAAAGAAACTAGGACAATGCTGAAGCGGACCCTTCCTCGTACTGCTGACTACACCAACTTCCGTCAAACTTGAAGGACATTCAAGTTGGATACATCTATCCGATTGCAAGAAGATAGTCTCCAACCCAGACGAGAACACAGGATGAAGATCTTCAATATAATTTTTGGACTCTCTGGACTATTTAGCATTAATGGCCACTTGGTAGTAAAAAAAACGACCTAAACGAGACCTGCCTTCCAATACCTATTTATATATGTCATATCTTTGTGCCGGAAAATTGAACATAAGCAAGTGTTGGGTTTGTACCCACATCCCCGTCCATTCAAGGGAAGGAATACCTCTCCAATCCCTCCCCTTTCATATCACAGAGACGGTTGAATGGATTTTACGACAAAATCAAACAGGGTGCAGGGGAAATAGGGGGGATATGGAAATATGGAGATCTGCTGGCTATGATATGACTAAATTTTCAGCTTCGTATCACCTACCTATAATCATGCCTTGACTCCACCCTCCCTCACTATCCACTTGTATAATGTTCAAGGTTCCATGTGTTTTAATAAATCAGGGAAAGGAAAGTTAATGGGGCAAAATAGGTGCAACCTTCCAGTTGACTGGCAAGGACCAGTACCAAGCATATCCAACAAGGGCATGTTTAACTGTGATTGGTCCAAGGTATGGAATATAACCTCTAACATTTCATGGGGACAGACATCCCCAATCCCCTGGATGACATCAGCTGATGATTTTATGGCCTATAATGGAACCTATTTCATATGCGGCACTAAAGCATATCCATGGCTCCCCATTGAGGGATCCTGCTTTTTGGGATATGTTGTACCTCAAATGCGCCACCTACCCACCCTTAAGCACTCCCCGTCATGAGCAAAAAGGACTATTTCTAAAACGGAACAGTTCTTTATGATGGCCTTTCCCTTGTACGGAATGGGCAAGGCATCCGATGAACTGATCCACATGGCCACAGCATTGGAACAACTGGCGAACGTAACGGCAGCAGAAGCCAGGGAAACTGGACAGGCACTGGCTGAGGTCTCAGCTGAGCTAGTAGCTGTCCGGACCATGGCATTACAAAATCGACTGGCTTTGGATTATCTGTTAGCCTCGTAGGGAGGAACGTGCGCTATCATAGGTCAGGAGTGCTGTACTTAAATTCCAGATGGCTCTGAAAATATCACTAACCTGGCCGACCATATTAAGAGACAGGCTGCTCAAATTCAAGAGATTGGCAGTGAATTTCATGACTATAACCCGCCGGGTTGGCTAGGATGGTTGGGCCACGGATTATTTGATTGGATCTTTAAGGCCTTCATTCTACTACTTCTAATTCTACTAGGGATACGATTGCTTGGTTGCTTGTGTAAATGCATTTTCAAACGAGTCATGGATATACCTATTTAACTAGTTGTCACAATATGACAAAAGGAGGGAATGTGATATGGTATGAATTAAGTAATGGCATGATGGGAAAACTGGTCAATGGGAAGACTGGTCAAATGGTTTGATACAATACCAGAAAGCTCCCCAGGCCCAGGTAAAGAACGCTGCCCTAACTATTTTTAGACTAGTATGGCTATAGGCCAACTCTGCATAACTTGAAGTCTGAAAAGATCAGCTAAGGTCGAGCCATTCCAAAACACCGGACCTCGGCAACTCCTGATAAAACTAACTCGTCATAACCCAGGGCCGTAGGAATTTAAAACAAAGATAAGTTCAGGAAGAAACAAGTCTATTCTGACCTTTCAATGTTCCCTCCGAGGACTAAATAATGGTTTGAGTGATATGACCAAACATTGTCTGGTCTTTGCTTCCGTTTGTATTTCTGATCAAACTCCTGACCATACTGTTGTCACATAATCTTGATAAAGTTAATGTATAAATATTGAGTTAATTCTCTGCGAAACCACGGAACTTGTGACAGACTGAGCAGTTTTGTTGACTGCCCTCTGACTTCAAGTTTCAACCATTACTGCAAGCAGTTGTTTTCGAAAATAAAGCTTGTTATTCTGTCTTAACGAGTGTGTTGAATTTTTCTACCACAGAAGTGGGAAAATATTGACTATGACAAAATGATACTGAAGCTCATTGGGCTGTTTACGAACAACTCCCTCAGGAGAGGTAGGTTGCCTATTAACAGATGTTAATCATTTAATTGGAACAATGTTTCAACTGACTTTCAAATTTATCGGCGCATCCATAGAATCTCCAGGGTTTCCTGAAACTCAGCAATAAAAACAAGGCAATACGTAACAGTAATTGAAGGGGGCTGATTGTAACAGCACTTCATACTCAGTATTCCTGGCTGAATTCCTACTGGCAGGTGTCCAGCTGAGTAGAGCTTGGAGACCCTGTGTCCTCACATGCAGCCCTCCCCTGCCTGCCCAGGAAGCATAAACAGTTGTAGATGGGTCAGATCCTAACCGGAATAACCGGCATGTGCCTGGGATCAACAGGAACCTAACAAGAAACCAACCTGAGACCAAACATTTCCAGCCGGTTTAACTAGTTATGTCCTGTTATGGTTTGTTTGGGGCAGTTAGCCTGAACTGGGGACAAGTTAAAATCAGAAGCTGTGATCTAAGCTGCTTTTACACCAATATTTAAGGTGTAGGAATGCGATTTTCATTTTTAGAAAAAATCAACAGTAGAAACATAAGAGGGGCAAGTGAGCCGAGGCGGGAGTGGGAGCACCACGGGGGCCCGGCCCCCACACCCCCAATCCTGCCACTACTCATTCAGAATGAATTATGAAGACTTTACATGATACACTGCCACAGATTGGTGAGGAAGCTAGTACTCTAGATTACCTGTAACATATTTCATTTGTTTTGATCTGCAATTTCTTAAAGAGTAATTCTTAACTAATAATTAACCTCCTGGTCCTTTGCACAAGAGCAATCCCCCTTTATGTTGGGCATAACTGCTGCAACAGAGAATTAACTTGATATTTTCTGTGGCCGTTGGTGCAGATTATATTTTCAAAAGGGTGAGATCAAATGGGGTGAAGACCTTCTTCCTGCAAAGCCACCTTGTGAGGCTCTCGATTTGCCCAGCATAAAGCAGGATTTTTTTAAATTGTGCTCCCACAGTAAACAACATGGTTTCCATTTGAGGAACCTCATTGGCTCAATGCGATTTTGGTGCTCATTCGTGACCTCACCCTGAATCTCAGTCTCAGATATCCTGCCCCTGTTCTGGGCTTCCAGATGCCAATAGTTAACACCTCTCCAGACCACAGTAAGTCATAACATCTTCCTGCACTGGACCCAGATTCGAGGCAAAACTTTGCAGCTGCTCATTACTTTGCTGGTATGACCATGGTTTTCTTATGGGAAAAGGATCTGCCTCCTTTCACGGAATGTTTGTATAAGAGCCTTAAGGAAGGCATCGCTGAAGCATGAATGACCTTGCTTTTCCTGTCACAAACTCGGCACTGCTTTCCACCTCTTTCCATCTTCTGGGCTGAAACTGTGTGAATGTTGGGGCTGCGGATGTCCTACCTGTCATGATATTCAAACACACACATCATGATGGACACACTAACAGGCAAATCAGAGTACACAACACCACAACCAATCACAGACAAGAACACCAACCACATAAAAAGCACGAGCACGACACCTGGAGGTCAGTAGGTCTGGGGAGAAGGAAGCATGAAAGAGCTGTTGAAACACCACAAGCAGGGAGCCCCCCACGTGCAGAGTGCAAAGACCAAGTTGTAAATAGTGAGTTTAAATAAACAAGCGTTGTACCATATGCAACTGTGTTGGCTCTTCTGTGTGTTAGAACACCCAACACCACATGGTACAGGAGTGGATCGATACCTGCCTACCAACCTGCCATTCTGGACATGGACCACACCGGCAAACCGCAGCCGATGCAAGTCACGGGGAACCTAGGCACCAACTGGAAGCTCTACAGGCAGCGATTTGACCTGTACATCCGTGCCACCGAAAAACAGAATGTCTCGGATGATTCGAAGATTGCAATGCTCCTCTTCTACGCAGGCCCCCACCCAAATGATGTCTTTAATTCACTGGTGTTCGAGGAAGGCGAAAACCAGGCCAAATATGACACGGTCATCCTCAAAATGGACCAGCACTTTCAAACTGAAGTAAACGAAACTTTCGAAAGATACATCTTTCAGCAACGCCTGCAAGGTAAGGAGGAGCTTTTTCAACCCTTTTTGACGCACCTCCGGATTCTGGCGCAGTCCTGCGGTTACGGCACCACTACAGAGTCCATGATCAGGGACCAGATTGTTTTTGGCGTTGCCTCTAGTGGCCTACGCCAGCAGCTTCTTAAAATAAAGAGCCTCACCTTAGCGTCTGCTGTGGAAGCCTGTGTCCTCCATGAAAATGCTGCCTGCCGTTTTGCCCGATTTCAGGCGTCCGAGTTGGCACGGAGGGGGTCCCCAGCCGTCGAATCGGCAAGCCAGGCCGCCCACGACGTTGAACGCATCCAGGCCGTCGATTTCTTCCCGCCCCACGGCCCGGACGACAGCGGCCGCTTCCCGCGCTTTTCGCGGTCTCCCGCGCAGGTGCGCGCCAAGAATAACGGCCACAACGAGGGACGCACTGCGCAGGCGCGCCCACCGCAAGATCGCACTGCGCATGCGCAGTGGCGCAACGAACGCCGTGACGTCATGACGTGCAGCAAGTGTGGAGGTCTACACTTAAAAGGGCAATGTCCTGCAAAATACCAACAGTGCAACAGATGTGCCATGATAGGCCACTACGCAGCCCGCTGTCGTGCGGCTCAACCCATGGATCCGGCGCATCCTCGACAACCTCGCACACGAGTCAGGACCGTCCAGCCCACGCATCAAGACTTCCAGTTAAGTGATGCAGATGACCAGGATGACTTCAGAGTTGCCGTCATTGATGTCAACAAGGTCAATGCCATCAATCCAGACGATGAGTGGTGTGCCACCCTGACGGTCAACCGATCGCGCGTCGCCTTCCGTCTGGACACCGGCGCATCCGCCAACCTGATTGCTTACTCTGCAGTCCAGGCCATGAAGGTCAAACCACTCATCACACCATCCCGGCTTAAGATGGTTGACTATAACGGGAACGTTATCCCGTCCGTAGGATCTTGCCAGCTACAGGTGACTCACAAGAGGTACACGGCCACACTCCCCTTCGAAGTTGTGGGCTCATCAAAGGACTCGTTACTGGGCGCACAAGCGTGTAAGGTCCTTCACCTGGTACAGCGCATCATGTCTCTCTCTCCAGATGAGATATCCGACTTCCCGGATGCTGAGTTCCACGCGAATCTCCATTCCCTCCTCGCTCACAACCAGGAGGTTTTTGAAGGCATGGGGACATTGCCACACACGTACAAGATTCGACTCAGACCGGACGCCATCCCTGTCGTTCACGCACCTCGCAGGGTTCCTGCGCCTCTCAAAGACCGCCTCAAGGCACAACTGCAGATTCTTCAGGACCAAGGGGTCCTATCCAAGGTCACGGAGCCCACGCCATGGGTCAGCTCCATGGTCTGTGTAAAGAAGCCCTCTGGCGAGCTCCGTATATGTATAGATCCAAAAGATCTGAACAACAACATCATGCGGGAACACTATCCCATCCCGAAACGAGAAGACCTCACCAGCGAGATGGCGCGAGCCAACATATTCACTAAATTGGATGCGTCCAAAGGATTCTGGCAGATCCAACTGGACCCGGCCAGCCGAAGACTATGCACATTCAACACCCCTTTTGGCAGATTCTGCTACAACCGGATGCCATTCGGCATCATTTCGGCATCTGAAGTATTCCACCGCATTATGGAGCAGATGATGGAAGGCATCGAAGGGGTACGTGTATATGTGGACGATATCATCATTTGGTCCACCACTCCGCAGGAACACATGCATCGTCTTCGACGTGTCTTCACCCGCATACGGCAAAATGGCCTGCGTCTCAACCGTGCGAAGTGTGCTTTCGGCCAGACGGAGCTGAAATTCCTCGGGGACCACATCTCAAGGTCCGGGGTCCGTCCCGATGCAGACAAGGTTAGCGCCATCACAGCCATGCCACGACCGGCTGACAAGAAGGCTGTCTTAAGATTCCTGGGCATGGTCAACTTCCTTGGGAAGTTCATTCCCAACCTGGCTTCTCATACAACAAACATGCGCCATCTCGTAAAAAAATCGACGGAATTCAACTGGCACCAGTCGCATCAGCAGGAATGGGAGGAGCTCAAGCACAAACTGGTCACGGCACCAGTGCTGGCCTTCTTTGACGCGACTCGCCCTACAAAGATCTCAACAGACGCCAGCCAATCTGGTATTGGAGCGGTACTCCTGCAAAAAGACAGCACGTCATCATGGGCCCCGGTTGCGTATGCCTCACGAGCCATGACCCCTACCGAACAGCGCTACGCGCAAATCGAAAAAGAATGCCTGGGCTTGTTAACTGGACTGGACAAGTTCCACGACTATGTGTATGGCCTGCCACGATTCACGGTCGAAACTGACCACCGCCCCCTGGTCAACATCATTAACAAAGACCTGAACGACATGACTCCTCGCCTCCAGCGCATCTTACTCAAACTCAGGAGGTACGATTTTGAACTGATCTACACTCCGGGGAAGGAACTCATAGTGGCGGACACTCTTTCCCGAGCAGTGAGCACACCACCAGATGCGGAGGGGTTCGTGCGTCAAATTGAGGCACACGTGACTCTGACAGCAGCAAATATGCCAGCTGATGATCCTTGTCTGGCCCACATACGCGCAGAGACGGCGACTGACCCTCTGCTGCAGCGAGTGATGCGCCACATGACGGAAGGGTGGCTAAAAGGGCAGTGCCCCCAGTTTTATAATGTGCGAGATGATCTCACCAATATAGACGGGGTCCTTATGAAATCGCATAGGATCGTCATTCCACACAGTGTGCGCCAGATGATTCTTCGTCAACTACACGAAGGCCACTTGGGTGTCGAAAAATGCAGACGAAGGGCCCGGGCGGCGGTATATTGGCCGGGTATTAATGAAGACATAGCCAACATGGTGCTCAACTGCACAACCTGTCAGAGGTTTCAGCCGGCGCAACCTCCGGAAACACTTCTACCACACGAGATGGTGACGTCCCCCTGGGCGAAGGTGGGTGTTGACCTATTTCACGCGCTCGGCAGAGATTACATTGTTATTATAGACTACTTCTCAAACTACCCGGAAGTCATGCCTCTCCATGATCTGACGTCGTCCGCAGTCATTGGGGCCTGCAAGGAAACGTTTGCTCGCCATGGCATTCCAAGGACTGTCATGTCAGACAATGGACCTTGTTTTGCCAGCCGTGAATGGTCGTCCTTTGCCGCAGCATATGGTTTCACTCATGTGACATCCAGCCCTCTGCATCCACAATCGAACGGGAAGGCTGAAAAGGGTGTCCACATCGCAAAGCGGCTCCTGTGCAAGGCGGCTGATGCCGGATCGGACTTTAACCTTGCCTTGCTGGCCTATCGATCGGCCCCGTTATCCACGGGCCTCTCGCCAGCGCAGCTACTAATGGGTCGCTCCCTCAGGACGACGGTACCTTCCGTCCTGGCACCGACAACAGACCATGAGGCGGTTCTTCGGGACATGCAACTGCAGCGTGATCGCCAGAAAGGTCGGTACGACACACGAGCGACGGACCTGCCCCCCCTGTCCTCCGGAGACAAAGTACGCGTCCATCAACCGTATGGTGGCTGGTCAGCACCGGCCGAAGTCCTCCGACAAGTGGCTCCCCGCTCGTTCCTGGTTCGCATGCCGGATGGTTCCGTGCGTCGCCGCAATCGGCGCGCCCTTCGCCGACTTCCACGTTCACAGCCACACAACACGCCAGATCCTCAACAGGCTTCCGAGGATGACTTTGTGGAGCTGCCGCACATCACGCCCTTTCCATCGCCACCCATGGCCATGCCTGCACAGCAGCCGGTGGTTCTTGATCCACCCTTAAGGCGGTCAACCCGAATTCGTCGCAAACCCATTAGAATGGACTTATAATACAGTTCATATGTTTAATAAGTTGGACAATTTTACATGATAACCTGTTGTTGTTTATCGTTCCAGATGTCGTCTGACTGGACAACTGTTCAAAATTTTTTTTCTTCTTCTCTCGTTCGCATTTCTGTTATGTTATGGTACAACTGGATTCATGTGACGCACTCGACATCGCCCCATGTACATAGTTCCGTCATAGACACATGCTGCACACGACACACACACACTCTTAGATGCACTCACGTCACGATCATATTTATTACCACGTAGGCACATATCTTTGTAAAAAGGGGGGATGTCATGATATTCAAACACACACATCATGATGGACACACTAACAGGCAAATCAGAGTACACAACACCACAACCAATCACAGACAAGAACACCAACCACATAAAAAGCACGAGCACGACACCTGGAGGTCAGTAGGTCTGGGGAGAAGGAAGCATGAAAGAGCTGTTGAAACACCACAAGCAGGGAGCCCCCCACGTGCAGAGTGCAAAGACCAAGTTGTAAATAGTGAGTTTAAATAAACAAGCGTTGTACCATATGCAACTGTGTTGGCTCTTCTGTGTGTTAGAACACCCAACACCACACTACCAGCACTTGGACCCGCCTGGACACGCTCTCCATAGTTAATTGGACAACTTACTGACCAGAAGCCTCTTAAATGGCTGCTCCTCGCAAAGAGCAGGAGGCCCCACCATCGTCCGTGCGTGTTTCTGACAAGCAACTTCTCCCAATATCAGGATTCAAATGGATCCATAACATTCTGCCAATGTTTCAGGTCATGGCTTTTCATCAGAACTGTAACTCTGTATGATTGTAGAGATCTTAGAGCCTTGCTGATTGGTCCTTGATAACCATTAAGTATTGCAGTTCACATATGACAGTCAAATCAGATCAAATCATTAAAAAATGAATCGATAGTTGTGTAGGGCGACTCCTCAGGTCGAGGAGTGATCAAGTGGATGCTGCAGTGCCTGCCTCAAAGCACTGGCGGGAATGTCATGGTGTTCAGTATGTTTCTGTGAGAAGCTTTATTGAACTGATCTTAAGATGTCTGCCCCTAGAGGCAGACTGATGGCATGGTCATATGACTACAGAAAGCCCAAAGTGCCATATGTCTCGTTATATTTCAAAACCCAAGCACAGTGGAAGGACCCAGGCAATTAAAATGTTTTGTTTTAATTCATCTTCTCCCAATGTAGCAAACAACACTCTTGCGGAAGGTAATTGATTGATATTCCCTTAGGAGGATAAATTAACAATGTCTGAAGGGCAGCACGGTGGCACAGTGGTTGGCACGGCTACCTCACGGCACCGATGTCCCAGGTTCGATTCTGGCTCTGTGTCACTGTCTGTGTGGAGTTTGCACATTCTCCCGGGTTTCGCCCCCACAACCCAAAGATGTGCAGGGTAGATGGATTGGCCACTCTAAATTGCCCTTAATTGGGAAAACTGAATTGAGGACTTCATTTTTAAGTCTTTGTAAGGCCCTTGGCAGGACTTGCAACAGCCCCTGCTGGTAAGAGTTCTTTGAGACCGTATAAGAACAGACAGAATCCGTAGGGCAGCCTGGGACTCTCCCAATCCCGTGCTTCTGACAGAGGGTGAGCACTTGAAGATTGGCCCAAGCCTCCCAAAGGCAACTCTCAGTGTTAATATGTATCCATTTTGCCACAATTCATGCTGGCAATTCCTCTTTTCCTTTGGGCCAGAAGGCTGCATAAATAATTGGGTACTCTGAATTTTTTTTTTTTAAATGAACCCTTAATGTTTGAGTATCAGACAGATATTGGGCGCCATGCTTCGACCACGCTGCGCCGGAACAGCATCTTGCTGTGGTGCAGCGTGGCCAGTGAAGGCCGGGAGACCCCGTTCCCGGGATCTACGCGGCTTTCAATGCCTCACTAGATTCAACGCAATGTCACAAGACGTTGCAAGGAGAATCCTGCCCCCAATGGGCGAGATCACTTTTTGGCAAACCTGCATATTAGAGCGAGGCAGTAAGTCTCACTCTAATGTGCAGATTCCCGAGGTACCTGACGCTTTGGGATTCAATCCCATCGCCTCAGAGACCTCGGGCGAGCGCCGATTGGTACTGGTCCCCATGAACCGGGTCCAGACGGAGCAGCACTCGTGAGGCTTTTCAAGGGGATCAGAGACCCCCAGCTGCATGCCCTTTAGGCAGGGTGGTGCTCTGGCACTGCTGGTGCCACCTGTGTGCCAGCCTGGCACTGCCAAGGTGCCCAGGTGGCATTTTCTACATGCGCGCAATCGGGCCTGGGTTGCTCGACTGGGTTGCTTGTGGGGTGGCCGGGAGTCACTCCCATATTGCGTTCCGACTGGGCGGGGAGGACGGTGATTTTTTTTGTGGACTTCGGAGATCAGGGGCGAAATTCTCCCGAAACGGCGCGATGTCCGCCGACTGGCGCCCAAAACGGCGCCAATCAGACGGGCATCGCGCCGCCCCAAAGGTGAGGAATGCTCCGCATCTTTGGGGGCCGAGCCCCAACATTGAGGGCTAGGCCGACGCCGGAGGAATTTCCGCCCCGCCAGCTGGCGGAAACGACCTTTGTTGCCCCGCCAGCTGGCGCGGAAATTACATCCCCGGGCGGCGCATGCGCGTGATCGTCAGCAGCCGCTGACAGTTTCCCACGCACGCGCAGTGGAGGAAGTCTCTTCCGCCTCCGCCATGGTGGAGACCGTGGCGGAGGCGGAAGGGAAAGAGTGCCCCCACGGCACAGGCCCGCCCGCGGATCGGTGGGCCCCGATCGCAGGCCAGGCCACCGTGGGGGCACCCCCTGGGGCCAGATCGCCCCGCGCCCCCCCCAAGACCCCGGAGCCCGCCCACGCCGCCTTGTCCCACCGTTCAAAAGGTGGTTTAATCCACGCCAGCGGGACAGGCAATTTATCGGCGGGACTTCGGCCCATCCGGGCCGGAGAATCGAGCGGGGGGACCCGCCAACCGGCGCGGCCCGATTCCCGCCCCCACCGAATATCCGGTGCCGGAGACTTCGGCAACCGGCGGGGGCGGGATTCACGGCAGCCCCCGGCGATTCTCCAACCCGGCGGGGGTCGGAGAATGACGCCCCAGGATATAATTTAAAAATGGCGCCCCAATCTCTGGTTACAACGGGGAGTTCCGGCAAGCAGAGCTGCCCGTTGTAAAAAACAGGACTATGTGCGGCTCAGCCACGCGTGCCCTGTTCAGGCCCATTATTCAAAGCTAGTCGCGTTGAATAGCCATGTGTTTCTCGGCACCACAAGTGCCCCGAAACACCCGGCGAAACGCGCTAATTCGGGTTTTGTTCCCTTTTGGGAAGATTGCGGTCATTGTAAATTGTTTTAAATTTCTGACCTTGTATATTAAAGTTTATTTTTGTTTGTTCAAAATCTGTGGAGTCTTGTGGCTTTATTCACTGAGCAAGTGCCTTGAATCACAAATGAAAATAGAAAATGCTGGAAAATCTCAGCAGATCTGGCAGCATCTGGAGAGAGAAAGAGAGTTAAACGTTCAGAGTACATAAGACTCTTCAGAGTCTTCAACAGAGCCGGACAGGGAAATGGCTCTTCTTCAGAGTCATGACTCAAAATATCAACTCTGTTTCTCTCTCCACGGATGCTCCCAGACTTTCTGCCTTTTTTTGCAGCATTTTCGCTTTCATTTCAGATTTCCAGCAACCGCAGCATTTTGCTTTCATCTTAAATCTCAAACTTTGTGTACCTTAAATAAAGCCTTATTGGTTCCTGAATGGCTGTTTTCAACAACTTGGGGGCCTTGCCAAGAATCATAACAACTGCCAGAGCTTAAGTCTTTGGAGCATAATGACACTGGGGTGCCATTGTGGGTAAGTGCCTGTGGTCCTATGGAACACAATCCTGTAACTCTCTCAGGATGGCAGCACAGATACGTCCACTACGTTCTGCCAGTATCCTTGCTGTTGCCTGTCTGCCAGTCAGGCCAGACTGCTGCCACACATGCTGAAGTGGTGTGGTCCAAAGGTAGGTCCTCAAGGTTCAGAGCTGGGTAGGATATGGCTTAGGTGGTATAAAACAGAGAGTATGGATAATAGGGATGTACTCAAATTTGAAGCAAGTGGCTAGTGGTGTCTCCAAAGGATCTTGTTGGAACCCAAACTATTCACTATATTTAGGACTAGAATTTTTAAAAATAAATTTAGAGTACTCAATTGTCTTTTCCCAATTAAGGGGCAATTTAGCGTGGCCAATCCACCTAACCTGCATATCTTTGGGTTGTGGGGGTGAAACCCACACATACATGGGGAGGATGTGCAAACTCCACACGGACAGTGACCCAGGGCCGGGATTCGAACCCGGGTCCGCGGCTCCGCAGTCCCAGTGCTAACCACTGCACCGCATGCCGCCCCCAGGAGTAGAATATTAAGCAGTGGGGAAGTTTTGTTGTAATCATAGAGTCCAGGTTAATAATGTTGAATAATATATAGACCTCTGGGTACTTCAACTTAGAATGGACAAGTTGGCCTTGGAAGGAGTGAACCACAGATTCGCCAGCAAGGGTTATAATATGAGGAAATAGTTCAAAAACTGGCTTAGTATTCCGCAGAATAGAGATGCTTAAGGGGTGATTGAATTGAACTGTTTCGGATTTTGAAATAAATTGTTAACATAGATGCAGCAAAGCCTTTTCAGCTGGGGGGAGGGGTATCTAGGGTAAGGGACGTAACTTAAAAGGAAAGCTAAGCCATTCAGAAAAGATGTTAGGAAAGTTTGCACAAAGGTAGAAGTGTGGAAATCTGTTCCAAAAAACAGCAGATTCTGGCTCAATAACTAATTGAAATCTGATATTGATGGATTTTTGTGAGGGATATAAAGAGATTTGGGAGCACGGCGTTCCCTCCGCGATTGGGAACATCGAGACCATTCACGTCATAACCCACCCGAAACCTGCCCACGACCAACACACGGGTCGCGACCCTGAGTTTGAAACCACTGATTTAAAGGGCCATCATCCAACATGCAGATGAGATGCTTTTGGCTTACCTTTGCTCCTGTAATGTTTGTGGAAATGCCATTGTGTGTTCTTGGAGAAGGTTTGCTGACTTGTTGAATTTTGAAAGCAACATTGGGGCATAGTAGGGTGATTTGAGTATATTTTCTGATCTAGATACAGAAAGCCTGCTAAAGTTATGGCGGGAGATAGTTGCGGCCCCACCTGGGTTGCAGCATGACAACGATATGTAGCATAGGTTGCAGAGAAGGGAAGTGATGCCCAAAGGGGAAAGGAGGAGGGCTCTCAAAAATAGACCTTACCCACCAAGGGATTCAGGAAACTCTTCCTTCTCCACCTAAGCCATAAGCAACATGCAAGGTACGTATGCTTCATCAAAAAGGTGGTCAGTGAATTGTGTCACCTTCCTCAACAGAGCAAGGAGCAAACATGTAACTTTGTCCAGCGAGCAGGATTCCCAATTGGACAGAGATTCATTGACTGAATGCAAATGCCTCTGCGGACTGATGGTGGTAGTCTTTGTTCCTGAGACCAAGTGTTGACGCTGGGGTAGAAATCGTGGACTTCCACGACAGCAACACCTCCCTAATAGGATGCCCCAATGTTTCTTTCAAAATTCAACAAGTCAGTAAACCTCCTCCAAGAACCAGATCGCATCTAGAGCAATTCAGTGACTGTTAAGGGGCTAGCACCGGTGCCACATGGAACACAATTGATTCCAATGAGAAACAGTGCAGAATTCCCGGATTCGCGAATGACACACAGGAGGCTGACAAGCTGCAGCCGCATATACACATTTCACTCCCCACACACACCATCCCAGCCAACAAGATGGCACCAATATGCGTGGCACCAATATGCAATGTCGAGCTTGGGACCCACCTGTACTCCACAGAGGGGCGGCCACAGAGGGGCGGGGGCGGCCCAGGAAGGAGGCTGTTCACCGTGCCTGCGCCCAGGTGGCAGAGGTGGTGTAGCCATCTGGGATGGCCACTTCCCGATTACAAAATGGACACTTGGCAAAGATTTCAGGGAAAATGGACAATACTGAGAAAACAAGCAGGTGCAGGGTTCGTCTGCATATTGGAGCCGCAGCTTTGATCAGTATTTGGTTTGAAACTTGTGGCGGTATCGAAAGATACCTGGCCACTCTAAAGCAAAACGTAATTAGAATTAAGGAAGGCAACCATATTGATCGCCATATTCAGAGCCAAATACAGAGAAACACAAATTGGCAACAGTGGTTAGCATCACCAGCAACACCATCCGGACCTGGCTGCAGTGATGTACAAAGCTGCACGACCTCCTCAGGGCGGTCAAGGTGAGTGGGCAGCACTGTGCCATACACCGTCCCACACCCGGGAACCATTGAATGTGCCAAAATGAAGGCATTGTGCACACTGCCTGGGTATTGGGCACAAACGTGCATGATGCGCATCTGATGGTCACACACCAGCTGCATGTTCTTCGAGTGGAATCTCTTTCAGTTGTGTAGAGCGGCATGTCATCTGCGGGTGCCCATAGGGTGGCATGCATTCAGTCGCTCACTGCCTGGACATGGGCATGTCAATGAAGGCGGCGAATCCCGCTGCCCAGGCATCCTAGTGGGCTCGGTCCACATTGAAATCGATGTATTGTGCCGACTGGCACATATGGCCTCTGTGATGGCGCATTGCATCTGTGCACCGAGCTCTGTGATATCCCGGATAGGTCCCCACTCGACCCCTGGAAGAACCCTATGGTGTAAATTTTCAGGGCAGCTGGCACCTGACAGCCACTGGGGAGCGAGTGTCCTCCCCTGTTCGCCCGCAGTGCCAGGTGCGCAAGGACCTGGCATTTATGTCACACTGTCCTGCTGCTGAGCTGGAGTCTTCGACGGCACGGCCCCTTGAATGACAGGCGGTGCCAAGACTCACGAGGCCTCATGCGGCTCCTCCTGTGCATCTCCACCTCCTCGGCCTGTTGGACGGCTGGCTCTCCACCCTAGGTGGTTGTCTCCTGGTCCTCTGGGGCAGGCTCCGCTGCTGTCCGCTCCATTGCTGCAGCTTCCTCCTCCTCGAGCAGCTCCAGCTCGTACAGCCGCCGAGCATCCCCCAGGGCTGCGGCAAGTATGAGGAAAGCCATTGCTGGTTAAATTCCAATATCCACTATCTGCAGGGGATGAGAAGTTAACATGTTAGCTTGGTGCATACCCCCGTGCCCAAGCAGGTCCAACGGGCTACATGTTGGCCCTGGTTGGCGCTGCAGAATCTGTCCCCGCATGCCCCCCACCCTCCCGCCTCTCCTCGCCCCTGACCCCATCGGTGCCTGGGAATGTGGGGGCCTCTGGCACTGGCATCCATCCCTGCTGCCAGAGGCTCCCATCCGGAGCCCCCTCTGGAGGGGCTACTGTGAGTGTTGCTCTTTGGTGGGTCAGGTGGTGCTCCGTCGGTGGGTGCCGGCCGGTTGGGGGTAGCATGACCGAGGGTGGGATGCGGGGGTGCTGGAGTGAAGGGGGTGCCTGGGGTGCGGGGGTGGGAAGGTGGGGGCACCTATACGGCTGATTTCACTCTGCAGAACAGGGACAAAGGTGGGTGGTCAGTGGGGTGTGCAGCAAGATGACTGCGCAGCGGCAATGGCAGTCCATGCCTGGACACTGCCCCAGTCCCATCTCTCCGTCAGCTCCCCCGCCTACCGGCCCGGGCTGGACATCCCTCCACCCCAGCCAGCTCGCCCAGTGTCAGGACCAGCAGTCCATGGTCGCCCCTCTCCGTGTCCTACCTCCTCTCTCTCCCTCAACAGCCATGTTGGCAGTTTCATGATCTTTAAAAGCACAAGTGAACCTTGCTGTTGGGAATTCGCCCCAGTGGAGGCGGAGAATCGCGGAGGCCCCGGACAATACCGTGTCAGGCCCGCTAATGATATGCCAAGGGTGTTTACAGTACGTGCAGACTGGAATGCACTGACACGGCAGTCGAGGGGCCGGAGAATTGCAATCTGGCGTGAGACCGGCGCCCGCCACGATTTGGCCGACAAAACCAATTCGCTGCCCAATCGCTTTTCCCGATTCTGGCATCAGCTGACGGAGAATCCCGCCCATATCTTTGGGCACCACAAAGGAGCAGAAATCAGAATATACTCTCCAGAGATGGTTTATGACTCCCTTCCATCACTCGACCACTCGTGGACCACCCACCCATCATCGGAGCCATGCAGCCACAAGACAGATAATGGAGCAAACATCACTGTCATGAAGCAATGTTTCCAATACCTAGTCTGCTTGGGGGAGCCCTCCAGTACTTACCAGGTTGGGTGTCCCAGTTCGTGGGGAACTGCTGTACACTGTTCGGTCTCGCTATCGTGAGGATGCAGCCATTATTGCCAGACATTTGGAGGCCACCTCAGGAGGCAAGTTCAAGGCTCCGGGAACTTTTTCTTTAGATGGCATGATCCATGAGCAACTGCTGGGATCCAGTTCACCTAAGTGGTCATTCCAGTGTGGGCGGCCCGGTAGTACAGTTGTTAGCACAGTTGCTTCACAGCACCAGGGACCCGGGTTCAATTCCCGTCTTGGGTCACTGTCCGTGCGGAGTCTGCACGTTCTCCCCATGTCTGCATGGGTTTCCTCCGGGTGATCCAGTTTCCTCTCACAAGTCCGAAAAGACATACTGTTAGGTAATTTGGACATTCTGAATTCACCCTCCGTGTACCCGAACAGGCGTGGGAGCGTAGCAACTAGGGGATTTTCACAGTAACTTCATTGCAGCGTTAATGTAAGCCTACTTGTGACTAATGAAATGAAATGAAATGAAAATCGCTTATTGTCACAAGTAGGCCTCAAATGAAGTTACTGTGAAAAGCCCCTAGTCGCCACATTCTGGCGCCTATTCGGGGAGGCTGGTACGGGAATTGAACTGTGCTGCTGGCCTGCCTTGGTCTGCTTTCAAAGCCAGCGATTTAGCCCTGTGCTAAACCAGCCAAAGATGATAGGATTATTCCTTCATCAGCTCTGCTTCACAATTCCTTGCCTTTCAGTCCATTACCTATGTACCCTTGCAGCACTCACTTGACCAAAATCCTGAAGTAAAAGACAGCAACAAAAAACTATTCCATAACAAATTTACCAATGACATATCCAATAATACAAATAAATCTAACTATTCACTATTGTGCATTCCCTTAATTGCCTGTTTTGCCTTTGCCTTGGCCAGTCCTAGGCAATACTGCCCTCGTGGATGCTGCTCAACAAACCACATTGATAATTTGCCTCCATCTTCTTCCATTAATGTTCTTCTATTGCAATGAGTGACAAGAAGCCTATTTTCTTGTTTGGGCTTGTCAATTAGTTCATTTGTTTCTCAAGATAGGAGACTTGCCCCAGGGACCTAGGTGACAGAATTTATCACAGTTTGCAAAAGGAATAAAGATTATGGATTCTGTGGTCAGCTCTATTCCACGGCATCAAGGAACAAACAATTAAATTGAATTTGTAACCCAGAGGACTCGAGATAAACTGTTTGGGACGCATATGAGCACATCTCAATTTTGCCAACTTGAAATTACTTCAGATTTAGAGACAGCACAGTGACACATTGGTTAGCACTGCTGCCTCACAGCACCAGGGACCCGCGTTCAATTCCTGCCTCGGGTGACTGTCTATGTGGAGTTTGCACAATCTCCCCATGTCTGTGTGTGTTTCCTCCGGGTGCTCCGGTTTCCTCCACAGTCCAAAGAGGTGCAGGTTAGGTGGATTGGCCAAGCTAAATTTCCCCTTTGTGTCCAAAGATGTGGGATTAAAGGGATAGGGGGGAGTGTAAACTGGTTAGGGTTCTCTTTCAGAGGGACGGTGTAGACCTGATGGACTGAATGGCCTCCTTCTGCACTGTAGGGATTCTATGGTTCTATAGTTAGTTTGCCTGATTAAAAATGAATACAACTGTGAAATTCTGTGGAGGTCTCTGGTGAAACTCCCAGAGAAACAGCAGAGTGGCAATGTTTACACCTTTTTCCTGAAGAAATCCCGCAGAATCTTGCAGCTATATTTCACAGGCAAGCCAACATTCCTCAAGTGATAACATCAGTTTCTCACCATTGAGATAGACAAGTGACGATTGTCTGTGCCTAGTCACACATCAACAAAGATGGTTTCATTTAACATTGTACACTTTTTTAACTGTGTAAATTGAATAATCCACTTGTGAGGTATTGGTTCCGAGTACACTGAGAACCATATTATCCCCAACTCAAATAATTAGATCTGATCTTCTTTATTGTCAGTCTACTGGTGAATATGTCCCACTGTGTTTTCTTCAAGTGGAATTATCTATGTACTGTTGAATAAAAATATGTTGGAGAAATTATAACCACTTTTTCTGATGGGGAGTGGGTGAGTTGGAGCTGGAAAATAGTAAATTCACAATCTCATCAGTATTCCACTCAGTCTGCATAACATTTGAAATGATTGAACAGCTTCTCCATCAACAGTTTCCTTTCTCACTAAATCTGTGAGAACATTATCACATCGCCAGATGGAATTCACTTATGGGCATCACCAGGCAGCCCAAGTATTTCCAGTTTTAAGGGTCATTTATGTGAAGCCAGCTTAAGGTGTCACTGTAGCAAGGGTTGCAATTATATCTTGAATATATGTTCCGTATGGCCACACACAGCAGACAATGATACAGCGTTGATTATCTGAGTGGGACAGCAATAAAATGTACCAGGTCTAAGGAAACACCTTGTAATGGGCATGCTAATGAAAACTGTTGAGTAGATTTTGCTTGGATGCTTTCCTCAGGTTTGCTGTCTTCTTTCCAATTTGCATCTGTGTTCTCTGGGACAAAACATTCACTTTTTCTGCACCTCTGAAAATCTCACTTCTCAGGTGGGTGCCTGAAAGCGCTGGAGAAGGCAGCTCTCTGACCTAGCAACAGCTCATGTATTGCATCTATCAACCTTGGACTGTGTCCTCTAAGTCCTGAATTTGTAACCATGCTGCATTCATGTGATTCCTGCTGAATCGATGAAGCATCTATTTAATTTACATCTGCAATCCTTCAAATAACAGCAGCAGAATAAAATTTTGTGCGAACACCCAGAGACAGGCCACCGCACAGACTGGAGCTCACTCTGACTATCATTAATTGCCAATCCAAACATTCAGAAAAGAAAGGCTATCTGCTGTAAACTCACAAGACCGCCCGAAGTAAACCGGCACAAACACCAAGTTCAATCCTTAAATGGCTATACAGTGGGATATAGTCAGTCTGAAAAATGTGATAACAAGTCAATTCCTTTAATTTGCTTTTTATCTTCAGTTACTCATTAGTGTTGGCATTACTTCCAATAGCCATTAATTTTGTCTGAACACATGGCTTGATTACTTGATTCCTTGGAGGTATTGAAAGTCATTGCCGTAATTCAGACAGTGAGCAAATGACTGTTGCTATCAACTTGAAGTGGGCAATTGTCTGACTGTTACACATTAGACTATCTCATAAGGGTGTTATCAATTGGAACAGAGTGTCGCCAATTATGTCTGTAGTTGTATTGTGCTGCTGCTCTGTGGCTGCGAGTTTCAGTGAGCAATGAGTGACCGGCGGCATCCAATTTCTTTTGTAGGTTACAAGTCAGCCATTAGAATATTGCACGTGCAATTCCACCATGTATCACATTCACCAAATCAATATTGAATGTTTGGGAGCACAAGCAAGAATGGCGATATCCTGAAAAAAATCAGAAATGCCAAGGAGGCTATTTTAGCCAAAGAATGAAACCAGAAACTAAATGGGTGCAGAACTAATAAGGTTTTGTTTTGTTTTACAACAGTCTCAGATTTTAGCAAACAATTTTGAACCTATTTGCTATTTGCCAAAATTGAATTTGCTGAAGGTTTCAAACATACACCTAAGGAGCATAATTGGACATAAACAGAGTCACAAGGATGGAATCCCATTTGTCATTCATAGCACTGCACTCTCAATATTTAATTGTTTTAAAACTGATGGAAATGAAAATAGAGTGTTTGGAACTGGTTAAATATAAAGATTTTGTAGTTAACCATTAATGTAGTTAACTATTTTTAATTAACTTTCTTGCTTTGCGTTTTACTGTGTACCAAACTTATACTTTTTTTTGGATCATCACAAAAGCATCTGGGACATCCTTCACTTGTCTTCACATTGCTCCCCACACTGTACAAATTGCAAACATATTGTTAAGAGCAGGCAGTCCAAAGTCCCCTTCTGGATTTTGGAATCCCTGGCATTTAACAACAGCTGTCCAATTAATACATGATCCACACTGGAGTAATTCTAACCAGATGCACTTTTCAATGGCCGCCATGAATAAATGTTAAGTTTGGGTTCCAATTTAATTAATCGTTGAGGACTATAGCCTTTCATGTCTGCCTGCAGAATTATCTCGTTACCATGTTTACAGCTGAACATTACTCCTTTCTTTGTTTTCACTCTCCGCATGCATGATTCAGAGCAACATAAGTTGTTTGCACTTGGTGATGTTTGAAATGTCTGTTTGATGACAATGGGTCTGTGATGTTATAGGTCTGTGCCTAGCCTGATAATGCTGGCCTAGTACATGTGAGAATTCTAGTTTGCACCAGTAGGGCCTGTTTGTGTGGCTTAATTGAATCCCTGTAGTAGGTCACAGTGCCATCGGTGTTATAGGTTTCCTCATACATGTTGCAGTCTGATAGATTGAAAATGTGCAGGACTGTAATGGGATGAGAGCAAGGCACTCTGAATATGTCCTCTGAGTGCTCTTTAGTATTTACGATGGCACTAAGTTATCATTAAATTCTATGTCAATACTGACTGGGCCACATCTCTCCCAGATACCAAGGTATTGCGATGGTCCTGCTGAAGCATTCTTTGTGCTCACAAAGGTTACCTGACTCGCAGGTTTGCCTCCATGCTGTAGAGTGACAGATCTCAGTGTCCTCAAGAACAACGTCATCCTGTCATCCTGGGGGTTCATCAGGATGAGGCCTGACCATTAACCATGTAAGAGAGATGGCATTTGGAGAGATGTTGCTGTCCAGATTTTAGATCAGCTTTCAGATGGTCAAGTGTCAACAAGTGACTGATGATTTTCCTCTTTGACGCACCCTGTTACACCCCAGGCATACAGCCATGAATGCATTGATGTTTGTAGTGGCGTCCCTGACTCTTGCAGGCTGTCATGCCAGTGAAATGCTGGGGCAGTGCTTGAAAGAACAGCAGCATGTCTAATTGCATCAGATTGAGCATGGTTCGAGTTCTTATCCCAGAGCAGAATGGCCACATGCTCCATGTGGGCAGCACAGTGGCACTGTGGTTAGCACTGATACCTCACAGCGCCAGGGACCCTGGTTCAATTCAGGACTTAGGTGACTGTCTATGTGTAGTTTGCACATTCTCCATGTGTCTGCGTGGATTTCCTCCGGGTGCTCCGGTTTCCTCCCACAGTCAAAAGATGTGCAGGTTAGGTGGATTGGCCATGCTAAATTGCTCCTTCGTGTCCAGGGATGTGAAAGTTAAGTGAAGGGGATATTGGGAAGTGGATTTGGGCAGAGTACTCTTTCAGAGGGTCTGTGCAGACTCAAGGCCGAGTGGCCTCCTTCTGCACTTAAGGGATTCTATGATTCTATCAGGTGCTTAGCCTTCCAACGATGAGGCCACCATTATGCACAAATGTGACTATTTATTCAGAGATTGATGTCCTTTATTGAGAGGTTGAAAAAAGGAGCCTAGCAGGGAAGACAGTGGAACAGCGATAGCAGGAGTCTTTGTGGATTATTCGGGAGGCACAACAGAAATTAATCCCAAGGAGGAGGAAACATGCTAAGGGGAGGACAAGGCATCCATGGCTGACGAGGGAAGTCAAGGACAGCATAAAAGCCAAAGGAAAACATACAAAGTGGCAAGGATTAGTGGGAAGCCAGAGGAGTGTGAAGCCTTTAAAAGCGAGCAGAGGACAACCGAAAAAGCAATAAGGGGGGAGAAGATGAAGTATGAATGCAAGCTAGCTAGTAATATAAAGGAAGATAGGAAGAGATTTTTTCAATATATAAAAGGTAAGAGAAGGACAAAAATAGACATTGGACCACTGGAAAATGTGGCTGGAGAAGTAATAATAGGAAACAAAGAAATGGCAGATGTACTGAATCGTTCCTTTGCATCAGTCTTCACGGTGGAAGCCAGAACTCCAAGAGATCGAGGGGGCAGAGGTGAGTGCAATGACCATTACTAAGGAGAAGGTTCTGGGGAAACTGAAAGGTCTGAAGGTGGATGAAACACCTGGACCGGGACTACACCCCAGGGTTCTGAAGGAGATAGCTCAGGAGATTGTGGAGGCATTGGTGATGATCTTTCAGGAATCACTGGAGGCAGGAAGGGTCCCAGAGGACTGGAAAGTGGTTAATGTAACACCGCTGTTTGAGAAGCGAGGGAGGCAGAAGATGGGAAATTATAGGCCAGTTAGCCTGTCTTCGGTCATTGATAAGATTTTAGAGTCCATGATTAAAGTTGAGATTGCAGAGTACCTTGAAGTGCAAGATAAATTAGGACTGAGTCAACATGGCATCGTCAAGGGGAGGCCATGTCTGACAAATCTGTTAGAGGTCTTTGAGGAGGACTTCCGGTTGCGGCTATGCCTAGGTAGGTCGCACGGTCGTCAGCTCCCGCTGATAACGGACATTTAGGCCCTTTTACGGAGCTCCAACGGCACTTTGACGGTGATTCCCAGTGTGGTAAGGAACCAGTGAGGGCCCCCCAGTGCTGTATGGAGTGGACCAGAAGTGGGGCGATCAAAAAAGCGGCTTTGGAGAAGAGAGGAGAACGGGCGTGAAAAAACAAGATGGCGGCTGGCGGGGATCAGGCAGCGTGGGCCCAGTGGTCATGGGAGCAGCATGAGTTTTTGAGAAGCTGATGGGGAGTTAAAGGTGGAGATGGTGGCCGCTATGAAGGCGTCGATTGAGAGGTTGGAGGAGACCCAGAAGATGCAGGGGACGGCGATAAAGGAGGTGCAGCAGAAGGCCTCTGATAACGAGGATGAGATTTTGGGCCTGGCGGTTAGAGTGGGGGTGCACGAGGCGCTGTAAATAAAATGGCAGGAGAAGCTGGAAGACCTGGAGAATACGTCAAGGAGGCAGAACCTGCGGATTCTGGGTCTCTCTGAAGGCATGGAGGGGTCGGATGCTGGAGCGTATGTGACCACGATGCTGGGTACGCTGATGGGCGTGGGGGCTTTCCCGCAGCCCCTGGAGCTGGATGGGGTGCACAGAGTCCTGGCAAGGAGGCCTAGGGCGAACAAGCCAACGGGAGCTATGGTGGTAAGATTCCACTGCTTCACCGATAAGGAGTGTGTCCTGCGATGGGCGAAGAAGGAGCGGAGCAGCAAGTGGGAGAACGCCAAGATCCGTATCTATCAGGACTGGAGTGCAGAGCTGGCCAAGAAGCGTGCAGGATTGAACCGGGCCAAGGCGGTCCTCCACAGCAAAGGGGTGAAGTTCGAGCTGTTACAGCCAGCGATGCTGTGGGTTACATATCAGGACCGGCACCACTATTTCGATACGCCGGACGAGGCGTGGACTTTTATCAAGAATGAGAAGCTGGACTCGAGCTAATGGACTGTAGTATGTTGTAGTGTTTGCTGGTGGGGTAGTAGGGGTTGGGGGGGGGGGGGGGGGGGGGTTGGCGGTATTATGTTGGGGTTTTCCCCGTGTTCTCGGGTAATTAGTCCCCGACCAGGCTGATCACGTGGAACGTGAGAGGCCTGAATGGGCCGACCAAGAGGGCCCGTTGTTTTCGCACTTAAGGGGGCTAAAGGCAGACGTAGCCATGCTACAAGAAACGCATCTGAAGATCGTGGATCAAACCAGGCTGAGGAAGGGATGGGTGGGGCAGGTTTTCCAATCAGGGCTGGATGCGAAGACCAGGGGAGTCGCAATTTTGGTGAGCAAGCGGGTGGCATTTGAGGCGACGGGTGTTGTGGCGGATAAAGGGGGTAGATATATTATGGTGAGTGGCAAGTTGCAGGGGGCCCAGGTGGTGCTAGTGAATGTGTATGCTCCGAACTGGGATGATGCAGGATTCATGAAGCGGATGTTGAGTAGGATTCCGGATTTGGAGTCAAGCAGTTTGGTTGTGGAGGGGGACTTCAATACGGTCCTGGACCCAGCACTGAACCGGTCTTGGTCGAGATCGGGTAAGAGGCCGGCAGCGGCCAAGGTCCTGAGGGGTTTCATGGACCAGATGGGGGGAGTGGACCCGTGGAGATTTGCCTGGCCAAGGGCGAAAGAATTTTCTTTCTTCTCCCATGTGCACAAGGCGTACTCGCGGATTGGTTTTTTCGTGGTAAGTAGGGCGCTAATCCTGAGAATGGAGGGGGTGGAGTATTCGGCCATTGCGATCTTGGACCATGCCCCGCACTGGGTGGCGTTGGGGCTGGAGGAGGAGAGAGGCCAACGCCCTCTGTGGAGAATGGACGTGGGACTATTGGCGGATGAGGAGGTCTGTGGGCGGATTCGGCGGTGTATCCAACGCTATGTGGAGACCAATGATACGGGGGAGGTTTCAGTGAGTGTGGTCTGGGAGGCGCTGAAGGCAGTTATCAGGGGGGAGCTAATCTCAATCAGGGCCCACAGGGAGAAGAGGGAAAGGATGGCGAGGGAGAAGTTGGTGGGGGAGATACTTAGGGTGGACAGGAGGTACGCGGAACCCCCCGAGGAGGGGTTGTTAAAGGAGCACCGGAGTCCGCAGGCGGAGTTTGACCTGCTTACCACGGGGAAGGCTGAGGTTCAGCTGAGGAAGGTACAAGGAGCGGTGTATGAGTATGGGGGGAAGGCAAGCAGGGTGCTGGCACATCAACTGCGGAAGAGAGAGGCGGCCAGGGAGATTGGGGGAATTAGGATAGGGGAGATAACACGGTGCTGAGTTCGGCAAGGATCAACGAGGTCTTCAAGGACTTTTATGGCAAATTGTATGAGTCAGAACCCCTGGAGGGGGGGGGGGCGGGGCGGAGGGAATGAAGCAATTCCAGGACCAACTGAGGTTCCCTAAGCTGGAGGAGGGGCGGGTAGAGGGATTGGGGGCCCTGATTGAGATGGAGGAATTGGTTAAGGGGTTGGAGGGTATGCAGTCGGGTAAGGCCCCGGGACCAGATGGGTATCCTGTAGAATTTTACAGGAAATTCTCAGAGCTGTTGGGTCCGCTATTGTTGAGAACTTTTAACGAGGCTAAGGAAAAGGGAACCCTTCCCCCGACAATGTCGCAGGCTCTGATCTCGCTCGTCCTTAAGCGAGATAACGACCCGTTGCAATGAGGCTCCTATAGGCCGATTTTGCTCCTTACTGTAGATGCCCAACTGTTGGCCAAGATCTTGGCCACTAGGATTGAGGACTGTGTCCCGGGAGTGATCAATGAGGATCAGACGGGGTTTGTGAAGGGCAGGCAGTTGGACACGAATGTGCGGAGGCTCCTGAATGTGATCATGATGCTCTCGGAAGGGGGGATGCAGAAGTGGTGGCAGCAATGGACGCGGAGAAAGCCTTCGATCGGGTGGAGTGGGAGTACCTGTGGGAAGTGTTAGGCAGATTTGGGTTTGGAGAGGAATTTATAGGGTGGTTAAATTGTGTATCAGGCCCAGGTAGCGAGTGTGTCGACGGACCGGCTGCGGTCGGAGTACTTTAGGTTACATCGAGGAACGAGGCAGGGGAGCCCCCTGTCCCCCCTGCTGTTTGCCCTGGCAAACGAGCTGCTGGCCATGGCGTTGAGGGAGTCCAGAAACTGGAGAGGGCTGGTTCGGGGGGGGGGAGGAGCATCGTGTTTCACTGTATGCAGATGACCTGCTCCATTGCGGATCCGGTGGAGGGGTAGGGGAGGTCATGCAGATCCTTAGAGATTTCGGGGACTTTTCGGGGTATAAGCTGAATGTTGGGAAAAGCAAGCTTTTTGTGATACATGCGACGGGCCAGGAACAGAGACTGGGAGAGCTACCGCTTAAGATGGTGGAGAGGAGCTTTCACTATTTGGGCATTCAGGTGGCTAAGAGTTGGGATGCCCTGCAGAAGCTCAATTTAGCGCGGCTGGTGGATCAGATGGAGGAGGACTTTAAGAGGTGGGACATGCTGCCGCTTTCCCTGGCAGGCAGGGTGCAGTCCGTGAAGATGACGGTCCTCCCCAGGTTCTTGTTCGTCTTCCAGTGCCTTCCCATCCTCATCCCCAAGTCCTTTTTCAAGCGGGTAAACAGGATTATTACGGTATTTGTGTGGGCAAACAAGACCCCGCGTGTTAAAAGCTGTTCTTAGAGCGCAGTCGGGGTGGGGGTGGGCTGCCAAACTTTTGCAGCTATTATTGGGCAGCGAATATATCCATGATTCGGAAGTGAATAGTAGAGGAGGGGGGGGGCAGCACGGAAGCGGTTGGAGGTGGCGTCTTGCAGGGATACTAGCCTGGGGGCATTAATAATGGCTCCGCTGCCGCTCCCGCCGACACGGTGCACCGCGAGCCCGGTGGTGGTGGCGACATTGAGGCTCTGGGGTCAGTAGAGACGGCACAGGAGAGAGGCAAGGGCTTCAGTCTGGACTGAGGGGACAGGGGGGGGAGGGGTGTGGGGGGGGGGGGGCGGGGGGGGGGATAGGTTTTATTTGTAAAGGGCAGACACCCCACCTTGTTTTGCTAATTTGTTAAGTTGTTTTCTTAATTATTACTATGCTTTTTGTTGTTTTCTTTTTGTAGTGGTTTGTAAAAATTATTGAAAAATTTTGAATAAAAACAAATTTTAAAAAAGAGGTCTTTGAGGAAGTAACAAGGAAGTTAGACAAAGGAGAACCAGTGGACGTGATTTATTTAGATTTCCAGAAGGCCTTTGACAAGGTGCCGCATAGGAGACTGTTAAATAAGTTTAAGAGCCCATGGTGTTAAGGGTAATATCCTGGCATGGATGGAGGATTGGCTGACTGGCAGAAGGCAGAGAGTGGGGATAAAGGGGTCTAGTGGTGTACCTCAAGGGTCTGTGCTGGGACCACAACTTTTCACAATATACATTCATGATCTGGAAGAACGAACTAAAGGCACTGTTGCTAAGTTTGCAGATGATGCAAAGATCTGTGGAGGGGCAGAGATCTGTATTGAGGAAGCAGGGGAGCTGCAGAAGGACTTGGACAGGCTAGGAGAGTGGGTAATGAAGTGGCAGATGGAATACAATGTGGAAAAGTGTGAGGTAATGCACTTTGGAAGGAGAAATGGAGGCATAGACTATTTTCTAAATGGGAAGATGCTTCGGAAATCAGAAGCACAAAGAGACTTGGGAGTCTTTGTTCACAATTTTCTTAAGGTTAACGTGCAGGTTCAGTCGGCAGTTAGGAAGGTAAATGCAATGGTAGCATTCATGTCAAGAGGGCTAGAATACAAGACCAGGGATGTACTTCTGAGGCTATATAAGGCTCTGGTCAGACCCCATTTGGAGTATTGTGACCAGTTTTGGGCCCCGTATCTAAGGAAGGATGTGCTGGCCTTGGAAAGGGTCCAGAGGAGGTTCACAAGAATGATCCCTGGAATGAAGAGCTTGTCGTATGAGGAAGGGTTGAGGACTCTTGGTCTGTACTCATTCTCCACTGGAGTAGTACCGGATGATTGGAGGGAGGCGAATGTTGTTCCCCTGTTCAAGAAAGGGAATAGGGAAATCCCTGGGAATTACAGACCCATCAGTCTTACGTCTGTGATGAGCAAAATATTGGAAAGAATTCTGAGAGATAGGATTTATGATTATTTAGAAAAACATAGTTTGATTAAAGATAGTCTGCATGGCTTTGTGAGGGGCAGGTCATGCCTCATAAGCCTCATTGAATTCTTTGAGGATGTGACGAGACACATTGATGAAGGTCGGGCAGTGGATGTGGTGTATATGGATTTCAGTAAGGCATTTGATAATGTTCCCCATGGTAGGCTCATTCAGAAAGTTAGGGGGAATGGGATACAGGGAAATTTGGCTGTCTGGATACAGAATTGGCTGACCGTAAGAAGACAGCGAGTGGTAGTGGATGGAAAGTATTCCGCCTGGAGGTCAGTGGCAAGTGGTGTCCCGCAAGGATCTGTTCTGGGACCTATGCTCTTTATGGTATTTATAAATGACTCGGATGAGGAAGTGGAAGGGTGGGTTAGTAAGTTTGCTGATGATACGAAGGTTGGGGGAGTTGTAGATAGTGTTGAGAGTTGTTGCAGGTTACAACAGGACATTGACAGGATGCAGAGCTGGGCTGAGATGTGGCAGATGGAGTTCAACCATGATAAATGTGAAGTGATTCATTTTGGAAGGTCGAATTTGAATGCTGAATACAGGGTTAAAGGCAGGATTCTTGGAAATGTGGAGGAACAGAGGGACCTTGGGGTCCATGTACATAGATCCCTCAAAGTTGCCACCCAGGTTGATAGGGTTGTTAAGAAGGCGTCTGGTGTGTTGGCTTTCATTAACAGAGGGATTGAGTTTAAGAGCCATGAAGTTTTGCTGCAGCTTTATAAAACCCTGGTTAGACCACACTTGGAATATTGTGTCCAGTTCTGGTCACCTCATTATAGGAAGGATGTGGATGCTTTGGAGAGGGTACAGATCAGATTTACCAGGATGCTGCCTGGACTGGAGGGCATGTCATATGAAAAAAGGTTGAGGGAGCTAGGGCTTTTCTCACTGGAGCGAAGAAGGCAGAGAGGTGACTTGATAGAGGTGTACAAGGTGATGAGAGGCATGGATAGAGTGGATAGCCAGAGACTTTTCCCCAGGGTGGAAATGGCTGACACGAGGGGACATAGTTTTAAGGTGATTGGAGGCAGGTATAGGGGAGATGTTAGAGGTAGGTTCTTTACACAGAGAGTGGTGGGTACATGAAATGCACTGCCAGCGGAGGTGGTGGAGTCAGAGTCATTAGGGACATTTAAGCGACTCTTAGACAGGCACATGTGTCATGTTGGGTGTTCTGATGTACAAACGATCCAACACGGCTGGAGATGGTGTAACTCAATTTTATTAACTACTTAACTGTAACAGCACACTGCTAACTTGGGTACGTGCATTACCAGCTAATCTGTGAACCCTGTCCTATTACTATCTGGGTGTGGTACTCAGCACATGGTGAATGTCTGAGTGGCAGGCTCTGAGCTTGGTGCTCTGAGCTGGCGGCTGCTGGAATGAGCGGGAACTGTAGTGTCCCCTGTTTTTATAGTGGGTGTGCTGTCACTGGTGATTGGCTGCGATGTTATGTGTGTGTTGGTTGGTCCTATTGCATGTCCATCAGTGTGTGTTTGATTGCACCATGATATGCTGATCTAAATACCATGACAACATGGACAGCAGTAAATTGAAGGGGTATAGGTTAGGTTGATCTTAGATTAGGATAAATGGTCGGCACAACATCGTGGGCCGAAGGGCCCATACTGTTCTGTACTGTTCTATCTCCTTTGTTCTATGTACTCGTTGGAGTTTAGAAGGGTGAGGGGGAATCTTATTGAAACTTACAGAATACCGCGTGGCCTGGACAGAGTGGACGTGGAGAGGATGTTTCCACTTGTAGGAAAAACTTGAAGCAGAGGACACAATCTCAGACTACAGGGACGATCCTTTAAAACAGAGATGAGGTGAAACTGTGGAACTCTTTGCCGCAGAAGGCTGTGGAGGTCAAATCACTAAGTGTCTTTAAGACTGAGTTGATAGGTTTTTGATCAATAAAGGGATCAGGGGTTATGGGGAAAAGGCAGGAGAATGGGGATGAGAAAAATATCAGCAATGATTGAATGATGGAGCTGGCTCGATGGGCCGAGTGGCCTAATTCTGCTCCAGTGTCTTATGGTCTTATGGTCTATACCAAGGAAAGTCTTAATGTCTGTCCTGCACCAAAGGGACAAAAGAAATGCACTCATGTCAGAAGTCTTTTTTTTATTCATTCATGGGCCAGCATTTATTGGCCATCTCTAATTACCTTTGAACTGAATGACCTGTTCAGCCATTTCAAAGGGCATTGTAAGAGTCAACCATATTGCTGTGCATCTGGAGTCACATGTAGGCCAGACCAGGTAAGGATGGCAGATTTCCTTCCCTGAAGAATATTAATGAACCAGATGGGCTTTTACAATAAGGAACCTCGGTTTCATGGTAAACATTAGGCTTTTTAATTCCAGATTTTTATTGAATTCAAATTTCACTGTCTGCCATGGTGGAAATCAAACCCAGGTCTTCAGAGCATTACCCGGGTTTCTGGATTAATAGTCCAGTGACAACACCACTACACCACCACGTCCCCCTTAACCTTTGTCACACTATAATCCTCTCACTATGAAGGTCTCATGGGCATGCCTTCTTTGTCGTGTTCATGCAATGGCTTCTTTCTGGTTTGTGTCAGAATTCTCGCCCTCTTTGACTTTATCCCATTCCACATCCTTCTCATCTGAGGAGATGCGTACTTCTGCACCAGGTTATGTAGGGTGCAGCAAACAACAATGGTGCAGAACCCCCCCTGGAGAGAGTATTGGAGAGCGCTGGCTTACCGATCCAAACATCCAGCCCCACCTCTCCCACTACAGAATAAATCTGACCCCATTTCCAGTTCTCTCTAACTTTGACAAAGAGTCATCCAGACCCGAAACGTTAGCTCCCTTTTCTCTCCACAGATGCTGTCAGACCTGCTGAGGTTGTGCAGTATTTTTTGTTTGTGGATATTATTGAGAAGGTCATCAGTCACCCCCGTTATGCATTTATGTGTGGACGATTGTGAGATTCCATAGAGGTCCCCAGTAGATTCTTGAAACCATCTGTTGGCAAAAACGTTGAGAGAGGCAGTTAACTTCAGAACGACCAGCATTGGAAAAATTCCAAGTCTGTGTGGAGTGAGATCCTCACGGAGAATGTGCCAGATATACTCCATCACATCCCTTGACAAGTAAGGCATCTGCTGCAATGTCTCTCATTCATCTCATACGAGAGGCGTCTTCTGTAGACACTTGGTCATCTCTCCGTGGATATGGTCCCTCCTTGTCAGTGTATGGGTCTTCCTGGAGCCCCTCTGGCTCTTGGTCCTCAGGACGATGTTCTTCCCTGAGCTCTATGACAGGCTCTTCGTCTCCTCACTCGCATCCAACCTGTCAAGAAGGCACAGTTGCCTGCAGCCTGGATTCAGCAATCCCTATATTTGTGGACAAATAAATTGGAGACATTGATTGCACCTTCCCCTGGAATGCTCTCCCTTCATCGCCATGCCAGGAAGCCAGTGTGGAGCCATAAGATTGCCTTCCTTCCTGACATGTCATCCCCAGGCCACTCCTACAGCTGAAACACACCCTGAAGGTCCACAGATGCCTGAGCACCCCCTCTGCCATGCTTGCACATTCACAAAGAGGCTTAGATCAGGGTGAATATAGCCATGCGATTTTACCTCAGTCAGACTACTTTCAGCCTGCAAACGTTGTGGCCAGTAAGCCATACCTACTGAAATTATTGTGTGGAGCCTTGCCCAGAGCTGATTGCTATGTGCAACAAGCAGACGGTAAGACATAGGAACAAAAGTAGACCATTCAGCCCATCGAGTCTGCTCCGTCATTCAATCAGATCATGACTGATCACTGCTGTGGCCCCTGAATCTTTTGATCCTCCTTCCCTCTTTACATTGCTCCATAGTTGACATGTGCACAATTGGACCAAATCAAATGTTTCCCCAAAGCCTTAACAGATTCTTACATTAAGGTGATCCATGAGTTAAAGTGCCAAACTGCCTCAATTGGCATTAACAGATCTCAGCTCAGATAGGAGCCTGCAGGACTTGCCCAAAGTAGCAGTGGCTGCCTCCTCCGACACAACCTCAGACTCCTCCCTGGGCAAATTTTTACAAGCTTTATTGTTCAACGGTGTCATTCCAGCTCTTAGTCAAAATGGTGGTGCTTCAATCCCAGTTTGAGACCAGCATCCAACCTTCCTCACTTAACCCCTTTCATTCCGGTATAAAGCAGAGTTGGCATATAGTGCCTGCAAACAATATGCATGCAGTCAATGGCATTGTAGCGCACAAAGACTCCGAGAGACGAATAGAGTGAAGTCGATGAGGCTTTATTAAGCGTGACTGTTCCCCCGCAGTTCAGTAGTAGACTGCCTGCGGGGGAGGACTCCAGGTACTTATACTCCGCCTTCAGGGCGGAGCTGGAGGTCAACGTCCAACCAGGACCCGGGATCTGTCAGCCAATGACATCATGGCTTCACAGTCCCACATGACCCCTAATGCATACTACCACATTCACCCCTTGTTAAAAATGAACCCGGCGGGGTGATGCTTTGCATGGTTTACAAGGCTGGTCCTGGGAGGAAAACTTTCGCATGTTATTACAGTATGTACAAGGTTTTTTTTTGTTTCAAACTATTTACAGTAATCGTCAGGAAAAGACAAAATGTTCTCGTTAAAAGTCCACATATTGTACTGTTAGATCGACGCCACGAGTCGGTCGGGCGGTCTGGTCGTCCGTGTCGATCGCCTCGGCCCCGGTGGTGGTGATGGTGCTTGTTCCGGTGTTGTCGTCTCCGGGAGCCTTACGGTTTCAGCTTGGGCTTCATTCCTGGTCGGGCCTGGGAGGAGGACTGATCCTCCTGGGAAGGGGGCGGTCGCGGGGTGCGGCGGTGGCAGGAAGGGGGGGGTTGGGTGATTGGTGTCGGGGGGGTGTGTGTGTTGCCGGCGGGCGCCAGATCTCGCAGGGAGACCGTGTCCTGTCGGCCGTCGGGGTACTCCACGTAAGCGTACTGCGGGTTCGCGTGGAGGAGGCGAACCCTCTCGACCAACGGGTCCGACTTGTGCGCCCGCACATGTTTTCGGAGCAGGATGGGTCCTGGGACCGCCAGCCAGGTCGGCAGCGACGTTCCAGAGGACGACTTCCTGGGGAAGACAAGGAGGCGCTCATGAGGCGTTTGGTTAGTGCTAGTACACAGTAGTGACCGGATGGAGTGGAGGGCGTCCGGAAGGACCTCCTGCCACCGTGAAACTGGGAGGTCCCTGGACCGTAGGGCCAATAGGACGGTCTTCCAGACTGTGCCGTTCTCCCTCTCTACTTGCCCGTTCCCCCGGGGTTTGTAGCTGGTCGTCCTGCTCGAGGCTATCCCGTTGCTGAGCAGGAACTGGCGCAGCTCGTCACTCATGAAGGAGGACCCCCTGTCGCTGTGGACGTATGCGGGGCAACCGAACAGTGTGAATATGGTGTTCAGGGCTTTAATGACTGTGGCCGCGGTCATTTCAGAACAGGGGATGGCGAATGGGAAGCGGGAGTACTCGTCCACCACATTAAGGAAGTATATGTTGCGGTCGGTGGAGGGGAGGGGTCCTTTGAAATCCAGACTAAGGCGTTCAAAGGGGCGGGAAGCCTTAATCAGGTGCGCACCATCCGGCCTGAAAAAATGCGGTTTGCACTCTGCGCAGATGTGGCAGTTCCTTGTGACTGTACGGACCTCCTCGAAGGAGTATGGGAGGTTGCGGGACTTGATAAAGTGGTAAAACCGGGTGACCCCCGGGTGGCAGAGGTCCTCGTGGAGGGTTTGGAGGCGGTTAATTTGTGCGTTGGCACATGTGCCGCGGGATAGGGCATCGGACGGCTCGTTCAGCTTTCCGGGATGATACAAGATCTCGTAGTTGAAGGTGGAGAGCTCGATCCTCCACCTTAAGATCTTGTCGTTTTTGATTTTGCCCCGCAGTGCATTATCGAACATGAAGGCTACCGACCGTTGGTCCGTGAGGAAAGTGAATGTCCTGCCGGCCAGGTAATGCCTCCAATGTCGCACAGCTTCCACTATGGCTTGGGTTTCCATTTCCACTGAGGAGTGGCGGATTTCTGAAGCGTGGAGGGTTCGGGAGAAAAAGGCCACGGGTCTGCCCGCTTGGTTAAGGGTGGCCACTAGAGCTACGTCGGAGGCGTCGCTCTCGACCTGGAAGGGGAAGGACTCGTCGATGGCGCGCATCGTGGCCTTTGCGATATCCGCTTTGATGCGGCTGAAGGCCTGGCAAGCCTCTGTCGACAGAGGGAAGGTCGTGGTCTGTATTAGGGGGCGGGCCTTGTCTGCGTACTGGGGGACCCACTGGGCGTAGTATGAAAGAACCCCAGGCAGCGTTTCAGGGCTTTTGAGCAGTGCGGGAGGGGAAATTCCATGAGTGCGCGCATACGTTCGGGGTCGGGGCCTATTATCCCATTGTGCACTACGCAGCCCAGGATGGCTAGCCGGTTGGTGCTAAAAACGCACTTGTCCTCGTTGTACGTGAGGTTCAAGGCTTTAGCGGTCTGGAGGAATTTTTGGAGGTTGGCGTCGTGGTCCTGCTGATCGTGGCCGCAGATGGTTACATTGTCGAGATACGGGAACGTGGCCCGCAACCCGTGTTGATCAACCATTCGGTCCATCTCTCGTTGGAAGACCGAGACCCCGTTTGTGACGCCAAATGGGACCCTTAGGAAATGGTATAATCGCCCGTCTGCCTCGAAGGCTGTGTACTTGCGGTCACTTGGGCGGATGGGGAGCTGATGGTAGGCGGACTTGAGGTCCACGGTGGAGAAGACTTTATATTGGGCAATCCGATTGACCATGTCGGATATGCGGGGGAGAGGGTACGCGTCTAGTTGTGTGTACCTGTTGATGGTCTGGCTATAGTCTATGACCATCCTTTGCTTCTCCCCTGTCTTTACTACGACCACCTGTGCTCTCCAGGGACTATTGCTGGCCTGGATTATGCCTTCCTTTAGTAGCCGCTGGACTTCGGACCGAATGAAGGTCCGGTCCTGGGCGCTGTACCGTCTGCTCCTAGTGGCGACGGGTTTGCAATCTGGGGTGAGGTTTGCAAACAAGGACGGGGGTTGCACCTTGAGGGTTGCGAGGCCGCAGATAGTGAGTGGGGGTATTGGGCCGCCGAATTTGAAGGTTAGGCTCTGTAGATTGCACTGGAAGTCTAATCCCAGTAATGTGGGGGCGCAGAGTTGGGGAAGGACGTAGAGCCTGTAGTTTTTGAACTCCCTCCCTTGCACCGTTAGGGTAACTATGCAGAAGCCTTTGATCTGTACGGAGTGGGATCCTGCAGCTAGGGAAATCTTTTGTGCGCTGGGATGGGTGGTCAAAGAACAGCGTCTTACCGTGTCGGAGTGGATAAAGCTCTCCGTGCTCCCGGAGTCGACTAGGCATGGTGTCTCGTGCCCGTTTATCAGCACCGTTGTCGTCGTCGCCTGGAGTGTCCGGGGCCGAGCTTGGTCCAGCGTCATTGAAGCGAGACGTGGTTGTAGTAGTTGAGCGTCTTCTTCGAACCCCGTGGAGCCGTCGACACTGGGGTCCGTTGTTGCCGTCCAAGATGGCGTCGGGGGTGAACAAGATGGCTGCCCCCATGCATCGCACATGGCTGGGGGGTCACAAGATGGCGGCGGGGGTGGACAAAATGGCCGCCCCCATGCGTCGTACAGGTCTGGGGTGGTCCAAGATGGCGGCGCCCTTCCTCCCCTCGTGGTGGCCGGGACCCAAAATGGCGGCGTCTGCGGGTCGCACATGGGGCGCTGGGGGGGTTGGGGAGCGTTAGGAACGCGCGGGGCTCCCTCCTCTCTGGGGACAGCGGTGGTCGGGACCCAAATTGGTAGCGCCGGCGGGTCATACGTGGGGCGCGGGGGGGGGGTTGGGGGGCGTTAGAGACGCGCAGAACTCCCTGTTCTCCGGGGAGAGCGGTGGTCGTGACCCAAAGTGGTAGCGCCGGCGGGTCGTACATGGGGCGCTGGGGGGGTTGGGGAGCGTAAACGGCGTGCAGGGCTCCCTGTTCTCCCGGGACAGCGGCGACCTCGCGGGACCGGCACACAGCCGCGAAATGGCCCTTTTTCCCGCAGCTCTTACAGATCGCTGCGCGGGCCGGGCAGCGCTGCCGGGGGTGTTTCGCCTGGCCGCAGAAATAGCAGCGGGCGCCCCCGGTGCGACTTGGCGTTTGGACCGCGCAAGCCTGTGGGGTGTCCGGGGGGGGTGGGTTTGTCGCGACGGGTACGTACGGAGCCCAATGGGCTGCCGCGCGGTCGGGGCCGTAGGCGCGGGTATTTCGCGCGGCCACGTCTAGGGAGGCTGCTAGGGCCCGTGCCTTTGAGAGTCCTAGCGACTCTTTTTCTAGAAGTCTTTGGCGGATTTGGGAGGAGTTCATACCTGCCACAAAAGCATCGCGCATTAACATGTCTGTGTGTTCATTTGCGTTCACCGACGGGCAGCTGCAGGCTCGTCCCAAAATTAGTAGCGCGGCGTAGAATTCATCTATCGATTCTCCGGGACTTTGCTGTCTCGTTGCGAGTTGATAGCGAGCGTAGGTCTGGTTTACTGGGCGGACATAGAGACTTTTTAGTGCTGCGAACGCCGTCTGGAAATCCTCTGCGTCTTCGATGAGAGAGAAAATCTCCGTGCTTAACCTCGAGTGCAGGACCTGTAGTTTTTGGTCTTCTGTGACCCGGCCGGTGGCCGTTCTGAGGTAGGCCTCAAAACAAGTCTGCCAGTGCTTGAAAGCAGCTGCCGCGTTCACTGCGTGGGGGCTGATCATCAGGCATTCCGGGATGATCCTGAGCTCCATAGTCCTTTAGTCACGCTTAATAAATTGTAGCGCACAAAGACTCCGAGAGACGAATAGAGTGAAGTCGATGAGGCTTTATTAAGCGTGACTGTTCCCCCGCAGTTCAGTAGTAGACTGCCTGCGGGGGAGGACTCCAGGTACTTATACTCCGCCTTCAGGGCGGAGCTAGAGGTCAACGTCCAACCAGGACCCGGGATCTGTCAGCCAATGACATCATGGCTTCACAGTCCCACATGACCCCTAATGCATACTACCACAGGCATATTCCACCGTGAGGAGAGCTGCAAACCTTTACAACCCCTCAGGCACACTCTACCCACTTGTATTTGGCAAAATGAGTGAAGGGAAGTGATCTCTCTCTGAATGGAGAGGATCAATGACACCTGATGCAATACTAGAATGTGAACTGGGAGATGGCATTAATATCTCCAGCACCAACTTGGAAGGAGTCAGATGTGTATGTTTATAGCTTCAATCACCTTCACAATGTGGCAGTGTGGTCCTTGGCCTGCTCTATAGTTAGAGTTGTGGTTGCAGCAGGTGGCTGATTTCAGTGAGGACTTTCTTTGTGAAGCACAAATACTCAAACATTGGCGATTAGAATGTTCACAAAGGTGGATTTCTCCCTGTACACCCTGGGCATATCTGGCTTCCTACTGAGAGCCCTCCACCCTCTCGTCCTCCTCCGTCTTTCAGCAGCTTACCCTCCTTGGTGTCACCTCTACTCATTCTTCCAACCATGCTCAATTCCAAGAGGAATAGCTACTAGTGTACCCATGTTTGTACATAACATATTTGTGCAGAGACCTTGAAGCCAGCAAAGATCCTTCAGCACCTGTCACACCAAAGACCACCGCAACTGAAACAACCATGGAAAATAGTAACAGCAGTCAGAGGAAAACAGCCAGAATTAAAATGTAAATTGCTGAGAATTCTTTTAAATTGCACTAGTGCGGAGTCCTTCCTACTACTTGATGCATGCTAAACTGTGCAAGCTTAAGAGAAGTCATAGACAGAAACGTGATGCTCCAAAATGGTCGCGCTGACCTCAAAACAGTGTCATGATCTACCGGGACTGCATTCTTCCAGTGGATGTTCACTGCATATGCACTAACACTTTAAAGAAAGGATTTTACGGGGTGCCATTACTAAATGTAAAACAATGATTTGCTTAATCAAAAGGCAGTGGTTTAGAATCAGAGAATTTGCAAGACCTGAGAAAAAGTAATAAGTAAGGATGATTTGCCTTCTGGTTGACTGCAGTCACTCAAATGTTCATCAAGTTTATTCAATAATAGAAGGCAGAAGAATCTTTCATAGAATAATTGTGAAATAAGAATCATAAAGGGCCATTCGGCCCATCATGTCTGTACCAGCTTATCAGCAAAGGAAGTTCAGCAGGTCCCACTTCCCTTTCTTTTTAGCCCTGCAATTTGTTTTCTCTCCGGATAATCGTTTAATTATCTTTTGAAAGCCAGAATTGAACCTGCCTCCACCACATTCTCAGGTAGTGCATTTCAGTTGCTAATCACTTGCTGCATTAATGTCTTTTCCCTCATGTTGCCTTTAGTTCTTTTCCCATCACCTTAAATCAGTGTCTTCTGGTTCTCAATCCTTCCACCTATTGAACAGCTCCATATCGTTACATGTAGGATTAACACAGGAACAATGAAGCATAATTTCTGGACAGATATGCATAAATAACATGCAAACTGCTGGAATTCACTGTCTGATCAGAGTTAATTTAATCACACTTACAGCAAGTGGCTCTCAGCAGTTTCCAATATCTTCAATGTTTATAGGGATTCGGGGATATGGTGTACGGGCCAGAGAGTGGAGCTGAGTCCACAAAGATCAGCCATGATCTCATTAAATGGCGGAGCAGGCTCGAGGGGCCAGATGGCCTACTCCTGTTCCTAGTTCTTATGTTCTTATGAAAGAAATCTACGTAAGATTTCATTTTATTGTTTCATTATTTTTTTACGATAGAAATTGTCTCTGTCCTGTCAAACTTTATTCAAAAGATGATACATGCTTTGAGCTTTCAAAAGTATGTGTCCAGGAATTTTAAAAAGTCTCATTTTTGGAGAAATGTGTCATCTGTGGATTTGTTTAATACTGGTAATCTGAGTGACTCCATCACTTTTGATTTTAGAAGAGTTTAATTAAAAACACAATTTACATTTCTAATGTTCCTGAATGGCAGTCGGTTGTAAGGATCATATGATTGGACTGCAGCAAGGCAAAATATTTCTGTAATGTGCCTTAATTGTCCTGATAATAGGCTTTAAACCCAGAGGATATCAGCTCAAAACCCCCTTGGCAAGTTGTAAAATTGCATTTAATTAAATATGTTAATTTGTGTGCTCGCATCAGAAAAAATAACTATGAAAGCTGACAAGTTGTTAAAAAAGACCAATTCGTTCCCACATGTCCGTCAGGAAGAGAGTCTGCCACTCCTACTTGGTCTGATTCTAGTACCACACTGTGTGATTGGCCCTTAATATCCCCTGAACTGACCAAGAAATTCAGCAGTTATAGGCAATTACTACAAAATCAGGTAGATCTATCAGTAACAAAACAGGAATTGTACTAGGATTAGACTAAATTAATTTTCGCCCAGTCAAGCTTGAAAAGTCCTCCTCATTAACATCTTGGAAGAGGGGCTGAATTGAGGAAAGCTGTCATACAGGTTAGTTAAGCAACAAACTAAACTAACTTAATCATGGAATCACATCCTTAGAATCATGCAATGGAGAAGAAGGCGTTTCAGGCCACTGCCGGCTCTTTCTAAGAGCTACTTCTCGTTCCCTTAAGTCTTTTAATGGGCTGTGGGCATTGCTGGAAAGGCCAGAATTTGTTACCAACCCCCAATTGCCCTTGAACTGAGTGGCTTGATCGGCCATTGCAGAGGGCAGTTAAGAGTCAAAGATATGTGGGTCTGGGGTCACATGTAGACCAGGCCAGGTAAGGATCGCAGATTTCCTTCCCTAAAGGACATTGGTGAACCAGATGACTTTTTACAACAATTAATAATAGTTTCATGGCCCCCACTGCTGAGGTTATTTATTAACAGAATTCAAATTCCACCAGCTGACATGGTAACATTTTGAACCCATGTCCACAGAGCATTAGCCTGGGCCTCTGGGTTACTAATGTAGCCATCTCAGATGGCCACCTGCAAAGGAACATGGGAATTATGGCCAATCCAGGACTCAGACAGACTCAGAGCTTGTGTGTGTATTTGCAACCCAGATAGCTAGACGCGATCGAAACCCCCACTCATTTGCATTCTAATGGCCCATTTCCCCAGAACAAAAGAACTGTACTCAGGTAACCGATACAGATACAGACTAATCGACGCCACTCCCTTTAATTAGGGAGCCCAAACAGCCAAGGTCAATGACCGCTAAGGACATGCCCAGCCATCAAGGCATCCGCCCCTTTATTGGCCAAAACCGAAGGCAGTGATCAAAGCCTGTCGAATGATTGGGTCCAAGTTTTTTTTTTAATTTAGAGAACCCAATTAATTATTTCCAATTAAGGGGCAATTTAGTGTGTTCAACCCACCTACCTTGCACATCTTTCGGTTGTGGGGGCGAAACCCACGCCAACACGGGGAGAATGTGCAAACTCCACACGGACAGTGACCCAGAGCCAGGATCGAACCTGGGACCTCGGTGCCGTGAGACTGCAGTGCTACCACTGCACCACCATGCTTCCCAATTGGGTCCAAGTTAAGGAATGCCCCAAAGAGCGCGAAATCCCAGAGGGATAAGAAGAGACACAGCCATGTGCTCGGTCTCTCTTGGATCCGGCCTATGCCAACCCAAGTGCAGCATAACGACCAGGCAGACAAATTCAAGACCAACGATCGCTACCAGACGGATGAGCCCAGCAGAAACAGAGCCACTTCTTCCATCCAGCTACGCAAGATCCGGACAACGGCCTTGTCCATCTGCATAGAGCCGGTTGCCCTAAAGTTAAGTATAGGTTATTGTAGTTGTTAGGTGTAGTTTTGTGTTGCATGTCGAAGTAATCCTTGTGTGTAAATAAACCATCTTTGAACTTGGACTGACTAACTGGTTGTGTGGTCCTTTGATCGATATCTGGTAAAGCCTTGTGGTGGAATCATTTGATACCTGGCAACTCTGAAGAGCATCATTATTAATTGGCAACATTATTGGCGACTCTGGTGCCGATTGGCAACACTCGTGCAGTGAAATTACCCCAATACTATTGTCATGTGAGTGTCCCTTTAAGAAAGTTTTAGTCTCTTATGTGACTTGTAGCACATTGAGCTGTGGCTGTCAGCTGAGAGTTTTTTTTTATGGTTTCAGTTTCAGTTTGACTGCTTTGGACTGTAGAAGGAGAAAGGAGTATTTTTCTCTGTTTTAACTTTAAAAGGTGTTCCAGTAAAAAGTCCATTGGTTGTGGCTAACTGCCTTGGTAACTTTAAAGATTTCTTTCCTGAAGGAATTTGAATCTGCTGTCTGGACCTGGATCAGAAATTCAGGAAGAGAACCAATCCCATTCAAGTGAGAATACAGTGTACTGGGCCACGCCCTTAAAAAGGGGCTTTGATTTATTGGATTTTGTTATTGAATTGGAACAGCTAAGGGGGAATTCATTAAGTGTTATACCTAGATTACTGTAGCTGTGTGGTGCCTTTATGTTTGTAATTGATAAAAACATTCTAGCTGTGTTTATATATAAATGTATGTTAACTACATTCTTAGAATAATGAAAAATGAAATGAAAATCGCTTATTGTCACAAGTAGGCTTCAAATGAAGTTACTGTGAAAAGCCCCTAGTCGCCACATTCCGGCACCTGTTCGGGGAGGCTGGTACGGGAATAAACCTTGTTTTGATTAAAGTGTCTCGGAAGTCTGATGAATCACACCTGCATTGAAGTGCTCCTCCTAGCCAAATTCAACAAAATGGATGTAGGTCAGGTGAACTTCATAATACACTTTGGAGTTTCTAAGCCCTGGCCCATAACACTTCAGATGTTTTTTTTAACCCATATTGAGTCTACGTTGGAGCACGAGCAATGGAAAATAATCTGCTAACACAATCATAATGTCTCAAGGTGCACCTTCTGGCAAAGCTCATCTCTGTCAAAAGCTATGAGTTAGGCAGTTGTCCCCATTTTTACATCATTTACACTTTTTCTGTGGAATGGAAAATGCTTTGCAGCGTGAGAGAAAGGTCACCAGGTTTACTACAGCCAGTGCTGGACTGTACAGCATTTGATCAAGTGTTTACAAACACTGTCATTGCATTTAGCTGCACTGGGATATTTTACTATGAACTGAATAAAAAATAATTTTGCAGCCAAATAATATTTTATGGAACGTAGAAGATCATCTCATCAGGGTTATTGCTGAGTCACCACAATACACCTGCATTTTGCTAAATATTTCACTGAAGAGTTTTAGTTTTTACATTGTTCAATGTTTCTGTAAGTATAGATTAAAAATAGTCAACTGTAAAATATTTGCAATATAACGTACTCAGTCATTCAATCCAAATGGAACCTGCAGGGGGAAAAATAATCGGACATCAATGCCACAAAATTCAGCTCCATGGTACCACCTCTGACAGCACCACAGGAGTCAAGCGACAAGAAAATGGAGGCTGTCTGCTCCTGATGACGTCAGGCCTAATCCATGCCAATCGCCATTGTCGTGTTGGGTGTTCTGGTGTACAAATGATCCAACACGGCTGGAGATGGTGTCACTAAATTTTATTTACTACTTAACTGTAACAGCACACTGCTAACTTGGGTACGTGCATTACCAGCTAATCTGTGGACCCTGTCCTATTACTATCTGGGTGAGGCACTCAGCACATGGTGAATGTCTGAGTGGCAGGCTCTGAGCTCGGTGCTCTGAGCTGGCTGCTGCTGGAATGAGCGGGAACTGTAGTGTACCCTGCTTTATAGTGCGTGTGCTGTCACTGGTGATTGGCTGCGATGTTGTGTGTGTGTTGGTTGGTCCTACTGCATGTCCATCAGTGTGTGTTTGATTGCACTATGATATGCTGGTCTAAATATCATGACAGCCATGTTTTGAATGGGGATAGTGTGGGTGACATGTCAGTGCATCAGAAGCACAAGCACACAGAATGGACATTAGTCAGTGCCTAGTCATCTTTAGTTTGGACATTGCTACTCTAGCTCACACCCTCTCTTCAACACACACAGCTGCACACACATTCAGCTGCACAAAGTACTATTTACAGAGAGCAACAATTAACTTGCAGGTCAGGTGCTTTTGACTTTCTTTTTTGCTGCTGCAGAGATAGTGGAAGCACTGTGTGATTGGAGAAGTTGACAGAATGTATTTCAGTCAGAAAGGAATGGTCCCGCACCTTTGACACGAGTGATTAGATTTTGAAAGACCTGTGAGCACAGCATTAGCTCCCAGTCATGGTCCCTATGGTTACAGTTCTTCTTGGGCTGCAGCACATTAGGGTAATGGCCACAAAGAATAAAGAGAGGTGAAGCTCTTCACAGAGAGAGGAAGCTCTCAGCAGGAGACCCGACCCACCAAGGATCTTCAGAGAACACGATGTCTCAGCCAGAAGCAATGGCTGTGTTAACTGTGCTTCACCAAAGAGGGGATGGCAGACTGTGCCACCTCCTTGAGCTAGACCTGTAGCCACAGACCACGGAGAGAACAGTGCTACGAGTGGTCATCAACATTAATGTGCTGCTCAATTTCTACACCAGAGGATCCTTCCTATCTGGAGCAGGCAACAGTGCCAACATAATGGAGTTTGTGCCCATCGCTGCACCTGAGAAATTCATTGCCTAGAAGCCGGCATTTTTAAAATAATACATTTTACAGGATATGTCACTGGCCAGGTCAGCATTTATTGCCCATCCCTAAGTTGTCCTTCAGAAGTTGGTGCTGAGCTGCCTCTTGAATCACTGCAGTCCCTGAGGTCCCACAATGCTGTTAGAGAGGAAATTCCAGGATTTTGACCCAGCGACAGTGAAGGAATGGAAAAACATTTCCAAGTCAGGTGGATAGGCTTTTGGGGCATCAGGAGATGAGTTACTTGCCGCAGGATTCCTAGCCTTTGACTTTCTCTGGTAGCCACCATATTTCTCTGCCTAGTCCAGTTCAGTTTCTGGTTAATGGTAACCCCCAGGATGTTTATAATGGGGGATTAAGCGATGATAATGCTTTTGAATGTCAAGGGGAAATGGTTAGATCCTCCCTTGTTGGAGATGGCCATTGCCTGGCACTTGTGATACCCAAAATTTTACTTGCCACCAATCAACCCAAGCCTGGATATTGTCCCGATCTCGCTGCATTTGGACATAAGCTTGGACAGTATCTGAGGAGTCGTGAATGATGCTGAACATTGTGCAGTCATCTGCGAATATCCCCACTTCTGACCTTATGATGGATGGGAGGTCATTGATAAAGCAGTTGGAGATGGTTGAGCCTAGGACACTACCCTGAGGAACTCCTGCAGTGATGTCCTGGAGCTGAGATAATTGACCGACAACCACCACAACCGCTTGTGGTAGGAATGACTCCAACCGGCGGAGAATTTTCCCCCTGATTCCCATTGACTCCAATTTTCTTAGGGCTCCTTGATGCCATATTCAAGCAAATGCTGCCTTAAGGTCAAGGGAAGTCACTCTCCCCTCACCTTTGGCATTTAGCTCTTTTGTCCCATTTTGAATTAAGGCTGTAATGAGGCCAGGGAACTATGTGACGTTGGTGGAATCCACAGTAAGCATCCATGAGCAGGTTATTGCTGAGTAAGTGCTGCTTGATATCACTGTTGATGACCCCTTCCATCATTTTACTGATGACTGAGTGTAGACTGATAGGGTGGTAATTGGCTGGTTTGGATTTGTCCTGTTTCTTGTGTACATACCTGACTAGAAACAGGTGGAGCAAGCATCTGTTTTTACAGGATTGCTAATGTTGCAGGTAGTCATCGATTACATACACATGACCGAACAGGCATCATATCCCAATGGAGAGATGAATCAGGAACACAATGCATTCCATTCATGAACATGTAGTTAGTGTGCCACCATGCCCAGACCATTATGTTGGTGAATTCCCACTATTCTGGCAGTGCTCATGATGTTGTCAACCTGCACTAATCAGTTTGTGAACCTAACCACAATGTTTACAAACATCTAGCTATGATTGACAGGTCCTGACCACTTCAAAAGCAGTTAAGTACTTTCTGCTGAGAAAAAGAGGAAGTGAAAGCACTTAACTTCTAGATGTTTATAAAAAATTGTGGTTAGGTTCAAAGCAGGCTACTTGAGATGCATTCAAGCTTAAAGGTAAAATAAAATAAACAATGCAGACATCTGGTTGTCTGGAAGCTGTCAATTACAGGCTACCAAAAGTCATTTCTCTTTGAAGTGAATAGATCAAATTATCTGAGGGGGTTTAAAGTTTAGTGGTGTGGTTTTTGCTTTCTATGAAGTCACAGCTGCTGCTTTCTCGACATCTGTCTGGGGCAGCAAGAGTAAGGGACAGGTGACTGGAAAAGCAGTACTTTTGTCACTGTTTTTTGTCTGGACTGCTTTTTAGCTTCTGGGTAAGAGTTCTCTGATATGGGGGGGTTCTCGGATATATGGGGGTGTTCTCTGATTTGGGGAGGGTTCTCTGATATGAGGGGTTCTCTGAAAAGGGAGGTTATCTGATATGGAAATAATAATAATATTTGCTTATTGTCACAAGTAGGCTTCAATGAAGTTACTGTGAAAAGCCCCTAGTGGCAACATTCCGGTGCCTGTGCGGGGAGGCCAGTACGGGAATTGAACCCGCGCTGCTGGCCTTGTTCTGCATTACAAGCCAGCTGATTAGCCCACTGTGCTAAACCAGCCCCTGACGTTATCTATTATGAGGGGACCTTATCTGAAATGTTAAGGACAGTATCATTCTTTGGGGTTCCTGGGTAGTTGTTCCCCATCCAGGGCGGCATCCAATTATACTGGAGTTACAAAATGGCCACCCTGAGGTCTCTAAAATCAGTGTCCCTGCAGTGAGGTTTGCTAGTTGAAGAGGGTTAAACTAACTTGGCAGGGGAATGGGATCCTGAGAGAAGGTTCAGCAGGGTTAGATGCACAGTCAAAATTAGAGGAGATATCAAGTGAGTCATGAAGGCATAGAATGTCTAGACCAGTTAACGCACCAGGGAGTTTGGCAAGATTGGATGGTATTTATTTTAATGCGAGGAGTCTGACGAACACAGCAGATGAATTGAGGACACAAATTAAAACATGGGGATATGATGTTATTGCTGCCACTGAGACATGGTTGAGAGCGGGCATGATTGACAGCTGAATATTCCAGGATAAAGAATCTTCAGGCAGGATAGGCAAGGAGGTAACAGAGGAGGGGTGTCGCAATTTTGATCAGAGAATCAATTTCAGCAGTAAGGAGGGATGACACCTTAGAAGGCTCTTCAACAGAGGCCATATGGATAGAACTTGAACACCAGAAAGGAGCAATCACATTGGTGGGAGTGATCTATAGGCCCCCAAACAGACCAAGAGAAATAAAAGAGCAAATATGTCGGCACATTTCAGAGAAGTGTAAATGTAGTAGGGTAGTGATAGTGGGGGTTTTCAGCTTCCCCAATATTAACTGAGGAAACTGAATTGTGAAAGGTTTAGAGGGAGCGGAATTCTTAAAATCTATCATGGAGAACGTTTTAAAGCCAGTACGTAGAAAGGCCTCCAAGAGAGGGGGCAATCTTTGGTGACAAATCTGGGCAAGTTGTTGAAGTATCAGTGAGGGAACATTTTGCAGACAATGATCATAATTCCATTAGCTGCAACATTGTTGTGGGAAAGGACAATGATGGGCCTGAGATTAAAGTTCTAAACTGGGGGAAGGCCGATTTTAATAAGATCAGATATGATTTGGCCAGTGTGGACTCTGAGCGGACACTTTTAAGTAAAGCTGTGACAGAACAATGGGACGCATTCAAGACGGAAATAGGGAGGGTGCAGGGCCAACATGTTCTAATCAAGAAAAAGGGTGGGAACAATAAATCCAGTGAACCCTGGCTATTGACGGATATACAGCATTGGATAAGGAGAAAAAGGGAGGCTTATGGCAGATATCGAGGGCTCAAAACAGCGGAAGCCCTCGAGGCGTATAGAATGTGCAAGAGGGACCTTAAAAAGAAAATTAGGAGAGCAAAAAGGGGACATGAAAGGATATTGGCAGGTAAAATAAAGTAAAATCTTAAGTTGCTTTACAAGTACATTAAGGGTAAAAGAATAACGAGGGAAAAAGTAGGGCTCATTAAGGACCACAGTGGTAATTTGTGTATGGAGCCAGATGATGAAGGTAGGGTTCTAAATGAATACTTTGTGTCAGTGTTTGCTTGTGTGTGTGGGTATAGAAATCAGGGAGAAGGACTGTAATAAAATTAAAGAGATTAACATAGACAGAGAGGAGACTTTGAGTGTTCTGGCAGGCTTAAAGGTAGACAAATATCCAGGGCCAGATGAAATATATCCCAGGCTGTTGAGTGAGGCAAGGGAGGAAATAGCAGGGAAAGGTGCCGGAGGACTGGAGGATAGTCAATGTTGTACCATTAATCAAGAAAGGAGGAAGGGATAAACCAGGAAACTACAGGCCAGTCAGTGTAGCTTCAGTGGTGGGGAAACTATTGGAAGCAATGTTGTCAGAATTAATCTGCAGTTGGAGAGGCAGGGATTAATCAGGAACAGTCAGCATGATTTTTTTAAGGGGAGATCATGTCTGACCAATTTGTTTTCGAAGGTTCCACGTGTAGGACTGATAGCGAAGGTAAGAGCTCATGTGATCCAAGGAAATTTGGCAAATTGGATCAAAAATTTGCTGAGTGGCAGGAAGCAGAGGGTGATGATCGAGGGATGTTTTTCTGACTGGATGCCTGTATCCAGTGGAGTCCCACAGGGATCAGTATTGGGGCCCTTGCTGTGAGTGGTTTATATAAATAAATTAGATATGAATGTAGAAGGGGTGATTAGTCAGTTTGGGGTGATATGAAAATTGGTGGAGTGGTAAATAGGAGGATAGCCTTTGATTACAAGAGGGCAGAGACGGGCTGCTCAGATGGGCTGAAACGTGGGAAATGGAATTCAATCCGGATAAGTGTGAGATGATGCACTTGGGCAGGACAAACAAAGAAAGGGAATACATGATAAACAGCAGGGCTCTGGGAAGCACCGAGGATCAGAGGTATCTTGTTGCGCATGCACACTGGTCCCTTAAAGTAGCAGAGCAGTGGATACAGTGGTTAAAAAAAGCATATGGTATACTTGCCTTTATTAGCTGAAGCATAGAGTTTAAAGCAGGGAGGTTATGTTGGAACTGTATAAAACGATAGTTAGGTCACAACTAGAGTATTGCGTGCAGTTCTGGAATCCACATTATAGGAGGGATGATAGCACTGGAAAGGGTGCAGAGGAGATTTACCAGGATGTTAACTGGGCTGGAGAGTGTGAGTTATGAAGAGAGATTGGATAGACTTGAATTATTTTCCTTGGTGCTGAGGAGACTGAGGGGGGAATATGCGGAAGTGGCAGCTGGGAGGTAAGGCTGTCCTTTAGTCGACCCGCGGACTTCTGGGAAGACCCTCACCAATAAATTCTGGTGGAGAGGAAACCCGAGACACTACACGTGTAGTGTCTCCCACCCGCCCTCCTCCTCTAACCTAATAATAAAACCCTTTGGTGTGAGGTAAGTACCATATTTTATTATTATTAATTTTTTTTTTTTAATAAAAAATGTAATTTAGTTGTTAGCCAAATCTTGGTAGAAAGTTAGAGGGATGGCAGGGAAGGGCGTGCAATGTTCCTCCTGCAGGATGTTTGAGGTGAGGGATGCAGTTAGTGTCCCTGCTGATTTTACCTGCAGGAAGTGCTGCCATCTCCAGCTCCTCCAAGACCGAGTTAGGGAACTGGAGCTGGAGTTGGAAGAACTTCGGATTATTCGGGAGGCAGAGGGGGTCATAGATAGCAGCTTCAGGGAATTAGTTACACCAAAAATTGGAGATAGGTGGGTAACTGTAAGAGAGACTGGGAAAAAGCAGTCAGTGCAGGGATCCCCTGCGGTCGTTCCCCTGAGAAACAAGTATACCGCTTTGGATACTTGTGGGGAGAACGACTTACCAGGGGTAAGCCATGGGGTACGGGCCTCTGGCACGGAGTCTGTCCCTGTTGCTCAGAAGGGAAGGGGGGAGAGGAGCAGAGCATTAGTAATTGGGGACTCTATAGTCAGGGGCACAGATAGGAGATTTTGTGGGGGCGTGAGAGACTCACGTTTGGTATGTTGCCTCCCAGGTGCAAGGGTACGTGATGTCTCGGATCGTGTTTTCCGGGTCCTTACGGGGGAGGGGGAGCAGCCCCAAGTCGTGGTCCACATTGGCACGAACGACATAGGTAGGAAAGGGGACAAGGATGTCAGGCAGGCTTTCAGGGAGCTAGGATGGAAGCTCAGAACTAGAACAAACAGAGTTGTTATCTCTGGGTTGTTGCCCGTGCCACGTGATAGTGAGATGAGGAATAGGGAGAGAGAGCATTTAAACACGTGGCTACAGGGATGGTGCAGGCGGGAGGGATTCAGATTTCTGGATAACTGGGGCTCTTTCTGGGGAAGGTGGGACTTCTACAGACAGGATGGTCTACATCTGAAACTGAGGGGCACAAATATTCTGGGGGGGAGATTTGTTAGTGCTCTTTGGGGGGGTTTAAACTAATGCAGCAGGGGCATGGGAACCTGGATTGTAGTTTTAGGGTAAGGGAGAATGAGAGTATAGAGGTCAGGAGCACAGATTTGACGTCGCAGGAGGGGGCCAGTGTTCAGGTAGGTGGTTTGAAGTGTGTCTACTTCAATGCCAGGAGTATACGAAATAAGGTAGGGGAACTGGCAGCATGGGTTGGTACCTGGGACTTCGATGTTGTGGCCATTTCGGAGACATGGATAGAGCAGGGACAGGAATGGATGTTGCAGGTTCCGGGGTTTAGGTGTTTTAGTAAGCTCCGAGAAGGAGGAAAAAGAGGGGGAGGTGTGGCGCTGCAAGTCAAGAGCAGTATTACGGTGGCGGAGAGGATGCTAGATGGGGACTCTTCTTCCGAGGTAGTATGGGCTGAAGTTAGAAACAGGAAAGGAGAGGTCACCCTGTTGGGAGTTTTTTATAGGCCTCCTAATAGTTCTAGGGATGTAGAGGAAAGGATGGCGAAGATGATTCTGGATATGAGCGAAAGTAACAGGGTAGTTATTATGGGAGACTTTAACTTTCCAAATATTGACTGGAAAAGATATAGTTCAAGTACAATAGATGGGTTGTTTTTTGTACAGTGTGTGCAGGAGGCTTTCCTGAAACAATATGTTGATAGGCCAACAAGAGGCGAGGCCACGTTGGATTTGGTTTTGGGTAATGAACCAGGCCAGGTGTTGGATTTGGAGGTAGGAGAGCACTTTGGGGACAGTGACCACAATTCGGTGACGTTTACGTTAATGATGGAAAGGGATAAGTATACACCGCAGGGCAAGAGTTATAGCTGGGGGAAGGGCAATTATGATGCCATTAGACGTGACTTGGGGGAGATAAGGTGGAGAAGTAGGTTGCAAGTGTTGGGCACACTGGATAAGTGGGGCTTGTTCAAGGATCAGCTACTGCGTGTTCTTGATAAGTATGTACCGGTCAGGCAGGGAGGAAGGCGTCAAGCGAGGGAACCTTTACCACGACTTGGGGCTGCTCCCCCTCCCCCTAAGGACCCGGAAAACACAATCCGAGACATCACGTACCCTTGCACCTGGGAGGCAACATACCAAACGTGAGTCTCTCACGCCGCCACAAAATCTCCTATCTGTGCCCCTGACTATAGAGTCCCCAATTACTAATGCTCTGCTCCTCTCCCCCCTTCCCTTCTGAGCAACAGGGACAGACTCCGTGCCAGAGGCCCGTACCCCATGGCTTACCCCTGGTAAGTCATTCTCCCCACAAGTATCCAAAGCGGTATACTTGTTTCTCAGGAACAACTTTACCAAGGAAGTGGAATCTCTTGTTAAGAGGAAGAAGGAGGCCTATGTGAAGATGAGGTGTGAAGTTTCAGTTGGGGCGATGGATAGTTACAAGGTAGCAAGGAAAGATCTAAAGAGAGAGCTAAGACGAGCAAGGAGGGGACATGAGAAGTATTTGGCAGGAAGGATCAAGGAAAACCCAAAAGCTTTCTATAGGTATGTCAGGAATAAGCGAATGACTAGGGAAAGAGTAGGACCAGTCAAGGACAGGGATGGGAAATTGTGTGTGGAGTCTGAAGAGATAGGCGAGATACTAAATGAATATTTTTCGTCAGTATTCACTCAGGAAAAAGATAATGTTGTGGAGGAGAATGCTGAGCCCCAGGCTAATAGAATAGATGGCATTGAGGTACGTAGGGAAGAGGTGTTGGCAATTCTGGACAGGCTGAAAATAGATAAGTCCCCGGGACCTGATGGGATTTATCCTAGGATTCTCTGGGAGGCCAGGGATGAGATTGCTGGACCTTTGGCTTTGATTTTTATGTCATCATTGGCTACAGGAATAGTGCCAGAGGACTGGAGGATAGCAAATGTGGTCCCTTTGTTCAAAAAGGGGAGCAGAGACAACCCCGGCAACTATAGACCGGTGAGCCTCACGTCTGTAGTGGGTAAAGTCTTGGAGGGGATTATAAGAGACAAGATTTATAATCATCTAGATAGGAATAATATGATCAGGGATAGTCAGCATGGCTTTGTGAAGGGTAGGTCATGCCTCACAAACCTTATTGAGTTCTTTGAGAAGGTGACTGAACAGGTAGATGAGGGTAGAGCAGTTGATGTGGTGTATATGGATTTCAGCAAAGCGTTTGATAAGGTTCCCCACGGTAGGCTATTGCAAAAAATATGGAGGCTGGGGATTGAGGGTGATTTAGAGATGTGGATCAGAAATTGGCTAGCTGAAAGAAGACAGAGGGTGGTGGTTGATGGGAAATGTTCAGAATGGAGTTCAGTCACAAGTGGAGTACCACAAGGATCTGTTCTGGGGCCGTTGCTGTTTGTCATTTTTATCAATGACCTAGAGGAAGGGTGGGTGAGTAAATTTGCAGACGATACTAAAGTCGGTGGTGTTGTCGATAGTGTGGAAGGATGTAGCAGGTTACAGAGGGATATAGATAAGCTGCAGAGCTGGGCTGAGAGGTGGCAAATGGAGTTTAATGTAGAGAAGTGTGAGGTGATTCACTTTGGAAGGAATAACAGGAATGCGGAATATTTGGCTAATGGTAAAGTTCTTGAAAGTGTGGATGAGCAGAGGGATCTAGGTGTCCATGTACATAGATCCCTGAAAGTTGCCACCCAGGTTGATAGGGTTGTGAAGAAGGCCTATGGAGTGTTGGCCTTTATTGGTAGAGGGATTGAGTTCCGGAGTCAGGAGGTCATGTTGCAGCTGTACAGAACTCTGGTTCGGCCGCATTTGGAGTATTGCGTACAGTTCTGGTCACCGCATTATAGGAAGGACGTGGAGGCTTTGGAGGGGGGGCAGAGGAGATTTACCAGGATGTTGCCTGGTATGGAGGGAAAATCTTATGAGGAAAGGCTGATGGACTTGAGGTTGTTTTCGTTGGAGAGAAGAAGGTTAAGAGGAGACTTAATAGATGCATACAAAATGATTAGGGGGTTGGATAGGGTGGACAGTGAGAGCCTTCTCCCGCGGATGGAAATGGCTGGCACGAGGGGACATAACTTTAAACTGAGGGGTAATAGATATAGGACAGAGGTAGTTTCTTTACGCAAAGAGTAGTGAGGCCGTGGAATGCCCTACCTGCTACAGTAGTGAACTCGCCAACATTGAGGGCATTTAAAAGTTTATTGGATAAACATATGGATGATAATGGCATAGTGTAGGTTAGATGGCTTTTGTTTCGGTGCAACATCGTGGGCCGAAGGGCCTGTACTGCGCTGTATTGTTCTATGTTCTATGAATATGATTGAGATGTATAAAATTATGAAGGGCATAGATAGAGTAGACAGGAACAAACATTTCCCCTTGGTGGAGGGGTCAATGACTAGGGGGCATAGATTTAAGGTAGGGGGCAGGAGGTATGGAGAGAATGTGAGGGAAAACTTTTTTATCCAGAGGGTGGTGGGAGTTTGGAATTTGCTGCCTGAAACGGTGGTGGAGGCAAAGACCATCATAACATTAAAGAAGTATTTGAATGCGCACTTTGATCTGAGGGCGTACAAGGCTATGGACCATGTGCTGGAAAATGGAATTAGAATGGTTAGGTGGTTGTTTTTGACCACCGCAGACACGATGGACCGAAGGGCCTTTTTTGTACTGTATGATTCTATGACTCTATGACCATAGAGTGCATTTTGAATGATCCCGATCAACCAACTCATGTAGGTAACCGTTGATTGTGATTGTATGGACTTTAATTCAAAACCTGCAACTATGAGTGCCCTTACTGGGACAGTTCCCAAAGTTAAACACATTTTGAAGGCGGCGAATAACTGATCCTCGGGTGATTTATGCCCTTCTTTTAGACACAAGGATGTTTTGTGCTTTGAGAGCCTTTTACCCAGGTAGTGGAACTCAGGCCATTGTTTCATCAATAAAAGTGCATTGCATTTCCTTTTGAAGCTGTGTTACAGTTAGTCATAAAGGTCGTAACATGTATAATTTATCCAATATAGCATCAATTAGGTAATTTGCAATAGAAAGTTCAAATTGGGGTTGAATACGACACTGAGATTACAATTTGGTTCAGCCTAAGACGGTGAATAGGAAGTGAGATGGAATGGTGCTGTTTTAACATAGCTAACTGAAGGATATTATAGTTCATTTCAGATTGGATCTCAGATGAGGGTGGCAGTACAGAGGTGGTGGAGGTATAGTGAGAGTTGGTACAAAGAGTAGAGCAGGATGAGCACAATCAACATCAATGTGAAAGCTGGCATTTGCAGGCATGGGAGAGAAGCCATTGTTAGTGAAGTTCTGGCTATGATCGAATATGTGAGACTGGGATCAAGTGAGGAAAATGTCATTGAGCTGAATGGCAGCAAAAACAAATTAGGGAAAGGATGTATTAGTCGGACAACATCAAAAGCTAAGGACGATCAAGGCCAGATATGCATTTCGTCACTGTCACAAACAATGTCATTGCAACTTGGCTGGAAGCTGAATCAATGCTGTGGCAGTGACGGAATCCGGATTGGAGAGATTCAAAAATGGACTTGCAGGAAGGCCGGGCCCAAGGGCAACAACATGTTCAGAGGAAAAGACATTGGTGATAGAGAAATAATTTTCACCAACAGAGGGATTGAGAGTTCCTTTATTTTGGGAAGGAGTTTTGAACGTGGAAAGGACCTGAGGATGGCAAACCTTTTAAACAACTTCAGCTAGCATAGGAAAGGAAGTTGGGTGTTCGGCCGGAGTGGAAGTGGGTGAAGAGAATGCAAAATTCAGAAAGTTATTCTAAATCTCTATAAAACAGCAGTTCACCCCACCTGGAATATTATGTTTAATTCTGGGCACTACACTTCCGGAAGGCTGTGAAGATTTTGGAGAGGCTATAGTACAGATTGATTAGAATCGTTCCAGGGATGAGAAATTACAGCTGCAGAAACTGGGAGTGTTCTCCATAAAAGCAGGAAAGGCGAGGTTGAGATTTGATAAATGTACTTAAAATCATGAAGGGTGTAGATAGAGAAAATAAGGAGAAACTGTTTCCAATAGCTGAAGGGTCAAGAACCAGAGGACACAAATTTAAGGTGATTGATAAAAGAATGGAGGCAACGTGAGGAAAAAAAATACTTTTTGCAATGAATGGTTGCAATGCTCTGCCTTACAAGGTTGTGGTGGTCTCTGTATGTGCATGTACACAAGGGGTTAATGTGTGATCAGTAGCACCACATGATCACTAGAGGGCCGGACCAACAGGGGTATAAAAGGCAACCACATTGGGGCTCTCTCTCTCTCTCTCTCTTGGGTGCACGGTGATCAAAGCAACAGCAGGCTAGTTTAGATGGCCAGTGCAGTTACGTATAGTTACCATAGTTAGATCTTGTTAACCTTATCACTAGCATCAAAATTAAAGTAAAGAACGCATGTAAATATTGTTGTAGTTACTCAATAAACCTTTTGTTACTACTGGAAGAGTTCAAATCTTCTTCATCGGGATTCAGAATACCTCATCACTCACCAAAGATTGAGTAGCACATGTTACCAACACACAGGTAACAAAACAAAGGTGATGGAAGTAGGTTCAAGAGGCATTTTTAAAAGGTAATTGATTAAGTATTTGGAAGGGAAAAATACTACAGGATATGGGAGAGGATTGGGACTTACTGGGTTGTTCTTTGGAAGAGCCTGCCCAGAATCGATGGGTTAAATGGCCTCCTTTCTGTGCTATACTATTCTATCCACTTTTTAGATTCCATGGTGTGGCTCCCTATGTAAAAGGATGGTTCTTCACTCAAAATTCCAATGGTTAAATCTGACAAATGAAAGATGACTGTCATTCACTCTCGACTGAATCAGAGGATATGCTGTTCAAATGATTTTCGGGAAGACTCTTGAACAGTGCATGGAAATGAATATGGTGAAGTGTGTTTTGATGAGCTGATCATTCAATTGCTGTCATTTAATACACAGGTGTAGCTTAACATAGAATATTCAACTGTATTGAAATGATTATGTAAAAAAAAGAAATTGAAATTCCAGAACAAACAGAATTGTTGAACTTATTTAAATTCAATAATTGAACATTGTCACATAATGTGATCAGTGGCTCCAAAAACAGGAGAAGGGCCAAGGCCCATGATTTCTCCCCCCAGCCCAGCACTAGACTTTCAAGTTTTGTGTCGTTTGTAAATTTTGAAGAATTGTGCCCTGTACACAAAAGCCAAGGTAATATATATATCAAGAGTAACAATGATTCTCGTACTGACCCCTGGGGAAAGCCCACTCTTAAGGGTGGGATTTTCCAGCCCTGCTAGTGGCGGGCATCAACATAGGTAGGGGGGGGAAATTGGAGAGAGGCCCTGTCCCTCTGACGACAATGCCCGCCACTGGCGGGGCCGGAGAATTCCGGCCTATACTTTGCCCAGTCTGGAAAATATGTATTCACTGCCAATTCCTGTTTTCTGTCACTTAGTCAACTCAGTTTCCATGCTGCCATCTCGCTTTTTATTCAGTGGCTTCAACTTTGCTGGAAATTTATCAAACATCAATATATTTCAGGTGGAAAAAAATTAATGAAAACCCCGATAATAGTAGAATATCCAATGGAATAATTTTTTGAGTGTTTAAATTAGAATACCGTAGGTGCAGTCTATTGATCTACTTTAGCATCTGCCTGAGCTCAGAGAGCACTGAATTTGAATTTAAGCTATTGAATGTATCACACATTAAAAAGTCATGATGTGGAGATGCCGGCGTTGGACTGGGGTGGGCACAGTAAGAAGTCTTACAACACCAGGTTAAAGTCCAACAAGTTTGTTTCGAATCACTAGCTTTCGGAGCACAGCTCCTTCCTCAGGTGAATCAAGAGGTGGGTTCCACAAACACATATATAGACAAATTCAATGATGTAAGATGATACTTTGAATGCGAGTCTTTGCAGGTAATTAAGTCTTTACAGGTCCAGACGGTGTGACTGGAGCGAGGGATAATCACAGGTGTTGTAGTGTCATGTGAGAGTACCCTTTAAGAAATTAGTGTTTAAGAAATGTACCTTTCAGAAATGGAGCTGCTCATGTTACTGGAGTGATGTCAGAGTATGGGTGGAGCTGAGCTCCACTTCTGCTTTTTAGTTTCAGTTTGAGAAAGAGCTTGGGTGTGTCTGTGTCAGTCGCCCCCTGAACTCCCAGATCTTCCGACACTCCAAAGATCGCTGTCATGATATGCAGGCACACACAATGATATACAGACAAGCAGCTAATGGACACAGAGAACAGGACATGACTAATAAGCAGGCAGGACACTCCGGGGTGGGATCTGATGATAAAAGACACGAGGCACTCACACTCCGCCTCTTTCCACTGATGAACATCGAGAGAGTCAGTCAAGGGTGCTGTTACAATCTCACACCTCCACCACATGGCTAAGAGCTAGTCTGGTTCAGTCAGACAGAGTAACCACACTTAAGTTAGCTGAGAGTCGAACTCACAGAGAACTGTGCTAACTGTGCTATTAGTTCAATAAACCTGATTGAACTAACTTCAAGGTCTGGAGTATCTTTCTGATCTATGCTGCATCCAGTTGTAGCCAGTGTTAAACCAGTGTACCTAACACGACAATCCCCACCTCTGGACTCAGCACCACCCGAGTTTTCAGTACCGTGGACATGACATCTGTGAAACCCTGCCAGAATCTCCCAAGCTTCGGGCATGCCCAAAACATATGGACATGATTTGCTGGCCCCTCTGTACACCTCGCACACTTGTCCACTACCCCAAAAAAACTTGTTCATCCGGGCCACCGTCATGTGTGCCCGGTAAACTATCTTAAATTGTATCAGGCTTAGCCTGGCACATGATGAGGATGTGTTAACTCTGCTCAAAGGAGCCGCCCACAGACCTGTCTCTCCCCCTAGCTCATCTTCCCACTTGCCCTTTAGCCCCTTTCGCTCCTCTATCTGAGTTTCCTCCAACTCCATAAGCTCTTTGTAGATGTCCGATACCTTCCCCTCACCCACCCCCATTCTGGAAACTACCCTGTCCTGTATCCCCCGTGGCAGTCGGAGCGGAAAGGTCGCAACCTGCCGTCGCAAAGAATCCCGTACTGCAGATACCTGAATCCATTTCCTGCTGGCAGTTCAAACTTCTCCTCTGAATCCTTCAAACAAGGGAAGCTCCCACCTATGAGTAGATCCCCCATCCTCTCAGTCCCTGCTCTCTGCCATCTCCAAAAGCCCACATCTAACCTACCCGGTACAAACCGATGGTTATTGCAAATTGGGCCTCAGACTGATGCTCTCTCCACTCTCATATGTTTCCTCCACTGCCCCCAGAGTCAGGGCCGCCACTACCACTGGGCTTGTGGAGTACCGGGCCGGCAAGAACGACAGAGTTGCGTTATCAATGCCCCCAGACTTGTCCTTGCATGATGCCGCCTCCACTTGCTCCCACACCGACCCACCCCCCCCACAACCCACTTCCTGTTCATGGCTATATTTGCCGCCCAATAATAGTTGCTGAAGTTCGGCAGTGCCAACCCACCCTCTCTTTGACTACGCTGCAACAACACTTTCTTCACTCGCAGGGTTTTACCCGCCCACACAAAGCCCAAAATCACCTTGTTTAACCGTTTAAAAAAGGCCCTTGTGATAAAGATGGGGAGTCACTGAAAAACGAACAAAAATCTGGGGAGGACCGTCATTATCAAGGTCTGAACCCTCCCCGCCAGTGACAATGGGAGCATGTCCCATCTTCTAAAGTGTTCCTTCATTTGCTCTACTAGACGGGTCATATTTAACTGATGTAGTGTCTCCCATTCCCGTGCCACCTGGATTCCCAGATAGCGGAAGCTCCCTCCCACCACTCTAAATGGCAGCTCTCCCAGTCTCCTCTCCTGCCCCCTCATCTGGATCGCGAACATCTCACTTTTCCCCATAATCAATTCATACTCCGAAAACCGGCCAAATTCCCCTAAGATCCGCATAACTCCCCCCATCCCTCCTAATGGGTCATTAATATACAGGAGCAGGTCGTCAGTGTAAAGCGAGACCCTGTGTCCCCCCTCCCCCCTCCCCCCCTAACCCCCCCCCCCCCAACCCCCCCCTCCCTCCCCAGGACCAACCCCTTCCAGTCCCTAGATGCTCTACGCCATCGCCAATGGCTCTATGGCCAGAGCAAACAGCAGCGCGGAGAGGGGGCACCCTTGCCTTGTCCCTCTGTGCAGCTTAAAATAGCCCAACATCAGCAGATTCGTTCGTACACTCGCCACCGGTGCTTGGTACAACAACCAAACCCAATCAATGAGGCCCTGCCCAAACCCGAACCGTCCTAATGCCTCCCATAAATATTTGCACTCCACCCGGTCAAAGGCCTTTTCCGTGTCCATCACAACCACCACCTCTATCTCCCCCCCACTCTGAGGGCATCATGGCCATCAGCTGCCTGCCCTTAACAAACCCCGTCTGGTCTTCCCCATCACCTTAGGGACACAGTCCTCTATCCTTGTGGCCAATATTTTAGCCAACAGTTTGTAGCGCACAATGACTTACGCGAGACGAGAAGCGATTAAGTCTATCTAGGCTTTATTAAGCGAGACTTGTTCCCCAGCAGCTCAGTAACAGAATGCGGCTGCGGGGAGAACTCGAGCTCTTATACTCCGCCTTTAGGGCGGAGCCAGAAGTCGGCAGATCCAACCAGGACCCGGGACCGGTCAGCTAATAGCCTCTCGGCTTCACAGGTACCATATTACCCCTAATACATACCACCACATTCACCCCTTGTTAAAAAGGAACCCGGCGGGGTGGTGGTTCGCATGGTGGTAGGGGTTTACAAGGCTGGCCCTGGAACAAATTTCGAACTGTGGCTATACATATTTAGCCCAACATTTAGCTATGTACAAGTTTGTCAGAACTATTTACAATAAGTAGAAAAAAAAATTATTTTACAACAGAATTCTTGCTTTCTTGGTGTCACGCGGATTCCACGAGTCGAGCGGGCAGTCTGGTCTTCCTCGTTGATCGCCTCAGCCCCGGTGGTGGTACAGGTGCTGGCTCGGGCGCTGTCGTCTCCGGGAGCGTTGCGCTGTTTGTTCCTGTTTTACTCCTGGGCGGGCACGGGAGGAGGACCGATCCCCCCGGGAAGGGGGCAGTCGTGGGGTGCGCCGGTTGCAGGGAGGGGGTGATCGGTGTTGGGGGTGTGTGTGTGTTGCCGGCGGGCGCCAGGTCCCGCAGGGAGACCGTGTCCTGTCGGCCGTCGGGGTACGCCACATAGGCGTACTGCGGGTTCACGTGGAGGAGGTGAACCCTCTCGTCCAACAGGTCCGATTTGTGCGCCCGCACATGTTTCCGGAGCAAGATGGGTCCTGGGGCTGCCAGCCAGGTCGGCAGCGACGTTCCGGAGGAGGACTTCCTAGGGAAGACAAGGAGGCGCTCGTGAGGCATTTGGTTAGTGGTGGTACACAGCAGCGACCGGATGGAGTGGAGAGCCTCCGGGAGGACTTCCTGCCACCGGGAAACTGGGAGATCTCTGGACCGTAGGGCCAGTAGGACGGTCTTCCAGAACGTGCCGTTATCCCTCTCTACCTGCCCGTTCCCCCGGGGGTTGTAGCTGGTCGTCCTGCTCGAGGCAATGCCCTTGCTGAGCAGGAACTGACGCAGCTCGTCACTCATGAAGGAGGACCCCCTGTCGCTATGGATGTATGCGGGGAAGCCGAACAGTGTAAAGATGGTGCCATGGGCTTTAATGACCGTGGCTGCTGTCATGTCGGGGCAGGGGATGGCGAAGGGGAAACGGGAGTACTCGTCCACCACGTTTAGGAAGTATGCGTTGCGGTCGGTGGAGGGGAGGGGCCCTTTGAAATCCAAACTGAGGCGTTCAAAGGGGCAGGAAGCCTTGATCAGGTGCGCTCTATCCGGCCTGAAAAAGTGCGGTTTGCACTCTGCGCAGATGTGGCAATTCCTGGTGACTGTACGGACCTACTCAACAGTGTAGGGGAGGCTGCGGGACTTTACGAAATGGTAGAATCGAGTGACCCCCGGGTGGCAGAGGTCCTCGTGGAGGGCTTGGAGGCGGTCCATTTGTGCGTTGGCACATGTGCTGCGGGATAGGGCATCGGACGGCTCGTTCAGCTTTCCGGGACGATATAAGATCTCATAGTTATAGGTGGAGAGCTCTATCCTCCACCTTAAGATCATGTCATTCTTAATTTTGCCCCGCTGTGCATTATTGAACATAAAGGCTACCGACCGTTGGTCGGTGAGGAGAGTGAATCTCCTGCCGACCAGGTAATGCCTCCAATGTCGCACAGCTTCCACTATGGCTTGGGTTTCCTTTTCCACTGAGGAGTGGCGGATTTCTGAGGCGTGGAGGGTCCGGGAGAAAAAGGCCACGGGTCTGCCCGCTTGGTTAAGAGTGGCCGCCAGAACTACATCGGATGCGTCGCTCTCGACCTGGAAGGGGAGGGACTCGTCGATGGCGTGCATCGTGGCCTTTGCGATATCCGCTTTGATGCGGCTGAAGGCCTGGCGGGCCTCTGTCGACAGGGGGAAGATAGTGGACTGTATTAGCGGGCGGGCCTTGCCTGCATACTGGGGGACCCACTGGGCGTAATACGAAAAGAAGCCCAGGCAACGTTTCAGGGCTTTGGAGCAGTGGGGGAGGGGAAATTCCATAAGGGGGCTCATGCGTTCGGGGCCTATCAACTCCATTGCGCACTACGTATCCCAGGATGGCCAAACGGTTTGTGCTAAAAACGCATTTTTCCTCGTTATATGTGAGGTTCAGGGCGTTAGCGGTCTGGAGGAACTTTTGGAGGTTGGTATCGTGGTCCTGCTGATCGTCGCCGCAGATGGTTACGTTGTCGAGATACGGGAACGTGGCCTGCAACCCGTGCTGGTCAACCATTCGGTCCATCTCCCGTTGGAAGACCGAGACCCCATTTGTGACGCCAAATGGGATCCTTAGGAAATGGTATAGCCGCCCGTCTGCCTTGAAGGCGGTGTACTTGCGGTCACCTGGGCGGATGGGGAGCTGGTGGTATGCGGACTTGAGGTCCACGGTGGAAAAGATCTTGTACTGGGCAATCCGATTGACCATGTCGGATATGCGGGGGAGAGGGTACGCATCTAGCTGCTTGTACCTGTTGATGGTCTGACTATAGTCTACGACCATTCTTTGCTTCTCCCCGGTCTTCACGACTACCACCTGGGCTCTCCAGGGACTATTGCTGGCCTGGATTATGCCTTCCTTCAGCAACCGCTGGACTTCAGACCGGATAAACGTCCGGTCCTGGGCACTGTACCGTCTGCTCCTAGTGGCGACGGGTTTGCAATCCGGGGTGAGGTTTGCAAACAAGGACGGCGGTTCAACCTTGAGGGTTGCGAGGACGCAGATAGTGAGTGGGGGTATTGGGCCGCCGAATTGGAATGTTAGGCTCTGGAGGTTACACTGGAAGTCTAATCCCAGTAATGTGGGCGCGCAGAGTTGGGGAAGGACGTAGAGCCTGTAGTTCTTAAACTCCCTCCCTTGCACTGTTAGGTTCGCGATGCAGAACCCTTTGATCTCCACTGAGTGGGATCCTGCAGCTAGGGAAATCATTTGAGTGCTTGGATGGATGGACAGAAAACAGCGTCTTACCGTATCTGGGTGAATAAAGCTTTCCGTGCTCCCGGAGTCGATCAAGCATGGCGTCTCGTATCCGTTGACCAGCACCGTTGTTGTCATCGTTTGGAGCGTCCGGGGCCGCGATTGATCCAGTGTCACCGAAGCCAGTCATGGCAGTAGTGTCGCGGCGTTTTCTTCGGACCCAGTGGAGCTGTCTATGCTGGGGTCCTTTGTTGTCAACCAAGATGGCGGCGTCCATGAATCGCACGTGGTCGGATTGGACAAAATGGCCACCACCATGAATCGCACGCGGTCGGGGGTGGACAAAATGGCCACCCCCATGAATCGCACGTGGCTGGGGGGTCACAAATTGGCGGCGCCCATCCTCCCCTCGTGGTGTCCGGGACCCAAAATGGCGGCGCCAGCGAGTCGCACCTGGGACGCTGGGGGGGTTGGGGGGTGTTTGGGATGTGTTGTCCTCGTTCTTCTCCGGGGATTGCGGTGACCCCCAGGGACCGGCACACTGCCGCGTAATGGCCCTTTTTGCCACAGCTTTTACAAGTAGCTGCGCAGGCCGGGCAGCGCTGCCGGGGGTGTTTCGCCTGCCCGCAAAAGTAGCAGCGGGCCCCCCCGGGATGGTCTGGTGCTCTAACCGCGCAAGCTTGCGGGTAGGTGGGGGGTGCCGGGGAGTCGGTCGCGACGGGGGTCCACGGAGCCCAAGGGGCTGCCGCACATTCGGGGCCATAGGCGCGGGCGTTTTGGGAGGCCGCCAGGGCCCGTGCCTCTGAGAGTCCTAGCGACTCTCTTTCTAAACGTCTCTGACGAATTTGGGGAGAGTTCATACCTGCCACAAATGCATCTCGAATTAGCAGGTCCGCCAGGGCCCGTGCCTCTGAGAGTCCTAGCGACTCTCTTTCTAAACGTCTCTGACGAATTTGGGGAGAGTTCATACCTGCGTCTCTGACGAATTTGGGGAGAGTTCATACCTGCCACAAATGCATCTCAAATTAGCAGGTCCGTGCGCTCGATTGCGTTCACCGGCGGGCAAGTTGCAGTTTCGTCCCAAAATCAGCAGCGCGCCGTAGAATTCGTTGAGCGATTCTCCTGGAATTTGCCGTCTTGTCGCGAGTTGGTGGCGTGCGTAGACCTGGTTTACGGGCCGAATGTAGATGCCCTTCAGCAACGCGAGCGCCGTCGGGAAATCCTCTGTGTCTTCTATAAGCGAGTAAATCTCCGGGCTTACCCTCGAATGCAGGACCTGCATTTTCTGCTCTTCCGAGATCCGGCCGGGGGCCGTTCGAAGGTAGCCTTCGAAGCATGCTAGCCAGTGTTTGAACAGGGCCGCCGAGTTTGCTGCATGGGGGCTCATCCGCAGGCACTCCGGGGCGATCCGGAGCTCCATAGTCTTTTAAGCTCGCTTAATAAATTGTAGCGCACAATGACTTACGCGAGACGAGAAGCGATGAAGTCTATCTAGGCTTTATTAAGCGAGACTTGTTCCCCAGCAGCTCAGTAACAGAATGAGGCTGCGGGGAGAACTCGAGCTCTTATACTCCGCCTTCAGGGCGGAGCCAGAAGTCGGCAGATCCAACCAGGACCCGGGACCTGTCAGCCAATACCCTCTCGGCTTCACAGGTACCATATTACCCCTAATACATACCACCACACAGTTTAGCATCCACATTCAATAGGGAGATTGGCCTATATGACCCACATAACTTTGAGTCCTTCTCCGCCTCAGGATCAGTGAGATTGAGGCCCGTGACATTGTTGGTGAAAGGACACCCTCGCTCCCTTGCCTCATTAAATGCCCTCACCAGTAGCGGGCCTAGCATCTCCGAGAACTTCTTGTAGAATTCCACTGGATAGCCGTCCGGTCCCGGGACCTTACCCGACTGCATGGCCTCCAACACCTCTACTATTTCATAATTTCAATCGGGGCTCCCAACCCCTCCACCAATCCTTCTTCCAACTTCGGAAACTTCAACTCACCCAGGAACTGCCTCATCCCCTCTACCCCGTCTGGGGGTTCCGACTCCTATAGCCTGCTATAGACCTCCTTAAACACCCCGTTCACCCCTGCTGGGTCCAAGACTGCGTTCCCACCTCTGTCCTTCACTCTTCCTACCTCCCTGGCCGCCTCCCTTTTCCTCAGCTGGTGCATAAGCATCCTGCTGGCCTTCTCTCCATACTCATATCTCACCCCCCTCGCCTTAGTCAGCTGCTCTACCGCCTTCCCCATAGACAACAGACCAAACTCCATCTGTCGCCTCTGCCGCTCCTTCAGCAACCCCGCGTCCGAGGCCTCCGAGTGTCTCCTGTCCATCTGGAGTATTTCCCCAACCAACCTATCCATCTCTGCTCACTCCACCTTCTCCCTATGCGCCCATGTCGAGGTTAGCCCCCCCCCCTAACCACTGCCTTCAGTGCTTCCCAGACCTTTGTTGCCGAGACTTCCCCCGTGTCTTTATTTCCAGATAGTTCAGGATGGACTCCCTCACCCTCCTGCCCACCCCTTCATCTGCTAACAGTCCCACATCCAACCTCCATTGCGGGCGCACTCCTCCCTCCTTACTCACCCGTAAATCCACCCAGTGTGGGGCATGGTCCAACACAGCAATCATCGAATACTCGGTATCAACCACCCTGCCAGTAAAGCCCTGCTCAGGATAAAAAAGTCGATTTGGGAGTATGCTTTGTGCACATGGGAGAAAAAAGAAAACTCCTTCACTCTTGGCCGTCCGAACCTCCATGGATCTACTCCCCCCATTTGCTCCATAAACCCCTTTAGTTCCTTTGCTATGGCTGGCACCTCCCTGTCCTTGACCTCGACCGGTCCATCCTTGGACCAATGACCGTATTAAAGTCGTTCCCCCCCCCCCCCCCCCCCACCATGATCAGCTTATGCGACTCTTCCCTAACACCCACCTCATAAATTCCACACCGTCCCAGTTTGGTGTGTATATATTCACAAGCACCACCAGCATCCATAAGACCATAAGACATAGGAGCAGAATTAGGCCACTCGGCCCATCGAGTCTGCTCCGCCATTCAATCATGGCTGATATTTTCTCATCCCCATTCTCCTGCCTTCTCCCCATGACCCCTGGTCACCTTATTAATCAAGAACCTATCTATCTCGGTCTTAAAGACACTCAGTGATTTGACCTCCACAACTTTCTGCGGCAAAGAGTCCCACAGATTCACCACCCTCTGGCTGAAGACATTCCTCCTCATCTCGGTTTTAAAGGATTGTCCCTTTAGTCTGAGATGGTGTCCTCTGGTTCTAGTTTTTCACACAAGTGGAAACATCCTCTCCATGTCCACTCTATCCAGGCCTCACAGTATCCTGTAAGTTTCAATAAGATCCCCCTTCATTCTTCTAAACTCCAACGTGTACAGACCCAGAGTCCCCTCAAGCTTACCGCTCACCATGATGTACCTGCCCCCCATGAACTATCTGGAAATAAATGACACGGGGGAAATCTCGGCACTATTCTCCCTGCCTCAAATGCCACCCGTTTGTTGATCAGGATCGCGACCCCCCTAGTCTTAGAGTCCAACCCTGAATGAAATACTTGGCTGACCCACCCCTTCCTCAATCTGGTCTGATCTATTACCCTCAGGTGTGTCTCCTGTAGCATTGCCTCGTTCGCCTTCAATCCCCTTAGATGCGCGAACACGCGAGCCCTCTTAACCGGCCCATTATGCCTTCTAACGTTCCATGTGATCATCCTAGTCGGGAGGCTTCCTGCACCCCACCCTGCCGATCAGCCATCACCCTTCTTAGGCCAGCCTCCAGCTCGCGTCTCTCGCCTCTGTGGACCAGCCCTCGGGCATCCACCGTCCTCGACCTCCCATTTGTCTCCCAGCAACAGTTCCTCCCCATCAGCAGAGCAGCTCCCTCCTACATCTCTTACCCCCCCCCCACCCCCCAATCAGCAGCACCACAATCCCAACCCCCCTTAACAAACTTGCCACCTGCTCTCCCCCCACTGCGCTTCCGTGAGCCAGCCCGCCCAGCAAGCCAGGTAACCCCCGCCCACGGTGCCAGATATCCTATCCCCTATTGTTCTCCCTCCCCATCCCCCACCGCTCGAACATACATATTCAAAACATCACAGTCCCAATAAAGACACAGTAGAAAAAATCACTCCACCCACTGAAACAAAGTTAACTTATAGATCTGAGCAACGGCCCAAAAACTTGTCACAAAGGGCACTGCATATGCAATTCAAAACCAAAATAACTTGAAGAGAATCAATACCACAATGCCCTCCCCCAAGGTTCAATGCCCTCAAACCCCTGTCAGCCTTTTTCCGGGGATTCAAAGTAAAGTTCCTGACCCTCATAAGTGACCCACAGATGCGCTGGGTATAACATCCCAAACTTCACCCCCTTCTTGAAGAGGGACGATTTTACCCTATTGAATCCAGCTCGTCTTTTGGCCAGTTCCGCACACAGACCCTGGTAGATGCACAACTCACAGTTCTCCCACTTGCAGCTCCGTGTCTACTTGGCCCACCGCAAAATCCACTCCTTGTCCAGGAACCGGTGCATTCGCACCCGTATCGCCATCGACTGTTCATTCACTTGCGTCTTCCTCACAAGCGCTCTATGCACTCTGACGACTTCCAGGGATCGAGTAAACGCCCCATCTCCCATCAACTTTTCCAGCATACGAGACTTCCGGGTGCGGCGATGACCAGCTGAGTCGCACGTTTCGGCAGCTCCCGGTGAAACGGACTTTTGGGCTCTTGATAGGAGCCCCAACGGCAATTTTGACGGCTAAAAACACTGTGCGGTAAACCAGAAGGGAATCCCCCTGGATACGGATGAAAAAAGGAGGAGAAAGTGGCCGGATTGCAGTGGATCCTTTAGAACAGCAGCAAGGAAGGCAAGCAAAAACCAAGATGGCGTCGGAAGGTGGCAGTTTAACATGGGGCCCTGAACAACAAGAGTTCTTGAAATGCTGTGTGGAAGAGCTCAAAAAGGAAATGAAGAAAGAGCTGTTGGCCCCGATACTACAGGCGATCGAAGGGCTAAAGGAGGAACAAAAGACCCAGGAGCGGGAGCTTTGGGTCGTGAAGGCAAAGGCAGCCGAGAATGAGGACGACATACAGGGCCTGGTGGTGAAGACGGAGACGCATGAGGCACATCAGAAACGATGTGTGGAAAGGTTGGAGGCACTGGAGAACAACGCAAGGAGGAACAACCTGAGGATTCTTGGTCTTCCTGAAGGTGCGGAGGGAGCGGACGTCGGGGCATATGTGAGCACGATGCTGCACTCGTTAATGGGAGCGGAGGCCCCGGCGGGTCCGTTGGAGGTGGAGGGAGCATACCGAGTGATGGCGTGAGGACCGAGAGCAGGAGAAATTCCCAGAGCCATAGTGGTGAGATTCCTCCATTTTAAGGATAGAGACATGGTCCTTAGATGGGCAAAGAAAACTCGGAGCAGTAAATGTGATCCGCATTTATTAAGACTGGAGTGCGGAGGTGGCAAGAAGGAGGGCGAACTTTAATCGGGCCAAGGCGGTGCTTCATAAAATGAAGATAAAATTTGGAATGCTGCAACCGGCAAGACTGTGGGTCACATATCGAGGGAGGCACCACTACTTTGAGACGGCGGATGAAGCGTGGACTTTTATTGTGGAAGAAAAACTGGAATGAGCGGGTTATTAAAAAGAACGTTTGAACAAAGTGGTGGGGTGAATGTGGGGGGCGAAGAGGGGGGTTAAAAAGGGGGGAAAGAGGAGTTTTATGTACTAATCCTGCGATGTGGTAACTTTTCTCTCTTCCACAGGTGGTGATGGGGGGAGGAGGGGAGGTGGAGGAGATGGGGCGTTGGCCATTGGGGGCGGGGCCAAGGGAGAAGCGCGGGCTTGGTTCCCGCGCTATGATAATCATGGCGGGAATAGAGAAGCAGGAAGGAGGGGGCGTCGCACGGTGCGAGCCGAGGTCACGGGGGGAAGCCGAGGTCGGCCAGAGTTTGCTGACTTCTGGGAGCAACATGGGGGGAGTAATTACGCTAGCGGGGGATCTAGCGGGGGTGGGGGGGTGGGAGGTGGGAATTACTGGGTTGCTGCTGCTGGGGAGAGGGCGGAGCTGGTATGGGAGGGGATGGGCGGGGGGGCACCGCCTGGGGGAGATACAGCTGCGTGGGAACCGGGTGAGGAGCTGGAAAAAGGGAATGGCTAATCGACAAGGGGGGGGGGGGGGGGTAGGAAGCCCCCCAACCCGGCTGATCACGTGGAACGTGAGAGGGCTGAACGGGCCGATAAAGAGGACACGGGTACTCGCACACCTTAAGAAACTTAAGGCAGATGTGGTTATGTTACAGGAAACGCACCTGAAACTGATAGACCAGGTTAGGCTACGCAAAGGATGGGTGGGGCAGGTGTTCCATTCGGGGCTAGATGCGAAAAACAGGGGGGTGGCTATATTAGTGGGTCAAGCGGGTAATGTTCGAGGCAAAGACTATAGTGGCGGATAACGGGGGCAGATACGTGATGGTGAGTGGCAAACTACAGGGGGAGACGGTGGTTTTGGTAAACGTATATGCCCCGAACTGGGATGATGTCAATTTTATGAGGCGGATGCTAGGACGCATTCCGGACCTAGAGATGGGAAAGCTGATAATGGGGGGAGATTTTAATACGGTGTTGGAACCAGGGCTGGATAGGTCGAAGTCCAGGACTGGAAGGAGGCCGGCAGCAGCCAAGGTACTTAAAGATTTTATGGAGCAGATGGGTGGTGTAGACCCGTGGAGATTTAACAGACCTAGGAGTAAGGAGTTCTCGTTTTTCTCCTATGTCCATAAAGTCTACTCGTGAATAGACTTTTTTGTGCTGGGAAGGGCGTTGATCCCGAAGGTGAGGGGAACGGAGTATACGGCTAGAGCCATTTCGGATCACGCTCCACACTGGGTAGACTTGGAGATAGGGGAGGAAACAGGAGGGCGCCCACCCTGGAGAATGGACATGGGACTAATGGCAGATGAGGGGGTGTGTCTAAGGGTGAGGGGGTGCATTGAAAAGTACTTGGAACTCAATGATAATGGGGAGGTCCAGGTGGGAGTGGTCTGGGAGGCGTTGAAGGCGGTGGTTAGAGGGGAGCTGATATCAATAAGGGCACATAAAGGGAAGCAGGAGAGTAAGGAACGGGAGCGGTTGCTGCAAGAACTTTTGAGGGTGGACAGACAATATGCGGAAGCACCGGAGGAGGGACTGTACAGGGAAAGGCAAAGGCTACATGTAGAATTTGACTTGCTGACTACGGGCACTGCAGAGGCACAATGGAGGAAGGCACAGGGTGTACAGTACGAATATGGGGAGAAGGCGAGCAGGTTGCTGGCACACCAATTGAGGAAAAGGGGAGCAGCGAGGGAAATAGGGGGAGTGAGGGATGAGGAAGGAGAGATGGAGCGGGGAGCGGAGAGAGTGAATGGAGTGTTCAAGACATTTTATAAAAAATTATATGAAGCTCAACCCCCGGATGGGAGGGAGAGAATGATGGGCTTCTTGGATCGGCTGGAATTTCCCAAGGTGGAAGAGCAGGAAAGGGTGGGACTGGGAGCACAGATCGAGGTAGAAGAAGTGGTGAAAGGAATTAGGAGCATGCAGGCGGGAAAGGCCCCGGGACCGGATGGATTCCCAGTCAAATTCTATAGAAAATATGTGGATTTGCTCGCCCCGGTATTGACGAGGACCTTTAATGAGGCAAAGGAAAGGGGACAACTGCCCCCGACTATGTCTGAAGCAACGATATCGCTTCTCTTAAAGAAGGAAAAGGACCCGCTACAATGCGGGTCCTATAGACCTATTTTCCTCCTAAATGTAGATGCCAAGATCCTGGCCAAGGTAATGGCAATGAGAATAGAGGAATGTATCCCGGGGGTGGTCCACGAGGAGCAAACTGGGTTTGTGAAGGGGAGACAGCTGAACACGAATATACGGAGGCTGTTAGGGGTAATGATGATGGCCCCACCAGAGGGGGAAACGGAGATAGTAGTGGCGATGGATGCCGCGAAAGCATTTGATAGAGTGGAGTGGGATTATTTGTGGGAGGTGTTGAGGAGATTTGGTTTTGGAGAGGGGTATGTTAGATGGGTGCAGCTGTTGTATAGGGCCCCGATGGCGAGCGTGGTCACGAATGGACGGGGATCTTCATATTTTCGGCTCCATAGAGGGACAAGGCAGGGATGCCCTCTGTCCCCATTATTGTTTGCACTGGCGATTGAGCCCCTGGCGATAGCGTTGAGGGGTTCCAAGAAGTGGAGGGGAGCACTTAGAGGAGGAGAAGAACACCGGGTATCTTTGTATGCGGACGATTTGCTACTATACGTGGCAGACCCGGCGGAGGGGATGCCAGAAATAATGCGGATACTTGGGGAGTTTGGGGATTTTTCAGGGTATAAATTGAACATGGGGAAAAGTGAGTTGTTTGTGGTGCATCCAGGGGAGCAGAGTAGAGAAATAGAGGACCTACCGTTGAGGAAGGTAACAAGGGACTTTCGTTACCTGGGGATCCAGATAGCCAAGAATTGGGGCACATTGCTTTTTTTAAAAGGATTGAAAAGAGCATCATGGGTTTTGTGTGGGCCGGGAAGACCCCGAGAGTGAGGAAGGGATTCTTACAGCGTAGCAGGGATAGGGGAGGGCTGGCACTACCGAGCCTAAGTGAGTATTATTGGGCCGCCAATATTTCAATGGTGAGTAAGTGGATGGGACAGGAGGAGGGAGCGGCATGGAAGAGATTAGAGAGGGCGTCCTGTAGGGGGACTAGCCTACAGGCTATGGTGACAGCCCCATTGCCGTTCTCACCGAGGAACTACACCACAAGCCCGGTGGTGGTGGCTACACTGAAGATTTGGGGACAGTGGAGACGGCATAGGGGAAAAACTGGAGCCTTGGGGGGGTCCCCGATAAGAAACAACCATATGTTTGCCCCGGGGGGAATGGATGGGGGATATGGAATGTGGCAAAGAGCAGGAATAACGCAACTGAAAGATCTGTTTGTGGATGGGCAGTTCGCGAGTCTGGGAGCGCTGACCGAGAAATATGGGTTGCCCCAAGGGAATGCATTCAGGTATATGCAACTGAGGGCTTTTGCGAGGCAACAGGTGAGGGAATTCCTGCAGCTCCCGACACAAGAGGTGCAGGACAGAGTGATCTCAAAGACATGGGTGGGGGATGGTAAGGTGTCAGATATATATAGGGAAATGAGGGACGAAGGGGAGACTATGGTAGATGAACTAAAAGGGAAATGGGAAGAAGAGCTGGGGGAGGAGATCGAGGAGGGGCTGTGGGCAGATGCCCTAAGCAGGGTAAACTCGTTGTCCTCGTGTGCCAGGCTAAGCCTGATTCAGTTTAAGGTATTACACAGGGCGCATATGACTGGAGCACGGCTCAGTAAATTTTTTGGGGTGGAGGATAGGTGTGCGAGGTGCTCGAGAAGCCCAGCGAATCATACCCATATGTTTTGGTCATGCCCGGCACTACAGGGGTTTTGGATGGGGGTGACAAAGGTGCTTTCAAAAGTAGTGGGGGTCCGGGTCGAACCAAGCTGGGGGGTTGGCTATATTTGGGGTTGCACAAGAGCCGGGAGTGCAGGAGGCGAGAGAGGCCGATGTTTTGGCCTTTGCGTCCCTAGTAGCCCGGCGCAGGATATTGTTAATGTGGAAAGAAGCCAAGCCCCCGGGGGTGGAGACCTGGATAAATGACATGGCAGGGTTTATAAAGCTAGAGCGGATTAAGTTCGTTCTAAGGGGGTCGGCTCAAGGGTTCACCAGGCGGTGGCAACCGTTCGTCGAATACCTCGCAGAAAGATAGATGGAAAAAAGAAGGCAGCAGCAGCAGCCCAGGATCGGCGGGGGGGAGGAACCAGAAGGACTCGCAGGGTTGTTAATATATTATACTGTATAATATGTATAGGTCGTTGCGACAGATAATTATACATTGGACTGTTAAATTATATTTTTGGAGAGTGTTACTTGTGATAAGGCAGTTGCCAATTAGGGTTAGTTTTCATTTTTGTTATTTATTATTTATTCATTTTTTGTTTATAAAATAGGTCATTGTTATTTGTGTTGTTATAATATTGTGTAAAGGATGCACAATGTACTGTGTTGGTTGACCAAAAATTTTCAATAAAATATTTATTAAAAAAAAAACTTTTCCAGCATACTTGCCACATATGCCCTTGCGTCCGATCCCTCACTGCCCTCCGGGAGGCCGAAGATCCTCAGGTTCTGTCTTCGGGGCCTGTTCTCCAGGTCCTCCACCTTTTCCTGCAGCCTTTTCTGGTCGTCCCTCATCAGCCCCAACTCCGCCTCCAACACGGTTAAATGATCCTCTTGCTCGGACAGCTTCTCCTCCACCTTCTGAATCGCCAGTCCGTGGGCTTCTAGCCCCTGTTCTACTCAGTCAATCCTTGCCTTAAATCGGGTCTAACCCTTCCTTCTTTTGCTTGGCGAAGCTCTCCTGAATGAACCCCACCAGCTGTACCGTTGAACACTATGCCACCAAACCGGAATCCTGCAGCTCCGCCATGCTTTCTCGTGCTTCAGGTTCTACAGTCGTCTTCATTATTCGACAAATTTTTCTTATACGGCCACTTCTGGTCCACGGCTCTATATACTGGTGGAGGATTTCTCCTCACTGTCTCACTCTCCACCGATTTTTCTCATAAAATTCCAAAACAATCTGGAGAAAGGTCCAAAAGGTCCGCCATGAGCGGGAGCTACCAAATGTTCGACCTCCTACTCCATGGCCGCCACCATGTATGCAAATTTAACAGTTGGGGGAAGAGTTGTGATAATTGCCCTCAAGGAGTTTAATGGCCTACTGTTCCAATTTTCCTTCTGAATTTCTATTCATGACAAAGCTTAAGCAAAGGGTGATGCCCTTAGAAAAGAAACTACAGAAATGTACACAGACAGGCAAAAGTGCGAGGATTATCGAGGATGAGGTAGTGTAAAGCGATACCTGTTGGGAGGAAAATTGAATGACAATATAAACTAAATGGTACACTTCTCAAGGTTTTTCCAAAACAAGAGAGATTTGGGGTGCATGTACACAAATCTTTGAAGGTGCAGACAGTTGATATGGCTGCTAAAAAGTGTATTTATGCTTTATAGATGCATAAAGTACAAAATTAAGGAAATTACACAATCTTCATAGACCTTAGCTGGAGTATTGTGTTTAGGTCTGGGCACCATACTTCATGCCAAGGCAGAGTAGATTTACTACAGTGGTACCAGGAATGGAGATCTCAGTAACATGGAGAGGCAAGTGAAGATCGGATTTTTTTTCTTAGGGGATGACAATGTTAAGGGGAGATTTCAAAGAGATGTTACATAAGTAAAGAGCTTTGATAGAGTAATTGAGGCTGTTTGGTGAACAGAGGACACAGATTTAAGAGGCAAAAGAATGGGGTGGCGGGGGGCGTTGTGGAGAGGTGTGATGATGAGGGGGGAGGTGTGGTGATGACGTTTTTTTAACGCAGTGAGTTGTTATGATCTGGAATGAACTGCCTAAAAGGATGGTAGACATGGTAGAAGCATTTTGAATGGTAACTTTTAAAAGAAAATTGGATATAAACTGAAAAAGAAAATATTTGCAGGGCTGTGGCGAAAGGGCAGCGAGATAGGTCTAATTGAAAATCTCTGTCGAAGAGTTGACCAGGTTGAATCAGACAAACAGTTTCCTTCTGTGGTGTATGAGTCTATGATTCTGGTAGCATTGGTGAGTCAAAAGAATTGGATGGGCAAACTTGAGAGCAAGTCAGTGACGATAGAAGGCAGAAGCAGACACGGCTGCCAAGAAAGATAGATAGATCATCAGGAAAATCAAGAAAATAAGGATAGTTGATGGATTAATGTTGGTACAACACCAAGAAACATCGTTTAAGTTGTTCATCAGGTTTTATTAATGAATAGGTACTGTGCACTATAGAGGTAAACAAGATCATGAAAAAGAAAAACATTTAGAAAATCTGAGGAGCTGGCTGGCAGAGAATCATTTGAGTAGGTCAACTAGGTGTTACAGATGAGCCTTCACCTTAATAGACTTCTAAGTGGTCTGTGCTTGCTCATGTCATTAGCCTGCTGCTGGGCTCACGGCTTAGCCTGCCCTGCGAGATGAATGAAGTGCAGTTTTTGGTAACTAAATTCCCAACATGGTACATTCAGACAAGACAGACTGCTGATGTGAGGTGGAGTCCAAGCTTCAAGGCCCCAAATTACAGTCTTGTTATGCAAGCCATAAAAGGCGATTAAAAGTTATGATTCACCCATCTGTATATACACTTGGGTATTTCAGTTTCCTCTGGCAAAGGATTGACAACAATATCCTGTATTGACACAGCTTGCTGAAAACATCAAAGCTTTTCAAACTGACAAAATCAGAATGGGAAGCGTTTTGGCTGCTTTTGACCATACATCAGAAGAGCAAGACATAGAAACATTGTAAATAGGAGCAGGAGGATGCCCTTCGACCTTTTAAGCCTGCTCCTCCATTCATAGAATTTCATTTCATAGAAATTCATTATGATCATGGCTGATCATTTAACTCAAAAGCCTAATCTCACTTTCCCCCCATATCCGTTGATTCCCTTCACCCCAAGTGCTATATCTAACTGCTTCTTGAAAACATACAGGGCGGGATTCTCCATCGGCCGACGTTGAAATTGGGAAATGCGATTGGGCGGAGAATCGCTTTTGACACCAAAATCTAATTCATTAATATGCATTGTGAATAGCTGGAGTCCTAGAACCGACCCCTTCGGTATCCCACTAGTCACTGTATTTTCATTCAAAATGAATTGTAAGGCATGGAATAGTACAGCACAATAGAGGTTATGTAGAATCATAGAATAGAGTAGAATCACTACAGTGCCGAAGGAGGCCATTCTGCCCATAGAGCCTGCACCTGCTCTCGAAAAGAGCAACTTACTTAAGCCCAGGCCTCCACCCTAACCCCGTAACCCCACCCAGCTTTTGGACACTAAGGGGCAATTTAGCATGGCCAATCCACTTAACCTGCACATCTTTGGACTGTGGGAGAAAACCAGAGGAGACCCATGCAGACACGGGGAGGAAGTGCAAACTCCATACAGTCAACCGAGGCTGGAATTGAATCCGGGTCCCTTGAGCTGTGAAGCAGCAGTGCTAACCACTGTGCCACCAAGCCGTCCTGTGTTGTTATTTAAAAAAACACAACATTTTCTCAAACACCCATGAGCATGGTAATAATTTTCTCTTCTGCTTCTATACTGTGTAGCTTGCATTGGCTCCAGCAAGGTAGAGGCAGGCTGCCCAGATTCCTCTACTGATCTCTGAGTTTTGGAGCCAAGGGCCCGCCAAAGTCTTCTCCACATGCACCCATGCAGGGGCAGACATTGGGAGACGAGGTGGCATGTCGGGTACTGACTGGGGGTGGCGGAGGGTGCGTGGTGGGCACAGGAGATGTCCAATGGATGAAAAGTGCGTGCTTTGGCTGGAACTTCAAATTCCTTTCACTCTCTCCTGGGCTAGTGCCACATCACTCAACAATAACAACTTACACTTATATAGGACTGTTGCCATGGTAAAGCATCCTTCACAGGTGCATTACCAAACAAAATGTGACACCAAACCATGTAAGGAGATACTGGGAAAGCAGTTGACATGGATCAGCAGCATATTGTGATACTGTGGTGTGTGCCTTTGCGTGAAGGAGTGAACAAGTATGGAGATAACAAAGAAAATGATAAGGTTTGTACATCTTTCAATCTCACCCTATCCCACACACGTTTGCAACTACATCTATAATGTGTAGTGCCAGCAAACATGCTGAAATACTCAGCAATGTGTTTTTCTAGAATTATATGTGGTGCCCAGCATAATGCCTTGGTGCTGCCATTTCCCCAAACTTCCAACAGAAATAGAGAGGACGTTAATTGCTTCTTCCCCCATGTGAATGATTGTGTTCAAAAGTTGATTGAAAGTCAAGACTTCTTTCACATAATCTGTGCGATAGTAACATTAGATTACAGGCTGTTGCTTTTGGGGTGGTAAACTTCAATGAGCAATCAATCACGTTCGTCAAGGGCACATTTTTGAAAACATTTTGAAATAATTATTTCAGGCTGTGAGTGGAAGCATTTAGCCATGGTAAACTGGCTCGTGACCAAGGTTATTGCAGCCATTCTGCCAAATCCATTACAAAGCAAGTGCCCGACTGGAGGTGGTTATCCCACGAGGAGCAGCCAAAGAAAATTAGACCAATCCCAGAAAATTGGGAAGGTGAGGATGAAAGTCCTCCAGCCAACAGCACCGCCCATCCAGCAGCTCCCCTTCCCCTGCCTTCCATGAGACCACCTGGGAAGAGAGCTCCGAGGATGCCACATCCCCCACCCTCCACCAGCGCAGATACACGCACCTCAGGCTTCTGGGGCACAATCTGCTGAGTACCACACAGTTGCTGATGCACATCAGGTAGAGGCAGGAACCCCCAGGCTAGAGAGCAGTCAGAGGGCTGCTGGATCCCAGGACCCAGCTGGGCCCAGTCAGATTCTGTGCATCTGGGACAGGTTTACCGTAGCTGATGGAGACATTAGGAAGTGGCAGCGACATTCAGAGGGAGATGTCAGCGACACTCCAGCAGATCCATATCCGATTGGAACACGCCGAGGGGCTACGGGCACAGGAAATGTCACCAGCAACACATGACATTGAGGCCAACACTGCTAGGGTGTGATCGCAGTGGAGAGCTGGTGCACAACGTCTAAACCATGAGCGAAGGTACCAGTGCCAGGCTGACTGTGATGAGGTTCTACAGGACATGTCCCGTTCGCACATGGGAATGGCCTAGGTGCTGCGGAGCTTGTCCCAATCGCAGGTGGACATTGCCGAGCCACTGCAGAGCATGGCCCAATCACAGAGGAGCATCACCAAGGGCGTTGATGCCATGGTGCAGACATTGGGGAGCCACCAGGGCTGGCAGATCAGATGATGCAGGGGCAGCCAGGGCTCCAACCAGTCCTTCTGTCCCAAGTTGAACCCCAGGGCCCTATGCATGCCAATCGGGAGGGGGTGCTTGGTGGCAACATGGACTCAACCTAGTGACTGGCAACGGTGACCACCAGCTCCCCTGAGATTCCACCCCTCTGATGAGGCCATGTTTCGCAGCCAGCACACTGGACAAGGCAGCACAGCTGTGCACGTGCCAAAGACAAGTGCGCCGGAGCCCTACAGCCCCAAGGCCCCCAGAGGATGCTCGCCGGGAATCGAAGGCCACAGGACGTGGTAAGCAGCTGTCTGCCTCTATCTCTGATGTGCATCCTGGGGATACACTTGGACATAGCGATAGAGCTCGGAGGGCCATGCACATTGAGGATCACTGAGCACAATGGGAGGATGAGGGTGGGTGGGTGAGGGGTAAGGAGTGGAGTGTGCGTTGGGGGGAGGGGGCTTTGTGGGAGATTTGGGGGTGAGGGAGGGAGGGTGAGGATAGTTGGGCAGCACCATCGAGATAGTGGGGCATGTTGTACACTTGGATGAGAAACATTAAAATACCCTCAACAGAAGCAGTATGACGCCTCTGGCTCTTTGTTCCATGATGCGGGCCATCGCCAAACGCATGTCCCATCGCCCCAGACATGGCCACATCCCCGTCCCCCAACCGACATGCCCTGCCTATGCACACCCGGCTGCGGACATGTGCCACGGCTCGGGCCTATCCGCTGGGTGATCGAAGGTTGGCTGCTGCATCTGTGGTGCTGCCTCCCGCATTGTTCAAGCACAGTGTCCGTGCATCAAGGTGTGATTGGGATGCTAGGCACTGACTCCCATATGCTACATGGCCCGCCCACCCATGGGGATGCACTTGGGATGTGTGAAGTGCTCACTTAACTACGATTGCCAATTCCTATGAGCAATAGCCTTCAACCACATGGCCAGAGGCCTCCGTGGTCAGAGGGAGTTGTGGCTGGTCGGTGGGGCAGACAGGCAGGGACTAGGGTTGCCCTCGGTACGGGAGCGCACAATCCAGGGGTTGGCATGGTGGACCCATGCACGTCTGCTCCCCCCAGTTGCACCCCCACCCTGCCCAAGCACAGGGGCAGCATGCCCAGTGCCGCCGGGCTCATTGCCTGTGAGCAAAGATGGCTACTCACCTCCTCTGGTCACCTCCTCTGGTGCCCGTAGCAGCCCATCTGCCAGGTTCAAGGTTTTCAAAAGGAGCACCAATCAGCATGACCACTTGAGAGGGAGGCTGCTGAATGATGAGAGGCCGTTAGATATAGGATGGCTCCGTTAATTCTATGGAAATAGAGTTTAATTGGTGATAATTGGTTTCTCACTGTTATGGGCCAGGGTTTAGACCATAAGACCATAACACATAGGAGTAGAATTAGGCCACTCGGCCCATCGGGTCTGCTCCGCCATTCAATCATGGCTGATATTTTTCTCATTCCCATTCTCCTGCCTTCTCCCCATAACCCCTGATCCCCTTATTGATCAAGAACATATCTATCTCTGTCTTAAAGACACTCAGTGATTTGGCCTCCACAGCCTTCTGCAGCAAAGAGTTCCACAGATTCACCACCCTCTGGCTGAAGAAATTCCTCCTCATCTCTGTTTTAAAGGATCGTCCCTTTAGTCTGAGATTGTGTCCTCTGCTTCTAGTTTTCCTACAAGTGGAAACATCCTCTCCACATCCACTCTATCCAGGCCTCGCAGTATCCTGTAAGTTTCAATAAGGTCCCCCCTCATCCTTCTAAACTCCAACGAGTACAGACCGAGACTCCTCAACCGTTCCTCATACGACAAGCTCTTCATTCCAGGAATCATTTTTGTGAACCTCCTCTGGACCCTTTCCAAGGCCAGCACATCCTTCCTTAGATACGTGTCCCAAAACTGCTCACAATACTCCAAATGGGGTCTGACCAGAGCCTTATATAACCTCAGAAGTACATCCCTGGTCTTGTATTCTGGCCCTCTCGACATGAATGCTAACATTGCATTTGCCTACCTAACTGCCCACTGAACGTGCACGTTAACCTTAAGAGAATCGTGAACAAGGACTCCGAAGTCCCTTTGTGTTTCTGATTTCCTAAGCATCACCCCATTTAGAAAATAGTCTATGCCTCCATTTCTCCTTCCAATGTGCATAACCTCACACTTTTCCACATTGTATTCCATCTGCCACTTCTTTGCCCACTCTCCTAGCCTGTCCAAGTCCTTCTGCAGCCCGCCTGCTTCCTCAATACTTTGAATAATACTTTAATAGAAAACTCCAAAGTATATCACGGAGTTCACCTGACCTACAACTGTTTATTTATTTTGGTTACGAGGAGCACAAGGGCCTACCTTTCAGGTGTTATTCAACAGAGGCCTTAAGCACTTTAATTAAAAACAAAGTTTATTCTACAAATTTCGTTTACATTTTTATAAACACACACAGTAAGCATTTTTATCAACTACCAACATAAATACCCCACACAGCTACAGTACTCTATGTATAACCCTTAATACATTTCCCCCTTAAGCTGTTCCAATTTAATAACAAAATCCCATAAACCAGAAAACCCTTTCCAAAGGTGTGGCCCAGCACACAGCATTCAAGACCTGGTTTGGATGCCCTTGTGTCCTTTCCAAAACAGCAGGTTTGAATTTCTTCCAGAAAACAATTATTTCTTTTCAAGTTATCAAGCAGTCTGGAAACAGCTTTTAAAATGCAGATAGAGAAAAACAAACCTTCTTTTTCCAACTTGTGCTGTACAAACCAGTTCAAACGCAAAGTGAAAGTAAAACTCAGAGCCACAGCCCAGCTCCACCCACACAATGACATCACTGAAGCCATGTGATAAGACAAAAACATTTCTGAAAGAGACATTCCCATGACACTTGCCATGCTACGGCGAGATCCTGATTTAGCCCACGGGAGTGAGCCAGTTGCATCACAAATAGTTTGGCGCCCGGCGCGGTTCTCATTTTCCAGCTCTCCCACTATTCACCTGCCTTGCCTCGCTCAAGCGAGAGCGCAATGAGGCCAGAGAATCATGCCCAATGTGTGGCTATTAAACTTGTAAACTAATCATACAAACTGACATATGTAACAAAAGTTGTGAAGACCAATAAAAACATTTTTTTTAAAAAGGGGATTAGTTCTGTCAGCGGGCAAGGCAGCACTCTGACCAGCAAATTGCAGCCTCGTTTCCCGTTTTTCAGAAACAGTTTTCCGGTTTCTGGGCTCTTGCTCAGCTGGGCAGTGTGCTCCTGGCAGGCCACAGTGACTGCTCTCCATAGCAACCTTCTGGTCCGAAGTTACGGCCTAACAAGTGAGGTGTGCAGAGGGCACAGCATTTCAACAGGAGGATTCACAACTTCCCCGGGCTCGTTTAAAACATACCAAATTTATAAATCATTTTTATGAAAATATAAAAGATGGGCTGACATGGGGTCGTAAAATCGAAAACAACATCTTTAGGTTTGAAGCAGGACGTAGGATTCTTCAATCATGTCCGCCCGGCGACCGAAATTTCCCACCCGAGGTGAATGGACCTTTACATGTCCATGGCGATCTTGCGGGGGGCGTGGCAGAAGAATCCTTCCCAGGGTGTCCATTTTTAAACGCTGAAGTGACGTTCGCCGCAATTTTAACATCTTAAAAGTCGAGGACGGCCTGTATCTCTGAGACAGACTATTGCAGAGAAACAGGCCATGACATTTCCTTCATGTACTTGTTAAATATATTAGTAATTTTGAAATGCTTTTTTGAGATTTTAAATACAAATATTAACAATTTATTAAGCTAGAAGAGCACATTGCAACGAAATGTCAAAGGCACAACGCACTAGAATTATACTTTGCTTTCTTGTTACAAAAGAACAGAGTATATTATTGATCTCAGGCTCTGCAGACTGCCTCTCGAGGAAGGAAGGTTAAACTGGGATTGTGGACTAATCTAGAGTATCATGCCAAAGTAATTAATGTTTACAGTGCAATTTCAGAAATGCTATAAAGGTCTGTGATAGCCCTGCCATCTAAAGCATTCACTAAATCTAGCACAATAGATGTGAGAGGAAAGAAATACAGCCTGGGTTAATTGCACAAAGGCACAGACAGAGGCCAGGTTGCTAGGCAGCGCTCGGTAACCAGAAATGGAGGGAGATGAACTGCGAGATCAGCAATCATATTAAACAAACAGAATAGGACATAACAGGGTGGATTATCAACTTGCTAATCGAACATGAATCTGTCAAGACAGATGGGCAACGTTTCAAAAAAAACATCCAATTCTAATTTGCATGGATAATGAGCAACCAAACAAAACCAGTTCTATGCCCATACGGCAAGTTTAAAATCTACCCTCTGAATTCCTGCCTTTTTTGCTGTTTTTCCCTTGGTTTGTGCTGCTCAAAACAGAAATCCTGATACATGTGGGAGTCCCCACTTAAGATGATTACAGTCACTTTCTAATTTCAGTGTTGAAGTACTAGTGGTAATTTTCCTGTTTAAAACTACTGAATGGTGTGGTAACCTGGCAACGATGAGGCAGAGGCTCTTCATGTGAACTAACAGAATTTATTGATAACAAGGAACAATGGTACAGAGGTCTCACTGTGCTGGCCTTTACATCTTTACTATACATGGCTCCCCGATGTATTCTTCCCAGGAGGCCTCTACCTTCTGGGTGATCACCCACTCTTGGTCCGCCGAACCAGGTGATCCTCCTCTGCTGTGCTGACTTAAAGAGATAAGCACATCAATCCACGTCAGATATTTTAATAAGCAAACGATTAGAAAACATATACACACACAATAGTTTGAATCATAAGAGAAAGAAGAGTTCCTGCCTTTCTGTCCAAAACACAGAATTCGTCCCACCTTTTCAGTGATTTTAGACAACTTAAAACTGATATCTGAAGGTCAAGCAGTTGATATACAAGCCAGTGAAAGCTCGGCAACCACAGTGGGAAGAATAATTACAATTCTGTCATGACGATGAAGTTCATTTACTCAGAGTATTTGTAACCTCAACCTAACAGCTATCATCAAAAGAAATTCCTGTCCTGGTCAAATTGTTCTGATGAAATGAGCCTGCTTCTGTCTTTTTCACAATTAACTATCTCTTGATATATAATGCTGCAGCATCTAGCACATGGGCAAGTGAAAAGACCAGAGCTGAAAGGAGAAGGGTCATTAGCTGCCATATCTGTCTATATTTAACAGTCTGCCACTTCGGAAGATGTCACATTGGTGATGTGTGCCAATAACGCCTGAAAGTGTTACACATGAAGTGTCACAGCTGGGAAATCGGGTCATGCCTGAATAAAGATGCAGTCCCGCTGCAGTGCACATGGCATGCACCCAATGGTGGCTGAACCACAAAGAATTAGGACACGGGTCTCATCTATTTACTTGTTGTGAACTATAGTCGCTGTGCCTGAAGCAACTGACGAGGGTCACTACTGCAGAGGTCAGGAATAACGGACACAAATCGCACCCGCTGGCTCATTAACCTCCACAATGAGCCACAATCTAGGGCTCTGCTTTCACATTGCTCATTTCCAGCTTCACCCTCTCATTCCTTCAAGAGGTGGGCATCATGGCGAAAACACATTCTGTATGAGCATTACTGCAGGATATAGAGAATATAAGAGCTGATTTTCATCATGGTTGTAGAATAGAAGCGTAGAGTACTATGGCAAGAAGTTATGATGAACCTTTTTAAACATTGGTATAGGATCCAATTCTGGGAACCATGATTTAGGAAGGATAAAAAAGCCATAGGGAGGGTGTAGAAAAGATTCATGAGGATGGTTCCAAGGATGGGGAACTTCACTAGAGAAATGGGCCACTTCCAGAATACAAAATGGAAATTTGCAATGATTGCAGGGAAAAATGGACAATGTTAAGAAAGCAAGCAGGCACAGAGCTTGTCTGCATATTGGAGCCGCAGCTCCCAGACAAGACTGAAACTGTAGGCCCATTAGCATATGGATGGCCCATCTCCGGGAACAAAGTAAGATACTTAAGTAACCGATCTGACCCCTCACGAAAAGTAATTGGCAAATAGGGTTAAGGAAAATCCCAAGGCTTTTTACACGTACATAAAAAGTAAGAGGGTAGTCAGGGAAAGGGTTGGCCCACTGAAGGATAGGCAAGGGAATCTATGTGTGGAGCCACAGGAAATGGGCGAGGTACTAAATGAATACTTTGCATCAGTATTCACCAAAGAGAAGGAATTGGTAGATGTTGAGTCTGAAGAAGGGTGTGTAGATAGCCTGGGTCACATTGAGATCCAAAAAGACGAGGTGTTGGGCATCTTGAAAAATATTAAGGTAGATAAGTCCCCAGGGCCTGATGGGATCGACCCCAGAATACTGAAGGAGGCTAGAGAGGAAATTGCTGAGGCCTTGACAGAAATCTTTGAATGCTCACTGTCTTCAGGTGATGTCCCGGAGGACTGGAGAATAGCCAATGTTGTTCCTCTGTTTAAGAAGGGTAGCAAGGATAATCCAGGGAACTACAGGCCGGTGAGCCTTAAGTCAGTGGTAGGGAAATTACTGGAGAGAATTCTTCGAGACAGGATTTACTCCCATTTGGAAGCAAATGGACGTATTAGTGAGAGGCAGCATGGTTTTGTGAAGGGGAGGTCGTGTCTCACTAACTTGATAGAGTTTTTTGAAGAGGTCACAAAGATGATTGATGCAGGTAGGGCAGTGGATGTTGTCTATATGGACTTCAGTAAGGCCTTTGACAAGGTCCCTCATGGTAGACTGGTACAAAAGGTGAAGTTACGCAGGATCAGGGGTGAGCTGGCAAGGTGGATACAGAACTGGCTAGGTCATAGAAGGCAGAGAGTAGCAATGGAAGGATGCTTTTCTAATTGGAGGGCTGTGACTAGTGGTGTTCCGCAGGGATCAGTGCTGGGTCCTTTGCTGTTTGTAGTGTATATAAATGATTTGGAGGAAAATGTAACTGGTTTGATTAGTAAGTTTGCAGACGACACAAAGGTTGGTGGAATTGCGGATAGCGATGAGGACTGTCAGAGGATACAGCAGGATTTAGGTTGTTTGGAGACTTGGGCGGAGAGATGGCAGATGGAGTTTAATACGGACAAATGTGAGGTAATGCATTTTGGAAGGTCTAATGCAGGTAGGGAATATACAGTGAATGGTAGAACCCTCAAGAGTATTGAAAGTCAGAGAGATATAGGTGTACAGGTCCACAGGTCACTGAAAGGGGCAACACAGGTGGAGAAGGTAGTCAAGAAGGCATACTTCATGCTTGCCTTCATTGGCTGGGGCATTGAGTATAAGAATTGGCAAGTCATGTTGCAGCTGTATAGAACCTTAGTTAGGCCACAGTTGGAGTATAGTGTTCAATTCTGGTCGCCACACTACCAGAAGGATGTGGAAGCTTTAGGGAGGGTGCAAAATAATTTACCAGAATGTTGCCTGGTATGGAGGGCATGAGCTATGAGGAGCGGTTGAATAAACTTGGTTGTTCTTACTGGAACGACGGAGGTTGAGGGGCGACCTGATAGAGGTCTACAAAATTATGAGGGGCATAGACAGAGTGGATAGTCAGAGGCTTTCCCCCAGGGTAGAGGGGTCAATTACTAGGGGGCATAGGTTTAAGGTGCGAGGGGCAAGGTTTAGAGTAGATGTATGAGGCAAGTTTTTTTTACACAGAGGGTAGTGGGTGCCTGGAACTCGCTGCCGGAGGAGGTGGTGGAAGCAGGGACGATAGTGACATTTAAGGGGCATCTTGTCAAATACATGTGTAGAATGGGAATAGAAAGATACAGACCCAGGAAGTGTAGAAGATTGTAGTTTAGTCGGGCAGCATTGTCGGCACGGGCTTGGAGGGCCGAAGGGCCTGTTTCTGTGCTGTACGTTTCTTTGTTCTTTGACTCCTACAACAAATTGGTTGTAAAGTGAACCCCAAGAAGGCCCAGATTTTACAACAAAATGTGATTTACTTAGGTACAGTAATCACACATGGCAAACGCGAGATCGAGCAGAAGAGAATCAACTCGATCGTCAAATTACCCCTGCCCCATAATGTCTCAGCCCTCTGGTCATTTCTATGACTGGTTGGCTACTGCCGAAATCATATCGACGGTTTCGCCACAAAAGCAGCGCCCCTGTCCGAACTTCTCAAGAAACAAGCACCTGGGGAATGACTTCCACAGCACACGGATGCCGTGGATGCTTTAAAAAGAGCCCTCAGCACAGCCCCCGCACAACAGGTCCCAGATCCACTTTCCCCGTACGCAATTGAGGTTGCAACTACCGAACGAACCCTTTCGGCCGTGCTCCTCAAAGAACGACATGATCGATTAGGCCCCGTGGCATACACCTCACACGTATTAGATCCAGTCGAGCAAGGATTTTGTGCCTGCGAAAGGCACCTGCTCGCAGTCTTTTGAGCAGTACAATACTTCGCCTACATTACAGGACTCAACCCCATCACCATTCTCAGCTACTACTAGATGGTTGAATTAAGGATGGCACAGTCAGCCAAATCCGCGCAGCCTGTTGGACCCTTCTCTTACAGGGACGGGACATAACAATTAAGAGAACCAAGACCCATACTTTCCTAGCCGACAATTTACAATATGCAGGTACCCCAGATGAGTGTGAGACCATCTCCACTAAACATATTACAGGTCCCTTTATACCAAAGTCAGTTCCCCAGAATGCAGATACTACACCCCAGAGATCCCAGCCTACAGACACATGCGCACACCTGAGAATCTATGTGGATGGCTCCACCACAGTTTTAAATGGGAAAAGAATTACCGGTTGCGGTATTTATGTAGAGGACGCACAGGGACTCGCCCTAGAAGAGATTTCGTTAAAATTGGCAGGACATTTAGGCTCGCAGGCAGCAGAACTGGCAGCCATAGCGTACATTGTAGATCACCCCGACTCGTTTCCGACCCCAGCCAACATATATTCGGACAGTTTATATGTCTGCAACAGTTTAACCGAATTCCTACCCCTGTGGGAATCTAGAGGATTTGTTTCTGCAGACGGAAAGCCCCTACCCTCAGCCCCATTACTCCAGCATAGCCTAAAGACAGCCAAAGACCGTAAATATGGAATCATCAATGTCCGAAATCATCATCATTCTTCCCCCCCCGGTAACGTTAAAGCAGACGCCCTTGCGAAAGCAGGTTCCAGACATGGTCACTTTTGGAACCCCCCCGAAAGCGCCCCAGTACACGCGGTTCAGGTCTCACAGACCAACATTCAAGATTCGGCAAAGGCTCAAAAGGAAGATGAGCAGCTCAGGGAAGTTTTAAAAGGCAACTTCCCAGCCCCTTATGATAAGTTTAAAAACGCGATAACCACACATGACGGTGTGATTTTAAAAGACGGCATTTATGTAGTCCCCAGCCAGGACAGGAATCAAATTATTTGTCAGTTCCATGACAATCATGGACACCAGGGCATTGAACCCACCCTAGCCCACCTCAGACCGCTCTGCTGGTGGCCTGATTTAAAAGCCAATGTTACACATTTCATCGAGAATTGCTTAATATGTGCCCAGAACAATCCGGACAGATATGCAAAAAAAGCTCAGCTAAGTCACACCTGCCCGTTAATGGCCCCTGGACGAATTTGCAAATCGACTATATAGGACCACTACCCCTCTGCAGAAATGGTTTTAAGTATGTGTTGGTGGTCATCGAGGATTTGGCCTGCCCCACAGTCACCGCCCTCACCCATGAGAAAGCAGTACAACAGGTTGTTGAAAATGTGAAGGCCGCCCAGCTTGCAGCAGCCGTCAGGCTTGGCACACAGAAGAAACAAAGCAAAGCTTGCTTTGATAAAACGGTACACACCACCGAGTTTGCAGTAGGGCAGCAAGAGATGCTATCCCTATACAACCCCAGTTCATTCCTTTCCCCCAAATTTCTGGACCCTACTCCATCTCAGGTAAAGTCAGCCCTTCTGTGTATAAGATCACCTACCCGAATAGCAAGTCTGCGTGGTTTCACATAAACCAGCTTAAGGCTTATGGCTCGCAGAACAACCATGTACACCACATCTCGCTTGCAGCAGCAGATGAGCACGCCCCGCCCACGAACGACGTATTCCTACCCTCCCCCAACCTGTCCAGCCCGTCCTCAGACACAACTTCGACTCCACCCCCAGAGGCACGACTCCGCCTCTCCCTTCCTTCAACCAGCACCAGCAGCGACAGCGCTAGCGATAGCGACAGCCCCAGCACACCACGTTACGATTACACCCCTGCACCAGGCCCCACTCCCAGCGATTCCGAACATGATTCCAGCGACCCCTTCGAGATAAATTACTTTAAAGCCCCTGACCCAGACCCACCACCCGACGATTATGGATTAAAACCTAGCAGCTGCAACCTCGACACAACATTCTGGCACCAAAACAATTCGTTCCGGCTCATCCGGAATGATGAGATGGACCCCAATTCGCCCCACGCAGCTTTAGCAAACCTACTCCAGTCAAGAGTATGGCAGCCGGGAGAAGGTGATGACATAGAGTCTGACTCCCACCAAACAAATCCCTTTGTGACTCTGCTCGCTTTAGAGCAATAAGGTGTCCAGATGATGGTAAAAAGGAACCGTTGGAGATTTACGGTGTCCTTTTTGATGGAACCTGCACCATGTTCGTAATGTATGTTTGTTTGTTACTGTGAATGTTAAATGTTGTTTGTTCACTTAAAGTTTTCCATGGCCCCACGCCACATCTTGATGCAGTCAGAACTACCCTTCTGACGTCCACTGGCAGTTAATGGAACAAGTTTGTCGGCAGACAAGCGATCATACTGCTCTTCTGCTTTGAGGGTAGACGTTAGCAACAAATGCAACCCCCATGACGACCACAAATTCTTACCGTTCTTGCCGGTCGCTCAGGTAGTGGAGAAACGGCACTGGTCCCCGCCCTGCCTGAGGACCCCCCTCTGGTCAGCTACGCTCGGGTAGAGCACATACGGCACTGGTCACTGTCTTACCCGGGGGTTCTACCCATTCTTACCCACCGCGGCCCATACACACCACATTTTGGCACTTTTAGTTTAAAACTCTTTTGTTTCCTTATGGCGACCCTTAGGTTGCTTCCAAATGCTATTTACATCCTCAAACACGGGGATGGTAGATTGCACAGGCTGCGAGGCGGCTCGCACTGTGTCAGTATTTTTCTCGGATGTCTCGTCCCAAATATTTGGTTTTAAAAAAAAATGAGGGAGTCACAGATGGTGACCAATTATAATGGGTAATTGGCAATAAAAGACAGACAGATAGACACACAAGATCTTAAACAAGATAATAACAGAAATTATGCTTCTGTCCATAAAACTCCGGAACCACAGAAGCCTCAAGAAGAAGAAAAGAAGAAGAAAGAAAGAAGGAAAGATGAAGACAACCATCATGTTCTACAGTTGGATCTTAGCGGGCTCCCTCCAGTTGCGCGCGGACGCTATCCCCCTGACCCCTACCACACAGGCCATGAATGTTTCCCACCCCTGCCATACACTGTACCCCGAGATAGTTACCGATACACCGACCTGGTGTGACAAGTTCATCACCTGGTATTCCCTGTCCTACATTGTGGAAGTACTGTTATTACCTGCGATACTCTGCAGTGTCGTTCAGACCCTTAGACTCAGGAAATGGCGAAGGAAAGCCTCCCGCACCCCGGTATACACTTTCAGATCCCCTATTTTCGGACTTCAACAGACCCCCCCAACCCCTTTAAGTGAATTAAAGTACATCTGTTTTTTTGGGTGTTCGTTTCATTCTAATAAAGACATGTAAAACTCTGTGCTTGACTGCCAAGCCAGAGAGACCGGTGTTGCTGCTATTGTACAGTTTAAAATGTTGTAAATTATTTTGATTGATTGAGGATAGTTTAGTTGAGGACAGTTAGAGGTTCCAGTTTTTTTATTTTGTAATGCATGCCTGAATATCATAGCGCCCCGTAGAATTTTATAATGATGTATGTACATAAAATAATTTAGGTAAAAGTTGCAATTCATAGGACAGAGCAGTGTAGAGCCTGTCAGTGCTTATGGGTGCCCGACTTGGGAGGAGAATGAAGACGACGCGGTAATGTGATCCTTCACGCTTCGCGTTGAGGATCACAAGGAGGGTGTGTAGCCATCTGGGATGGCCACTTCCAGAATACAAAATGGATGTTTGCAAAGATTGCAGGGAACTATGGACAATGCTAAGAAAGCAGGCAGGCACAGAGTCTGTACGTGTATTGGAACCGCAGCTCCCAGACGAGACTGAAACTGTAGGTCCATTAGCATATGGATGGCCCATCTCCGGGAACAAAGGGAGATACTCAAGTAACCGATCTGGCTCCAGACCTCACGGCGCCAGTTCCCCAAATCGAAAGCACAAACAAAGCCAGGCCAACAGCCACCTAGAACACGCCCAGCCATCAGGGCACCCACCCCTTTATTGGTCAAGATCAATACGAGTGATCAAGATAAAGCCCAATTGATTGGGGCCAAGTTCAAGGCCCGCCCAAAAGCGCGCCTTGAACTTCGGGTATAAGAAGAAGGCTCCAAAAGAGAATCGCTCTCTTGGAATTGGCTCTCAAAGCGGAGAGACCCTTCCACCAGCTACACCAGAAGCAAGTAAGTCCAAGGTCAACACTCGCTACCAGACGGACGACCTTAGCTGTTCCCCTTCACCACTTCGACCCCAGCAGCCTCAGATCCGAACAACGGCCATTATTCCTCCGACTGAGTGGGTGCCCGAAGCTAAGTATAGGCTTTAGCAGTAGTGATAATTTAGTCTGTAATATTTCGTGCATGAGTAGATATTGCTGTGTGTGTAAATAAATAGTATTGACTTTGAACTAACTAACTGGTGTATTGGCTCTTTGATCAGTATTCGGGTTTGAACCTTGTGACGGTATCGAAAGATACCTGGCGACTCTAAAGCAAACATAATTAGAATTAAGGAAGGCGACCATATTGACCGCCATTTTTAGAACCAAATAAAGAGAGCAACGGGGACACAGATGGCATCGTTAGCCGCACATGTGGTTCAGCATGGTCGGAGGGGAGGGGTTTGGGAGGGTGCCTGGGTTGGGGGGTGAGGGAAGAATGTTTCGGGGAAGGGTTTGGGAAGGCAGCCAGGGCATGGCATGGTGCTGAGGGGGGGCAGTGCCAGGTGCAGGCTCGTGGGGAGGGGGGCGCAGGGAGGGAGTAGTGCCAACTCACCCATGCATCCCAGTGTAGGTTGTTGACCTCGCAATACTGCGTGCCAGTCCTCCTGATCACGCTGCCTGAGCTGACAGCCACTTCCTCCCAGGTGGCACTGGTTGTCCTATGGCTCATCCTCTGGGACCCTCGGAGGAACAGGACATCTCTCCTGACCTCAGCAGCCTCTAGGAGCCTCCCCAGGTCTGCATCCCCGAATTGTGGGGCTGGCGTTCTCGGCGGCATGGCTGTGAGGTCTGTCCCCATATTCATAAAAAGTCCTCATCAAACTTTGTAACATGTGCACAGCTTTATTTGTGGAAAGTAAGTCAAATTAAGTCTGGAGCTTTAGCCTGTCTCTGTATCACTCGAGGGGTAATGGAATATTGATTGCCTATTTCTAAAATTGAATCCCCAATTCTTGTTGTTTTTGAGTTGTTTGATAATATATGCATTTTGAGAAATTACGTTTCCCAGAGAACTGGCTTGGGGGTGTCCCAGAATATTGATGGAGTGGTGGAATAAGATTTGTTTTTTTAATAAAACATCTTGACTGGTGGATATAGATTGACAAAAATCCTTGTCAGACAGTAGGGATGTGTCAAATTTCCATGGGTGCCGACCATTAGCTTCGGACGTAAGAGCCAGATCAAGGGATTGGGGCGTGTGGTCTGATATAACTATGGCAGAATACGGAGCAGTTCTAACTGTGGGGAGAGGAGCTCTGCTCAAACAAAAGTAGTCAATGCATAACTAAGCATTGTGGATGTGATATTTATTCGCCAAAGCATAGAATATAAGAGCAAGGAGTTTTGCTGGAACTGTATAAAACGTTGGTTCGGCCACAGCTGGAGTATTGTGTGCAGTTCTGAAATCCACCTTACAGAACGGATGTGATAGCACTGGAAAGGGTGCAGAGGAGATTTACCAGGATGTTGCCTGGGCTGGTGAGTGTGAGTTATGGAGAGATTGGATAGACTGGGGTTGTTTTCTTTGGAGCAGAGGAGACTGAAGAGGGGACATGTTTGAGATGTACAAAATTATGAGGGGCATAGACAGAGTAGTCAGGAAGAAAATGTTCTCCTTAGTGGTGGGATCAATGACCAGGGGGCATAGATTTAAGGTCAGGAGCAGGAGGTTTAGAAGGATGTGAGGAAAAACCTTTTTACCCAGAGGGTTGTGAGAGACTGGAACACACTACCTGAAAGGGTAGTGGAAGTATAGACCCTCATAACATTAAAGAAGTATTTAGATGTGCAGTTGCGATGCCAAGGCATACCAGGCCATGGGCCAAGTGCTGGAAAATGGTACTAAGATACTGAGGTGTTTGTTTTTGACCATTGCAGACGCGATGGGCCAAAGGGTCTTTTCTGTGCTGTAGATCACTATGACCCTATGAGAAGTAGGAAAACTCCCTTGTGACCGGGTGGAGGAAACACCCTGGGCGGGATTCTCCCATTCGGCGGCAGAGTGTCCACGCCGTCGGAAACGCCGTCGCATTTCATGACGCCGTGAATGGGCCGCTGGGAGTACCGATTCTGGCCCCTACAGGGGGCCAGCACAGCGCTGGAGCGGTTCACACCGCTTCAGCCTCCCATCCGGCGCGAACTGTGCACCGCGTCAACCCGCACATGTGCAGTGGCGCCGGCGTCAACGAGGACATGCGCAGTGGCACCGGCACCAACCCGTGCATGCGCGGTGGCCTCCCTCAACATGCCGACCCCGATGCAACATGGCGCGGGAGTTCAGGGGCCGGTGTGTAAGAAAATAGGCCCGGGGAGCGAGAGGCCGGCCCGTCGATTGGTCGGCCCTGATCGCGGGCCAGGCCCCATCGGAGGCCGCTCCCTGACCATGTACGCAGAGTTCCCGCCGGCTGCGACCAGGCGTGGACGGCGCCTGCAGGACTCTGCCTTTTCAGAGCGGCCGCTCGGCCCATGCGGGCCGGAGAATCGGCGGCCCACAACCGGCGCCACTCCATACACGACGGCGCCAATGGCGGCGATTCTCCACCGCCGGTATCGGGGCGGCGTGGCACGGTTGCGGGGATTTTCCGGCCCGGCGCAGGGCTGGGAGAATCCTGTCCCAGGGCCCACACAACCCATTTGAGTCAAAGGTGGAAAGAGCCTCGGAAACGCCAGAGAGGGCAAAAGTATTTGGACTTGAGCAATCCAACTTTGGATCTATAACACAGTTTAGATCCCCTCCAAAAATAATGTGGTGAGTGTCTAGATTAAGAAGGGAAGATAGAAACGATGTGATGGGGCATAAACGTTAACTGGAACTACATGGGTTTGAAAAAGTGTGCCACTAGTTATTGTATAATGTCCACCAATGTCTGAGATTACATTGAAGGGGGAGAATTGCATTCTTTTGTTGATCAAAATTGCTATCCCTTAGCTCTGCCGTTAAGGCTGGCTTGAAACACCTGGCCGACACATAATCTTTACATAATCTGGTGTGATCTCTAACATGAAGATGCATTTCTTGAAGGAATGCAATATTAATGTGAAGGTTCTTGAGATGTAAAAACACTTTGGAATGTTTTACTGGGCCATTTACCCCCGAACATTCCATGTGACTAATCTGGTCAAGATCCCTGTACCACCCTGTTGGACTGAGCTAGTCATACGTATAGGAAGACTTTAGAGAAGGGTCAGTAAATTGAATGGAAAAGGAAGAAAAGCCAAGAGGCTCCATTACGCAATGAGAACGGCCAAATACAGGAAGGTTACTGTCAATGCCGTCCCATTCCATCCCCAGGCAATTATCACACGCGCAAACCATTGAAACAAAATCAAACAATGTGATAATAAACTTTTAATTAACTGAATAAAACCATGAATCAAATCCTGAGCTCACCATTATGAACAAAATAATCAGCAGGTATTCCGTCTTATATAATATCCATTGACTAACTAAACTTATTAATGGGGCATAACTCTCACATATGCGGGATTCTCCATTGGCCGATGCCAAAATCGCGAAACGTGGTCGGTTCCGACGGCGGAATCGCATTGGGTGCCAATTTGATGCCAAATCACGATTCTCCGTCATCTCAACAGCCGTGCCATGCGTTCTGGAACGCACGTACAGTAAACACCGTTTGCATATCATTAGCAGGCCCGACCCGGTATTCTCCGGCGCCTCCAGGGTTCTCCGCCTCCGATGGGCCGAGTTCCTGACTGCGCGGTTCACTTGTGCTTTTAAAAATTGTGAAACAGGCATGGTGGCTGCTGAGGGAGAGAGAGGGGGTACAAAAGTGTTCAACATCGCCATACTTTGCTGACAGTTGTGCCACTCGCCAGGGGCTTCTGCCAGGGCCAGGGGGTGGCCAGGAGGTGGGCTGTGCTGTTGGGGTGGATGGGCACGGAACACTATTGCCGCAGCTGACAAAGCAGCCTTGCAGCTGCGCATGCTGCAGGCAGCCCACTGTGAACCTAGGGCCGCGGGTCGTATCGGTGTTCCCCCAGGCACCCCACCCTCTGGGTGCCCTCTGACCCCCACCAACCCATCAGCTGTATGGACACCCCCCAGCACAACCAGTGCCATCCTGTTGACTGGGATGGGTGCGTGTGGGGATTGTAATGTGTATATGTGGCTGCAGCTTGTCAGCCCCCCCGAGTGTCAATCACTGACCTGGCGAATCCCGCAACATTTTTCATTGAAATTGTGGCCCCGGTGCTGGCCCCTTAACAGTAACGGAATCGGTCCAGGTGCACCGTCAGTTTTGCTGTCGTGAAAGTCCACGAATGGGGGCTGTTTAGCACAGGGCTAAATCGCTGGCTTTGAAAGCAGACCAAGGCAGGCCAGCAGCATGGTTCAATTCCCGTAACAGCCTCCCCGAACAGGCGCCGGAATGTGGCGACTAGGGGCTTTTCACAGTAACTTCATTGAAGCCTACTTGTGACAATAAGCAATTTTCATTTTCATTTCATTCATTCTGCGTTGTCGTCAACACTTTAGTCTCAGAAATGGAGAATCCAGCCCCTGAGCTTTGTTGTATAATGCGCCATTGGAAAGTTGCTTGTTCTAACCACGTAGTAGGAGCTCTGGTGTAAACAAAATGGCTTTCAAACACATGATACCCAAAAACAAAATCATAACTTAGTAAGTCCATCAAGAATTAAGTATGCACACTGAGGTAAGAGTCTGCCCCATTTGGTGTGTCAAAGAATCTTCCATTAAATGTGATGCGGAGATGGGTAGTGTGAATCAGCCCAAAGCTAATTCTTTTCTTGTACACTGTAGACTTGATGTTGTTGAATGCTGCATGCCCCCTTGCCAGGTCTGCACTCATATCTCGTTAGATCCTGATTGGGTGGGTCCTGGTAAGTAACATGAAGGTGCTCCTTTGCCCATGGAGAAACAAGCTCCTTATCTTTGAAGTGATGGACTGGACTACAATAGCTCGTGGGGGGGGGGTCACCACGGCGAGATTTTGGCAGAAGAGTGTGGTGGACTTAGGGAATGTGGCTTCACCCACCACATTTTGAAATAATTCCAACATAAACTGTGTTGGGTTTGGGCCTTCAGTCCCTTCTGGTGCACCGACAATGCATAGGTTTTGCCATCTTGACTGGTTTTCCAGGCCATTGACTTTGCCACGCTCTCCTTAATCGCCACAGTCAGCCTGAACTCCAATGTACTGATCATGTTGCTGTGGTCCGAAGGCCACATCGATGTCAGTAAGGGTGCTGGCATGAGAGTCGACAGCTAAACGAATGGTGTCAAGGGGGGACCGAATAGGAACCAGCGATTCTTCCAATGAAGTTTTTAGCTCCACAGCCAAACTTCATCGGGATTTGTCGAGTTCGGTGACCAGAATTCCGCTCAGAGTTTTGGTTGTTAGAAGTGTAGGGAGCCAGCCAGCAGCTTCGCTGTAGCCACCTCGGCAAAGGTATCTTTATCATTTAACATTTTCCAGCCTTATGTTTTAAATTCTTGAGTATATTTTTTAAAAACTTGCTCCTGGAGTATTTAAATTAATTTTTTCAGCAGCAAATAATAAATACTGGTGCATTAAGAAAGAACTTGTAAAAAGCATCGTCGGGAAAGACACCAAATGCATTTCCCCTACACCACACAACCAGAAGTCCCTTTATATTCTTTTTAAAACAATTTATCAATACAATTGTCAAGAAAACAAAAAATTGTAATATTTTTCTGTTGATAACATCATTGTCATATTTCAGAAGCTGTTGAGAATTTGGGAGCATGGTAGTTGGAGTAAGAGATAGGGTGACTGAGAATCTAAACTAACAATAAGAAGTGGTTGATAAGGTAATTGATCTGGAAAGACTTGGTTACTTAAGGCAGTAACTGTGGATTTGAATGGGTTGTGTTGGTTTCTGTCCTGGTCCACCTACGTCGACGCTACGACCAAGAAAGCACAACACTGCCTATACTTCCTCAGGAAACTAAGGAAATTTGGCTCTTACCAACTTTTACAGATGCAGCATAGAAAGCATCCAATCTGGCTGCATCACAGCCTGGTATGGCAACTGCTCAGCCCAAGATCGGAAGAAACTACAGAGTCGGGAACACAGCCCAGTCCATCATGCGAACCTGCCTCCCATCCAATGACTCTGTCTACACCTCCCGCAGACTTGGGAAAGTGGGCAGCATAATCAAAGACCCCTCCCACCCGGCTTACTCGCTCTTCCAACTTCTTCCATCAGCTTGGAGATACAAAAATCTGAGAACATGCACGTACAGACTCAAAAACAGCTTCTTCCCCGCTGCCACCAGACTCCTAAACAACCCTCTTCTGGACTGATCTGATCTCTTCACATGTCTTCTCTACTGAGTAGTACTACACTCCGTATGCTTCACCTGATACCTGTGTCTATGTATTTACATTGTGTATTTTATGCTTGCCCTATTATGTATTTTCTTTTCATGTACGGAATGATCTGTTTGAGCTGCTTGCAGAACAATACTTTTCACTGTACCTCGGTATACATGACAATAAACCAATCCAAGGAGAATATATACTGGTTGTAAAAAAGGTGTAATGAAGTAATGTATAGAAAGGGTGAGTTTACTTTTCTTTTAACTCCTAACAAATAAAGTAAAGAAATCAATTTAATCAATTCTCGGAGAATGCATTTCTAAAGAAACTGGGTGAGACAATGGAGAGATCAAAGGGGAAGATGGTATTTAGGGAGATACTGAAACCTACATGAGGGGGTAGCTGTTTAGATCTCCCATCAAACAGCAGAAATAACTGGTGGTAACTCCTAAAAAGTACTGTGAACAAAGCCAGACCTGAATAACCCACCCTTGTCAGCATCAGAGGAAACCCAGAGAGAATTAAAGGCACAGTATGGTAACAATTACAAGGATTCTGTACATTTTAAGATCGAAAAGGAGTTGCTGAACAGAAATGGGGAAGGTTAGCTCTGAAGGTAGTTAAAATCTTACAGAACTGTGTTAAAGTATTGTTTATTGTGTGAAGCCATTTTTGCATTTAGGTGCAATTCTATATTTTTTATTTCTTAATAAACATTTACTTTCTTACAAAACCACCACAAATAGTTGGGGACATCATTGCTGGATTTCAGAATCTCTCCTCATACTGTACAAATTGCAAACAACGTTTTGGCAGCTGTTTCAAGTTTCCTTTCTGGGATTTGGGGCAGCTCGGCTTTTACCACCAGTTGGGCCATAACAAAGTTAACTCACTGACAAAACAGTGACAGCCCCTAAAGGGGCACGGCAACAAAAACATGAAAACTTCAACAGAGCCTTAAGTCAAATCCAAAAGTTATTTCTGGGGCTAATAAAGCACTCCAGTCCTCCACAGTGTCCACCGTTCGTGGAACCTCATCTCTTGATTTTTCCTCGAGAAGACCTCATAATTGGCTGCTGCTGGGTCCACGGCCCAATTAATATGGTGGGGGAGGGGCGGGGGGGGCAGAGGGCTGGCAATTCTGGAGCTCTGGAGTCTCAGCAGACCACCACAGAGGGTCATTAATCTGTGGAATTCTCTTCCTCAGACAGCAGTGCAGGTGGGGTCATTGAATATATTTAAGGCTGAATTAGATGGATTTTTCATCAACAAGGGAGTTATGAGGGTCAGATCGGTAGGTGGAGTTAAGGTCATCCGATCAGCCATGATTTTATCAAATGGTGGAGTAGGTTCAAAAGGCCCAATGGCCTACTACTGCTCCTAATTCTTTCGTCCTTGTGCTGAGGTAGACCAGTGGACATAAGGGCACCTCACCATGGAAGCATCCTGGAGAAGGTAAGTTGAGTTTTAACAGTTAGATGACCAAGTGCGTTTCCCTGGCCAAAGAGAGTGGATACCCCTGCGGATATATCATCTGTGGTGTGAGTAATCTTTTTTTGAGGAATGGGATCTCTAGCTCCGATGCCCACACACCAATCTGCTATAGCTCCCCACAATCTTACAGCCCCTTACCCCACCACCACTTCCTCCAATTCCAACTCCTGGGAGTATGTTATTCTCGAAGTCTGAATAAAGATTGTAGACTTCCAGTTAACACAAATACTTGATTCAGTAGGTTCATTCTGTTTCCAGAGCTTAACTAGATATAATACAGTCAAGAGGTATGACCAGTGAAGCTAAAGTAAGCTGCCTATGCTGAGCTGTCTCTGTCTGCTGCTGCTCACTAGCCCTGTGCTTCTGAAAGAGGCGGATCCTGCCTTGGGCTCGACCCTTTACACCCATCTCTGATGCCCTCTAGTGATGCTGTGGCTGTTATGTCTGTCTGCTGTCCCTGGTGTATGTGCAGTTGTATGTACAGATCACTACAGGGAGCTTATAAAATTCTACCTTGAATTCCATCTGCATTTAAAAATAATAACAGCTGATGACTGGCTAAGCAGTTAATCACAGTGACTGAATTCCTAACTTACTGAACTTTAAGCTAAACTCACTTGTTTAATAAATCTAGCCCTCAAGTGACCAATTAATTCAAAGAACGAAAATTGCAAATAACTAACAAATTAATTTGGGCATGGGAGAGCAGGCGATGAGTTGAGATTTTAGTATGTGGGAGTTTGCAGACAATGAGACGGTCTCAGATTGCCACATTTGCTAGAAATGAATCTATCTGGATTGGATTGGATTTGTTTATTGTCACGTGTACCGAGGTACAGTGAAAAGTATTTTTCTGCGAGCAGCTCAACAGATCATTAAATACATGGGAAGAAAAGGGAAGAAAAGAAAATACATAATAGGGCAACACAACATATACAATGTAACTACATAAGCACTGGCATCGGATGAAGCATACAGGGTGTAGTGTTAATGAGGTCAGTCCATAAGAGGGTCATTTAGGAGCCTGATGACAGTGGGGAAGAAGCTGTTTTTGAGTCTGTTTGTGAGTGTTCTCAGACTTCTGTATCTCCTGCCCGATGGAAGAAGTTGGAGCTACTGAGCAGAAATTCAAGGTCAAAACACTCCAAAACGCCATGGTGATGGAGAAACTACTATCTAATAAAGTCCAGAAAACATATCAGAGGAAAACAAGTACAGGAAGGGAAATATAGCTGTCAATCAACTGGGTAAGGGTTTTGGAGGTAGAATAGACAGTCCATCTGTCCAACAGGTTGATGCCTGTGAGGGTATGGGAAGATGACTGTGGGAAGGAATGTCAACCAAGGCACCATGGATCAGAGTAAAATGGTAATAGAAAGCAAAGGGAGGGCATGAACAAATATTGGCAAGTAAAATCAAAGGCAAACCAAAGATTGTTTTATTAATACATGGAGAGTAAGAGGGTAACTAAAGAAAGGAATAGAACCTATTAAGCACTATAAGTGTGTGTGCAGAGGCAGAGCATGGATATATATTTCTTCATAAATACTTTGGACAGGGTTTTATGGGATGATGGTTGTCACATCCACCAGCCGGAAAGTTGGAGGCAACATTGGATATTATGGCCCTTGGCAAGTAATTACCTGAAGTTGGGCTTCCGCTCCTTTAAGAAAGGATGTCTCACCCTGCAATCAGATGGCAGGCAGCTCTTCTGTGCCAAGAGTATTACCGGGAGCAGTGGTCACTGCTGGTACTGCAGGAGGTCCAAACCAGCCACGATAGAGGAGGCCCTTAAGCATGTTAAGTTTGTTGGGTTTGCCAGGTACATCAGGCAGATCCTGACAAGTATTGGGTAGGGAACTCAGTCACAAGAGCAGTGGGGCTCTTAAAGAAAGAACAGCCTTGCCACTGGGGTGATGGGGCAGATGTGTCATGAGCCATAGCCAAATCAAGAGGTCCTCCCCCAAGCCTGGAGGGAGGCTGCCAGGGTACACCTGATGTGGTGAATTTCCCACTTGCTGCTGGTAAAATACCAGCAGTTTTTGGAACAGGCCTTTAATTGGTCACTTACGAGCCTTAATTGGCCTAAGGGCAGGTTGACTGTCCACAACTGACAAAGTGCCAGCAGTGACAGGAAAGCAGTGGTTAGAACACTGCCTCCCCCCACCCCCATCCCACCCAATTTTACATTCCACTACCGCCTGCTTCTCAGCAGGTTCCGGGACCCTGTAAAATCCCAACCTTTATGTCTATTTGCGCAAGAGAGGAATATACCGGCCTTATAATCAAGGAGGAGGAGTGTGAAATATTAGATATAATTAACATAAATGGGAGAGGAAGTGTGAAAAAGGTTGCCCTTCCTGAAAGTGAATAAATTGCTCGATCTGAACAGGATTTTAAGAGAAGAACTATCGAGGCTCCGCCTATCATTTCCCAATCCACGGGGCTGCAGTCATGATACCAGAGGACTGGAGGATTGCCAACATTGTACCATTATTTAAGAAGGGAGAAAGGAATAAACCAAGCAATTACAGGTGAGTCAGCCAGGAAAAGTATTGGAAAAATCCTGAAGAATGAGACAAATCCCCATTTAGAATGACAGATTTATTAAAGATAGCCAGGGCAAATTGTTTAACGGTGATGGAAATCCAGAATTCAAAAATTGAAAGGGTGGTAGAGGCAGAAACACTCCTAATATTTAAAAAGTGCTTGAATATACTTTTGACGTGTTGTAACTTACCAGGCCACGGATCACGTGCTGGAAAACGGGGATGGGATGGATGGTTACTTCTCACCAGGTGTGGACATGATGGGCCGAATGGTCTCCTGCATGGAGACCATTTTTGGCCTGGTTAAGGGACAGGCTATCGTATTAAAGGACCATCTCAACGGACATCCTGGAGTGTCCAAAATGAAGATGCTGGCGAGAAGCTGCGTATTGTGGCCAGGGTTGGACATGGATATCGAGACGTTGATCAAAATGCTCCTTCTGTCAATAGCACAAGAAGCCCCTGCGGCGGCACCCCTACATCCTCGGGAGCGGCCGGCGCACCCTTGGGCGCACCATTGGGCCCATGTACACACCGATTTCACAGGTATCTTCTTGGGCTCGATGTTTCTTATCCTGGTGGATGTCCACTCAAGGGGGCTAAAGGTCCACAAAATGGCGTAGATCAATTCCCAGGCGACCATTGAATGATTGTTCATTTCTTTTTCCACCCACAAAATCCTTGAAGTGTTTGTGGTTGATAACGGGGCCTTTTTCATGAGTAAAGAATTTGCAACTGAACTCGCCATCCGCACTGCCCCATACCATCCTGTAACGATGATTTGTCAGACGGTTAAACATGCTCAAGAAACAGACACTGGCTTGATAGATGCAAGACTGTCAAGATTTTTATTCCACTAAATTAAAAAGCAGAACTTCACAGGTAATAAGTCACGTGACATTGACATAGGGCAAATAAGATTAGAGAAATGAACGTGTGACTCAAATACCGGTGTGGGAGAAGTGAGTTACGGTTCATGGGACACTGCCATCAGCACTGGGGAAAGTCAGGGCTGCATTTGAACTGTGTTGGGACAAGTGTTCTAGCGAGCCACGTAACTAGGGAATTAGAGAGGAATTCAAATTAAATAGTGAGGACAAGGAATCAAATTTGAGAAGGGGTGGTAAATCAAAGAGTAGAGACAAGGCATAAGAGAATGGTACTAATATGGGAAATAATGAACAGACCATGAAAGAAATGGATAGAGAGTATAAATCAAAGAGTAAATCAGCAGATAAGGCTAGAGGTTACAACAATAATAAAGTGAAGGCTCCATGGCCGGGATTCTCCGGTATCCGGCGGGGTGGGCCATACCGGCGCCAAGGAGTGGTGTGAACCACTCCGGCGTCGGGCCGCCTGAAGGTGCGGAATCCTCCGCACCTTCGGGGGCTAGGCCGGCACTGGAGTGATTGGCGCCACGCCAACGGGCCTCTGCCAGCCGGCGCCAGTTGGCGCATGCGCAAGAGCGCCAGCGTGTTCCCAGAAACGCTGGCGTGATTCCTGCGCATGCGCAGAGGGTTTTTTCTCCACGCCAGCCATGGCGGAGCTTTACACAGGCTGGCGCGGAGGGAAAGAGTGCCCCCACGGCACAGGCCAGCCCACAGATCGGTGGGCCCCGATCGCGGGCCAGGCCACCGTGGGGGCTACCCCGGCGGGGGTTCGGAGAATCCCGCCCTATATCTGAACACACATAACATTCAAAACAAAACACAAAAACGGATAGTACAAATAGAAATAAATAAGTACAATCTGATAGCCATTACAGAGACATGGCTGCAGGATAAAATAGATTGGGAACTGAATGTTGAATGGTGCATGACATTTTCTTTTTTTCTTTTTAGAAATTTAGAGTACCCAATTTTTCTTTTCCAATTTAGGGCAATTTAGCGTGGCCAATCCACCTATCGATCCCAGGTCCTCGGAACCGTGAGGCAGCAATACTACCCACTGCACCACCATGCTGCCCAGAGTGCATGTCATTTAGGAAGAATAGGAAGCTCGGAAATTAATGATGGTAATAGCACAATAGAGAAGTATCACCTAAATTGAGGAAACCAGGATGTAGAAGCAGTTTAGTTTGAGATAAGAAATTATAAATGCAAGAAGTCAGTTGTGGGAGTAGTGTATAGGCCCCCTAATAATAATCACATATTGGATGGAGTACAAAGGAAGAAATAGTGGGAGCTTGTCAGAAAAATATGGTGATAATCATGGGGGATTTTAATCTCCATTTAGACTGGAAAAATCAGATGGGCAAAGGTAGCCTAGATGAGATCATAGAATGTTTTGAGGATAGTTTCTTGGAACAGCACATTCTGGAGCCAAGCAGAGAGCAGGTTATATTGGCAAGTTCATCAGAGTTTTGTTTGTTATCCAATAATGTCAAACTGCAGACTGTGTACGGAATAAACTACAGACAGATTCACCAAAATGTGTGTTGGATGTGAGAAATGTTCATATTTTCAAGTCTATATGTAGTATTTTTGCTGTGATTACAAATCATTGATTTTTGCAGAATCAATGTAACCTTTCATAAGAAGACACAAGAATGTGGTGAGGATAGAGAATGTGGTGAGGATTGCAGGTGGCATGGTTAATGGGAGAGGCCCAGGGCGGGATTCTCCGTCTCGACACACCCGCTTTCTGGTGCAGCGGGAATCTCTGTGCTGGCAGCCGGCCAATGGGGTTTCCCATTGTGGGCACCCCTGCCGGCCAATGGGGTTTCCCATTGTGGGCACCCCCATGTCGTTGAGAAATCCACGGGCGTGAATGTGCTTCTGGCAGAATGGAAGATCCCGCCGACGGAGAATCCAGCCCAGGTTTGTGAATTGCTTCTTGAACACCAAGTTAGACAGACGTGGTTCAAGTTGCTCTGAAAGGATCTCTCCCATTGGTTGTACTTAATCTCAGAAACGGAGAATCCCGCGCAGTGACTTTTTCTTCTTTTAAACATCACAAGTTAAACTGTGCCAATTTAATGCACAAGGCTGAACCTTTTAACACTTGTTTTTCTTTGCGCATTAGATTTTTGAATTAAGATAACGGTGCTGATAATTTTAATAACGAGTGGTGTGGATGGCTCCCCACCAAATTGTTCAATCTTGACATCTTGCATCACTGGCTTAAGAGCCACATACTTTTCCCCCCTTGTCAAGTGTGAGCAGGTTATTAGTAAATGCCACTTGATGGCACTGCTGATGCCATTTTCCATCTCTTTGCTAATGATTAATAAGGCAGTAATTGGTTGGATTCGATTTGTGTTTCTTTTATGAATAGGACAAACCTGGGTAATTTTCCACATAATAATAATAATCTTTATTATTGTCACAAGTAGGCTGACATTAAAACTGCAATGAAGTTACTGTGAAAAGCCCCTAGTCGCCCCATTCCGGCGCCTGTTCAAGTGCACTGAAAATTCAGAATGTCCAATTCACCTAACAAGTACGTCTTTCAGGACTTGTGGGAGGAAACAGCCCGGAGGAAACCCATGGAAATACAGGGAGAACGTGCAGACTCCGCTCAGACAGTGACCCAAGCTGGAAATCGAGCCTGGGATGCGGGCGCTGTGAAGCAACAGTGCTAACCACTGTGCTACCGTGCTGTCCATGGTTGGGTATCTGTCAATGTTGTAACTGTACTGCAAAAACTTTGCTAGAGACATGAATAGTTCTGGAGCCCAAGCCTTTAACAGTGCAGCTGAGATGTTGTCCAGGCTCCTGCCCTTAACTGCATCTGGTACATTCAGCAATTTTTTGATATCACAAGGAGTGAATCAAATTTGGCATCTGTAATGGTGGAGACCTCAGGAGGGGGCCAAAGAATGGTTCAGATTGGATGATAATAGAAAGTAGTATTCCACAAAGATTTGTGCTGGGACCACTTTTGTTCATAAGTTACCGTTATTGATTTGAATCTATGAATAAGTATTTCCACATTAGAATTTGCAGAAAATAGCAAACTGAAGAAGGCAACATAATACAAGACATTCAAAAACCTGCAGACTGGGGAGTTAAGGGGCAAATGAAGTTCTGCATAAATAAATCTGTGGTGATGTACAATGACAGGTAAAATTAAATCACTTACCTTTTCAAAAATACAAAATGTACTGAGAGAAAGGTGTAATGGGAGCCAGGGATACAGGTGAACAAATCATAAACCAATCAAAAGCTAGAATAGAACTTTAAAATATGTTATTTGGATAAAACATATATTCATTATCATTGTAAAAAAACTTAGACTATGTTTGTATTTTAGGATGCGTGCGAGAAAGAAAAATTAATTCTGATTACATACTTGGAGCTTCTGTTTGTGTTCTAAATCTTCAAAAAGTGTCTAAAGCTGAGTGAGAAAGTGGTTCAGAGAGAAACAGAAAGAAATAATGGATGCCTTTTGTCATTGTTGCACCTGTATTAGGTGATGTACGGTAGGACCTGTACTACAGGTTCGCCGGTAGTCCCTGCCTGTATAAATATGCGTGTCCTCCAGCCAGCAGCCATTTCACCAGCTGCTGTGGGAGGCCACACATCTGATAGCAATAAAGCCTCGGTTGGATTAAACTATCGTCTTTGTCCAATTGATCGTGGCTCAGTCATGTTAATAATTCAAAAGGGAAACATCAGTTAAAAAGGAGGATGTAATTATAATTTGGCAAGTTTGCTTGCACTCTTTCCATTATAAGTGTGGACATTAGAATTTATGAAGAAAAAATAAAAAGGACAGAATGTAAATCTTTTAAAATAAGGACTAAACTATGTCTGCACTCACTGATCAAATTATCGCCTGTTCCTTATTTTCACCGCAGGCTCTGCCAAGCTTGCTCTATCTGTGTATCATCAAGGGATAGCAATTTGTGTACTCTCAACTGCAAAATCACCTTTGGCAAGATCATCAGAGTTTTGTTTGTTATCCAAATTGCAGACTGTGTATGGAATAAACTACAGACAGATTCACCAAAATAAAGTTCAATTACACATAAATTGCACGAAAATATTTGTTTCCCATCAGCTGGGAAATTATGAGAAAGCACATTGTCAAACATACATATCACATCAACAACAGTTAATAAAGAATATAATATGTGAGCACATTCTGAAGTAACAAACATCAATTGGAACTTTTCATCACTTGAAACATCTTAAAATATTCATTTTGATATCCAAGCAACGTGATTCAGTATAGTATTAGATTTATCCATGTGCCTAATTGCCCTGTGGATAATTGAAATCCCACTTGGGCACTGTGAAAGGAGACAACGTTTTAAAAATGAGTGGCATGTTGATTTTTAAAAAAAATTAGTACACCATTAATACTCTGCCACCAGATATTACAAATGTTTATACTCACTACCATGTTGTATTTCATGATTTCTTAAGTTGATATGACACTTGTTCTTGGGACAAAAGCTGATGGGATAAAATATCATCCCAAGTATCAAGCTCATGATCATCTGCCATGCAAGAGAGTCTCCGTTAACATGGCTGTTTCCCTTTGGATGATACATGAAACTAAGGTTTGCCTCTTCAGGCCAATGTAAAAGATATCATGGGATTATATTGAAGAAATACAGCAAGTCTTTGAAGGGAACTAGCCAACAATTCTTTCACAACTGAGTCTAGCACCAATTAACAATTCAACTAGTCATTCATTTCAATTTTGTTTTTGAAGCATTTGCTGTGTTCCTACATAACAATAGACACCAGAAACAATTCATAACACAAAATTTGAGACAGAAATCAGGACATGTCACTTTTTTCTTTCTCACTCATACATAAGTGCACATGTATGCACATGCATACAAACCTGCACAAACTCTCCAGTCAAATAAAACACACAATACAAACAAATCAATAAAAATAAGTGGTACTTTTGAAAGTATCTGCCAGCTCTTCTCTAAATAATTAATTGCAGAATCACGGAATTGTTATGGCACGAAAGCAGGCTACTTGGCCCATCATGTCTGTACTGGCTCTCCAGATGAGTATTAGTGTCATTCCCCTGCCTTTTCCCCATGCCCTTGCACATTGTTTATATTCACTTAGTCATCTAATGCCCTCTTCAATGCCTTGATTGAACCTGCCCCCACCATATTGGCAGTGCATTCCAGCCACAAACCACTCATTCTTTGAAAAGGTTTCTTTTCACAGCACATTTGCTTCTTTTACAATCTGTGCCCTACAGTGTTATTTGCTTGATAAGGCACTTTACAAATGGAAGGGTTTTTCTTCTGTATCATGAATGCAAAGCATGGTTAAAATGTCTATCAGCAGAACAGCACCAATTAGTTGAATAATTTTCGTTGACTCTTGGGCCAGAATTTTCCACTGTCAGTGGGGTCAGGAAGCGATGCAGATGCAATTTGAAATCTCATTCCCAGAGAGCAACCCAGGATCCCAACACCTCAGGAACTAATGCAGCTTTCAAAGGGAGGGCAGGGAGGAACACTCGCCTCCAATAAGCAGCCCTTAAGCTCTTTTTAAAATTCTCTTGTGGGTTATGGGAGCTGCTTGTTGGGCCAGCATTTATTGCCCATCACAAATTGCCCTTGAACTAAGCGGCTTGCTAGGCAATTTCAGAGGGCAGTTAGGCAACCACATTGGTGTGGATCTGGAGTCTCATATGGCCAGAAGAATTGAGGATGATAATTGACAATGGCTGTCAATAGACTTTTAATTCCAGATTTTTGTTTATTGAATTCAAATTTCACCTTCTGCCTTGATGGGATTCAAACCTGGGTGCCCAAAGCATTACCCTGGGTGTCTAGATAAACTCATCCAGTGACAATACCACTACACTACCATTTCCCCTTGGAGAGCATGTTAATGGGCCAGGAAGGGCAAGAATGCAATTTTCAATGCTGAAATAGGCAAACTTGAACATTCTGGTGCATATTAGTGTACAGTTGTCAGATTCATATCAGGCAGATGTTTAAGTTTCTGCCTTAATGTTGAAAATAAAGAGCTGGGGAATCTTGTACTTTACCTTCCATTTGACCATTTTCCACTTGTGTGCTCTTTTATGCTGCTGGCACCCCTAACGTTGCCTGCTGTGTTCTGCAGGGCAGTAGCAGGCCATATCATGGCTGCCATCTGCCTTTTCTTTTCGCACTACGCAGGCAGCTCCCACCACCTCACAGAGCTCGGCACCAATAATTGGGTGCCAAACCTGCCTCTGACCCAATTAGAGCATTTACGTTTTAAGATCACGTTGCATGAGTGACACAGCTGCGGCGCGTTGCCGGGACCCGGAAATTAACCAGATGTTGAGTTCCCCGTCTGCTTTGAAATTGCAGCCTTTTGAGACTGATGTTGTGCTTGAGAATTGTGCACTGCCAGTTTCATAATCCTCCATCCATCAGCACTCTTGTTAAAATAGGAACCAAAGGGGTAACATAGCCAATTCATGCATAAAATGTATATATTCTCAATAAATGAACAGGGGTGTAATATCAATCACTTGATCCCAACTTGTGAGTTGACATTGATTTTCCAAGTAAATCGGCTGCACAAGTTTATCGCTGTCTTCATTTATGGCTTATTAGGCAATTTTCTTTGTCTACTGAAACAAATGTTCACTTAGCCGAGAGCAAATGCTCCCTCAACTTCTCATCTCATTCCCATTAACTTCCTTTCAAAATGAATGCTTTCTCAAGATTTAATTGTACTTGTGATCTCATTATTATCAGTTTTGTGCACACATCCCTTTCTAAATTGTATGGTGGCACTGAATCATGAGGTGCAGGAAAACAACATGATGGATTGCAGTTCTCTTCAGCATAATATTGCCGATTCAGATTTCCCAAATACTGGCTGGGCTTTTGTTTTCAATGCTAAAATTTGCCCGATGTATTGCTGAATTAAATTATGCCCCAAAATATGCAGACTGCACTTGGGCCTTAGAGTCTTTGCTTTGACCCTCTATGAAAGTATAAACGAATGAATCTTACCAAGTTCAGCTGTCAGCTGCAGCAATAACTGGGTAATTATCAAAAGTAAAAGGCGGCTGGGAAGGAAGAGGAACAGAAATCAAGGACTAGTAATGAGCGTCAGCAAGAGGGGTCAGAGGCACAAACCATTCATTTACATAAATTAGGAGGCAGCATGATCAAGCTGGAATGAGGCAGGAAAACCATTCAACTTTTTAAAACCAGAAAGTTTCTCAAATAAGATATAGCAGTATGTGTCATTGTGGTTGGTTCTATGGATCAGTTTTTCTATCAAATCATTTTTTTTACCTGTTTATAACAGACATAAAGCTCAGAGAATGAGAATTTCTGAAATTCATTTTCTTTTGATAGTTTGTTTATGTAGAAAGTAAAGTCATGCACTTATATGGTGCCTTTCACAAATGCCAAAGCATTTCACAGCCAATTCAGTATTATTTTTTGTAATGTAGCCACCATTGTAATGTATGACAACAAATTTACCCACGAACAGAAATGTTATAATGACCAGCTGAACTGTTTCAGAAGAAGTCATTCAGGCTCTAAACATTAACAATGGGCAGGATTTTCCGATTTTGAGGCTATGTCCGGAGCATGGGTCTAGTATTACGACCAAAAAGAGGTAAGACTTTACCTGCAGATACGGATGGAGAATTGCCGGGTCCACGGTGGCGCACGCGCACGACGGCGACCTGCGGCAGCCGCGCCGTACAGCATGGTGCCGGCCGCACGTGGACCCGGTCTGCCAGGTAGTGCCCCCCTGTAATCCCCCTCGCCACCCCGGACCATCCCCCACCAGTCCCCCCAACCCCCACCAAAGCACCCCCTGGCCAGTGGCCAATCTGCAGCCTCCACGCGAGGTCCCCGAAAACTGGGAGCACAAGTGATCCATGCCGTCGGGAAGTCGGCCCATTGGGGGATGACCTTCAGGTGACGTCCTGAGGCTGTCCCAATGGCGTATGGTGTACTCAGCGATGACGCCGTTTTGGTGGGGGTGGAGCATCTGATGACGACATGAGCATCAGCCTCCCCACCACCCCCCCCCCCCACCACCACCACCTGGTGGCGGATGGAAGACATTCCTTATGAAGGAATTGACCGCAATGAGAGAGGCGATAAAGGTCAGAATCCAGGTGGTGGTCAAGGTGTCAGTGACAGAGCCGATGTTCAACATGCAAAAAGCGATCGATGGATTGGGGAAGAAGATGGAAGCGCGAGAAAAACGATCCAGGGGTTGGAGAAAGCATCAACAGACCATAGCGACAGGATCATTGCCTTGGAGGCAGAAGTCAAAAGGTTGGTGCCGGCCCAACGGAGCTTAAAAGGGAAACTCGAGGACCAAGAAAACAGGTCCCGCTGCCAGAACATTCAAATTGTGGGTCTGCCAGAGAGTATCGAGGGCAGGGACCCAACGGGCTACGTCGTCCAAATGCTGGGCAACCTTGTCAACAGGACAGCTTCCCTACCGACCCCCAATCCCCGTGAGGTCACAGATTACCTGTATGGCCGGGCAGCAGTCTATGTCAACTTTGCACTGGACTTCCAGTGATGCACATAGGGCAGCTGTGCGCCATGGAGACTCTCCATTAAAAATCATTTATTTTTTGCTCAACGGCCAAATCAAGTTAAAAACCTGATAACTCTGTATAAGACGAGATGAATCTTATAAAGCTGCCCAGAAAGGAGAAAAGCAGGAAGGATTCAGGCCATAATGAGTCGTCAGACTCCAAGTCTTCGCAGGACTCAGTACAAAGTAAGATGTCGGGGGCGGGCTCTCCTTTTCCCCTAGTGACCACGCCACTGATGGCTGATGACATTGGCCGTATTGTGGCGATGAAATTAGTAAAATAACGCCAAAGTCTGACAATAGATTTTTAGAAATCAATAGGCGAAGCTCTGGCCATATGAATTTAAACCTGGAGAAAATGAATGAATGGTGTCACGTTGAAAGGCATTGAAACGGTCCTGTCGAATCATGAAGTGAAAATCGCTTATTGTCACAAGTAGGCTTCAAATGAAGTTACTGTGAATTGCCCCTAGTCGCCACATTCCGGCGCCTGTTCGGGGAGGCTGGTATGGGAATTTAACCCGCGCTGCTGCCCTGCCTTGGTCTGCTTTCAAAGCCAGCGATTTAGCCCTGTGCTATGTGTGCACATAGTGATCGGATCACGCACTTAGAAGCCGACCTAACCTCAGTAATTGAGACCAACAAAAATTTGAAGGCCAAAATAAGCGGCCTTGAGAACCGATCGCAAAGGCAAAATGTCGGCATCGTGGGATTATCGGAGAGGATAGAGGGCCACACCCTACTGAATTCTTTACAGGTATGTTATATAAGCTGGTGAGTGAGGGTGTGTTCACGTAATACTTGTTCATATTTGTTCTATTTTGTATACCAGTGTATAGGCATTTTATATTGCGTGTTTCTATCACGTTTAGGGTCTTGGGTCTTCCGAACCTGATGTATTATTACTGGGCGGCGAATGTGGAGAAGGTCCGGAGCTGGGTCAGAGGGGTTGACTCCCAATGGGTCAGAATGGAGGAGAGTTTGGGTAGGTGATGTACCGTCAATTACCACGAGACGGGAATGGTGGAACAATCGAGGATTTATTGAACAAGGTGTTGTGCCTCCTGTAGCTGGAACCAGAATGGCTGCAGCGCAGGAGAGCACACACCTTTATACGCCGCCTGCTGGGTGGAGCCAGCAGGCAGGGATTTACCATCGTACCTGTAATATACGGGCAGTGCCGTAATACATACAATATACTACAAGTGGTGTTTACCACATTCAACCCGTTAAAAAAAAGAGTCCGGCGGGGTTGACGGAAACATTACAAACTTAGTCTGTCGGGGGCTTTGACCCTCCGCCGCGATCGCCTCAGTCCTGGTGGTGATGTGGGCGCCGACCTGGTCACCTGCGACTCCGGGAGCGTGTTGTTCGCGTCTTCGTCACCCCTGAGTGGATCAAGTGGGAGGACGGATCCTGCTGGGGTGGGGGCTGCGGTGAGGTTCGCTGGAGGGCGGGTGAGTGGCACACGGGTGAAGGAGGCAACCGGGGGGGGGGGGGGGGGGAGGAGTGGTGTCAGGTCGGGGGTCGTGGATGGGGACCCAGCGGGTGCCAGGTCCCGGACGGAGACTGTGTTTTGGCACCCGTTGGGGTGTGCCACGTAGGCGTACTGCGGGTTTGCATGTAGGAGGTGGATTTTCTCGACCAGAGGGTCCGATTTATGGCTCCACACATGCTTCTGGAGGAGGACGGGTCCAGGAACTGTCAGCCATGTTGGGAGCGAGACCCCGGAGGTGGACTTCCTGGGGAAGGCAAACACACGTTTATGAGGGGTCTCCTTAGTGGCGGTGCAGAGGAGCGACTGGATGGAATGGAGCGTGTCGGGCAGGGCCTCCTGCCAGCGAGAGACCGGGAGATTTTCAGACCGCAGGGCCAGCAGGACGGCCTTCCAGACCGTCCCGTTCTCCCTCTCCACCTGCCCGCTCTCCACCTGGAAGGGGAGGGAATCGTCGACCACGTGCATTGTGGCCTTGGCGAAGTCCGCCTTGATGTGGTTGAAGGCCTGGCGGGTCTTAGCCGTCAGGGGAAAAACTGTGGACATGATGAGTGGGTGGGCCTTGTCTGCATAATTAGGGACCCACTGGGCGTAATATGAGAAAAACACCAGGCAACGGTTCTGGGCCTTGTGGCAGTGGGGGAGAGGGAGTTCCAGGAGTGGGTGCATGCAGTCGGGGTCAGGCCCTAGGACTCCATTTTCCACAACATAGCCAAGGATGCTAAGCGGTTGGTGCGGAACACGCATTTCTCCTTATTGTAGGTGAGGTTAAGGACTTTGGCGGTATGGAGGAATTTTTGGAGGTTTGCGGCGTGGTCCTGCTGGTCGTGGCCGCAGATGGTTACGTTATCTAGGTACGGGAAGGTGGCCCGCAGCCCGTACTGGTCAACCATTCAGTCCATCTCTCGCTGGAAGACCGAGACCCCATTGGTGACGCCGAAGGGAACCCTAAGGAAGTGATAGAGGCGGCCATCTGCTTCAAACGCAGTGTATTGGCAGACCTCCGGGCAGATGGGGAGCTGGTGGTAGGCGGACTTCAAGTAAACTGTGGAAAAGACTCCATGTGATTGACCATGTCAGATATGCATGGGAGGGGGTACGCGTCGAGCTGCATGTACCGATTGATGGTCTGACTGTAGTCCCCAGCAGAGGGCAGTAGAGCGGAGCTGTTGATTGGCCGTTGCAGGGGAAATTTGCATACGTCTGTGTGTTCACCCTAACTTGGAGGCGTACCTGAACAAGAGACCCTAGCTGTTCAAGTGAAGACAAGCATCCAGCAGAGGGCAGTAGAGCGGAGCTGTTGATTGGCCGTTGCAGGGGACATTTGCATACGTCCGCGTGCTCACCCTAACTTGGAGGCGTACCTGAACAAGAGACCCTAGCTGTTCAAGTGAAGACAAGCATCCAGCAGAGGGCAGTAGAGCGGAGCTGTTGATTGGCCGTTGCAGGGGAAATTTGCATACGTCCGTGTGCTCACCCTAACTTGGAAAAAAACAACTGCTGTAAGGATCAAGAGGAAGGCTCGAGGGCAGGTAGAAGTGGAAAGTTGAACTGTGACGTCACAGCCTGCAGGTAAGGGATTGGCTGGTGACTGGTAAGTAGTTTTTATTTATTTTCCCTCAGGTGTTATCGTGCGGGGCGCAGCTGTTGCTGAGTAATTGCTGAGAAGGGGAGTGAATAACAGGTAAGCTCTTTCTTTCTTTTTTTTAATCTAGAGGGGATGACAGGGAAGGTAGTGCAATGTTCCTCCTGCAGAATGTTTGAGGTGAGGGAGGCTGTCAGTGTCCCTGCTGATTTCATCTGTGGGAAGTGCACCCATCTCCAGCTCCTGAGAAACCCCGTTAGGGAACTGGAGCTGGAGTTGGATGAACTTCGGATCATTCGGGAGGCAGAGTTGGTCATAGATAGAAGCTTCAGGGATGTCGTTACTCCGAAGAATAAAGATAGATGGGTGACAGTGAGAGGGGCTGGGAGGAAGCAGTCAGTACAGGGATCCCCTGTAGCCGTTCCCCTTAGTAACAAGTATACCGCTTTGGATACTGTTGGGGGGGGGGGGACTTACCAGGGTAAAGCCATGGGGTACAGGTCTCTGGCACAGAGTCTGTCCCTGTTGCTCAGAAGGGAAGGGGGGAGAGGAGTAGAGCATTAGTCATTGGAGACTCCATAGTTAGGGGGATAGATAGGAGATTCTGTGGGAACGAGAGAGACGCAGGGTTGGTGGGTTGCCTCCCAGGTGCCAGGGTGCATGATGTTATCATGGGGGATTTTAATCTACATGTCGATTGGTTTAACCAGGTTGGTCAAGGCAGCCTTGAGGAGGAGTTTATAGAATGTATCCGCGATAGTTTCCTAGAACAGTATGTAATGGAACCTACGAGGGAACAAGCGGTCCTAGATCTGGTCCTGTGTAATGAGACAGGATTAATTCAGGATCTCATAGTTAGGGATCCTCTTGGAAGGAGCGATCACAATATGGTGGAATTTAAAATACAGATGGAGGGTGAGAAGGTAAAATCAAGCACTAGAGTTTTGTGCTTAAACAAAGGAGATTACAATGGGATGAGAGAAGAACTAGCTAAGGTAGACTGGGAGCAAAGACTTTATAGTGAAACAGTTGAGAAACAGTGGAGAACCTTCCAAGTGATTTTTCACAGTGCTCAGCAAAGGTTTATACCAACAAAAAGGAAGGGCGGTAAAAAGAGGGAAAATCGACCGTGGATATCTAAGGAAATAAGGGAGAGTATCAAATTGAAGGAAAAAACATACAAAGTAGCAAAGATCAGTGGGAGACTAGAGGACTGGGAAATCTTTAGGGGGCAACAGAAAGCTACTAAAAAAGCTATAAAGAAGAGTAAGATAGATTATGAGAGTAAGCTTGCTCAGAATATAAAAACAGATAGTAAAAGTTTCTACAAATACATAAAACAAAAAAGAGTGGCAAAGGTAAATATTGGTCCTTTAGAGGATGAGAAGGGAGATTTAGTAATGGGAGATGAGGAAATGGCTGAGGAACTGAACAGGTTTTTTGGGTCGGTCTTCACAGTGGAAGACACAAATAACATGGCAGTGACTGATGGAAATGAGGCTATGACAGGTGAGGACCTTGAGAGGATTGTTATCACCAAGGAGGTAGTGATGGGCAAGCTAATGGGGCTAAAGGTAGACAAGTCTCCTGGACCTGATGGGATGCATCCCAGAGTGCTAAAAGAGATGGCTAGGGAAATTGCAAATGCACTAGTGATAATTTACCAAAATTCACTAGACTCTGGGGTGGTCCCGGCGGATTGGAAATTAGCAAACGCGACACCACTGTTTAAAAAAGGAGGTAGGCAGAAAGCGGGTAATTGTAGGCCAGTGAGCTTAACTTCGGTAGTAGGGAAGATGCTGGAATCTATCATCAAGGAAGAAATAGCGAGGCATCTGGTAGGAAATTGTCCCATTGGACAGACGCAGCATGGGTTCATAAAGGGCAGGTCGTGCCTAACTAATTTAGTGGAATTTTTTGAGGACATTAACAGTGCGGTAGATAACGGGGAGCCAATGGATGTGGTATATCTGGATTTCCAGAAAGCCTCTGACAAGGTGCCACACAAAAGGTTGTTGCATAAGATAAAGATGCATTGCATTAAGGGGAAAGTAGTAGCATGGATAGAGGATTGGTTAATTAATAGAAAGCAAAGAGTGGGGATTAAGGGGTATTTCTCTGGTTGGCAATCAGTAGCTAGTGGTGTCCCTCAGGGATCAGTGTTGGGCCCACAACTGTTCACAATTTACATAGATGATTTGGAGTTGGGGACCAAGGGCAATGTGTCCAAGTTTGCAGACGACACGAAGATAAGTGGTAAAGCAAAAAGTGCAGAGGATATTGGAAGTCTGCAGAGGGATTTGGATAGACTAAGTGAATGGGCTAGGGTCTGGCAGATGGAATACAATGTTGACAAATGTGAGGTTATCCATTTTGGTAGGAATAACAGCAAAAGGAATTATTATTTAAATGATAAAATATTAAAACATGCTGCTGTGCAGAGAGACCTGGGTGTGCTAGTGCATGAGTCGCAAAAAGTTGGTTTTCAGGTGCAACAGGTGATTAAGAAGGCAAATGGAATTTTGTCCTTCATTGCTAGAGGGATGGAGTTTGAGACTAGGGAGGTTCTGCTGAAATTGTATAAGGTGTTAGTGAGGCCACACCTGGATTATTGTGTTCAGTTTTGGTCTCCTTACTTGAGAAAGGACGTACTGGCACTGGAGGGTGTGCAGAGGAGATTCACTAGGTTAATCCCAGAGCTGAAGGGGTTGGATTACGAGGAGAGGTTGAGTAGACTGGGACTGTACTCGTTGGAATTTAGAAGGATGAGGGGGGATCTTATAGAAACATATAAGATTATGAAGGGAATAAATAGGATAGATGCGGGCAGGTTGTTTCCACTGGCGGGTGAAAGCAGAATTAGGGGGCATAGCCTCAAAATAAGGGGAAGTAGATTTAGGACTGAGTTTAGGAGGAACTTCTTCACCCAAAGGGTTGTGAATCTATGGAATTCCTTGCCCAGTGAAGCAGTAGAGGCTCATTCATTAAATGTTTTTAAGATAATGATAGATAGTTTTTTGAAGAATAAAGGGATTAAGGGTTATGGTGTTCGGGCCGGAAAGTGGAGCTGAGTCCACAAAAGATCAGCCATGATCTCATTGAATGGTGGAGCAGGCTCGAGGGGCCAGATGGCCTACTCCTGCTCCTAGTTCTTATGTTCTTATGTTCTTATGTCTCGGACCGTGTTTTCGGGATCCTTAAGGGGGAGGGGGAGCAGCCCCAAGTCGTGGTCCACATAGGTACCAACGACATAGGTAGGAAAAGGGATGGGGATGTAAGGCAGGAATTCAGGCAGCTAGGGTGGAAACTTAGATCTAGGACAAACAGAGTTATTATCTCGGGATTGTTATCCGTGCCACATGATAGCGAGATGAGGAATAGGGAGAGAGAAGAGTTGAACACGTGGCTACAGGGGTGGTGCAGGAGGGAGGGTTTCAGATTTCTGGATAATTGGGGCTCATTCTGGGGTTGGTGGGACCTCTACAAACGGGATGGTCTGCACCTGGACCAGAGGGGTACCAATATTCTGGGGGGGGAAATTTGCTAATGCTCTTCGGGAGGGTTTAAACTAGTTCAGCAGGGGCTTGGGAACCTGAATTGTAGCTCCAGTATACAGGCGGTTGTGAGTAGTGAGGTCATGAGTAGGGTTTCAAAGTTGCAGGAGTGTACCGGCAGGCAGGAAGGTGGTTTAAAGTGTGTCTTCTTCAATGCCAGGAGCATCCAGAATAAGGTGGGTGAACTTGCGGCATGAGTTGGTACCTGGGACTTCGATGTTGTGGCCATTTCGGAGACATGGATAGAGCAGGGACAGGAATGGTTGTTGCAGGTGCCGGGATTTAGATATTTCAGTAAGCTCAGGGAAGGTGGTAAAAGAGGGGGAGGGGTGGCATTGTTAGTCAAGCACAGTATTACGGTGGCAGAAAGGACGTTTGATGAGGACTCGTCTCCTGAGGTAGTCTGGACTGAGGTTAGAAACAGTAAAGGAGAGGTCACCCTATTAGAGGTTTTCTATAGGCCTCCGAAAAGTTCCAGAGATGTAGAGGAGAGGATTGCAAAGATGATTCTGGATAGGAGCGAAAGCAGCAGGGTAGTTGTTATGGGGGACTTTAACTTTCCAAATATTGACTGGAAACGCTATAGTTCGAGTACATTAGATGGGTCCGCTTTTGTCCAATGTGTGCAGGAGGGTTTCCTGACACAGTATGTAGATAGGCCAACGAGAGGCGAGGCCATATTGGATTTGGTACTGGGTAATGAACCAGGAAGACAGGTGTTAGATTTGGAGGTAGGTGAGCACTTTGGTGATAGTGACCACAATTCGATTACGTTTACTTTAGTGATGGAAAGGGATAGGTATATACCGCAGGGCAAGAGTTATATCTGGGGGAAAGGCAATTATGATGCGATGAGGCAAGACTTAGGATACATCGGATGGAGAGGAAAACTGCAGGGGATGGGCACAATGGAAATGTGGAGCTTGTTGAAGGAACAGCTACTGCGGGTCCTTGATAAGGATGTACCTGTCAGGCAGGGAGGAAGTGGTCGAGTGAGGGAACCGTGGTTTACTAAAGCAGTCGAAACACTTGTCAAGAGGAAGAAGGAGACTTATGTAAAGATGAGACATGAAGGTTCAGTTAGGGTGCTCGAGAGTTACAAGTTAGCTAGGAAGGACCTAAAGAGAGAGCTAAGAAGAGCCAGGAGGGGACATGAGAAGTCTTTGGCAGGTAGGATCAAGGATAACCCTAAAGCTTTCTATAGATATGTCAGGAATAAAAGAATGACTAGGGTAAGAGTAGGGCCAGTCAAGGACAATAGTGGGAAGATGTGCTTGGAGTCCGAGGAGATAGGAGAGGTGCTAAATGAATATTTTTCGTCAGTATTCACACAGGAAAAAGACAATGTTGTCGAGGAGAATACTGAGATTCAGGCTACTAGACGAGAAGGGCTTGAGGTTCATAAGGAGGAGGTGTTAGGAATTCTGTAAAGTGTGAAAATAGATAAGTCCCCTGGGCCGGATGGGATTTATCCTAGGATTCCCTTGGAAGCTAGGGAGGAGATTGCTGAGCCTTTGGCCTTGATCTTTAAGTCATCTTTGTCTACAGGAATAGTGCCAGAAGACTGGAGAATAGCAAATGTTGTCCCCTTGTTCAAGAAGGGGAGTAGAGATAACCCCAGTAACTATAGACCAGTGAGCCTTACTTCTGTTGTGGGAAAAATCTTGGAAAGGTTTATAAGAGATAGGATGTATAATCATCTGGAAAGGAATAATTTGATTAGAGATAGTCAACACGGTTTTGTGAAGGGTAGGTCGTGCCTCACAAACCTTTTAGAGTTCTTTGAGAAGGTGACCAAACAGGTGGATGAGGGTAAAGCAGTTGATGTGGTGTATATGGATTTCAGTAAAGCGTTTGATAAAGTTCCCCATGGTAGGCTACTGCAGAAAATACGGAGGCATGGGATACAGGGTGATTTAGCAGTTTGGATCAGAAATTGGCTAGCTGGAAGAAGACAAAGGGTGGTGGTTGATGGGAAATGTTCAGACTGGAGTCCAGTTACTCGTGGTGTACCACAAGGATCTGTTTTGGGGCCACTGCTGTTTGTCATTTTTATAAATGACCTGGAGGAGGGCGTAGAAATATGGGTGAGTAAATTTGCAGATGACACTAAAGTCGGTGGAGTTGTGGACAGTGCGGAAGGATGTTACAAGTTACAGAGGGACATAGATAAGCTGCAATGCTGGGCTGAGAGGTGGCAAATGGAGTTTAATGCAGAAAAGTGTGAGGTGATTCATTTCGGAAGGAATAATAGGAAGACTGAGTACTGGGCTAATGGTAAGATTCTTGGCAGTGTGGATGAGCAGAGAGATCTCGGTGTCCATGTACATAGATCCCTGAAGGTTGCCACCCAGGTTGAGAGGGTTGTTAAGAAGGCGTACGGTGTGTTAGCTTTTATTGGTAGAGGGATTGAATTTAGGAGCCATGAGGTCATGTTGCAGCTATACAACACTCTGGTGCGGCCGCATTTGGAGCGTTACGTGCAATAGGAAGGATGTGGAAGCATTGGAAAGGGTGCAGAGGAGATTTACCAGAATGTTGCCTGGTATGGAGGGAAGATCTTATGAGGAAAGGCTGAGGGACTTGAGGCTGTTTTCGTTAGAGAGAAGAAGGTTAAGAGGTGACTTAATTGAGGCATACAAGATGATCAGAGGATTGGACAGGGTGGACAGTGAGAGCCTTTTTCCTCGGTTGGTCATGTCTAGCATGAGGGGACATACCTTTAAATTGAGGGGAGATAGATATAAGACAGATGTCAGAGGTCGGTTCTTTACTCAGAGAGTAGTAAGGGTGTGGAATGCCCTGCCTGCAACAGTGGTGGACTCGCCAACACTAAGGGCATTCAAATAGTCATTGGATAGACATATGGACAATAAGGGAATAGTATAGATGGGCTTTAGAGTGGTTTCACAGGTCGGCGCAACATTGAGGGCCGAAGGGCCTGTACTGCGCTGTAATGTTCTATGTTCTATGTTCTAATGACCATCCTGTGTTTCTCCCCAGTCTTTACGACTACCAATTGAGCTCTCCAGGGGCTGTTGCTGGCCTCAATGATGCCTTCCCGCAGTAGCCGCTGGACCTCCGACCTGATGATGGTCCTGTCCTGGGAACTGTACCGTCTGCTCCTGGTGGTGACGGGCTTGCAATCCGGGGTGAGGTTTGCAAACAGGGAGGGTGGGTCGACCTTAAGGGTCGCGAGGCTGCATACTGTGGGGGATCGTAGGGGTACGCCGAATTTTAGAGTTAGACTTTGGAGGTTGCACTGGAAGTCCAGGCTGAGTAGCAAGGCAGCAAAGAGGTTGGGGAGGACGTAGAGCCGGAAGTTGCTGAACTCTACGCCCTGCACGGTGAGGATGGCGATGCAGTACGCCCGGATCTCCACGGAGTGGGATCTGGAGGCCAGGGAGATTCTTTGGGTAACGGGGTGTACCGCGAGGGAGCAGCGCCTTACCGTAGCGGGGTGGATGAAGCTCTCCATGCTCTCTGAGTCAAGAAGGCAAGATGTCTTGTGGCCATCGACTTTCACTGTCGTTGTCGCGGTTGCGAGGTTGTGTGGCCGGGACTGGTTGGGCGTGATGGAGGTGAGCTGCGGCTGGTGTTCTTGGGCCCCGGGCTTGTCGGCGGCGGTTGCGGGCGATGAGCGGCCAGATGAGGTGCCCGATGAGCAGGGGTCCTGAAGCGCCGTCCAAAATGGCGCCAAAGATGGCGGCGCCCACGGGGCGCACGTGGGCTGCGGGGATGAAAATGGCGGCACCCACGGGTCGCACGTGTTGGGTGCAGGAACATTGAGCATGGATACAATGGCAATCGACCGGGCCTGGCACACCGCAGTGAAATGCCCCTTTTTCCCGCAGGTCTTGCAGATTCCACTCTGCGCCGGGCAGTGCTGCCAGAGGTGCTTTGTCTGCCCGCAGAAATAGCACATGGGCCCCCCGGGGTTTGCTGGCAGCCGCGCGGCGCAGGCTTGGGGCTGGCTAGGGGCGGCCGCTGGTGGGGCACACGATGTCAATGAGGGGGGGGGGCGGCGTGTGGTCGGGGGTGAACACTTGTATGTTACGGGAGGTTACCGTACGTGAGGTTGAGAGTTTCTTGGTCGCCGCGAAATCGAGCGTGCCGCCTTCTTAGAGGCGCTGACGGATGTACGCCGACCCTATGCCCGTAACAAAAGCATCCCTGATTCGGAGTTCAGTATGTTCAATGGCCGAAACTGCCTGGCAATCGCAGTTCCTCGCCAGGGCATGCAGGGCACGGCAGAAATCGTCCAATGACTCACCGGGGAGTTGTTGCCGCATGGACAGGAGGTGCCTGGCGTAGAGGCTGTTGATCAGCCGGATATAGTTCTCTTTCAGAAGTGCCATGGCCTCAGTGTAGTTGGGCGCATCCCGGATAAGGGGAAAAATATCGGAGCTCAACAGTGTGTACAGGATCTGGAGTTTCTGCACTTCTGAGGGTTGTTCTGTCGCTGCTCCGATGTAGGCTTCAAAGCAAGCTAGCCAGTGGTCGAAGGCCGATTGGCATTGTCTGCTTGAGGGTGCAGCTGCAGGCGATCTGGCTTGATGCGTAGGTCCATCGCTGTAAAATCTCTGCTTAATAAATTGATGCACTATCAATTACGACGAGACGAGAGTAGAGAGTAATCGAGGCTTTATTAAGCAGAGATATGTTGCCTCCTGCAGCTGCTGCCGAAATGGCTGCAGCTCAGTGAGCAGACACATGTATACTCCGCCTACTGGGCGGAGCCAGCAAGCAGGGATCTGCCCCCATACCTGTTGTACAGGAGCCTTACCGTATTACCTCTCATATACGTATTATACAAACAGTGGTGACTACCACACTGACTCCCTTGAATGTTCCTGCCTCTACCTGATGTGCAGCAGCAACTGTGTGGTGCTCAGCAAATTGTGCCCAAGACGTCTGTCCATTAATGTTGCCCAGCGAGGTGTATGTCTCTCCGCTGGTGGAAGGTGGGCATGATAGCTGTGATGCCCAGATGATGGTCTCCTCATAGCTCTCTTCTGAGGTGGTATCTGGGTGGTGGGGGGAAATTATTTTGGATGGGCCGACTCATCAGATGGAGATCCTGTGAGACAATGAACATGTGGTCAGTGAGAGGGAAGGTTCATTTTGTCTGAACCTGAGACAGGCCATCTGGGTGAAGGGACAGTGGATCTTCACCTCTGCAGTGCAGGCCAACCTCGCTGTCAGTGACTACTCTATTTTCAGACAACTCCGCAATCTCCAGCACCCATTTCTCATAGAGGGTGAGGACTCAAATCTCTGGTACTCTACCCCCTAGCTTGGCCCTTTCCCACATATTATGGGCTGCCTTTTCCTGTGGGGACAAAGAGAGGGCATTGTGAGCCGAACATTTGATGAGTCAGGGGGATCTATGGCAGGTGGCAAGTGTGGGCACTGTACCTGGACATAAAGGGGTTCTGCTGCCAGCAAGTTCTGAGGAACAAGCGTGAAGATCAGATGTGGGGAGGGTGTGAGGTGTCAACCTTTGATTTGTGGTGGGTTCGGGAATTTGAGTGGTTGCAGACAGAACTGATGCCAAGAGAGAGGTGGTTACCTATCCTTGCAGCTTGTTGGAGATCATTTGTCTTCTTCCTACATTGGATGGCGGTCCTCCTGGCCATGCTGCCCGAACTGACAGCCACTGCCTTCCAGATGGCATTGGTTGTCCTGCTGCTGGTCCTCCATCCCCCTCGGGAGAATAGGTTGTCCTGTCTTGCATCATTGAGAAATCTTATGAGATTGGCATCCCAAAGTGAGGAGCAGGTCTGTGCGCTGCCATTGACTGGGAGTGTATTGATTGGGAGAGAATGGTGAGGGAGTATTTAAAAGCAGCTCCCCTTGTTAGCGGTGGGATGCTGAGACACGGGTCTGGCGAATCAGATGGCAAGACAGCCAATGCGAAGAAGCTGGTGGGTGCTCATTTCCAGCACTAAGTGCTGCTTAATACAAGCTGCCATCTCACCAATGCAGCCATTGAAAAACACCGTGCCAATCGCGCCCAAAATGATACCAATCACGTCCATTAGGTTTGCCACTTTGAGTTGCTCTGCCTAATTGTTTCATCTATGTAAATATTGCCATTTCCTGCATTTTTTTTCATGTGCCGTTTCTTCTACCTCGTCTCCTGCAAAAATGGATGTAGTGCCTTCTGCTCCTAAATTTTAGAACCAAAATCATTTTCTGGGGCACATCACTGGTTACCCCTATCAATCTCAGAGTGTCCTTTCTGTCCCATCGCTTTGCACCCTATATCTAAACCAGTTTCTTATACATGCTACACAATTATTTTCAATTCCATATGCCTCGAGATTTGGTCGACATGACATATGAAAATCCATGAGATGCCAATTATATTCTATTTATGATGCTTCCTGTAGTTCATGTAGAAGTTTGAACTTTTGGGTCATGCTGCTCACTGAATGTGATGTACTCGGCATTTATATTTGATGCTCTCTATTTGGCTCTTCTGGTCCCAAATGAACCAGAGTTTACCCATGATCCTCAGTGAGAGTGAAACTGCTCTATATCTTTTGGCATACACGGATGTGCCAAATCATGGGTTATTGTGTCAAGGTCTAATTGCACTTGGATGAGATGAGGAAGAAAACCACATTGAAAGATGGGGACTTGAGCCAACACATTGATGTGGCACTTCATGCTTTGACTTGGATTTTCCAAAGTGGGGGTAAATGATACAACCATAGATCCTCACGGCATTGAAGCTGAAATGTAAGAATACGTGGCACCGAACCATATATGCATAAAAGTGTTATAATCTATGGAGTCATCACTTGTTTGATAAAGTTGCATTTTCATTATTGCTGCCAAGCAACTTTTATTATTGACAAAAATGGTCATAACTAAATGGTCATAACAAACCTATTTTAAAATTGATTATATTCTGTCAAAATGGTGTGAAGAATTCATGAACATCCCCTGTAGATTTCTCCGAACATTAAAACACAAGTATAATGCAAATAATGCATACATTGATAGATTCTCAGAGGTGCAGTTTAATATTGTGGTGCTGCTGCTTTAATTCTAAAATTTCAAAGTAACTTTTGCAGTTAAGATATATGTTGGGCAAAATCATTTTGGGAAAACTCATGCATGGCAATATTAGCCCCCAGGAAGAAAGATCATCCTCAACCCTTCCTCCTCTGGATGTAATCAGGGGGAGTCAGGAAGGCGACAGGGCTGCACCTTCTTGCCCCCTTATACTCTCCCTCCATCCCCACTTTCCAGCCCACCTCCAGGGTGGAGCCTCAAATTCTACCTCTAATTTTCACATTATTTCAAGAGTTTGGGGATTTGTACATTTAATGGGCATTGAATTTGCCACAGAAATGGAGGAGTGGAACTTTACACTGTAAGGACCTTTTTAATAATGTAACAATTGTTAATGCAATGCCAACCAACCTTCCTAGCCGAGAAAGGAAAAAACATGCAATCTCATTCCTGCATGTTGCAAATTGTCGTGAGATTTTTAAGTGTTTTCTTACTTTCTCTCAATCACATTTCTCTTTCTCTCTTTTTATTGCTTTTTATCTCTGATTTCTTAATCCTTTCTCAATCCTTAAATCTCATTTATAAAGGAGGTACACTGTTGGTCTCACCATTCACCGAGGGCCCCGATGCCCCACTGAACTAATTACAAACGTGCACTTCCAACAGGTTACAGGGCACATACCCTTTGAACTGAAAGGTGAAAGTCTAACATATGCAACAAGGTGCCCCACTCCAGCAAGAACTGGTCCTGTGTAATTACTTTTGAACTATCTTATTTTGAAAAACCTAATTAAATCTGAGAGGTCTGGAATCCAGCTTGTGGGGGGGGAAATGAATCAGACAGCAGGCAGATACGCATGTGGAAAAGGCCAAGGTGAGATGTACAAAGGAAATGTGTGAACATGTCAACGGAATGTCTCCTAGAGTTAAACTGCCTTCAGACAGGGAAAGAATTTGTTGGATCAAAAATCGTTCATGTTTAGCAGCGCTAATTGCAAAGGCATCCACCGCAAAGAGGTGCCATCTGTTCAGATAAGTATAATAAAGTTCATAGGAAAACTGAGGAACAAAAGAGATTTGCAGCATGGTAATGGTGAGAACAGGTATCAAGTGCTATCATTCATGGCTATACAGAGAGCTATGATAAATCCATCACATAGAAAAAAAAATCATGGTTGGCATAGCTCCCAGAATGGAGGTAGTTAGTAAGTTCCTTGGTAATGTTGCCTTGTAGCGGTAAGGTAGTGTAGGTCCTCATATTGGTGCCTTGCTGGTACTTAGAATCTATCAAAAAGAAAGATTAGTTTTTTGGAAAAAATAATCTCGTCATATCTCATTCACCAGGTCAGAACCCAAATTATATTTAGAATCACTACATCGTAGAATCAGTGCAGCAGAGAAGGAGGCCATTCGGTCTATCAAGTCTGCTCTGGCTCCATAGAAGAGCAATCCAATTGGAGCAATCCCATACTCTGTCCCCATATTCCAGCCACTTATTTCCCAATCTAGTATTTATCCTTTTGAAGGCTACTCTTGAATCCACCATCTTAACCAGCAGTGCTTTTCAAATCCTAACCATACATTGTGCAAAAACAATTCCCCTCAAACTGCCTCGGATTCTTCTTGCAAATCACTATAAATCTGTTCTTTCTAGCTATTGACCCTTCAGCCATTCGAAACAGTTTATCTGAATTTACTCTACCTAAACCTTCATGAATTTAAAAAGCTCGATAAAATCTCATCTTGGCGTTCTCCATTCAAGAATATCAGCCACGGTTTATCCAGTCTATCCACTTCAGTGTAATCCTTCATCCTTGATCATTTTAGTAAATCTCTTCTGTACCGTTTCCAAAACCTTCACATCCTGTCTAAAGCACTGTGCCCATAATCATAGAATCCCTACAGAATCATAGAATTCCTGCAGTGCAGAAGGTGGCCATTCAGCCCATTGTGTCTGTACCGACCCACTGAAAAGGCAACCTACCCAGGCCCAATTCACCACCCTGTCCCCAAATCCCACCTAACCTTTGGACACTTAGGGTCAATTTAGCACGGCCAATCCACCTAACCTGCACATTTTTTGGACTGTGGGAGGAAAACCCATGCAGACACAGAGAGAACATGCAAACTCCACACAGCCAGTCACCCGAGGTCAGGTTGGACATAAGGACTTGGATTTAGTCCTACCACCATAGCAAGTGCTGATGGGCCCTGTTGTAGACAGAGGCAAAGACTCGATGAGAGGCCAGGCTAACAGGGTACAACTCACATTATTCCACAATAATCACTCCTCTCCACACTCCACTCCCTAATTACCAGAGTAGCTCATTCTCAGGTGTGTAGGAGGGGAAGCGGATGCCAAACAGCTGTGCCCGTCGTGTGCCATAACCCCCCCCCCCCCCTCAAGTCCGGACAAATATCCATGTTCTCAGGCAGAGGGAGGGTCCTGTGGCTGCTTGGGTTGTGGGCAGGGTTCCAGAGGCGGTACAGCCAGACCTGGAGGTATGTAGCGTACTGGGGACCGCAATTTCCGCAAAGAATGTCGTAGCCGGTAAGGAGGCTGGGAGGCTGGTACAAGTGGTGCCGGCGTATCGCAGCCGGGTGGTCCAATATCCATATCGGAATCTGACTCGCTGTCTACGTAGTCGCTGGCTGGGTCCACGGCTCCACAGGTCCGCCGGCATCTCGACGGTCAACAGAAGGCAGAATAGGCAGATGGGGTCCAGGTTCCCCACTGGTCTCGGGGCTCCTCCTTGGCCATAAGGGGGACGGTGTTCGGGTCCTGTGTGTGGCCTCCGGACCACGTGCCGGTGGTTCCTGGTTGCGTCATTGTAAATAATCCAGTTGGCGGTGTTTCTGAGCCCCCTGCAGCTGGATCGTGTGGGAGACTGGCCCGTCACATGGAGGATTGTCCCAGGGATCCATGTGGCTCCGGTCCCGAAGTTCCTCACATAAACCGCGTCACCCGTCGTGAAGGTGTGTGGCTTGTGGTCAGTATAAACCATGAACGGCCGCCGATACTGGTGTAATTTCCGCGAACATCATTGCCAAGTCTACCTCTCTATCTCGGCATAGTTCCACTCAGCGTCCGCAAAAGCTATAGGTCGCTGCATGCCGTCGGGCATGCTGTGTGCCTGGACCGCCCCCAACGCCGTATGATGAGGCATCGCATGTGAGGAGCAGGGGTGTTTGAAAAATCATCTGATTTCGCAGCACTTGCCTCTTACAACAGCTCCACTTGATCTTCATCGCCAGTGTTGTAGACGGAGGCAAAGATTCCACGAGAGGTCAGGCTGACAGGGTACAACTCACTTTATTCCACACAATAATCATTCCTCTCCACACTCCACTCCCCGCTTTGTCTCCTTCCCCGAATGGCTTCCAGGACGAGGTTTATATTCTGTGGGGAGCTCCTCCATTTAGGAGGGAGCTCCGCCCCCAAGTCACCTGAGTAGCTCATTCTCAGGTGTGCAGGAGGGGAAGCGGATGTTGTCCAGCTCTCTCCCTGCAGGGGGTCGTAGCAGGCCCAGAGGATGTCGGGTCGGTGACCTGGCGCAGGTCCTTAATGACTGGCGGATTCTGATTATGTGGTGGCAAGTTCCTGAATGCAGGGACAGGGGCTTGCTGTCGGATCACATGATCGGGGCACAGCTCTGATGCTGGAAATCCTGCATCCCTGAAGGCTGTGCACGTGCCATATCTACAGGGCAGCGTGCCCTGTGTTTGAATTCAAAGTCATCGTGCCGGCTTTTTACGAAAGCTCTGCTGTTTAAATCTCCAGCATTTGAGTTTCTGCAGTTCCAGCACAAAAATGGCATTCCAAAATCCAGGGAGAAGATTCCGCCACTGCCATGCAAGATTATTCAGTAACATCAACGGGTTCAACAGAGGTCTGAGATGTCACAGTCCATCCATGAATGAAAAGAATTAAGCATATTAATGAGCCTCTCGCCACTAACGAATGAGTTGTCATTGTTATCTTCCTGCCATTGACTTAATCGCTTACAATTTTCCTGTCAACAGGAATCTGACAAAAGTCCTCCTGCACAATTCTCCATGACCCCCACCATCTGGCTTTTGTATTCTATGCCCCCGTTTACAAAGTGCAAGATCACATTTGCTTTATTAACGCTTTTTTTAAACCTTCCTTCTCACAAGCAGTTCTTGGAATGCTCACAACATTTCTACATTGAATTTTGCCTGCCATGTGTCTGCCCATCTCACCAGCCTGCCTCTGCCCTCTTGAAGCCTGTTACTATCTTCCTCCTTGTATGCCACATTTCCACGTTTTGCGGCACCAGAAAATTTCAAAAACCTTCGGCTGGATTCTCCGTTCTGGAGACTGAGTCCTCACGCTGGTGTGAAAATGATGGTATTTTACACCAGGAAAACTGGTGTAAAACAGCCACCGACAATCCGTTTTGCTAGGGGCTAGCAGGGAAGACAGCGTAGAGCTCACAGCTCTAGCTGCAGATGCGACCCCCAGCACTTCAGGTTCCGAGGCCGCGCATGTGCACGGCGGCAGCCTGCAGCGGCCGTGCTCCATGGCAGAATCAGCCCGCAGACCTGGACAGCCAAAGTAGTGTCCCCTTCGGCCGCTTGCGTGCCCCGGACCACCGCCCACAGTGCCCCCAGCCCCGAATGAAGACCTCCCCTCCCCCCCCCCCGGCCTGCCGAACGGTCATCCCCCAACTGTGGTGGCCCCGGACAGTGTCCGCAGCTGCCCCACACACGTAACCCATGCTGTCGGGAGCTCGGCTGGTTGGGGACGGCAATGGCCTGAGGCCATGGTTAAGAGTACGCCTCTTTTCAGCAGCCGGTTTTGTTCAGCCGGTTTTCAGCGGCTCCCGATTTTGGCGCCAAAACGGATTCTCTGCCCCGAGATTTCGGCATCGGGGAGCGGAGAATCCAGCCCCTTAAGTCAGTAATGTATGAAAAACGAGCAATGGACCGAGTGTCAAACCTTCCTCCAGTCACAAAAAAACAGCCATTCACCACAATGTTTTCTGTGCCCCATGATGCTCCTGCCCCTTTTGTCATGTGGGCTTTATTTTTTCTGACAAGCCTAATATTTGGTACAGCATTTTGAAAATCTACATGCATAACATCAACTGCACTGCCGTCATTCACCCTCTTTGTTACCTCATCTAAAAACTCTGCTAAGTTAGTCAAACATGTTTGGCCCTGAGAACACCCATGCTGGCTCCTTCTATAGTCATCCATGCTTTTCCAAATGGCTGTAGATTCTCTTCAATATTATTGTTTCTAAAAATTGCTGCACTACCAACATTAAGCTGATTGGCTGAAAAGTTGTAGTCTCAAAATCTGGGCATCTATAATAATAGAAACGATGCAGAGGACAATGTTGCCCAAGATTATTCAGGCCATTATGCTGTACAAGTGCGCATAACCTGTTCGCGAATTGGATGATCAGGGTCTTGGCTAAGGTTTCATCAATTAGAGCCGAGCATACTGCTCTTGTTCACTGCACTGGTATTTCAGTTAATAGATCTTCATTGTCACTGTCAGTATCATGTTCTACCTTGACTTTGGCTGGCTGTCTTTCACCTACACCCTGGTCAGGCCTCTATTGTAAGCAAAGCTGGTCATATGGCTTGGATATTGCACCACCCTTCATCAATGCCTACTCTAGCAGACAACAATGATCTCAGATACCCTGATGGATTACACCGTAATGCACCCCAACAAAAATCTCACTATCTGCTTAGTAAGTTGGTTGCATGACCCTCACTGCATCCTTCCTATCTCGTTTTCCCTACAAATAAGGCAAGCATTGCTTCAAATGCAAAAGGAATCATGACTGATGCTTGAGAAATGAACAAGTGCCTGCACAATTCTGTGACTCCTGGACACTGAAGCCTTTGCATGTGTGAGTGAGTCCTGTCTGGGATATGACACCTCTACCACCCATTCATGATTTTTGGAAGCACATTCGCAGAGAGAAAAATCAGAAAAACATTGGGCGGGATTCGCCATTGGCCAGCGCCGAAATCGGGAACGGTGATTGGGCGAAGAATAGTTTTCAATGTCAAAATCGCGGCAGGCGCCAATTTGATGCCAAATCGCGATTCTTTGTCACCTCGAAAACAGCGCCAATGCGATGCATGCCACGTGTAGTTTAAACACAATTTGCATATCATTAGTGGGCCCACCCACGATTCTCTGCCTCTGACGGGCCAAGATGGCGCGGTTCATGTGTGCTATTAAAAATCATGAACCTGGCATAGTGGCTGCTGAGAGAGAGAGAGAGAGGAGGTAGACAAAGAGAGGAGCGACTGTGGGCTGCCGGACCGGACACTGGCCATACTGACCGGGATGGGGAGGCCCTGCCAGGGCCAGGGGAGGGGGGAAAACAGGCCGGGTGGCCAGGGTGACCCCACCCTACGGGACTGGGCCGGTGTCCAGACGTGGACCACCAAAATGGTGGCCATTTTGCTGCACACCCATGGACCACCCACCTTGGCCCCTGGTTCTGCACAGTGACACCAGGCATATGGGTGCCCCCATCACCGCACCCTCCCCCACCCCCCCCCCAACCACATCGCTCCCCCCCGCCCCAAACCACCCGCCCAACCGGCCACCACCCACTGGCTGACCACCCAAGGCAACACCCACGGCAGTCCCTAGTGAGTGCAGTGTCAGCCAGGGCCACCGTGTAGCCCGGTGGGCCTGTTTGGGCACGATGGTATGCATCATGCTAACATGTCGGCCTTTCACCCCGTGCCGACAATGGATATTGGAATTCAACCAGCAATGGTGGCCATCCTGCAAGATCCCTGCAGCTGTATGAGCGGCAGCCGCTCGAAGATGAGGAGGAAGCTGCAGCAGCGGGGCGGGCAGCAGTGGAGCAGGCAGGTGGCAGCCACCCAGGTTAGTGAGCCATCCGCCTAATAGGCTGAGGAGGAATTGCTAAGGAGGCGCTGCATAAGGCCTCTAGTGTACCGGCACAGCCTGACATTCGAGGACCAATAGGCATGCCGTTGAAGACTCTGGCTGAGCAGGGAGATAGTGCGACACATCTGCCAGATGGTGGCACACCCGCCACCGAGGGGGTATAGGGGAGGATACCTGCTCCCAGTGGCCGTCAAGATGATGGTCACCCTGAACCTTGACACCACGGGGTCCTCCCAGGTGCCGAATGGAGACCTTTCAAGGATCTCAGACCTTGGTGCACAGGTGCATCCGTGTCGTCACAGAGGCTCTATATGCCCAGGCGGATCAATGAATTCATTTTGATGTGGACCGAGCCCACCAGGATGCCCGGACAGCAGGGTTCGCCACCATCGCAGGGATGCCCCGGGTCCAGGGGGTGGAAGACAGGATGCATGTCCCCCTACGAGCACTTGCGGATAAAAGGCTGCTCTACACAAACCGAAAGGGGTTCCACTCGATGAACGTTCAGCTGGTCTGTGATCATCACTAGAGGCTGGTTTAGCTCAGTGGGCTAGACAGCTGGTTTGTGATGCAGAACAAGGCCAGCAGCGCGGGTTCAATTCCCGTACTAGCTGAGAATTCTGAGTTCTTCCTCTATGCACCCGAACAGGTGCCGGAAGGTGGGGACTAGGGGCTTTTCATAGTAACTTCATTGCAGTGTTAATGTAAGCCTACATGTGACAATAAAAAAAGATTTTAAAAGATTAGCTGCTCATCGTACATCTCTGCGCGCGATATCCGGGCAGTGTGCATGATTCCTTCATCCTGGCGTTTCCAGACATGTTCGAGAACCCCCCCTCCCCCTCTCCCAGCTGAGGGGTTGTTCCTGGGTGACAGAGATTATCTGCTGCGGTCAGGCTGATGACATCTATCTGGAGGTCACAGACCGACGCAGGGACCCACTACAACAACGCCCGTGCAGCGACCAGGAGCATGATCGAGCGGTGCTTCAGCCTCCTGAAGATTGGATTGGATTGGATTTGTTTATTGTCATGTGTACTGAGGTACAGTGAAAAGTATTTTTCTGCGAGCAGCTCAACAGATCATTAAGTACATGGGAAGAAAAAGGAAGAAAAGAAAATACCTAATAGCGCAACAGAAGGTACACAATGTAACTACATAAGCACCGGCATCGGATGAAGCATACAGGGTGTAGTGTTAATGAGGTCAGTCCATAAGAGGGTCATTTAGGAGTCTGGTAACAGAGGGGAAGAAGCTGTTTTTGAGTCTGTTCGTGCGTGTTCTCAGACTTCTGTATCTCCTGCCCGATGGAAGAAGTTGGAAGAGTGAGTAAGCCGGGTGGGAGGGATCTTTGATTATGCTGCCCGCTTTCCCCAGGCAGCGGGAGGTGTAGATGGAGTCAATGGATGGGAGGCAGGTTCGTGTGATGGACTGGGCGGTGTTCACGATTCTCTGAGGTTTCTTGCGGTCCTGGGCTGAGCAGTTGCCATACCAGGCTGTGACGCAGCCCGATAGAATGCTTTCTATGGTGCATCTGTAAAAGTTGGTAAAGGTTAATGTGGACATGTCAAATTTCCTTAGTTTCCTGAGGAAGTATAGGCGCTGTTGTGCTTTCTTGGTTGTAGCGTTGACGTGGGTGGACCAGGACAGATTTTTGGAGATGTGCACCCCTAGGAATTTGAAATTGCTAACCATCTCCACCTCTGCCCCGTTGATGCTGACAGGGGTGTGTACAATACTTTGCTATCTGAAGTCAATGACCAGCTCTTTAGTTTTGCTGGCATTGAGGGAGAGATTGCTGCACCATTCCACTAGGTTCTCTATCTCCCTCCAGTATTCTGACTAGTCGTTATTCGAGATCTGGCCCACTACGGTCGTATTGTCAGCAAACTTGTTGGAACCAAATTTTGCCACGCAGTCGTGTGTGTACAGGGAGTAGAGTAGGGGGCTAGGTACGCAGCCTTGCGGGGCGCCGGTGTTGAGGACTATTGTGGAGGAGGTGTTGTTGTTCATTCTTACTGATTGTGGTCTGTTGGTCAGAAAATCGAGGATCCAGTTGCAGAGTGGGGAGCCAAGTCCTAGGTTTTGGAGCTTTGATATGAGCTTCGCTGGGACTATGGTGTTGAAGGTGGAGCTGTAGTCAATAAATAGGAGTCTGATGTAGGAGTCCTTGTTGTCGAGATGCTCTAGGGATGAGTGTAGGGCAGGGAAATGGCGTCTGATGTGGACCGGTTGCAGCGGTATGCGTATTGCAGTGGATCAAGGCATTCTGGGAGTGTGGAGGTGATGCGCTTCATGATCAACCTCTCGAAGCACTTCATTACGACTGAAGTCAGGGCCACGAGACGGTAGTCATTGAGGCACATTGCCTGGTTCTTCTTTGGCACCGGTATGATTGTGTACTTCTTGAAGCAGGTGGGGACCTCAGAATCGATAGGGACAGGTTAAAGATGTCCGCGAACACCTCTGCCAGCTGGTCCGCACAGGCTCTTAGTGCACAACCAGGGATCCCGCTCGAGCCTGTCGCCTTCTGAGGGTTCACTTTCAGGAAGGCCGATCTGACTTCGGAAGCCGTGCTGGTGGGTATGGGTGAGTTATGGGCTGCTGGGGCACTCATCAGCGGATTGTTGGTTATCTGCTTGAACCGAGCATAGAATGCATTGAGGTCATCGGGGAGGGGTGTGCTGCTGCCGGAGATGCTGCTCGGCTTCGCTTTGTAGCTTTTATGTTGTTTAGTCCTTGCCACAACCGCCGAGAGTCTGTCTGTGACTCTAGCTTGGTTTGATATTCTCTCTTGGCATCTCGGGTGGCTTTGCGGAGGTCGTATCTGGATTTCTTGTATAGGTCAGGGTCGTCTGCCTTGAATCCCTCAGACCTGTCCTTCAGTAGGGAGTTAATCTCGCGATTGAGCTATGGTTTCCGGTTGGGGAACGTACGTACTGATTTCTTTGGCACGCATGCGTCCACACATTTGCTGATGAAGTCTGTGACGGTGGTGGCATACTCATTCAAGATGCAGTTCAGGTGCCTGAACCGCTCTGGAGTGCCCCTCCAGTATGATGCTGTGAGGGTCGCCCGCATCGTGGCGGCCTGTTGCGTCCTCCACAACGTCGCGCAGCAGAGGGACGATGCGCTGGAGGGGGCAATGAAGGCCAGGCCTCGTCTGATGAGGAGGATGCAGGGGGCGGGGAGGATGGGCCGGACATGGGGCCCAGACAGGCATGGGAGGCCGCAAGATGTGTGCACCAGGGCCAATGCGCATGGGACGCCCTGATCACCTCCAGGTTCACAGGCTAGGAGGGGAGAGGCGAGTAGAGCGGGGGGGTGGGGGGGGGTGGGGCGGTGAATGGCCAGGGGCACGGCCACCACATCCCAACCCCAGATCCCCTCACTTCCCACCCCGGCCACCCCCGCCTGCACCCACTCTGTGATATATAGCTGCCGCACTATAGGGTGGGGGCCCTGGGTTGGCTGTAACAGCAAGTCTGGTCCATGGGAAGGAGAATGATGATAACCCTCTCTGTGATGACCTCTGCTGCTCTGCACCGTATGACAACCTCTGACTCCTGCCCACAGTGGCACTTTCCACTGTCCACCTGGTGGATCCCTGCATGCGAGCTGGTCATCCCATCACACGATCCCATCGAATCCCTGAGGTGGCGGTGATGGGGGCAGTCGGGGAGCGGGGACCTGCACCAAACCCGCCCCCCCCCCCACCCCATCAGCCAGCCCACCCCTCACACCCATCAGACAGAGCACCAGGACAGGTTGTAACAGTGGTAACAGGTGTTTATTGTGAACAAATATATACTGACTTGTGCCCTAGCCCCTATAACTAAACTGTCCCCTGCACACCTGCCAACTCAACTGGTGTCTAACTTTCTGGCCTTATGGGCCCTAATGCTACATCTCGGTGGATTCCCAGACGGTAGAGGAGAAGTGGAGGTGGCCTGCTGTGATTCATGGCCTGCGACCTGAGTCCCCGTTGACGGGCATCCTCTGGGGGGACAGGGCCTGGACAGGCCCGGCTGCTGCTCGGGTGTCCCAGGTGGGGTGTGTGGTTGTCCCCACTGTTTGTATAATAGTTGTATTAGAGGTAATACGGTAAGGCTCCTGTACTATAGGACGGGGGTAGACCCCTGCCTGCTGGCTCCGTCCAGTAGGCGGAGTATAAATGTGTGTGCACACCAAGCTGCTCCCATTTTTGGTAGCAGCTGCAGGAGACCACACATCTCTGCTTAATAAAGCCTTGATTACTCTCTACTCTCGTCTCGTCGTAATTGATAGTGCATCAGGGTGATGCCGCCCTGTTCTGCCGCTGTCCACCAGATGCACCAGGGACAGGAGGGGGTGGGGGATGTGAGCCTCAGGTGCTGCGGTGTTCTGGCACCTCCCCTGTGGGAGTCACCGGCACGCGCCCCATCACCTCCTCCTCCCTCGGGCTGCCCGATGGCCCACAGGCTATTCCACGGGACAGGGGTGTGAGCAGAGCTGCCCCCTGTGGCTCCCCTGCCACCTGCCGCTGCCAGTCTTGGAGGCTCTCTCTGGTCTCAACCAGGATCTGCATGCTAGCAGCCATGGAACACAGGGAGTGGACCATCTCCATCAGGGACTGCGCCACATCATGCTGTGACTGTGCCACCTCCTTCTGGGTTTGTGTCACATCAGCCAGTGGCTTTGCCACCTCTCTCTGGGACTGGGCCACCTCCCTCTGTGTCTGTGCCACGCTGGCCTGCACCTGGGCAATGCTGCCGACATTCCCAGCCATGGTCTGCTGTGACTGGACAACGCTCAGGAGCGCCGTTGCAATGTTCAAGTGGCTCTGGCACATGGCTGCCTGTGAGGCGGCAGCCCTGTCCCGGGCCTCGGCCAGCGTCTGCACAGAATGCTCCAGGCCTTGGACATGCTGACCCATGGCCGAAGCCGTCGGCCCCAATGCCTCCACCGCAGACGCCACCCATGTGGTGTTGGCATGGGTGGCATGCATGGTCGGCATCACCTCCTGCTCCTGCACGGGTTTGGACCCCTTCACCTGCCTCCAGTCCATTGTAATTTCCCTTCATTTGTGGTGCAATCATGTCTTAAATGAATTCTGCACATGTTAGACTGATCCCGATGGCTGAAAAATATATCAAACATATTTCAAAATGGTAGATTTTTAATACCAGATCCATAATCCTTATAATCTCAATGGCAGATAAGGGATTTTTCTCATTTAAAAAAGTAATCGTTTCTGCATTTGCTTCTGGGTTTTGCAATCCCAATGCAAATAAAATATCAAATATTAGTCCAGAGATAGATTTGGTTACTTCCAGTGCAGCAGAACCACTTGGCGCTTCAACATACATAAGCAGTTCCTCAATCAAATTAAATTCAACGCTGGATAAAACTGTTGCAAACAATATTTACCATTGTGCTTCATTATCGCAGAAACAAAATGTAACGATCGTACATGATTCTTTGTGCCTGTCCTGTACAAGGTGTCTCTCTTCACAAAATCCCATCAAAGTTAAATGTAGCCTTTATTTCTGCTTTCAGGATTGATTAAGTGCCAAACAATTACATTCTAGAAAACCCCCCACAAACAAGCACATTCTACAGAAACTATCAAATATTACAAGCAATATTCTAGAAAATACAACAAGTCAAATTCCAGTCTAAATATTCTGAGACCAACAGGTCACATTGTACTGAGATGCAGTCATCATGTTCATTTTTGAATCCGTCCCACTGTAAACTGTAAATACAGTACAGAAGGAGGCCATTCGGCACATCGAGTCTGCACCGACCCACTTAAGCCCTCACTTCCACCCTATCCCCGTAACCCAATAACCCCTTCTAACCTTTTTTGGACACTAAGGGCAATTTATTATGGCCAATCCACCTAACCTGCACGTCTTTGGGACTGTGGGAGGAAACCGGAGCACCCGGAGGAAACCCATGCAGACACGGGGAGAACATGCAGATTCCGCACAGACAGTGACCCAAGCCGGTAATTGAACCTGGGACCCTGGCGCTGTGAAGCCACAGTGATACCACTTGTGCTACCGTGCTGCCCACAAAGTAATGACGTATTACAATTATTACGTAATTGTAATACAACGTTACTCTTTTGCTTACTTCCAGAATGGTCTGCTAGTTGTAATTCAGTAAAACTATCAGTCTTCAAATTAAGCAAAATAACATTTATTAAATTACAAATATAAATATCTATGAGTTCATTCTCTCTTCTACAACTATAACTGATGATTAAGTAAATAAGAAGAAGTATAATGTTTAACTACACATGCCAACTAAGCTATATCTCTAACACTCTGCTCTCTAGTCATTCCTGATACGAAGAGGCGAGATAGCTACTTGCCTGTACGCTTTACTGTATATATGTGTATAGTTACAAATAGTTAATAAAGGCTTGTTGTTAGCATACAGAAACTACAAAGAGTCCCTCAGCAGGCACATTCTGTAACTAACACATTACAACATTGTGACTGCTGGAGATCAAAAAAGTTCAACCTCACAGGAATGCCAAAAAACGAAGAAAAACAAAATCTTCAAGCGACCTCGCGGAATTCCTCAGGTTGGAAAAGGTTTGTCTTGTGATGGTCTGTGGAGGGGTTTGTCCGGAGATGGAAATCGTTTATCGATTTCTTCTAGGATAGTTAAGTCAGTAGGGGGAGAAGGGGGGGTGGGGGGAGCGGGGACTTTGGGGATGAAAAAGGAGGCTGACTGAGTGGAGGGTAACAGCAGGGAGGGTGGGGCGCGGGGGTTCTAGTTATTTATTTGTTAGAAAATTTCCTGTTTGTTCTCTTTTTGGTTGTGTTTGACATATATATATATATATATAAAACACACAATATATATATATATATATATATATACACACACACACATATATATATATATACCCACACGTATATGCACACACATATATATATAGAGATATATAAATGCCTTAATAAAAACATTTTTTTTAAAGAAAATCTTCAGTGGATTCTGAGTTGAGAGAAACTCCCAACTGAAGCTACATAATCTGAGAAAATTTGCCATCATAAGTTCCAGACGGGACTTCGGGTGGTGCCCATGAGCTGAGCGGTCACATGAAAGATGGCTCTCTCTTGGGAACATTTTTCCAGGCCTTTTTAACCCATCAAACGGTTACAAAACCGCCATGAAATCGCCCCCAGCCCGAACCCCAACTAACACCCAACTGAACGAAACACCGTCGAACCAGTCATGGAACCAAACAAAATAACAAAAGTTGGGAAATTAAGACCCCCAACCTCAGAATGAGGGGCCACGCAGGGCGAAACAGAGCGGAGCATGGCAGACCGAGCAGGATTGCCAACACAAACGCCGACATACCCATCGATGGAGCAACTGCTGGAGCTTCTGTCAATAGAGCTCCAGAAATACAGAGACTCAATAAAAGAGGACCTTATGTTGGCCAAGAGGTCGGCAATAGAAACCGTACTGCCCCCCTCCCCCCCCCGCCCCACCCCCCCCCTAAGGAGGCAACAGACAAAACATAGCGGAGAGTGGAGACCCAGGAAGTACGGGACCTGGGGAAATGAAATGAAAATCGCTTATTGTCACGAGTAGGCTTCAATGAAGGTGCTGTGAAAAGCCCCTAGTCGCCACATTCCAGCGCCTGTTCGGGGAGGCTGTTACGGGAATTGAACCGTGCTGCTGGCCTGCCTTGGTCTACTTTAAAAGCCAGCGATTTAGCCCAGTGACCTAAAAAAGTGGACTAAGTGGACTGCCTCGCTTGAAGCTGAGGTGGCAAGGTTGGTAATGACCTAAATAGTGCTCAATGAGAAAGTTGACGATCAGGAGAACAGGTCCCATCTGTGCACGGTGACACAGTGGTTAGCACTGCTGCCTCACAGCTTCAGGGACTCTGGTTCAATTCCAGCCTTGAGTGACTGTACGGAGTCTGTACATTCTCCCCGTGTATGCGTTGGTTTCCTCCGGGTGCTCCAGTTTCTTCCCACAGTCCAAGGATGTGCAGGTTGGGTGGATTGGCCATGCTAAATTGCCTGTTAGTGTCCAAAACATCAGGTAGGGTTACAGGGATAGGGTGCAGGCGTGGGCTTCAGAATAAGTAGGGTGCTCTTTCCAAGGGCCGGTATAGATTCAATGGGCTGAATAGCCTCCTTCTGCACTGTAGGGATTCTATGGCAGAACCTGTGAATTGTCGGGCTACGCGAGGGCACGGAGGGCAAGTACCCGACAGAATATGTTGCAAAAGTGTTCAGGAAAGTGATCGGGGAGGAAGACTTTGCCAAACCCCCAGAGGTGGACGGGGCCCACAGGTCGCTCCAGCAAAAGCCCAGGCCAGGAGAACCACCACAGGCGATAATCGCAAAACCGCATAAGTTTCAGGACAAAGAGTGGGTGCTTAACTGAGCGAGGAGCACACGGTTGTGAAGGAGGGAAGGACACACAATCTGCATCTACCAAAACATTGGAGCCAACCTGGCCAAGCGCCGGGCGGAGATTCATGGGGCAAAAGTGGCATTTTTAAAAAGTAAGGTACGGTTTGGCATGTTGTACCCAGCGAGATTATGGGTCACGTTCAACAGCAAAAATGTTATTTTAACAACACGTCGGAGGAAACAAACCAGCTTGCCTGAAAGAATGGACTTGGAAAGCAACAATAGGAGACAATCAGTAACTCTTAGTTTTGATTTTCATTTTGTTCCTTAAACCTACATGACCTAAGTAAGAAGTCTTACAACACCAGGTTAAAGTCCAACAGGTTTGTTTCAAACACTAGCTTTCGGAGCACTGCTCCTTCCTCAGGTGAATATCACCTGAGGAAGGAACAGTGCTCCGAAAACTAGTGTTTGAAACAAACCTGTTGGACTTTAACCTGGTGTTGTAAGACTTCTTACTGTGCTCATCCCAGTCCAACGCCGGCATCTCCACTACATGACCGAAGGGGGAGGAGACGGTAACTGTACTTAGAGACAAGAGTGTGTTGGGGGGGGGAGCCAAGTCGGCCAGGTACATAAAGTGCTGCTCCCAGGAGGGAGCCACCACACTGACGGGAAGGCTAGTGTATGGGAGTAAAAAGGGGGGGTGGGGGGGTTCGCAGCACATCTCCCTGGCAGAGGGGGGGACAAAATAGCAATCCAGGGGGGTACGGGGTGCCAGGGAAGGGGGGAAACAGATAAAAGGGGGAAGAAATAGGTGTACGGGGAAAAGAATGGGGGACTTCAAGGGAAATGGGCTCAGAGATTAGAGGGAGGAGGGGAGGGTAGAATGCTGATTACGACAGGTCGCACATGGAGACGGCTGGAAAGTGGAAGGCTATGGTGGCCATTTTAGATGGCCCAAAAACAAAGGGAAACCCCAGTGTGCAGGTGCATGCCCGTGAAGTAAGTATGGCTGACCCCCAGGAAACCCCCCCATCAGAAAAGTCACCTAGAACGTGAGGGGACGTAATGGGCCAGAGTCTTCGTCCATCTAAAAAGCCTGAGAGTCGACATAATCTTCCTTCAGGATTCATGCCTAAGGGAGAAGGATCGACTGAGAGTAATGAAAAGCTGGGGAGGATAGACATATCAAGTGTGCTTCTACACAAGGATGAGAGGGAATGGCCATACTGTTCAACAAAAGGACAGCCTTCACAGTGATGAACATGGTGACAGACTCAGGGGGACGATACGTCAGTATTTTTCAAATGTTTTTGCTCGGGATTAAAAAGGGTTTTTACATTTGGCAAGAACATTGCAGTTAATGTTACCTGACGGCATGCTAAAAGAAGAGGTACTTAGAGAGAAGAAAGGAGAAAAGAAAGAATGGCCTTAGCAGAACAAAAGGAAAGAGAAAGAGAGATACAGATCAGGGAAGAAGAAAGAGAAAGGGAGGAAAGTGAAAAAGAGGGAGAGTTTGAACTTCAGAAAATGGCCATGAAACATTACAGTCAGTTAAAATTGGCGGATGTACAGGGAAACGTACAGTTGGAGGATAGTGATGAGGATAAAGAGAAAGAGCGTCATAGTCGAAGGCTTGGTGGGGATCTATTTAAATATGTCCAAGGTTTGCCTTTTCCATTTCATTTGAGAAGGTAGCTAAACAAATTAAATGGCCACTGGACAGGTGGGTATTACTGATTCAAACAAAGCTGGTAGGTAGGGCTAGTGAAGTGTTTGCATCACTATCAGAGGAGGTATCTGGGACGTATGAGGAGGTGAAAAAATCCATCTTAGGTGCATATGAACTAGTGCCTGAAGCCTACAGACAAAGGTTTAGAAATTTAAGGAAGGAACCTGGCCAAACATATATGGAGTTTGAAAGGATCAAATAGAGTAATTTTGAGAGGTGGATAACGGCTTTGAAAATAGACCAAATGTATGAAGCTCTCAGAGAAATTATATTTTTCGAGGAGTTTATAAATTCAATTCCTGATGTAGTGAGAACTCATGTGGACGAGCAGAGGGTTAAAACTGCGAGATTAGCAGCAGAAATGGCAGATGATTATGAATTAGTTCGTAAATCAAAGCTTGGTTTCCGACATCAGTTTCAACCTTTGAGGGATAGAAACTGGGGAAAAGAGAAATACTGAAGTGGCAGAGGTAAAGGAGATATAATAGGAAATAATGAGAGTGTACCTCAGATTAAAAAATAAATCCAGGAGGGTGGAAGAGACATGAAAAGTTTCAAATGTTTTCACTGTAATAAACTAGGCCATGTAAAGTCACAGTGTTGGTGGTTGAAGAAAAACACTGGGAAAGCTGATGTGGTAAAACAGGATAAGACAGTGGGGTTTGTAAAAGTGGTAAAGGAAAGCCCAAGTGAAGCGAAGGAGGTGCAAAAGATTGTACAACCTGATCAAGAGGTGATTGATAAGAAGGTGCCAGATCTCTTCAAATAATTTACTTGTATGGGTAAAGTTTACTCATGTGTATCAGGAGGAGTAGGTAAAGAAGTCACAATTTTAAGAGATACGGGAGCTAGTCAATCTTTAATGATAAGAGATGAGGAGTTATATAGTTTGGGAAGAATATTGCCAGAAAAGGTGGTAATATGTGGAATTAAGGGTGAGAAGAGCAGTGTTCCATTATATAAGGTAAGGTTGGAAAGTCCAGTGAAGAGTGGTGAAATGGTAGTAGGAGTAATAAAGAAACTATCTTGTCCAGGAATACAGTTTATCTTGGGTAATGGTATAGCTGGATCGCAGGTGGGAGTGATGCCTACTGTGGTTGATAAGCCAGTGGAAAATCAGTTAACTGAAGTGTTGAAGGACGAATATCCTGGGATTTTTCCGGATTGTGTAGTCACAAGGTTGCAAAGTCACAGGTTAAGACATGAGGAGAAATCAAAGAGTGAAGATAAAGTTGAAATTCAATAATCAGAAACGATTTTTGATCAGATGGCTGGAAAAGAACAAGAACAGGGTGGAGGATGAGGCGGATACTTTTAGTTCAGGAAAATTGGCAGAGTTGCAACAGAAAGATATAGAAATAAAACGGATGTATCAGAAAGCATACACGGAAGAGGAATCTGCGTGTATACCAGAGTGTTATCACTGTAAAAATGATGTCTTGATGAGAAAATGGAGACCTGTAAACATGCAGGCGGATGAAAAGTGGGCAGAAGTTCATCAAGTGGTATTGCCGGTAGGGTATAGAAAGGAGGTGTTGCGAGTAGCATATGAGGTACCAGTGGGAGGTCATTTGGGAGTAAGGAAAACTCAAGCTAAAATCCCAAAACATTTTTATTGGCCTGGACTACATAAAGATGTAGTTAAATTTTGTCGATCATGTCACACATGTCAAGTGATAAAACCAATGCCCTTAATACCCATTCCAGTATTTGACGAACTCTTTACAAGGGTCTTAGTTGATTGTGCAGGACCGCTTCCTAAAACGAAAAGTGGGAATCAATATCTTTTGACTATAATGGATGTGTCTACTAGGTTTCCAGAGGCCATTCCAGTATGCAATATTACAGCTAAAAAGATTGTGGAGGAGTTACTTAAATTCTTTACTAGATATGGACTACCCACAGAAATACAATCGGATCAAGGATCAAATTTTACCTCAAGGTTATTCAAAGAAGTTATGGATAGCTTAGGAATAAAACAATTTAAATCAACTGCGTACCATCCAGAATCGCAGGGAGCATTAGAAAGGTGGCATAAGACATTAAAGACAATGTTGAGGGCATATTGTCAAGATTATCCAGAGGATTGGGATAAAGGAATTCCATTCGTACTGTTTGCAATTAGGGATGCACCTAATGAGTAGACTAAATTCACTCCTTTTGAACTAATATTTGGTCATGAGGTAAGAGGACCATTTAAATTGATTAAGGAAACATTGACAAGTGAGACATCGGAACTTACATTATTGGATTATGTGTCAAATTTTAGGAAACAATTAAATAGAGCAGGTGAATTGGCGAGACAACATTTAAAAGTTGCACAAAATGTGATGAAACGGGTAGTGGACAAGAAATCCAAAGTTCATAGTTTTTGCCAGTGGAGATAAAGTTTTAGTACTGTTACCAGTGGTAGGTGAACCTTTAAAAGCAAGGTTTTGTGGACCTTATCAGATTGAAAGGAAATTAAGTGAGGTAAATTATGTGGTAAAAACACCAGATAGAAGGAAGACTCACCGAGTGTGTCATGTGAACATGCTTAAAAGGTATTTTGAAAGGGAAGGAGAGAAAATGGAGGAGGTTTTCATGATTCTAACTCAAAGTGACGAACCAAATCCAGATGACTTTGAATTTGACATACTTCAAATTAAATTGGAAAATGAGGATGCTCTTAAAAATTGGGATAAATTGTTGAGTTACCTTCCAGAGGAAAAACGGACTGACCTGAAAGAGTTTTTGATATCTCATGGGCAAGTTTGTGGTGATATGTTGGGAAGCACAAAAATGGCTATACATGATGTAGATGTGAGAAATGCTGTTCCAATTAAACAACTTCCATATCGACTTAACCCTTTAAAATTGGCACAGGTTAACAAAGAAATTGAGAGTATGTTTAAAACAGGCATAATTGAAGTGGGTTGCAGCCAATGGAGCTCATCCATAGTGATGGTACCTAAACCAGACGGTACCCAAAGGTTGTGTGTGGACTATAGAAAGGTTAATGCAGTTACAAGAACGGACTCCTTTCCTATCCCACGTTTGGAGGATTGCATTGAGAAGGTTGGACAATCAACTTGTATTTCTAAACTGGATTTACTTAAAGGTTACTGGCAGGTACCTTTATCCGAAAGGGCGAAGGAGATTTCAGCTTTTGTGACTCCAAATGGTATATACCAATTTAAAGTTATGCCATTTGGCATGAAAAACACCCCAGCCTCATTTCAACGGTTAACTAACAAAGTCGTTTCAGGATCACCCAATTGTGCGGTATACATCGACGATCATTTGAACAAAACCCAATTCCCAACTCCAGGCCTCAACACATGGGTTTTATGCTAAAGAGGAAAGAAAAAATTAATAATTAACTTAATCAGCTCTCAGGAACCTTGCAACCACCTGAGTCCCAGGACAATGAGTCTGTGATTTATTTAAGCAACTCGCTGCTCACAATGTTACATCACGGGATCAATCAGCTCAGCGAGCGGACAAGCTATGCAGTCATTGTTAAACATTCTTCTGAGGCACGCCACCACCATTTTGCAAAACCAGCAAGCGCAGGAAATTCATTGTTCACAGTGAATGAAACGCCATTTTGGAAGCCTGTAAACTCTTAAAGCTGTCCCCAGATTTTTTTGGAATTTATTTATGTCATGTGGGTGTCGCTTGTTAGGCCAGAATTTATTGACTTCAATCCCATTAATTCCCCCAACACCATTTCACTACTGACATTTATTTCCTTCAGTTCCTTCCTCTCACTTCCCCAACATGGTACACTACTTGAGAAGACAGAACCAAAGTATGTCTTCATTGGCCAGCCATTTCTTTGTTCCCCATTATAAATTCTCTGACTGCAAGGGAAATATATTTGTTTTTTATTTAATATAAATTTAGTGTACCCAATTCATCTTTTTTTCCAATTAAGGTGCAATCTAGTGTGGCCAATTCACCTGCCCTGCACATCTTTGGGTTGTGGGGGTGAGACCCACGCATGCATGGGTAGAATGTGCAAACTCCCCATGGACAGTGATCTAGGGCCGGGATCAAACCCGGGTCCTCGATGCCGTGAGGCATCAGTTCTAACCACTGCGCCACCGCGCCGCCTGGACCTAAATTTGTCTTCACCAATCTTTATCTCTTTACATACTTATAGAAAGTACAGTCAGTTTTCATGTTCTCTGCAAGCTTGTTCCAAATCTTCACGTCTGCTACTTTATTTGGATAATTTACATGCTGTGGTAAACCACTGTGTTCTGATATTAGAGGTTGTACGGTAGAACCTGCACTGCAGGTTCACCTGGGCCCCTGCATGATAGCTCCACCCAGGAGCCGGGTTATAAATATTTGTGGCCTTCAGCTCGCAGCCATTTCGCCAGCTGCTGTGGGAGGCCACACATCTGATACCAATAAAGCCTCAGTTTGGATTCAACTTCGTCTCCAGTCAAATTGATCGTGCCTCAATTTATTAGTATCAGACTCAGAAGATGGACCTCCGGATTAAACCTGATCGCCTGCATCTGGATCCACACGCAAGCGATGCCAGAAAGGACTTCCAGCACTGGCTAGCTTGTTCTGAAGGGTATATCAATGCTGCGCCGACCCCTGTTCCAGAGGCTCAGAAGATCCAAATATTGTACTCCAGACTCAGCTCCAAAGTCTTCCCGCTGATCCAGGATGCGCCCAATTACGCTGATGCCATGACTCGACTCAAAGAAAATTATGAACAGAAGACGAACACGCTCTTCGCCAGACACCCGCTCGCAATGCGTACTCAACTACCTGGTGAGTCAATCGAGGACTTCTGGAGGGGCCTGCTCCCACTAGTTCGGGACTGTGACTGCCAGGACGTTACAGCTAAGGAGCACTCAGATCTCCTTATGTGGGACGCTTTTGTAACTGGGGTTGGTTCTGATGTTATCAGGCAGCGGCTCCTAGAAGGGGCCACACGTGACCTCGCAGAGACTAAATCACTAGCGTTCTCCATGACGGTCGCCCTGCGCAATGTCCAGTCCTATGCCCCTAATCGCATGGCCCACTTCTCTTACAGGCAGCCGCCCCAGCGGGGGCCCTACCCACCCAATACGCCTGCGCTACGCACCAGCCAGTGATCTCCGGGGGGCCCCGATGCTATATTTGCGACCAGCAAAAACACCCCTGCCAACGCTGCCCGGCCTGCGCTGCCCTTTGTAAGGCCTGCGGGAAGAAGGGCCACTTCGCTGCGGTGTGCCAGGCCCGCTCAGCGGCCACGGTCGCCCCCAGCCCCGGTCACCGACAATGGGCGCCGCCATCTTCTCCCCCGCACAACACGTGTGTTTCATGGGTGCCGCTATCTTGCTCCACCCCCGCTACGTGCGTTCCATGGGCGCCGCCATTTTGTAATCCCCAGGATCTCCGGGCGCCGCCATCTTGTCCACCCCGCGGCACATGGATACCAATGGCTTTCCAGGACTTCAACTCAACGGCCGCCTCATTACCCGACAATCAACCACGGCTCGCCTCCATGGCAATCGACCAGTCCCGACCTCATAATCTGACCAACGCATCCACCAGCGTGAAAATCAACGGCCATGTGACCTCCTACCTACTGGACTCCGGGAGCACCGAGAGCTTTGTACACCCAAATACGGTAAGGCGCTGCTCCCTTAACGTACACCCTACCAATCAAAGTATCTCCCTGGCTTCCGGATCCCATTGCCTAGCGATCTGGGGGTACTGCACGGTCACATTCAATGTCCAAGGCGTAGAGTTCCACGGATTTCGCCTCTATGTCCTCCCGAACCTCTGCGCTGCACTTATCCTCGGCCTGGACTTCCAGTGCAACCTCCAGAGCCTGACCCTTAAATTCGGCGGACCCTTACCACCCTTCACTGTGTGCGCCCTCGCGACCCTAAAGGTCGATCCTCCTCCCCTCTTTGCCAATCTAACTCCAGATTGCAAACCCGTCGCCACCAGGAGCAGACGGTACAGCACCCAGGATAAGGTCTTCATCAGGTCCGAGGTCCAGCGGTTGCTTCGGGAGGGCGTCACCGAGGCGAGCAACAGCCCCTGGAGAGCTCAAGTGGTAGTGGTTAAGTCTGGGGGAAAAACACGAACCGTCATTATCTACAGCCAGACCATCAACAGGTACACGCAACTCGACGCGTATCCCCTCCCACGCATATCTGACATGGTTAACCAGATTGCACAGAACGGGTCTTCTCAACGGTGGACCTGAAATCCGCTTACCACCAGCTCCCTATCCGTAAATCGGACCGGCCATACACCGCCTTCGAGGTAGACGGCCGGCTATATCACTTCCTTAGGGTCCCTTTCGGCGTCACCAATGGGGTTTCGGTCTTCCAAAGGGAGATGGACCGAATGGTCGACCGGTATGGCTTGCGGGCCACGTTTCCGTACCTGGACAATGTGACCATCTGCGGCCATGATCAGCAGGACCACGACGCCAACCTCGCTAAATTTCTCCGCACCGCCACTCTCCTCAACCTCACGTATAACAAGGAGAAGTGTGTATTCCGCACAAACCGCTTAGCCATCCTCGGCTATGTGGTCCAGAATGGAGTTCTGGGGCCCGATTCCGACCGCATGCGCCCCCTCATGGAGCTCCCCCTCCCCCACTGCCCCAAGGCCCTCAAACTCTGCCTGGGGTTCTTCTCATATTACGCGCAGTGGGTCCAAACTATGCGGACAAGGCCCGCCCACTCATACAGTCCACTCATTTCCCCCTGACGGCCGAGGCCCAACAGGCTTTCACCCGGGTCAGAGCTGATATTGCCAAAGCTGGAATGCCGCTGTGGAAAGCGACGCATCAGACGTCACCCTTGCCGCCAGCCTCAACCAGGCAGGCAGGCCCATGGCATTCTTTTCCTGCACCCTCCATGCTTCCGAAATTCGGCACTCATCTGTCGAAAAGGAGGTCCAGGCTATCGTTGAGGCTGTGCGACATTGGAGGCATTACCTGGCTGGCAGGAGATTCACTCTCCTCACTGACCAGCGGTCGGTAGCCTTCATGTTCAACAACACACAGCGGGGCAAGATCAAAAATGATAAAATCTTGCGGTGGGGAATCGAGCTCTCCACCTTCAATTACGAGATTAAGTATCGCCCTGGAAAACTCAACGAGCCCCCAGACGCCCTATCATGAGGTACATGTGCCAGCGCACAAGTAGACCGACTCCGGACCCTGCACGACAGCCTTTGTCACCCAGGGGTCACTCGGTTGTACCATTTCATTAAGGCATGAAATTTGCCCTACTCCATCGAGGAAGTAAGGACAATCACCAGGGACTGCCAGGTCTGTGCGGAGTGCAAGCCGCACTTCTACCGGCCCGACCGCGCGCACCTTGTGAAGGCCTCCCGCCCCTTTGAACGCCTCAGCGTGGATTTCAAACGCCCCCTCCCCTTCTCTGATCGACACACATATTTCCTCAGTGTGATCGATGAATACTCCCGTTTTCCCTTCGCCATCCCATGCCCCGACATGACGTCTGCCACCCTCATTAAAGCCCTTAATTCTATCTTCACTCTGTTCGGCTTCCCTGCCTACATCCACAGTGACAGGGGATCCTCATTCATGAGTGATGAGCTACGTCAGTTCCTGCTCAGCAGGGGTATCGCTTCCAGCAGAACGACGAGCTACAACCCCCGGGGAAACGGACAGGTAGAAAGGGAGAATGGGATGGTATGGAGGGCCGTCCAGCTGGCCTGCAGTCCAGAAACCTCCCGGCCTCCCGCTGGAAAGAGAACCTCTCTGATGCACTACATTCCATTCGCTCATTACTCTGCACAGCTACTAACAGTACACCACATGAATGTCTTTTTGCCTTCCCCAGGAAGTCCACATCCGGGGTTTCGCTCCCAACTTGGCTTACAGCTCCGGGAACCGTGCTTCTCCATAAACATGTGCGGCTCCACAACGTGGATCCGTTGGTGGAAAGGGTGCACCTGCTCCACGCAAACCCACAGTACGCCTACGTGGCATTCCCCAACGGCCGCCAGGATACCGACTCCCTCAGGGATCTGGCACCAGCAGGTTCCACCCCCACACCACCCCCGGCACCACCCTCCCCTCCCCCGCCACCCCCATCACCCCCCTAGGACCGTCCGTTCCCACTCCCGTTGATGAAGAGGATTTTGGCATACTCCCGGAGTCAACTTCGACCACGACAGCGCCAACATCACCATCACCACTTCGCCGATCTCAAAGAACCATCAAGGCACCGGACCGGCTAAACCTCTGACCGGCCCGCCGGATGCCAAGAGACATTCTTTTTACTGCTCTGTAAATATTAAAAATGGCTAATTGTATATAGTTATCCACCACCCCCACTGGACTCAATTTTAACAGGGGGTGAATGTGGTAAACCACTGTGTTCTGATATTAGGGGTTGTATGGTAGAACCTGCACTACAGGTTCACCTGTGGCCCCTGCATGCTAGCTCCGCCCAGGAGGTGGGTTATAAATATGCATGGCCTCCAGCTCGCAGCCATTTTGCCAGCTGCTGTGGGAGGCCACACATCTGATACTAATAAAGCCTCAGTTTGGATTCAACTTCGTCTCCAGTCAAATTGATCGTGCCTCAATTGCCTCTTCCTTGGATCTAATACTATCGCTAATTTCCCTTGGAAACCATGGTTTGGCCACTTTACCCATTTTATATCTGTAGCAGACAAGAATGAACAATTGTTGCAGTTCACATATGCACTCTTTGAATGTTTGCCATTGCCTATCCACCGTCACCCCTTTAAGTAACATTTCCCAATCCATCATAGCCAACCCGTGCCTCATAACGTTAGTTTCCTTTATTTCGATTCAGGACCCTAGTCTCAGAATCAACTACATCACTCTCCACCTTGATGAAGAATTTTATCATTTTATGGTTGCTCATCCCCAAGGGGTCTTGCACAACTAGACTGACAATTATTCCTTTCTCATTACACAATACCCAGTCTAGGATGACCTATTCCCTAGTTGGTTCCTCAATGTATTGGTCCAGAAAACCATCCCATATACACTACAGAAATTCCTCTTTTACAATATTGATCCTAATTTGATTTGCCCAATCTATATGCAAATTAATGTCACCCATAATTACAGATATTCCTTTATTAAATGCTTCTCCAATTCCCTGTTTAATGCCATTTCCAACATCACCACTTTGTATCATCGGCAAACTTAGCCAGAATGCCCTCAGTCCCATCATCTAGATCGTTAATATATAAAGAGAACAGCTGTGGCCCCAACACTGAACCCTGCGGGACACCACTCGTCACCGGTTGCTATTCCGAAAAAGAACCTTTTATCCCAACTCTCTGCCTTCTGCCTGACAGCCAGTTGTCAATCCATGTTAGTACCTTGCCTCGAATACCATGGGCCCTTATTTTACTCAGCAGTTTCCCGTGAGGCATCTTATCAAAGGCCTTTTGGAAGTCAAGATAGATAACATCCATTGGCTCTCCTTGGTCTAACCTTGTGGATTGCACACCACCGGAGCTAATATCCTTCCTCACTATTAAGCTTATTTTCTCTTTAACCAGCAATGCAACCCCACCTGTCCGTCCTAAATTCTGAATACCCATGAGTGGTCAGTTCCCATCCCTGGTCATCCTGCAGCCATGTTTCCATACTCTTGACTCTATCATAGCAACTATTTGCACGATTAATTCATACACTTTATTGTGAATGCTTCACGCATTATGGCACAAAGTCTTAAGGCTTGACTTTTTAACATGCCTTGTCCTGTTCCCATTATTTTTCACTGTGGCCCTGTTTGACTCTGACCCTTGATTTCTCTGCCTTTCACTTTTCTTATTCCCTTTCTGTCTTTCATTTTTGTCCTTGATTTCCCCCTCCTCATTCCTTGCATAGGTTCCCATCCCTCTGCCAGTTTAGTTTAAACCCTCCCCAACTACTCCAGCAAATAGTCCGGCAAGGACATCAGTCCCGGTCCTTCCCAGGTTTAACCTGTCCAGTTTGTACTGGTGCCACTGTCCCAAGAATCTTAAACCCTTCCCATCACACCATCCTTTCAACCATGTATTCATCCGCTATGTCCTGCTATTTCTACACTGACTAGCACACAGAATCATAGAATCATAGATTATCATAGAATTTACAGTGCAGAAGGAGGCCATTCGGCCCATCGAGTCTGCACCGGCTCTTGGAAAGAGCACCCTACCCAAGGTCAACACCTCCATTCTATCCCCATAACCCAGTAACCTCACCCAACACTAAGGGCAATTTTGGACACTAAGGGCAATTTATCATGGTCAATCCACTTAACCTGCCCATCTTTGGACTGTGGGAGGAAACTGGAGCACCCGGAGGAAACCCACGCACGCACGGGGAGGATGTGCAGACTCCACACAGACAGTGACCCAAGCCGGGAATTGAACCTGAGACCCTGAAACTGTGAAGCGCCAGTGCTAACCACTGTGCCTGATTTAGCGGGATAGGGGGACAAATGAGCTAGCCTGGGGTGTCCCTTGGAAAATGATGGAGTGGGGTAAGTCACTGGCTTAAGGACTAGATCACAAATAAATCACGTCAGACCTCAGTAAAGTGCAAGTAGACTATGGGCACGATGTGACAGCCTCTTAGCGCCCGACTCAGGACACGATGAGGCCGGCAAATCTCAGGAGAGTCCTCTCAGCTCTCTGTGTAGAAAGGTCAGGGATCCACAATGGGGCTATGAGGCATCACCTTATAACATTAAATAGCTCTTTTAGGCAAGAGATGCAGGGATGCTGCCCTTGCCACTGAGTCCCATCTGCTCTGTACCAGTTGGTAAGGTGAGTGTAAGACGTTGACGGTTCATGTACACTGACAGAGCAGATGAGGTTCTTCATGTGTTTGCTGTATTGCAGAGGTGGAGGCCCTGGGCATTGACCTCTTTCTCCCATGCTGTGTTGGTGTGATGGCTCGGCCTTTTCCTTCCATTCTCTGGGGAGTGGATGGTCCTCAAAGCCTCCATTGCATTGAGAAGGACCCTCAAGGATGCATTAGAGTCTGGGAGCCAGAGGTCTCTTTGATCTGCTGGCAATCTCCTCAATGGATGGTGGTTAAGTGTGATATCTGGGCAGCTTTTAAATATGGCACCCAGATATAATCTTTATTTGTGTCACAAGTAGGCTTACATTAACGCTGCAATGAAGTTACTGTGAAAATCCCCTAGTCGCCACATTCCGGCGCCTGTTCAGGTACACGGAGGGAGAATTCAGAATGTTCAATTCACCTAACAGCACGACTTGTGGGAAGAAACCGGAAGAACTGGAGGAAACCCAAGCAGACACAGGGAGAACGTGCAGACTCCATACGGACAGTGACCCAAGCAAAGAATCGAACCTGGGACCTTGGCGTTGTGAAGCAAAAGTGCTAACCACTGTGCTACCTTGCTGTCCACAGTGTCCCTTAACATACACGTTCTGTAACCAACATTATTACAACAATGATGACTTGGAGGCATCCTCTGGTGGCCTGAGAACTAGAAGGCTCTGGGATGCTCAGGTGTCCTGCACAGGTGCAGGTTCAGGTCACGTACCATCCAGCCTGCCCCGCCGTGAAAAATGTCGGGAAATCCCCGAATGCATAATTAACGGGGCCGGCATTGTGCCATACTCATTGACCTCCCGCAAATGACCAAGATAAAAAGAAAATTCTGAAAATTTTCTGAAAATCCAGAATGATTTTGTAATTTTTTAAAAATTCATATTTTTCTCATCCTCACGATAAACCTATATCCTTCTCACAGAGTGAGGTGGAATCGACCTTCTGGCCCACACATGATCAGAAGCGTAACTTGGACAGAGTAATCATCTCCAACGCGAGAGATAAGCTGCCATCCAGCGAAGAACATAGAACCCCTACAGTGCAGAAGGAGGCCATTTGGTCCATCAAGTATGCACCAACCCACCGAAAGAGCACCCCACCCAGGCCCACACCCCCATCATATCCCTGTAACCTCACCTAACATTCACATCTTTGGATGCTAAGGAGGAATTTATCATGTCCAATCGACCTAACCTGCACACCTTTGGACCGGAGCACCTGGAGGAAACTCACGCAGTCATGGGGAGAATGTACAAACTCCACACAGACACTCACCAAGGCAGGAATTGAACCTGGGTCCCTGGCAGCAATGCTAACAACCATAACGAACAGGCAGATGAAACTCAACAGGTGACCTTGACAAGTCCATCCTTCAAGCCAGATGTTTTTCTCGATTTATCTAACCTTATTTTCAGAAGCAAAATCAAATCCATCCTTCTTGGCACAACAATGCTACTACAGCACTATCTGGAATCAACCCTGTAAGCTCTGATTCTGACAGTATGACTGGATCCAGAGAACAAATTGGTCGAAACTCTCCACTGGAATTTTAAAGGGTAATTTTCATTCTAGTCATATATGAATTAAATCAAAATGTGCAGTGAAATGGTGTGACCACTCCAGGGTGTTGTTGGAGGTGAGTACATTATTTTTGAAGTGGGTTTCAGGAAGGTGGCAAATCGAAAGCTGGTGCAATGTTTCAAGTTCTTTCATTTAGTATTACAGCCCAATGTTAATTCACGACGAGCTCATCAATGCACCCTACCACAAAGGTGTTACATGCTTCGCTGATTATTATAGGAGAGAACAAAAATTTAGTTTGCAGTTTCTGTGACACTAAATATTAATAGTATCATAGGTTGTCGTAGCAAGACATCGTATTTGACAGTACAATAGAAATAAATACTAAGCCCAACAATTATGTTATGTTATAAACAATGTATAATATCATGTTGAATTTATACCAATATTTGTGTCTCAAGTAAAAATTGTTTCAGTTTCATTCAGGTTTTGTTTATGAACTTTGGTGTCTGACAATATGGATCGATTTTTGACGATCAGGTTTTGGTTTGTTTGTGTACATACATTTTTAGTGAGGTCTTACAACCTTTGAAGTTAAAGAGATGGGTTAAGGGGGTTGAAAGCTCAGTGATTCTGCAAACAAAACACAAAGTAGAAAAGCTTTACTGTTGCCTAGCGACACTGATCCAGTGACACAGAGACAGAAAACACAGGAGTTGAGAGAGGGAATGTTCAGAGTGTGTGTCAGAGAGAGAAGGCAGACATTTTTAGCTCTCTGAAAAGATAAACTGCAAGGCTAATAGTTAACTGAGTAATCGGGTAATAGGACTCAGTAAAGTGACCAGTTTAGCAGAGATGCTGCTAAAATGAGTTCAGGGAACTCACTGGTTTGCTCTATTGTTGAAGAAACAATGCCTGGAATGCTCAGGAATTCACTAGAAGAAAGCCATTTGCAATTGTGTCAGTCCCCAACAAGAAACTTTTGTGTCAAGCTTGTGCTAACGTTTCACTGGTTTATGTGTCTGTAAACTTATTGCTGGGTTAAAGAAATAGTGTAAATTTGACTGCTTGTGTTTGTATTGAGATCTTTCAAGCTTTTTTGCCTGGTTTTTGTAACACATCACACTTTTCTTGTTTTAATACAAAGAATAAATTATTTATTAAAAATTCATTAGCAGACTCCTGTGAATTTGCCCAGTAACTTTCCTCCATGATTCAAAAAACAAAGTTAATATCAATCAAACCTGGGGCGAGATTCTCCGACCCCCCCCCGCCGGGTCGGAGAATCGCCGGGGTCTGGCGTGAATCCCGCCCCCGCCAGTTGCCGAATTCTCCACCACCGGAGATTTGGCGGGGGCGGGAATCGCGCCGTGCCGGTTGGCGGGCCCCCCCCCTGCGATTCTCCGGCCTGAATGGGTCGAAGTCCCGCCGCTAAAATGCCTGTCCCGCCGGCGTAGATTAAACCACCTACCTTACCGGCGGGACAAGGCGGCGCAGGCGGGCTCCGGGGTCCTGGGGGGGGTGGGGCGATCTGGCCCCGAGGGGTGCCCCCACGGTGGCCTGGCCCATGATCGGGGCCCACCGATCTGCGGGCGGGCCTGTGCCATGGGGGCACTCTTTCCCTTCCGCCTTCGCCACGGTCTCCACCATGGCGGAGGCGGAAGAGACTCCTTCCACTGCGCATGCGCGGGAATGCCGTCAGCGGCCGCTGACGGCATTCCCGCGCATGCGCCGCCGGGAGATGTCATTTCCGCGCAAACTGGTGTGGCACCAAAGGCCTTTTCCGCCAGCCGGCGGGGCGGAAATTCATCCGGCGCGGGCCTAGCCCCTCAAGGTTGGGGCTCAGCCCCCAAAGATGCGGAGCATTCCGCACCTTTGGGGCGGCGCAATGCCCGACTGATTTGTGCCGTTTTGAGCGCCAGTCGGCGGACATCGCGTCGTTTCCGGAGAATTTCGCCCCTGGTTCCACTCTGGATTGGATTGGATTTGTTTATTGTCACGTGTACCGAGGTACAGTGAAAAGTATTTTTCTGCGAGCAGCTCAACATATTATTAAGTACATGGGACGAAAAGGGAATAAAAGAAAATACATAATAGGGCAACACAAGGTATACAATGTAACTACATAAGCACTGGCAACGGATGAAGCATACAGGGTGTAGTGTTAATGAGGTCAGCTCTTAAGAGGGTCATTTAGGAGTCTGGTAACAGCGGGGAAGAAGCTGTTTTTGAGTCTGTTTGCGCGTGTTCACAGACTTCTGTATCTCCTGCCCGATGGAAGAAGTTGAAAGCGTGGGATCTGACTTGTACACATTAATATCAGCTTGAATCATGTGTACAATATCATTGAAAGTAATCAAATTGTATCGAACAGACACTTGTCAGAGATTGATGGTTTATGGAATATGAATAATGTGTTATTGGTGTCCAACTCAGAAGCACTGCAGAAAGAAGCCAGCACTTGACAACCTGGTGTAACTCACGAGTTATCATGCTTAAAAAGAAAGAAGTAATTTATTCCCAATGAAGCACAAATCCTCAGGATTTTATGTGCCCCTGCTTGTGGGAGAAGGGGGCACATAAAATAGGGCAGGTGCCCAGCCCACTTACTTGCCATCCACCCCCAAATTTACCCCTGTAACATAGTGGTGCTGGTTGACAAGGCAGTTAGCCCCAACAATACCCGAACCACGCCATAATGCGGTTAGCATGGGCAGTCAGGTGGGAATGGGCAGGTTGCATTTGTTTAAAAAAATCTTTAAAAGGGCAGGAAAGAAGGGGTTACCATCTTCAGGAAGTGCCCTTTGGGCAGAAGGAGCAACCCCCGGAAGGTAGTACCCACTTTTCTTCCTACCACGTGCTCTCCAAAACCACCAGCCTCACACCACCTCCCAAAACTGGCTAAACCTTCCATGCCGGATACACTGGACTTATTTCACACCGGAGTCCATTGGGCCTTCTTCTTGCGTCTGGCTGCAGTGCCAACTAATGAGATCTTGGCATTGCTAGGACTGCTGGAGCTGTTGACCAATCGGATTTTCCAGCATTTCCCTAGGGCGGGGCTTGCCCCGGAGGGAGGGATAGAAGTCCGTCTCTCCAATAATAATAATAATCTTTATTGTCACAAGTAGGCTTAATTAACACTGCAATGAAGTTACTGTGAAAAGTCCCTAGTCGCCACATTCCGGCGCTTGTTCGGGTACAGAGGGAGAATTCAGAATTTCCAATTCACCGAACAGCACGTCTTCCTGGACTTGTGGGTGGACACTGGAGGAAACCCACGCAGACACGGGGAGAGCGTGCAGGCTCCGCACAGATAGTGACCCAAGCAGGAATCGAACCTGGGACCCCGACACTGTGAAGCAACAGTGTTAACCACTGTGCTACCATGCCGCCATCAAAAAGCAGACTGTTATGGCTGCAGGGCAGGCTGGCATAAAGCAAGCCAGCTTCCCGCGAGCATTAAAGGTTCCAAATTGGGGGGAGGCCAATTTTAATAGGATAAGGCAGGATCCGGCCAAAGTCAACTGGAAGCAGCTACCTGTAGGAAAATCTCAGCAGTGGGATTCATTCAAATAGAGAGAGCACAGGGCCAACAGGCGGAGGATGCAAGCAATAAATCCATAGACCCCTGGTTGTCAAGGGGTATCCATAGTTGGATAAGAGAAAAAAGGGAGGTTTATGGCAGAAACCGAGGCCTCAAAACAGCAAAAGCCCTAGAGGAGTTCAGAACGTGCAGGGGGTTACTTAGAAAAATAAATTAGGAGAGCGAAATGCGGGCATTATCCTAAGGTGTTTTATAAATACATTAAGGGCAAGAGACCAGGGGTAGAATAGGGCCCATTAGGGACTAACATTGCAATGTGTGTGTGAAGCCAGAAGATGTAAGTGACGTATTGAACGAATACTTCGCATCTGAGGTCACTGTGATGAAGGATGATGTAAATATAGAAATCAAAGGGTGAGCTGTGATGTTCTTGCCCAAATTAACATTGAGAGGGAGGAGGTAGTAATGGTTTAAGCGTGCTTAGAAGTGGAGAAATCCCCAGGCCCAGATGCGATATATCCCAAGCTGCTGTGGGAGGCGAGGGAAGAAATTTCAGGAGCTCTGACACCAATTTTAAAATCTTCTTTGGCCGCAGTAGAGGTGCCAGAGGACTGGAGGGCAGCTAATTGGTGCCATTATTCAAGACCGTTGGTAGGGATAAATCAGGAAATTCCAGGCCCGTGAGTTTAACTTCAGTCGCAAGGAAAGTCTTGGAAACAAAATCTGAAGGACAAAATTATTGTCCACTTTGGGAGGCAAGCAGGAATCAAGGATAGTCAGCATGGCTAGGTCAGGGCGATTATGTTTTTAAAAAATGAATTTTTCCAAGAGGTGACTCGGTGTGTAGATGAAGGTACTGCAGGTGTGTAGATGAGGGAAGTGCAGGTGTGTAGATGAGGGTAGTGCAGGTGTGTAGATGAGGGTAGTGCAGGTGTGTAGATGAGGGTAGTGCAGGTGTGTAGATGAAGGTACTGCAGGTGTGTAGATGAGGGTAGTGCAGGTGTGTAGATGAAGGTACTGCAGGTGTGTAGATGAGGGTAGTGCAGGTGTGTAGATGAGGATAGTGCAGGTGTGTAGATGAGGGTGGTGCAGGTGTGTAGACGAGGGTAGTGCAGGTGTGTAGATGAGGGTAGTGCAGGTGTGTAGATGAGGGTAGTGCAGGTGTGTAGATGAGGGTAGTGCAGGTGTGTAGATGAGGGTAGTGCAGGTGTGTAGATGAGGGTAGTGCAGGTGTGTAGATGAGGGTAGTGCAGGTGTGTAGATGAGGGAAGTGCAGGTGTGTAGATGAGGGTAGTGCAGGTGTGTAGATGAGGGTAGTGCAGGTGTGTAGATGAGGATAGTGCAGGTGTGTAGATGAGGGTGGTGCAGGTGTGTAGATGAGGGTAGTGCAGGTGAGGAGATGAGGGTGGTGCAGGTGTGTAGGTGAGGGTAGTGCAGGTGTGTAGATGAGGATGGTGCAGGTGTGTAGATGAGGGTGTTGCAGGTGTGTAGATAGGGTAGTGCAGGTGTGTAGATGAGGGTGGTGCAGGTGTGTAGATGAGGGTAGTGCAGGTGTGTAGATGAGGGTGGTGCAGGTGTGTAGATGAGGGTAGTGCACGTGTGTAGATGAGGGTGGTGCAGGTGTGTAGATGAGGGTAGTGCAGGTCTGTAGATGAGGGTAGTGCAGGTCAGTAGATGAGGGTAGTGCAGGTGTGTAGATGAGGGTAGTGCAGGTGTGTAGATGAGGGTAGTGCAGGTGAGTAGATTAGGGTAGTGCAGGTGTGTAGATGAGGGTAGTGCAGGTGTGTAGATGAGGGTAGTGCAGGTGTGTAGATGAGGGTTGTGCAGGTGTGTAGATGAGGGAAGTGCAGGTGTGTAGATGAGGGTAGTGCAGGTGTGTAGATGAGGGTAGTGCAGGTGTGTAGATGAGGGTAGTGCAGGTGTGTAGATAAGAGTAGTGCAGGTGTGTAGACGAGGGTGGTGCAGGTGTGTAGATGAGGATGGTGCAGATGTGTAGATGAGGGTAGTGCAGGTGTATAGCTGAGGGTAGTGCAGGTGTGTAGATGAGGGTAGTACAGGTGTGTAGATGAGGGTAGTGCAGGTGTGTAGCTGAGGGTACTGCAGGTGTGTAGATGATAGTAGTGCAGATGTGTAGATGAGGGTAGTGCAGGTGTGTAGATGAGGGTAGTGCAGGTGTGTAGATGAGGGTAGTGCAGGTGTGTAGATGAGGGTAGTGCAGGGGAGTAGATGAGGGTAGTGCAGGTGTGTAGATGAGGGTAGTGCAGGTGTGTAGATGAGGGTAGTGCAGGTGTGTAGATGAGGGTAGTGCAGGTGTGTAGATGAGGGTAGTGCAGGTGTGTAGATGAGGGTAGTGCAGGTGTGTAGATGAGGGAAGTGCAGGTGTGTAGATGAGGGTAGTGCAGGTGTGTAGATGAGGGTAGTGCAGGTGTGTAGATGAGGGTAGTGCAGGTGTGTAGATAAGAGTAGTGCAGGTGTGTAGACGAGGGTAGTGCAGGTGTGTAGATGAGGGTAGTGCAGGTGTGTAGATGAGGGTAGTGCAGGTGTGTAGATGAGGGTAGTGCAGGTGTGTAGATGAGGGTTGTGCAGGTGTGTAGATGAGGGTAGTGCACGTGTGTAGATGAGGGTAGTGCAGGTGTGTAGATGAGGGTAGTGCAGGTGTGTAGATGAGGGTAGTGCAGGTGAGTAGATGAGGGTAGTGCAGGTGTGCAGGTAAGGGTAGTGCAGGTGTGTAGATGAGGGTAGTGCAGGTGAGTAGATGAGGGTAGTGCAGGTGTGTAGATGAGGATGGTGCAGGTGTGTAGATGAGGGTGGTGCAGGTGTGTAGATGAGGGTAGTGCAGGTGTGTAGCTGAGGGTGGTGCAGGTGTGTAGATGAGGGTAGTGCAGGTGTGTAGATGAGGATGGTGCAGGTGTGTAGATGAGGGTGTTGCAGGTGTGTAGATAGGGTAGTGCAGGTGTGTAGATGAGGGTGGTGCAGGTGTGTAGATGAGGGTAGTGCAGGTGTGTAGATGAGGGTGGTGCAGGTGTGTAGATGAGGGTAGTGCACGTGTGTAGATGAGGGTGGTGCAGGTGTGTAGATGAGGGTAGTGCAGGTGAGTAGATTAGGGTAGTGCAGGTGTGTAGATGAGGGTAGTGCAGGTGTGTAGATGAGGGTAGTGCAGGTGTGTAGATGAGGGTTGTGCAGGTGTGTAGATGAGGGAAGTGCAGGTGTGTAGATGAGGGTAGTGCAGGTGTGTAGATGAGGGTAGTGCAGGTGTGTAGATGAGGGTAGTGCAGGTGTGTAGATACGAGTAGTGCAGGTGTGTAGACGAGGGTGGTGCAGGTGTGTAGATGAGGATGGTGCAGATGTGTAGATGAGGGTAGTGCAGGTGCGTAGCTGAGGGTAGTGCAGGTGTGTAGATGAGGGTAGTACAGGTGTCTAGATGAGGGTAGTGCAGGTGTGTAGCTGAGGGTACTGCAGGTGTGTAGATGATAGTAGTGCAGATGTGTAGATGAGGGTAGTGCAGGTGTGTAGATGAGGGTAGTGCAGGTGTGTAGATGAGGGTAGTGCAGGTGTGTAGATGAGGGTAGTGCAGGGGAGTAGATGAGGGTAGTGCAGGTGTGTAGATGAGGGTAGTGCAGGTGTGTAGATGAGGGTAGTGCAGGTGTGTAGATGAGGGTAGTGCAGGTGTGTAGATGAGGGAAGTGCAGGTGTGTAGATGAGGGTAGTGCAGGTGTGTAGATGAGGGTAGTGCAGGTGTGTAGATGAGGGTAGTGCAGGTGTGTAGATAAGAGTAGTGCAGGTGTGTAGACGAGGGTAGTGCAGGTGTGTAGATGAGGGTAGTGCACGTGTGTAGATGAGGGTGGTGCAGGTGTGTAGATGAGGGTAGTGCAGGTCTGTAGATGAGGGTAGTGCAGGTCAGTAGATTAGGGTAGTGCAGGTGTGTAGATGAGGGTAGTGCAGGTATGTAGATGAGGGTAGTGCAGGTGTGTAGATGAGGGTTGTGCAGGTGTGTAGATGAGGGAAGTGCAGGTGTGTAGATGAGGGTAGTGCAGGTGTGTAGATGAGGGTAGTGCAGGTGTGTAGATGAGGGTAGTGCAGGTGTGTAGATAAGAGTAGTGCAGGTGTGTAGACGAGGGTGGTGCAGGTGTGTAGATGAGGATGGTGCAGATGTGTAGATGAGGGTAGTGCAGGTGTGTAGCTGAGGGTAGTGCAGGTGTGTAGATGAGGGTAGTACAGGTGTGTAGATGAGGGTAGTGCAGGTGTGTAGCTGAGGGTACTGCAGGTGTGTAGATGATAGTAGTGCAGATGTGTAGATGAGGGTAGTGCAGGTGTGTAGATGAGGGTAGTGCAGGTGTGTAGATGAGGGTAGTGCAGGTGTGTAGATGAGGGTAGTGCAGGGGAGTAGATGAGGGTAGTGCAGGTGTGTAGATGAGGGTAGTGCAGGTGTGTAGATGAGGGTAGTTCAGGTGTGTAGATGAGGGTAGTGCAGGTGTGTAGATGAGGGTAGTGCAGGTGTGTAGATGAGGGTAGTGCAGGTGTGTAGATGAGGGAAGTGCAGGTGTGTAGATGAGGGTAGTGCAGGTGTGTAGATGAGGGTAGTGCAGGTGTGTAGATAAGAGTAGTGCAGGTGTGTAGACGAGGGTAGTGCAGGTGTGTAGATGAGGGTAGTGCAGGTGTGTAGATGAGGGTAGTGCAGGTGTGTAGATGAGGGTAGTGCAGGTGTGTAGATGAGGGTTGTGCAGGTGTGTAGATGAGGGTAGTGCAGGTGTGTAGATGAGGGTAGTGCAGGTGTGTAGATGAGGGTAGTGCAGGTGTGTAGATGAGGGTAGTGCAGGTGAGTAGATGAGGGTAGTGCAGGTGTGCAGGTAAGGGTAATGCAGGTGTGTAGATGAGGGTAGTGCAGGTGAGTAGATGAGGGTAGTGCAGGTGTGTAGATGAGGATGGTGCAGGTGTGTAGATGAGGGTGGTGCAGGTGTGTAGATGAGGGTAGTGCAGGTGTGTAGCTGAGGGTGGTGCAGGTGTGTAGATGAGGGGAGTGCAGGTGTGTAGATGAGGATGGTGCAGGTGTGTAGATGAGGGTGTTGCAGGTGTGTAGATAGGGTAGTGCAGGTGTGTAGATGAGGGTGGTGCAGGTGTGTAGATGAGGGTAGTGCAGGTGTGTAGATGAGGGTGGTGCAGGTGTGTAGATGAGGGTAGTGCACGTGTGTAGATGAGGGTGGTGCAGGTGTGTAGATGAGGGTAGTGCAGGTCTGTAGATGAGGGTAGTGCAGGTCAGTAGATGAGGGTAGTGCAGGTGTGTAGATGAGGGTAGTGCAGGTGTGTAGATGAGGGTAGTGCAGGTGAGTAGATTAGGGTAGTGCAGGTGTGTAGATGAGGGTAGTGCAGGTGTGTAGATGAGGGTAGTGCAGGTGTGTAGATGAGGGTTGTGCAGGTGTGTAGATGAGGGAAGTGCAGGTGTGTAGATGAGGGTAGTGCAGGTGTGTAGATGAGGGTAGTGCAGGTGTGTAGATGAGGGTAGTGCAGGTGTGTAGATAAGAGTAGTGCAGGTGTGTAGACGAGGGTGGTGCAGGTGTGTAGATGAGGATGGTGCAGATGTGTAGATGAGGGTAGTGCAGGTGTGTAGCTGAGGGTACTGCAGGTGTGTAGATGATAGTAGTGCAGATGTGTAGATGAGGGTAGTGCAGGTGTGTAGATGAGGGTAGTGCAGGTGTGTAGATGAGGGTAGTGCAGGGGAGTAGATGAGGGTAGTGCAGGTGTGTAGATGAGGGTAGTGCAGGTGTGTAGATGAGGGTAGTGCAGGTGTGTAGATGAGGGTAGTGCAAGTGTGTAGATGAGGGTAGTGCAGGTGTGTAGATGAGGGAAGTGCAGGTGTGTAGATGAGGGTAGTGCAGGTGTGTAGATGAGGGTAGTGCAGGTGTGTAGATGAGGGTAGTGCAGGTGTGTAGATAAGAATAGTGCAGGTGTGTAGACGAGGGTAGTGCAGGTGTGTAGATGAGGGTAGTGCAGGTGTGTAGATGAGGGTAGTGCAGGTGTGTAGATGAGGGTAGTGCAGGTGTGTAGATGAGGGTTGTGCAGGTGTGTAGATGAGGGTAGTGCAGGTGTGTAGATGAGGGTAGTGCAGGTGTGTAGATGCGGGTAGTGCAGGTGTGTAGATGAGGGTAGTGCAGGTGAGTAGATGAGGGTAGTGCAGGTGTGCAGGTAAGGGTAGTGCAGGTGTGTAGATGAGGGTAGTGCAGGTGAGTAGATGAGGGTAGTGCAGGTGTGTAGATGAGGATGGTGCAGGTGTGTAGATGAGGGTGGTGCAGGTGTGTAGATGAGGGTAGTGCAGGTGTGTAGCTGAGGGTAGTGCAGGTGTGTAGATGAGGGTAGTGCAGGTGTGTAGATTAGGGTAGTGCAGGTGTGTAGATGAAGGCAGTGCAGGTGTGTCGATGAGGGTAGTCCAGGTGTGTAGATGAGGGTGGTGCAGGTGTGTAGATGAGGGTGTTGCAGGTGTGTAGATAGGGTAGTGCAGGTGTGTAGATGAGGGTGGTGCAGGTGTGTAGATGAGGGTAGTGCAGGTGTGTAGATGAGGGTGGTGCAGGTGTGTAGATGAGGGTAGTGCACGTGTGTAGATGAGGGTGGTGCAGGTGTGTAGATGAGGGTAGTGCAGGTCTGTAGATGAGGGTAGTGCAGGTCTGTAGATGAGGGTAGTGCAGGTGTGTAGATGAGGGTAGTGCAGGTGTGTAGATGAGGGTAGTGCAGGTGAGTAGATTAGGGTAGTGCAGGTGAGTAGATTAGGGTAGTGCAGGTGTGTAGATGAGGGTAGTGCAGGTGTGTAGATGAGGGTAGTGCAGGTGTGTAGATGAGGGTTGTGCAGGTGTGTAGATGAGGGAAGTGCAGGTGTGTAGATGAGGGTAGTGCAGGTGTGTAGATGAGGGTAGTGCAGGTGTGTAGATAAGAGTAGTGCAGGTGTGTAGACGAGGGTGGTGCAGGTGTGTAGATGAGGATGGTGCAGATGTGTAGATGAGGGTAGTGCAGGTGTGTAGCTGAGGGTAGTGCAGGTGTGTAGATGAGGGTAGTGCAGGTGTGTAGATGAGGGTAGTGCAGGTGTGTAGCTGAGGGTACTGCAGGTGTGTAGATGATAGTAGTGCAGATGTGTAGATGAGGGTAGTGCAGGTGTGTAGATGAGGGTAGTGCAGGTGTGTAGATGAGGGTAGTGCAGGTGTGTAGATGAGGGTAGTGCAGGTGAGTAGATGAGGGTAGTGCAGGTGTGTAGATGAGGGTAGTGCAGGTGTGTAGATGAGGGTAGTGCAGGTGTGTAGATGAGGGTAGTGCAGGTGTGTAGATGAGGGTAGTGCAGGTGTGTAGATGAGGGAAGTGCAGGTGTGTAGATGAGGGTTGTGCAGGTGTGTAGATGAGGGTAGTGCAGGTGTGTAGATGAGGTTAGTGCAGGTGTGTAGATAAGAGTAGTGCAGGTGTGTAGACGAGGGTAGTGCAGGTGTGTAGATGAGGGTAGTGCAGGTGTGTAGATGAGGGTAGTGCAGGTGTGTAGATGAGGGTAGTGCAGGTGTGTAGATGAGGGTTGTGCAGGTGTGTAGATGAGGGTAGTGCAGGTGTGTAGATGAGGGTAGTGCAGGTGTGTAGATGAGGGTAGTGCAGGTGTGTAGATGAGGGTAGTGCAGGTGAGTAGATGAGGGTAGTGCAGGTGTGTAGATAAGGGTAGTGCAGGTGTGTAGATGAGGGTAGTGCAGGTGAGTAGATGAGGGTAGTGCAGGTGTGTAGATGAGGATGGTGCAGGTGTGTAGATGAGGGTGGTGCAGGTATGTAGATGAGGGTAGTGCAGGTGTGTAGCTGAGGGTTGTGCAGGTGTGTAGATGAGGGTAGTGCAGGTGTGTAGATTAGGGTAGTGCAGGTGTGTAGATGAGTGCAGTGCAGGTGAGTAGATGAGGGCAGTGCAGGTGTGTAGATGAGGGTAGTGCAGGTGTGTAGATGAGGATGGTGCAGGTGTGTAAATGAGGGTGGTGCAGGTGTGTAGATGAGGGTAGTGCAGGTGTGTAGATAGGGTAGTGCAGGTGTGTAGATATGGGTGGTGCAGGTGTGTAGATGAGGGTAGTGCAGGTGTGTAGATGAGGGTGGTGCAGGTGTGTAGATGAGGATGGTGCAGGTGTGTAGCTGAGGGTAGTGCAGGTGTGTAGATGAGGGTAGTGCAGGTGTGTAGATGAGGGTAGTGCAGGTGTGTAGATGAGTGCAGTGCAGGTCTGTAGATCAGGCTGATGCAGGTGCGTAGATGAGGGTAGTGCAGGTGTGTAGATGAGGGTAGTGCAGGTGTGTAGATGAGGGTAGTGCAAGTGTGTAGATGAGGGTAGTGCAGGTGTGTAGATAGGGTAGTGCAGGTGTGTAGATATGGGTGGTGCAGGTGTGTAGATGAGGGTAGTGCAAGTGTGTAGCTGGGAGTAGTCCAGGTGTGTAGATGAGGGCAGTGCAGGTGAGTAGATGAGGGCAGTGCAGGTGTGTAGATGAGGGTAGTGCAGGTGTGTAGATGAGGGTAGTGCAGGTGTGTAGAGGAGGGTAGTGCAGGTGTGTAGATGAGGGTAGTGCAGGTGTGTAGCTGAGGGTAGTGCAGGTGTGTAGATGAGGGTAGTGCAGGTGTGTAGATGAGGGCATTGCAGGTGAGTAGATGAGGATGGTGCAGGTTTGTAGATGAGGGTAGTGCATGTGTTTAGATGAGGATGGTGCAGGTGTGTAGATGAGGGTGGTGCAGGTGTGTAGATAGGGTTGTGCAGGTGTGTAGATGAGGGAAGTGCAGGTGTGTAGATGAGGGTAGTGTAGGTCCGTAGATGAGGGTTGTGCAGGTCTGTAGATGAGGGTAGTGCAGGTGTGTAGATAAGAGTAGTGCAGGTGTGTAGACGAGGGTAGTGCAGGTGTGTAGATGAGGGTAGTGCAGGTGTGTAGATGAGGGTAGTGCAGGTGTGTAGATGAGGGTAGCTCAGGTGTGTAGATGAGGATGGTGCAGGTGTGTAGATGAGGGTAGTGCAGGTTTGTAGATGAGGCTGGTGCAGGTGTGTAGATGAGGGTGGTGCAGGTGTGTAGATAGGGTAGTGCAGGTGTGTAGATGAGGGTAGTGCAGGTGTGTAGATGAGGGTAGTGCAGGTGTGTAGATGAGGGTAGTGCAGGTGTGTAGATGAGGGTAGTGCAGGTGTGTAGATGAGGGTAGTGCAGGTGTGTAGATGAGTGTAGTGCAGGTGTGTAGATGAGGGTAGTGCACGTGTGTAGATGAGGGTAGTGCAGGTGAGTAGATGCGGGTAGTGCAGGTGTGTAGATGAGGGTAGTGCAGGTGTGTAGATGAGGGTAGTGCAGGTGAGTAGATGAGGGTAGTGCAGGTGTGTAGATGAGGGTAGTGCAGGTGTGTAGATGAGGGTAGTTCTGATGTGTAGATGAGGATGGTGCAGGTGTGTAGATGAGGGTAGTGCAGGTGTGTAGATGAGGGTAGTGCAGGTGTGTAGATGAGGGTAGTGCAGGTGTGTAGATGAGGGTAGTGCAGGTGTGTAGATGAGTGTAGTGCAGGTGAGTAGATGAGGGTAGTGCAGGTGTGTAGATGAGGGTAGTGCAGGTGTGTAGATGAGGGTAGTTCAGATGTGTAGATGAGGATGGTGCAGGTGTGTAGATGAGGGTAGTGCAGGTGTGTAGATGAGGGTAGTGCAGGTGTGTAGATGAGGATGGTTCAGGTGTGTAGATGAGGGTAGTGCAGGTGTGTAGATGAGGGTAGTGCAGGTGTGTAGATGAGGGTAGTGCAGGTGTGTAGATGAGTGTAGTGCAGGTGTGTAGATGAGGGTAGTGCACGTGTGTAGATGAGGTTGGTGCAGGTGTGTAGATGAGAGTAGTGCAGGTCTGTAGATGAGGGTAGTGCAGGTCTGTAGATGAGAGTGGTGCAGGTGTGTAGATGAGGATGGTGCAGATGTGTAGATGAGGGTAGTGCAGGTGTGTAGCTGAGGGTAGTGCAGGTGTGTAGATGAGGGTAGTGCAGGTGTGTAGATGAGGGTAGTGCAGGTGTGTAGCTGAGGGTACTGCAGGTGTGTAGATGGGGGTAGTGCAGATGTGTAGCTGAGGGTAGTGCAGGTGTGTAGATGAGGGTAGTGCAGGTGTGTAGATGAGGGTAGTGCAGGTGTGTAGATGAGGGTAGTGCAGGTGAGTAGATGAGGGTAGTGCAGGTGTGTAGATGAGGGTAGTGCAGGTGTGTAGATGAGGGTAGTGCAGGTGTGTAGATGAGGGTAGTGCAGGTGTGTAGATGAGGGTAGTGCAGGTGAGTAGATGAGGGTAGTGCAGGTGTGTAGATGAGGGTAGTGCAGGTGTGTAGATGAGGGTAGTGCAGGTGTGTAGCTGAGGGTAGTGCAGGTGTATAGATGAGGGTAGTGCAGGTGTGTAGATGAGGGCATTGCAGGTGAGTAGATGAGGATGGTGCAGGTGTGTAGATGAGGGTAGTGCATGTGTGTAGATGAGGATGGTGCAGGTGTGTAGATGAGGGTGGTGCAGGTGTGTAGATAGGGTTGTGCAGGTGTGTAGATGAGGGAAGTGCAGGTGTGTAGATGAGGGTAGTGCAGGTGTGTAGATGAGGGTTGTGCAGGTGTGTAGATGAGGGTAGTGCAGGTGTGTAGATAAGAGTAGTGCAGGTGTGTAGACGAGGGTAGTGCAGGTGTGTAGATGAGGGTAGTGCAGGTGTGTAGATGAGGGTAGTGCAGGTGTGTAGATGAGGGTAGTGCAGGTGTGTAGATGAGGGTAGTGCAGGTGTGTAGATGAGGGTAGCTCAGGTGTGTAGATGAGGATGGTGCAGGTGTGTAGATGAGGGTAGTGCAGGTTTGTAGATGAGGATACTGTGTAGATGATGGTGGTGCAGGTGTGTAGATAGGGTAGTGCAGGTGTGGAGATGAGGGTAGTGCAGGTGTGTAGATGAGGGTAGTGCAGGTGAGTAGATGAGGGTAGTGCAGGTGTGTAGATGAGGGTAGTGCAGGTGTGTAGATGAGGGTAGTTCAGATGTGTAGATGAGGATGGTGCAGGTGTGTAGATGAGGGTAGTGCAGGTGTGTAGATGAGGGTAGTGCAGGTGTGTAGATGAGGGTAGTGCAGGTGTGTAGATGAGGGTAGTGCAGGTGTGTAGATGAGGGTAGTGCACGTGTGTAGATGAGGTTGGTGCAGGTGTGTAGATGAGGGTAGTGCAGGTCTGTAGATGAGGGTAGTGCGGGTGTGTAGATGAGGGTAGTGCAGATGTATAGATGAGGGTAGTGCAGGTGTGTAGATGAGGGAAGTGCAGGTGTGTAGATGAGGGTACTGCAGGTGTGTAGATGAGGGTAGTGCAGGTGTGTAGATGAGGGTAGTGCAGGTGTGTAGATAAGTGTAGTGCAGGTGTGTAGACGAGGGTGGTGCAGGTGTGTAGATGAGGATGGTGCAGATGTGTAGATGAGGGTAGTGCAGGTGTGTAGCTGAGGGTAGTGCAGGTGTGTAGATGAGGGTAGTGCAGGTGTGTAGATGAGGGTAGTGCAGGTGTGTAGCTGAGGGTACTGCAGGTGTGTAGATGATAGTAGTGCAGATGTGTAGATGAGGGTAGTGCAGGTGTGTAGATGAGGGTAGTGCAGGTGTGTAGATGAGGGTAGTGCAGGTGTGTAGATGAGGGTAGTGCAGGTGTGTAGATGAGTTTAGTGCAGGTGAGTAGATGAGGGTAGTGCAGGTGTGTAGATGAGGGTAGTGCAGGTGTGTAGATGAGGGTAGTGCAGGTGTGTAGCTGAGGGTAGTGCAGGTGTATAGATGAGGGTAGTGCAGGTGTGTAGATGAGGGCATTGCAGGTGAGTAGATGAGGATGGTGCAGGTGTGTAGATGAGGGTAGTGCATGTGTGTAGATGAGGATGGTGCAGGTGTGTAGATGAGGGTGGTGTAGGTGTGTAGATCGGGTTGTGCAGGTGTGTAGATGAGGGAAGTGCAGGTGTGTAGATGAGGGTAGTGCAGGTGTGTAGATGAGGGTTGTGCAGGTGTGTAGATGAGGGTAGTGCAGGTGTGTAGATAAGAGTAGTGCAGGTGTGTAGACGAGGGTAGTGCAGGTGTGTAGATGAGGGTAGTGCAGGTGTGTAGATGAGGGTAGTGCAGGTGTGTAGATGAGGGTAGTGCAGGTGTGTAGATGAGGGTAGTGCAGGTGTGTAGATGAGGGTAGCTCAGGTGTGTAGATGAGGATGGTGCAGGTGTGTAGATGAGGGTAGTGCAGGTTTGTAGATGAGGATAGTGTGTAGATGATGGTGGTGCAGGTGTGTAGATAGGGTAGTGCAGGTGTGGAGATGAGGGTAGTGCAGGTGTGTAGATGAGGGTAGTGCAGGTGAGTAGATGAGGGTAGTGCAGGTGTGTAGATGAGGGTAGTGCAGGTGTGTAGATGAGGGTAGTTCAGATGTGTAGATGAGGATGGTGCAGGTGTGTAGATGAGGGTAGTGCAGGTGTGTAGATGAGGGTAGTGCAGGTGTGTAGATGAGGGTAGTGCAGGTGTGTAGATGAGGGTAGTGCAGGTGTGTAGATGAGGGTAGTGCACGTGTGCAGATGAGGTTGGTGCAGGTGTGTAGATGAGGATAGTGCAGGTCTGTAGATGAGGGTAGTGCGGGTGTGTAGATGAGGGTAGTGCAGGTGTATAGATGAGGGTAGTGCAGGTGTGTAGATGAGGGAAGTGCAGGTGTGTAGATGAGGGTAGTGCAGGTGTGTAGATGAGGGTAGTGCAGGTGTGTAGATGAGGGTAGTGCAGGTGTGTAGATAAGAGTAGTGCAGGTGTGTAGACGAGGGTGGTGCAGGTGTGTAGATGAGGATGGTGCAGGTGTGTAGATGAGGGAAGTGCAGGTGTGTAGATGAGGGTAGTGCAGGTGTGTAGATGAGGGTAGTGCAGGTGTGTATATGAGGGTAGTGCAGGTGAGTAGATGAGGGTAGTGCAGGTGTGTAGATGAGAGTAGTGCAGGTGTGTAGATGAGGGTAGTGCAGGTGTGTAGATGAGGGTAGTGCAGGTGTGTAGATGAGGGAAGTGCAGGTGTGTAGATGAGGGTTGTGCAGGTGTGTAGATGAGGGTAGTGCAGGTGTGTAGATAAGGGTAGTGCAGGTGTGTAGATAAGAGTAGTGCAGGTGTGTAGACGAGGGTAGTGCAGGTGTGTAGATGAGGGTAGTGCAGGTGTGTAGATGAGGGTAGTGCAGGTGTGTAGATGAGGGTAGTGCAGGTGTGTAGATGAGGGTTGTGCAGGTGTGTAGATGAGGGTAGTGCAGGTGTGTAGATGAGGGTAGTGCAGGTGTGTAGATGAGGGTAGTGCAGGTGTGTAGATGAGGGTAGTGCAGGTGAGTAGATGAGGGTAGTGCAGGTGTGTAGATAAGGGTAGTGCAGGGGTGTAGATGAGGGTAGTGCAGGTGTGTAAATGAGGATGGTGCAGGTGTGTAGATGAGGGTGGTGCAGGTGTGTAGATGAGGGTAATGCAGGTGTGTAGCTGAGGGTAGTGCAGGTGTGTAGATGAGGGTAGTGCAGGTGTGTAGATTAGGGTAGTGCAGGTGTGTAGATGAGTGCAGTGCAGGTGAGTAGATGAGGGCAGTGAAGGTGTGTAGATGAGGGTAGTGCAGTTGTGTAGATGAGGATGGTGCAGGTGTGTAGATGAGGGTAGTGCAGGTGTGTAGATGAGGATGGTGCAGGTGTGTAAATGAGGGTGGAGCAGGTGTGTAGATGAGGGTAGTGCAGGTGTGTAGATAGGGTAGTGCAGGTGTGTAGATGTGGGTGGTGCAGGTGTGTAGATGAGGGTAGTGCAGGTGTGTAGATGAGGGTGGTGCAGGTGTGTAGATGAGGATGGTGCAGGTGTGTAGCTGAGGGTAGTGCAGGTGTGTAGATGAGGGTAGTGCAGGTGTGTAGATGAGGGTAGTGCAGGTGTGTAGATGAGTGTAGTGCAGGTCTGTAGATCAGGGTGATGCAGGTGTGTAGATGAGGGTAGTGCAGGTGTGTAGATGAGGGTAGTGCAAGTGTGTAGCTGGGAGTAGTCAAGGTGTGTAGATGAGGGCAGTGCAGGTGAGTAGATGAGGGCAGTGCAAGTGTGTAGATGAGGGTACTGCAGGTGAGTAGATGAGGGTAGTGCAGGTGTGTAGAGGAGGGTAGTGCAGGTGTGTAGATGAGGGTAGTGCAGGTGTGTAGCTGAGGGTAGTGCAGGTGTGTAGATGAGGGTAGTGCAGGTGTGTAGATGAGGGCATTGCAGGTGAGTAGATGAGGATGGTGCAGGTGTGTAGATGAGGGTAGTGCATGTGTGTAGATGAGGATGGTGCAGGTGTGTAGATGAGGGTGGTGCAGGTGTGTAGATAGGGTTGTGCAGGTGTGTAGATGAGGGAAGTGCAGGTGTGTAGATGAGGGTAGTGCAGGTGTGTAGATGAGGGTTGTGCAGGTGTGTAGATGAGGGTAGTGCAGGTGTGTAGATAAGAGTAGTGCAGGTGTGTAAACGAGGGTAGTGCAGGTGTGTAGATGAGGGTAGTGCAGGTGTGTAGATGAGGGTAGTGCAGGTGTGTAGATGAGGGTAGTGCAGGTGTGTAGATGAGGGTAGTGCAGGTGTGTAGATGAGGGTAGCTCAGGTGTGTAGATGAGGATGGTGCAGGTGTGTAGATGAGGGTAGTGCAGGTTTGTAGATGAGGATGGTGCAGGTGTGTAGATGAGGGTGGTGCAGGTGTGTAGATAGGGTAGTGCAGGTGTGTAGATGAGGGTAGTGCAGGTGTGTAGATGAGGGTAGTGCAGGTGAGTAGATGAGGGTAGTGCAGGTGTGTAGATGAGGGTAGTGCAGGTGTGTAGATGAGGGTAGTTCAGATGTGTAGATGAGGATGGTGCAGGTGTGTAGATGAGGGTAGTGCAGGTGTGTAGATGAGGGTAGTGCAGGTGTGTAGATGAGGGTAGTGCAGGTGTGTAGATGAGGGTAGTGCAGGTGTGTAGATGAGGGTAGTGCACGTGTGTAGATGAGGTTGGTGCAGGTGTGTAGATGAGGGTAGTGCAGGTCTGTAGATGAGGGTAGTGCAGGTGTGTAGATGAGGGTTGTGCAGGTGTGTAGATGAGGGTAGTGCAGGTGTGTAGATGAGGGTAGTGCAGGTGTGTAGATGAGGGTAGTGCAGGTGTGTAGCTGAGGGTAGTGCAGGTGTGTAGATGAGGGTAGTGCAGGTGTGTAGATGAGGGTAGTTCAGGTGTGTAGATGAGGATGGTGCAGGTGTGTAGATGAGGGTAGTGCAGGTTTGTAGATGAGGATGGTGCAGGTGTGTAGATGAGGGTGGTGCAGGTCTGTAGATAGGGTAGTGCAGGTGTGTAGATGAGGGTAGTGCAGGTGTGTAGATGAGGGTAGTGCAGGTGAGTAGATGAGGGTAGTGCAGGTGTGTAGATGAGGGTAGTGCAGGTGTGTAGATGAGGGTAGTTCAGATGTGTAGATGAGGATGGTGCAGGTGTGTAGATGAGGGTAGTGCAGGTGTGTAGATGAGGGTAGTGCAGGTGTGTAGATGAGGGTAGTGCAGGTGTGTAGATGAGGGTAGTGCAGGTGTGTAGATGAGTGTAGTGCAGGTGTGTAGATGAGGGTAGTGCACGTGTGTAGATGAGGTTGGTGCAGGTGTGTAGATGAGGGTAGTGCAGGTCTGTAGATGAGGGTAGTGCAGGTCTGTAGATGAGGGTGGTGCAGGTGTGTAGATGAGGATGGTGCAGATGTGTAGATGAGGGTAGTGCAGGTGTGTAGCTGAGGGTAGTGCAGGTGTGTAGATGAGGGTAGTGCAGGTGTGTAGATGAGGGTAGTGCAGGTGTGTAGCTGAGGGTACTGCAGGTGTGTAGATGGGGGTAGTGCAGATGTGTAGCTGAGGGTAGTGCAGGTGTGTAGATGAGGGTAGTGCAGGTGAGTAGATGAGGGTAGTGCAGGTGTGTAGATGAGGGTAGTGCAGGTGTGTCGATGAGGGTAGTGCAGGTGTGTAGCTGAGGGTAGTGCAGGTGTGTAGATGAGGGTAGTGCAGGTGTGTAGATGAGGGTAGTGCAGGTGTGTAGATGAGGGTAGTGCAGGTGTGTAGATGAGGGTAGTGCAGGTGAGTAGATGAGGGTAGTGCAGGTGTGTAGATGAGGGTAGTGCAGGTGTGTAGATGAGGGTAGTGCAGGTGTGTAGATGAGGGTAGTGCAGGTGAGTAGATGAGGGTAGTGCAGGTGTGTAGATGAGGGTAGTGCAGGTGTGTAGCTGAGGGTAGTGCAGGTGTGTAGATGAGGGTAGTGCAGGTGTGTAGATGAGGGCATTGCAGGTGAGTAGATGAGGATGGTGCAGGTGTGTAGATGAGGGTAGTGCATGTGTGTAGATGAGGATGGTGCAGGTGTGTAGATGAGGGTGGTGCAGGTGTGTAGATAGGGTTGTGCAGGTGTGTAGATGAGGGAAGTGCAGGTGTGTAGATGAGGGTAGTGCAGGTGTGTAGATGATGGTTGTGCAGGTGTGTAGATGAGGGTAGTGCAGGTGTGTAGATAAGAGTAGTGCAGGTGTGTAGACGAGGGTAGTGCAGGTGTGTAGATGAGGGTAGTGCAGGTGTGTAGATGAGGGTAGTGCAGGTGTGTAGATGAGGGTAGTGCAGGTGTGTAAATGAGGGTAGTGCAGGTGTGTAGATGAGGGTAGATCAGGTGTGTAGATGAGGATGGTGCAGGTGTGTAGATGAGGGTAGTGCAGGTTTGTAGATGAGGATGGTGCAGGTGTGTAGATGAGGGTAGTGCAGGTTTGTAGATGAGGATGGTGCAGGTGTGTAGATGAGGGTGGTGCAGGTGTGTAGATGAGGGTAGTGCAGGTGTGTAGATGAGGGTAGTGCAGGTGTGTAGATGAGGGTAGTGCAGGTGTGTAGATGAGGGTAGTGCAGGTGTGTAGATGAGGGTAGTTCAGATGTGTAGATGAGGATGGTGCAGGTGTGTAGATGAGGGTAGTGCAGGTGTGTAGATGAGGGTAGTGCAGGTGTGTAGATGAGGGTAGTGCAGGTGTGTAGATGAGGGTAGTGCAGGTGTGTAGATGAGGGTAGTGCACGTGTGTAGATGAGGTTGGTGCAGGTGTGTAGATGAGGTTAGTGCAGGTCTGTAGATGAGGGTAGTGCAGGTGTGTAGATGAGGGTTGTGCAGGTGTGTAGATGAGGGTAGTGCAGGTGTGTAGATAAGAGTAGTGCAGGTGTGTAGACGAGGGTAGTGCAGGTGTGTAGATGAGGGTAGTGCAGGTGTGTAGATGAGGGTAGTGCAGGTGTGTAGCTGAGTGTAGTGCAGGTGTGTAGATGAGGGTAGTGCAGGTGTGTAGATGAGGGTAGTTCAGGTGTGTAGATGAGGATGGTGCAGGTGTGTAGATGAGGGTAGTGCAGGTTTGTAGATGAGGATGGTGCAGGTGTGTAGATGAGGGTGGTGCAGGTGTGTAGATAGGGTAGTGCAGGTGTGTAGATGAGGGTAGTGCAGGTGTGTAGATGAGGGTAGTGCAGGTGAGTAGATGAGGGTAGTGCAGGTGTGTAGATGAGGGTAGTGCAGGTGTGTAGATGAGGGTAGTTCAGATGTGTAGATGAGGATGGTGCAGGTGTGTAGATGAGGGTAGTGCAGGTGTGTAGATGAGGGTAGTGCAGGTGTGTAGATGAGGGTAGTGCAGGTGTGTAGATGAGGGTAGTGCAGGTGTGTAGATGAGTGTAGTGCAGGTGTGTAGATGAGGGTAGTGCACGTGTGTAGATGAGGTTGGTGCAGGTGTGCAGATGAGGGTAGTGCAGGTCTGTAGATGAGGGTAGTGCAGGTCTGTAGATGAGGGTGGTGCATGTGTGTAGATGAGGATGGTGCAGATGCGTAGATGAGGGTAGTGCAGGTGTGTAGCTGAGGGTAGTGCAGGTGTGTAGATGAGGGTAGTGCAGGTGTGTAGATGAGGGTAGTGCAGGTGTGTAGCTGAGGGTACTGCAGGTGTGTAGATGGGGGTAGTGCAGATGTGTAGCTGAGGGTAGTGCAGGTGTGTAGATGAGGGTAGTGCAGGTGTGTAGATGAGGGTAGTGCAGGTGTGTAGATGAGGGTAGTGCAGGTGAGTAGATGAGGGTAGTGCAGGTGTGTAGATGAGGGTAGTGCAGGTGTGTAGATGAGGGTAGTGCAGGTGTGTAGATGAGGGTAGTGCAGGTGTGTAGATGAGGGTAGTGCAGGTGTGTAGATGAGGGAAGTGCAGGCGTGTAGATGAGGGTAGTGCAGGTGTGTAGATGAGGGTAGTGCAGGTTTGTAGATGCGGGTAGTGCAGGTGTGTAGATAAGAGTAGTGCAGGTGTGTAGTCGAGGGTAGTGCAGGTGTGTAGATGAGGGTAGTGCAGGTGTGTAGATGAGGGTAGTGCAGGTGTGTAGATGAGGGTAGTGCAGGTGTGTAGATGAGGGTAGTGCAGGTGTGTAGATGAGGGTAGTGCAGGTGTGTAGATGAGGGTTGTGCAGGTGTGTAGATGAGGGTAGTGCAGGTGTGTAGATGAGGGTAGTGCAGGTGTGTAGATGAGGGTAGTGCAGGTGTGTAGATGAGGGAAGTGTAGGTGTGTAGATGAGGGTAGTGCAGGTGAGTAGATGAGGGTAGTGCAGGTGTGTAGATAAGGGTAGTGCAGGTGTGTAGATGAGGGTAGTGCAGGTGAGTAGATGAGGGTAGTGCAGGTGTGTAGATGAGGGTAGTGCAGGTGTGTAGATGAGGATGGTGCAGGTGTGTAGATGAGGATGGTGCAGATGTGCAGATGAGGGTAGTGCAGGTGTGTAGCTGAGGGTAGTGCAGGTGTGTAGATGAGGGTAGTGCAGGTGTGTAGATGAGGGTAGTGCAGGTGTGTAGCTGAGGGTACTGCAGGTGTGTAGATGAGGGTAGTGCAGATGTGTAGATGAGGGTAGTGCAGGTGTGTAGATGAGGGTAGTGCAGGTGTGTAGATGAGGGTAGTGCAGGTGTGTAGATGAGGGTAGTGCAGGTGAGTAGATGAGGGTAGTGCAGGTGTGTAGATGAGGGTAGTGCAGGTGTGTAGATGAGGGTAGTGCAGGTGTGTAGATGAGGGTAGTGCAGGTGTGTAGATGAGGGTAGCGCAGGTGTGTAGATGAGGGTAGTGCAGGTGTGTAGATGAGGGAAGTGGAGGTGTGTAGATGAGGGTAGTGCAGGTGTGTAGATGAGGGTAGTGCAGGTGTGTAGATGAGGGTAGTGCAGGTGTGTAGATGAGGGTAGTGCAGGTGTGTAGACGAGGGTAGTGCAGGTGTGTAGATGAGGGTAGTGCAGGTGTGTAGATGAGGGTAGTGCAGGTGTGTAGATGAGGGTAGTGCAGGTGTGTAGATGAGGGTAGTGCAGGTGTGTAGATGAGGGTAGTCTAGGTGTGTAGATGAGTGCAGTGCAGGTGAGCAGATGAGGGCAGTGCAGGTGTGTAGATGAGGTTAATGCAAGTGTGTAGATGAGGGTAGTGCAAGTGTGTAGATGAGGATGGTGCAGGTGTGTAGATGAGGGTAGCGCAGGTGTGTAGATGAGGATGGTGCAGGTGTGTAGATGAGGGTGGTGCAGGTGTGTAGATAGCATAGTGCAGGTGTGTAGATGAGGGTAGTGCAGGTGTGTAGATGAGGATAGTGCAGGTGTGTAGATGAGGGTAATGCAGGTGTGTAGATGAGGGTAGTGCAGTTGATGTAGTCTGCATGGACCTCAGTAAGGCTTTTGACAAGGTCTCTTATGGGAGACTGGTCAAAAAGGTATTAGCCCATGGAATCCAGGGCAATTTGGAAAATTGGATTTGAAGTGACATAGTGGCAGGAGGCAGTGAGTGATGGGTGAAAGCTGTTTTTGTGACTGGAGGCCTGTGTCCAGTGTTGTTCCACAGGAATCAATGCCGGGTCCCTTATAGTGTAGTTTGTAGTGTACATCAATGATCTAGATTGAAATGTAGGAGCTATGATCAGTAAATTTGCAGATGATAAAAATTTGTGGTGTAATAAATAGCGAGGAAGAAAACCTTAGATTATAGAATGATATAAACAGGCTGGTCAGATGGGCAGAACAATGACAAATAGAATTTATCCCTGAAAAGTGTGAGGTGATGCATTTTGGGAGAACTAACAAGGGAAGGTAATATGCAATGAATGGTAAGACCCTAGGCAATACAGAGAATCAGTGGGACCCTGTGCATGCCCATAGATCCCTGGAGACAGCAGATTAGGTGAATACAATTATGAGGGGCACAGATGAGGTGGATAGGGAGGAACCTTTCCCTTTAGTGGAGGGGCAATAACCAAGGACCATAGGTTTTAGGTAATGGGCAGGAGGAAAACATTTCACCCAGAGGGTGGTTGCAATCTGGAACTCACTGCCTGAAAGGGTGGTAGAGGCAGGAACCCTCACAAAATTTAAGACGTATTTAGATCAGCACTTGAAATGCCATTGCATACAAGACTACAGGCCAAGAGCTGGTAAATGGGATTAGAATAATTGGGTGCTTGATAGCCGACGCAGACACAGTAGGCCGAAGGGCCTCTTTCCGTGCTATAAAAACTCTATGCCTCTCCTTCCAGGGTGGGGAGTTGTGAGTCATCCGCCCCCCCACTCTCATACTATTTAGCCCGATGCAACCCCTTTTTTTCCACTAATTTCTGTTGAACTGCCGATTACAGATTAACTGTTAACAATATATCTTACGACAGAAACACATATTGCTAATTCAGACTTAAAAGATCAACATGCAAAAGCAAAATACTGAAGATGCTGGAAATCTGAAATAGAAAGAAAAATGGCTTCAAATACTCAGAAGGTCTGGTAGCAGCTGTGGAAAGAAACTGAGCTAACATGGCAGGTCGATGTCCTATCATCAGAATTTTTGGTGATCAGCATGTCTGCCTCTCAGCCACTCCATAGAAAACAAGCATTACAGCAAGTTCTGAGGCCTATTTATGAGCGATCACAAACAGTTCCTTTCTGGAACTTCTGAGGAGGTGGTTGAAGGCCTGGAAATACGAATCAACACTGACCAATTTACAGGGGCATAACATCCTGCAAAATTGGCTATTCTGCCTGATTCATGTCTAGAAAACAGGCACAACAATGCTGAATTTAAATTTGTTATAACCTGCCTGCTTACCATTGGCTGGGGACTAATGACAATCCCACAATCCTGTGGGAGTATGAGCTTCCCCAATGAGGGGGGCATAGAAATCATTAGCAGACTCCCTGTATAAATAAAGCTGGCCAGTTTGGAACCAGCAGGAAGGAGTAAGCAGCAAGCAAAGTTGCTGTTGTATATGTATATATATATATATATATATATATATATAATATATATGTTATTGTAAATAAATGTTATTTCTTTGTATCCTTGAAACTCGTGCTGGATTCTTCGTGGCCCTCACAAAACTGGCGACGAGGGTTAAAGTGAATAGCTGTCTACACTGCTGAAGCCACCTCCCTGGATTTTTGTTGGATACAGGTTTGAAGTTGTTTTCTATTATACGATGCCTCTGTATGGGCGTTTGGATGTTTTTGATACTGCGTTGGAAAGCTGGAACCAGTACGCACAACGGATGCGTTACTATTTCCGGGCAAACAATATCACTGAAAATGAGTGTCAGGTGGTCATATTGCTCACCACCTGCGGCCCGCATACGTTTGGGGTGAATGGAGCCTTATGTACCCAGCTGCGCCGGACACCAAAACGTTTGATGAACTTGTGAATTTAGTGGGGCAACATTTTAACCCAACCCTGTCCACGATAGTCCAACGTTACCGGTTTAATACCGCTGAGAGGACCCCGGGAGAATCCCTTACCGACTTTTTATCCAGGCTACGCATGATTGCCGAGTACTGTGACTATGGTGAGACCTTGGCAGAAATGTTACGCGACCATTTGGTTTACGGTATTAACAATGCGGCCACCCAGAGAAAGTTGTTAGCTGAGCCAACATTGACTTTTCAACAGGCCATTCAAATAGTATTGGCCCGAGATAGCGCAGAATGAGGAGTGCAGGAGCTACAGGGAATGGAAGTGCATGCCTTGGGGCGCAACCCCTTCCGTCCGAAAACGTCCCCCCGCACTCCTGCGGTACCTTGGGCAAGGTGACGTCCGGATCGACGCCAGTGGCCCTCGGACATTCCTCCCCGAAGGGAGCCTTCTCCAGAACAAATGGATGAGGAGCCATGTCCGTGTCAGACTTGTAGGCGCCGACCCCGTCGCGGACGCCGGTCCTGGGGGCGCCAGAGGCGCTGTCGTTCCGCCCGAAACTGGGACCAGCCCAGGAGCCGTACCTTCCATGTGGATGAACATGCGGCAACTACTCCTGAGGACGTGGAGACGGAGGACGACTGCCTGCAGCTGCATTGTGTGGCAGCTCCCCGTGTGGCCCCCATTAAGGTGACAGTACGGATCAATGGTCACCCGCTTGAGATGGAGTTGGACACTGGCGCAGCGGTCTCCGTGATTGCCCAGAGGACATTCGACCGCATCAAGCAGGGTATACAGACCCTCACATTAACGGACACACAGGCCAAGTTTGCCACCTACACGGGGGAACCATTGGACATTGCAGGAACTACGATGACCCCTGTTGTTTATGGACGCCAGGAGGGGTGTTTCCCACTTATCGTGGCGCGCGGCCATGGGCCCAGCCTGTTAGGTCGGGACTGGTTGCGCCATTTGCGCTTGCAGTGGCAGCACATCCTCCAAACAGTTTCTGGAGGGTTGACTGAGGGGCTAGGACGATACCCAGATGTATTCCAGCCCAGTTTGGGGAAAATTAAAGGGGCCTTAGCCCGTATCCAAGTCGAACCAGGAGCCATGCCGCGCTATTTCCGGGCGCACCCAGTGCCTTACGCCTTGCTCAAGAAGGTAGAAGGGGAGCTCACTCGTTTGGAAACTTTGGGTATTATCAGGCCCGTCCGTTTCTCTGACTGGGCAGCACGAATTGTACCTGTAATGAAGCCAGATGCCACAGTTCGCTTGTGCAGCGACTATAAACTTACAGTGAATACGGCTTCCCGACTCGACCGATATCCAATGCCTCACATAGAGGATTTCTACGCGAAGCTTGCAGGCGGACTCTCATTCACAAAATTAGATATGAGTCACGCCTACCTACAGTTGGAGCTGGACCCTGCCTCCCGACCATATGTAACGATTAATACACACGCCCTTTGGAGTATCCTCTGCCTGCGCTATTTTTCAACGCGTTATGGAGGGCATTTTGAGAGGTTTACCGTGTGTCGCTGTCTACTTAGATGACGTTTTGATCACAGGGACTTCGGAGCAGGAACATTTGGAAAATCTGGAGGCTGTCCTTAGACGCTTTTCGGAGGCTGGAGTCCGTTTACGTCGCAGAGGAAGTAGTCGAGTGGACCGCAAAGGTTTGCACTCCGTCGCAGATGAGGTGCACATAATTCAACAGGCCCCCCCCCCCCCCCACCCCCCCGACTGACACTTTGCATCTTCGTTCTTTTCTCGGCCTCGTGAACTATTATGGGAAGTTCCTCCCCAATCTGGCAACTACGCTGGCCCCGTTGCATCTTCTGCGAAAGAAAAAGCACACCTGGGTTTGGGGTCAGCCGCAAGAAACCGCTTTCCGGCGGGTAAAACAACAATTGTCGCCGTCTGGGTTACTAACCCACTATGATCCTGGAAAGCCTTTGCTCGTCACATGTGATGCATCCCCGTATGGTATTGGGGCCGTCCTGTCCCACAAGGTGGAGAATGGGGCCGAGCGGCTGATAGCTTTCGCCTCCCACACATTGACTGCAGTGGAAAAAAAGTACGCGCAGATCGAGAAGGAGGGCCTGGCAGTGGTCTTTGCGGTGAAACGTTTCCACCAGTATGTGTATGGCCGCCACTTCACTATCGTGACTGATCATAAGCCTCTGCTGGGACTTTTCACAGAGGATAAGCCAATACCGCCCATTGCCTCCGCACAGATCCAGCGCAGGGCATTGTTGCTCGCTGCATACGAGTATTCTCTGGAGCACAAACCAGGAACGCAGATAGTGAATGCCGACGCACTGAGCCAATTGCCTTTATCGACCGGCTCCATGTCGACCCCCATGACCGGTGAGGTGGTTGTAACCCTAAATTTTATGGAAACCTTGCCTGTCACGGCATCACAGATCCGTGAGTGGACCCAGACGGAGCCAGTCCTGTCAAAGGTTTGGCACATAGTCCTGTATGGTGGGCAGCATAGCCAGCTCCCAGGCGAGTTGCAGGCATTTTCCTCCAAGCTGTCAGAGTTCAGCGTGGAAGACGGCATCCTTTTGTGGGGGACACGTGTGATTGTCCCAGAAAAAGGACAGGAGCTGATACTAAAAGACTTGCACAATGGGCATCCAGGTGTGACCAAAATGAAAATGTTGGACCGGAGTTATGTTTGGTGGCCAGGCCTCGACGTCGACATTGAGAAGGTGGCCCAAAACTGCTCCATTTGTCAGGAGCTTCAGAAGCTTCCGCTGGCCGCGCCCCTACATCACTGGGAATGGCCAGGGCGGCTTTGGGCACGCTTGCATGCAGATTTCGCAGGCCCTTTTCAAGGTTCCATGTTCCTTTTATTAATCGATGCCCAGTCTAAATGGCTAGAGGTGCATAAGATGCTAGGCACAACATCCTGCGCAACAATTGAGAAGAAGTCTTTTAGTACGCATGGCCTCCCCGAGGTGCTGGTCACGGATAACGGCACTCCATTCACCAGTGAGGAGTTTGCGAGATTCATGAAGATGAACGGCATAGGCCATATCCGCACTGCCCCTTACCACCCGGCTTCAAATGGGTTGGCGGAGCGCGCAGTGCAGACATTCAAACGAGGCCTAAAGAAGCAGTCTTCCGGGTCAATGGACACGAGACTGACTCGCTTTTTGTTTTTGTACAGGACCACCCCCCATACAGTGACTGGGGTAGCTCCCGCAGAACTCCTAATGGGCCGGAGACTTCGCACCCGCCTTAGTATGGTATTCCCGGACATTGGCGCAAAAGTACGCCGCACACAAGAACGGCAGGGACAGGGCTTTTCTCGGCATTGGCCGATTCGGCACTTTGCGCCTGGTGACCCAGTGTTCGTTCGGAATTTTTCTGGTGGTGCCAGTGGGTTCCTGGTGTAATCTTTCGGCAAAAGGGCCCTATATCTTACCAGGTGCAAGCCCAGTGTCGTCTCCAGCGCAAACATGTAGACCACGTTCGGTCCAGAAAACTATCCCTTCCAAAGATTCCCCGCCCCCAGAGCTCATTTCTACAGCCACAGAGATCAGAGACAATGGAAAGTAGTCCTCACAATCTTCCTCTGGTGCCTCACTCAAAGCCTGCGCAGGTCGTTACAGAACCGCGTGGAGATAGAGACACCGAGATGCCAGATGCAGCAGGCTCTGACTCTGAGATGGAGACACAGGATGCATCGGAGGGGGAATCCTCGGGCCCACGGGCCGTGGATGTACAACCGTTGCGCCGTTCATCACGGAAGCGCCGGTCTCCGTCTTGTTACACGCCGCCCGATCCAGCGCCTCGTGCAAATGGTGTCCGGCCTGCGGCAAAACGAGTCCGACGCCCTCCTTCGCCAGGGTCTTCGGTGGATTCCTTGGACTTTGGGGGGGGGGGAGGGTTGTTATAACCTGCCTGCTTACCATTGGCTGGGGACTAATGACTATCCCACAATCCTGTGGGAGTATGAGCTTCCCCAATGAGGGGGGGCGGAGAAATCATTAGCAGACTTCCTGTATAAATAAAGCTGGCCAGTTTGGAACCAGCAGGAAGGAGTGAGCAGCAAGCGAAGTTGCTGCTGCTGCTGTTGTGTATATATATATATATATGTTATTGTAAATAAATGTTATTTCTTTGTATCCTTGAAACCCGTGCTGGATTCTTCGTGGCCCTCACAAAAATATTCTTAATTGTTCAGCAGGGATTACCATTAATCAACAAGTCTAGAGGCAAAATTTATAGAACCAAATTTAATAGTATTTTATGTTTCTCAAAAAAAAGCACACACTGGGGCCTCATTTGGTAGCATTGCCTTAGTTTAATGGTTTTACTGGCTTCAGTAGTGACAATAGCATTGCAGCCGACAGTGTGAAGGACTGTGAATATTTCGATGTTTCCCAAATCAATCAACTGACTGATTATCAGCCACAGCACTAACAGATGAACAATGGGTTCACATGTCTTTACACAAAAGCCTTTACAGATTTTTTATTTGTATTTTGTGAAACATAAATACAAAGCAGGCAATGTCGCAACAGAGATTTTTAAAAACGTCATTAAATTTGACACCAGCATTGATCAGAATTCCTTAATCTAGTAATTATTGCCATGCGACTGTAGACCCTCATCTAGATCATCATCACTATGATAAAACGTGATAGCTTATTCTGGATAAATCAGTCAATGATACCATCTTTCTAAGCTAACGCTGGAGTGACATCTACTGGAATAACTAGGAAGTATTATGTTAGCTTCTTTGCAACTAGTCATTTTAGTATATTGTTTCGGACGTATTAAATTCATGCTTTATTTAATCTACCAAAAAAATTAATTAAAAAATATTAAGCAGCCTTGCAAGAAAGCTTATGGGGATGAAAGCATATCGTTCGACATGATGGGAAAGGGGTTTACACCAGGAATTCACTGCATTAAGAGGATAGCTAGTTGACAATGACTCAGATTCTCCTTATGTGTGAACTGTATTTCTGGAAATGTTATGACAATGGAGCACGAACAACTCTGAAGAGATCCCAGCAACATATTTTTTTCCCCAAATATGGTGTTCTTTTGATGAGCATGTCATGGTAAATGGGTACATGAAGATTTTCTTGATCAGTATTTCAAGTCACATTTTAAACATAATGGCCGGGATTCCGAAATCCCGGCTAAGTGTTGACGCCGGCATAAACACCGGAGTGGTGTACGCCGGTGCCAACGGGCCTCCTGACCCAGCAATTCACCGGTCTTCAGGGGTCTAGCACGGTGCTGGAGTGATGCTCGCTGCTCCAGAGCCGAAAGGCGGCCCTGCATGGCCAGTGCGGGTCCGCGCATGCGTGCGACGGCCATCTCCACGCCAGCGCATGCACGTGGTTGCCGTCTCCACGCCGGCGCATGCACGTGGTTGCCATCTCCACGCCGGCGCATGCACGTGGTTGCTGTCTCCGCGCCGGCGCATGCACGTGGTTGCCGTCTCCGCGCCGGCGCATGCGCGCGGTTGCCGTCTCCACTCCGACGCGGAGCAACATGTCGGGGACCTTACAGTGGGCCGCGTGGAAGGAGGTAGGACCCCTCCAGATCGCGGGCACCCGCTGATCGGAAGCCCCCGATCGCAGACCTGGACCCCGTCGAGACCCCCCCCCCCCCCCCCCCCCGCAGGCGGGCCTGTGCCGTGGGGGCACTCTTTTCCTTCCGCCTTCACCATGGTCTCCACTACGGCGGAGGCGGAAGAGACCCCCTCCACTGCGCATGCGCGGGGATGCTGTGAGCGGCCGTTGACGCTCCCGCGCATGCGCCGCCCGGCAAAGTCAGTGGAGTTTCCAAGGACTTTCCCGCCAGCTGACGGGGCGGAAATTAGTCCGGCGCGGGCCTAGCCCCTCAAGGTGAGGGCTCGGCCCCTCAAGATGCGGAGGATTCCGCACCTTTGGGGCGGCGCAATGCTGGACTGATTCGCGCCGGTTTTGGCGCCGGTCGGCGGACATCGCGCCGATTGCAGAGAATCCCGCCCCTGGTTTCTGCTTTTATCAATATGCAAGTGTTGAACTTCAATCGTACAATGAACACATCTGCCTCACTGCCGTAGTGGGTGATCGGAGACTGTTTCATGCCTGGAAAATGGGCGCGCCATCGAATTTCTAGACCTTCATATGTGAAACCTTTTGATGTTTTTCTGAGTGATGCAATACAGAAGCTCTGGACACCATTCCTTTGCTCACCAGGTAAAGTAATAAAGTGAGGAATAATAGAAGCACACAAAGGAGCTGGGAGTTAGAAGAACTGCTCCTGCTGGAACACGTGGCCCTAGATACCAGTAGCTATCTGGTGACCACTGCCCTAATTGGTTTTTGCCTCTGAATACGTCCAGGGCTGTGTTAGAGACATCTCCAGAATCTCCCAGTCACTGGCCCACAAATACATGACAGTTCACTCACGGTTGTTTGCCAGGGCTGTCAATTTATGTGAGCTTCACCTGCAATGGCACCATTTAAAATTAGAGGCTTTTCAAGTTTCTCCGGCTGGCTTCCTATACGTGTAATGTGACCTGACAGCATATATGACAATTCACTCACCCAAGGACGAACCAACAGAATTTTTGAACTGCAAGTATATCCACTCAATCCATGTGTAGCTAATGTATCACAACAAAGAGACACGTGTGCAGCAAATTCTCAGGGACGTGTCATGCTGCTTTATTCCTGTAACAATCCAAGCCTCTGATGCCACTGCCCTGTAAGCAGGCTGAAGGGGTGGCTTCCAGGAAAAAATAGACACCCACTTGAAAAGTGGCTGATAATACCCATCAGGACCTAAGGAATGACGTGTAGCAGCACTACAATGAATGTCAAATCACTAGCAGATGTGGACTGAACAAGCCATCAGCTCGCTGAAGATGTACTTCAGCCAGCCTCTTCAGCAATGTCGTGGTCTGCTTTCATTGCAGCAGGTTTTGAACCTGCAGAAGAAATAAGGCATGGAGGACACATCAACTTTTCTGAAGAGGATGAGGAAGAAGACAAGGTCGATAAGGAGGGCAAAATGATGAAGATAATGAAGGAACAACTGCTCACATTGTTGCCAGGGTTTCCGCGGATGCTCTTATTAATGCAAAGATCTTTCTGTATTGTAGCCTCTGATGAAACAAGACAGGTAGGAGAGCAAGTTGTGAGTAAGATCTGCAAAGGGATACAGATAGGTTTAGTGAGTGGCCAAAAATCTGGCATGTTGTGGGAAAATGTGAGGTTGTCCACTTTGGCAAGAAGAATAGAAAAAACAAATATTATTTAAATTTGATTTGATTTGATTTGACTGATTGTCACATGTACCGAAGTGCAGTGAAAAGTATTTTTCTGATGCAAATGGAGAGCTGGTAAAATGCTGCAGTAAAGAGGGATCTGGGTGTAAATGTACATGAATCACTAAACACCAGCATGCAGATGTAGCAAATAATTAGGAAGGCAAGTGGAATGTTGGCCCTTATTGCAAGGGGATGGAGTATAAATTTTTGCTACAACTATTCAGGGCACTGGTGAGACCACACAGAGAGTACAAGGCACAGTTTGGTCAGCTTACATTAGGAGAGATATATTGTCAGGTGACACAAAAATATCAGGGAAATCCAAGAAATTTAAATATTCTCTGGTTGTTCCGCATTTAGAAAGAATTGTGGAAAAGTTAGGTAAGGCAGGGAGAGCGCAGTTGTGTTAATGGAAGTGCTTTTGATGTGCTGATGAGTTTAGCAACACTGATTTTTACTGAAGGCAAGTTGTTAACAATGAGGGTCAGAATATGAATGGATTTGAATAAGGTGTTAAGGGTTCAAAGGAGGAGATACATGGGGCGGGATTCTCCGCCCAGTGACGCCGGTATCGTGAAAGTCGATCAGGCAGAGAATCGCGCGTCAGCTAAAAATCGAGCCCGACGCCAGGCGCCCTACAGAACGCCGTGCTCCACATGCTCGTTGTACAGTAATGGCCATCGGCATATCATTAACGGGCCCGGCCCGGTAGTCTCCGGCCTCCTGCGACGCTCATCCTCCACCAGGTGGAAGTGAAGATGGCGCAGTTCACTTGTGGTATTTGAAATCAGTAAACAGTCATCATGGCTGCTAAGAGTGAGAGAGAAGGTAAGACATGTTTCCAAAGGCGCAATCATTGGCTACCAGTTGTGCCGCTGGCTGGGGGGCGGGGGGGGGGGGGGGGGGCGCGGGGCGTCTACCAGGGCCGGGAGGAGTAGCCGGGATTGACCAGGGGTGGGCCATGGAGTTGGGATCCCCCGGGACCACCGTGTCCCCACATGCTGCCATTACCACGGCCTGCTAGACAGCCATCTAGTTGCGTACCTCATCGACCACCCACCATACCTGCCGTATAGGTGCCCCACCCCCCCAAGGCCCCCATGAGCCCACAGACCCTATCGCCATCTCTCCAAGGCACACAGAACCCAGCCGACCCATAAATGGGTACAGCATGGCCCATTGCAGCCTGTGGCCCAGCAGGTGCTGACACACCTCGTGCACCCATCTGACGCCACAGAGCATGTCCCGACCAGGGAATGCATGTATTGTGGCCATCGGCACCCTAACGGACACACTGCCCCTCGCAGGGCAGACATCCCAGCAGTGATATCATCAGGTAGCCTACCCCGCAGGACCACCGGTCATCACAAGCCCTGCCTGCTTACTGCGCCCATGCCCCCATCAATCCTGCCCCAGACAAGTAGGCACAGCTGGTGGGCTGCACAAAGGGCCCACAGCTCGCTGCAGCCATGGTCCCAAAGGTGCTCACCACCTGAACGAGCCCCACCCATGGGCTCTGCCACCAACCATGGCGCCGGTCAGTGGCATGCGGGGACAGGGACTGTAGTGCAGGTCAGGGCCATCATGTAACCAGTTTGACGGGGTTGGGCACAGGAATACTCACCAGGCTAACACGTCTGCTTTTCACCCCTTGAAGACAAGGGATTTCGGTATTCAACCAGGAATGGTTGGCATCAGCCTTGCCGCCGCAGCCCTGGCGGAGGCAATGAGGCTGCATGAGCAGACGTTGCTCGGGGAGAACCCTGCAGAACAGTAGCCTGGCCCGAGAAGGAGGGGCCAGCCGGTGAGGATGGAGAGACTAAAGCTAATCTAAGGAAATAAAGGAGGGTATCAAATTGAAAGAAAATGAATACAAAGTACCAAAAATTAGTAGGAAAGTAGAGGATTGGGAAATCTTTAAAGGTCAACAGAAAGCCACTAAAAAACCCATAAAGAAAAGTAAGATAGATTATGAGAGTAAATTAGCTCAGAATATAAAAACAGATAACAAAGGTTTCTACAAAGATATAAACCGAAGAAGAGTGGCTAAGGCAAACATTTATCCTTTAGAAGTTGAGAAGGGGGATTTAATAATGGGAAATGAGGAATTGGTTGAGGCATTGAACAGGTATTTTGTGTCAGTCTTCACAGTGGAAAACACAAATAACATGCCAGTAATTGATGGCAAGGAGGCTATGGCAGGTGAGGGGCGAGATTCTCCGACCCCCCGCCGGGTCGGAGAATTGCCGGGGGCTGGCGTGAATCCCGCCCCCGCCGGTTGCCGAAGTCTCCGGCACCTGAGATTCGGTGGGGGCGGGAATCGCGCCGCGCCGGTTGGCGGGCTCTCCCGCTCGATTCTCCGGCCCGGATGGGCCGAAGTCCCGCCGCTAAAATGCCTGTCCCACCGGCGTAAATTAAACCACCTACCTTACCAGCGGGACAAGGCGGCGTGGGCAGGCTCCGGGGTCCTGGGGGGAGGCAGGGGGTGATCTGGCGCGGGGGGTGCCCCCACGGTGGCCTGGCCCGCGATTGGGGCCCACCGATCCGCGGGCGGGCCTGTGCCGTGGGGGCACTCTTTCCCTTCCGCCTTTGCCATGGTCTCCACCATGGCGGAGGCGGAAGAGACTCCCTCCACTGCGCATGCGCGGGAATGCCGTCAGCGCCCGCTAACGCTCCCGCGCATGCGCCGCCCGGAGATGTCATTTCCGCGCCAGCTGGCAGGGCACCAAAGGCCTTTTCCGCCAGCTGGCGGGGCGGAAATTCGTCCGGCGCCGACTTAGCCCCTCAAGGTTGGGGCTCGGCCCCCAAAGATGCGGAACATTCCGCACCTTTGGGGCGGCGCGATGCCCGTCTGATTTGCACCATTTTGGGCGCCAGTCGGCGGACATCGCGCCGTTTCCGGAGAATTTCGCCCGTGGATCTAAAAACAATCATACTAAAGAAGTAGTGTTTGGCAAGCTAATGGAGTAAAAGGCAGACAAGTCTCATGGCCCTGATAGAATGCATCCCAGGGTACTAAAAGAGATGGTGGGGGAAATAGCAAATGCGCTTATGGTAATTTACCAAAATTCGCAGGACTCCAGGGTGGTTCCAGTGGATTGGAAAACAGCAAAAGTGACACCACTGTTTTAAAAAGGAGGTAGACAAAAGGCGGGTAACTATAGACCAGTTAGCTTAACTTCTGTAGTGGTGAAAATGCTTGAATCTATCATCAAGGAAGAAATAGTGAGGACATTATGAGGGCGGTAGACAATGGGGAACCGGTGGATGTGGTATATCTGGATTTCCTGAAGGCATTCAACAAGGTGCCGCACAAAAGGCTGTTGCATAAGATAGAGGTGCGCGGCATTACAGGTAATGCGTTGGTATGGATAGAGAATTGCTTAACTAACAGAAAGCAAAAAGTGGGGAGAAATGGGTGTTTTTCTGGTTGGCAATCAGTGGCGAGTGGTGTGCCTCAGGGATCAGTTTTGGAACCGCAATTGTTTACAATTTATATAGATAAAAATGATATGAAATGAAAATGAAAATCGCTTATTGTCGCAAGTAGGCTTCAAATGAAGTTACTGTGAAAAGCCCCTAGTCACCACATTCCGGCTCCTGTTTGGGGATGCTGGTCCGGGATGATTTGGAGTTGAAGACCAGGGGCGAGATTCTCCGACCTCCCACCGGGTCGGAGAATCGCCGTGGGCCGTCGTGAATCCCGCCCCCGCCACCCGCCGAATTCGCCGAAGGGAGAAAAGTCGGCGGGGCGTCAATCGCGCCGCACGCCTCGGAGAATGGCACGGGTGGGCGCAAGGCAATGGATTTCGGGGCTGCCGATATTCTCCCGTCCGGATGGGTCGAAGTCCCGCTTTCGTGACAATGGGTCACGTCGGCGTAAATCAAAACATCTTTAAATCGGCGTCAACCAGTGCCCATGGTTGACGCCGACCAGCGTGGAGGTGGGTGACGGCCTGGGTGGTTGGCCGCTGGAGAGGTGATGGCGTGGCCGCAGTCTGTATGTGTGGGGAAGAGGTTTGTGTAGGGTTGTGTGTGTGTGTGTGCGGCGGGGGAGGGGGGTTAGAGTGGGGTGGGCTCCGGGGGAGGGGTGATGAGTGCCGGGGACGGGAGGATGACTGCCGGGAGGGGGACGGGGGGGGGGATCCGTGCCGGGGAGGGGGACGGGGAGGTGCGTGCTGGGGAGGGGGACGGAGGGGTCCGTGCCGGGGAGGGGGAGGGGGAAGGGGAGGGGGGTCCGTGCCGGGGATGGGGGCGGGGGGTGGGGGGGGAGGGACGCGGGGGGGGGAGGGGTCCGTGCCGGGGAGGTGGACGGGGGGGGTTCCGTGCCGGGGAGAGGGGCGGGTAGGTGCGTGCCGTGGGGGGGGTAGGGAGGTGCGTGCCGGGGAGGGGGGGTGCAAGGGCAAGTGAGTTGGTCCACCTGGCCAGATGCCAGCCTCGAACAGTCGGACCCATGCAGTCCATGCCACCTGACTGGGGGGAAGGAGGGGATATGGGCAATGATGACATGTCATCGTTTCCCCCTCCCCCGCACAGGCCGTCATGTTTTCCGGTCAGCCAGCGATGTTGGCCGCTGTGGCGGCAGCCTCTAATGTCCATGTTGCCCTGGATGAGGAGGAGGAGGAGGAGCGTGCCAGAGAGGCAGCGCAGGCTGCCGCAGAGGGGCAGACGGCAGACGACCAGGCTGGAGGGACACCTGCCCGACAGGACGAGGAGGGGGAGGAGGACGTCGCGGCCCCACGGCAACGGAGGCACCCAGGGCGCCCCGTGTGTACCAGCCCCGGCTGCCGTACCAGGACCTCACGGACCGGGAATGCAGGAAGAGACTCCGAATGAGCCGGGAAACCGTGGCACACATCTGCCACCTGCTGGCGCACATGTCAACACGTGGCACTGTCGGGGGACACCCGCTCCCCGTGTCCGTCAAGGTTACGGTGGCCCTGAACCTTTATGCAACGGGGTCATTCCAGGCACCGAGTGGGGACCTGTCCGGCATATCGCAGACATCGGTGCATCGGTGCATTCGGGCAGTGACAGACACCCTATATGCCATTGCGCACCGCTACATCCACCGGGCCAGCCAAGATGCCCGGGCCGTGGGCCTCTCTGCCGTGGCCGGGTTCCCTATGGTCCAGAGCGCAATTGATGGGATCCATGTCGCCGTGCGACCACCTGCAGATAACAGGGCCGTGTTCACCAATAGGAAGGGGACCTATTCGATGAACATACAGGTGGTCTGCGACCACCGCATGATGATCCTGCACGTCTGCGCCCGTTACCCGGGCAGTGTACACGACTCATACGTGTTGTCGTGGTCATACATCCCCGGCATGTACGAGGGACGCCATCCCCGTCTGAGGGGCTGGTTGCTGGGCGACAGGGGCTACCCATTGTGATCGTGGCTGATGACGCCTATACGGAGGCCACGCAATGAGGCGGAGAACCGCTACAATGATGCCCATGTAGCGACAAGGGGAGTGATAGAGAGGTGCTTTGGCGTGCTGAAGATGCGTTTCAGGTGCCTGGACCTCTCTGGGGGCGCCCTCCAGTATCGGTCAGATAGGGCCCGATGGCCCCCAGGCCTCTACATGGGTGGGGGATGCCAACGGACTGGCCATCCGATGCCCCCCCCCGACATCTAGCGCTGCCAGTCCTGGAGGCCCGTGCTGGTATTGACAGGGGTCTGCAGGTTTGCAGCCATGGAGCTCAGGGGGTTGGCAATCCCAGTCTGTGACTGTGCGACGCCGGCTCGCACATGGGCAATGGCGCCGATGCCCTCAGCGATGGCCTGCTGAGACTGGGCCATGGCCTGCAGAGACTGGGCCATGGCCTGCTGAGACTTGGCCATGGACTGCTGAGACTGGGCCATGGCCTGCTGAGACTGGGCCATGGCCTTCAGAGACTGTGCCACAGAGTTGAGTCCCTCTGTCATCTGCCGCTGGCGCTGGCTCATGGACTCCTGTGAGAGGGCAACCATGTCCTGGGCCACAGACGCCGCCTGCACGGAAAGCCCCAGGCCTTGCAAACCGCTCCCCATGTCTGACACCGTCGCACCCATTGCCTCCACCGCGGACGCCACCCGTGCGGTGTCGGCCTGGGTGGCACGCATGACCGGCACCACTCCCAGCTCCTGGACGCGGATGGACTTCTCCACCTGCGACTGCAGCCGCCGCAAGCTGGCCGTCACTCTCTTCGCTCGTCTCAGGTTCGGAGGTTGCATCGGACCTATGGGTGGGTGTGGTAACTCCAGGAACCCGGGATCCATCTGGGCAGCAGATGTTCGCATGCGCCGGGCTGCCTTCCGACCGCCCGGCCCCTCTGCTGCTCCTACCTCCACCTGCTGTACCGGGACGGCTGTGTTGTGCGCACCAGTGAGTGTACCAGACGCCTCATCACTAAAATGCCCAACCGAGGTGAGCGTCTCTGCGATGGTGGAGGGTGTTGGTGACAGTAGTGGCGTTGTGTGGTGCGCATCGTCCGACTCTGAGTCCATGGCACTTTGGGGTGGGTTTCATCTCCGCCCATCCAATCTGTGTTACTGTCCGGTATTTCAGTTTCCTGGGTAGGGGTGTCCTGGGTAGGGGTGTCCTGGGTTGTGGTTTCGTGGTTCGGCTGTGATGGGCGTCTGTGGCTGCCCCTCTTGTCGCTGGGTGGCACACGCCTGCGTCGCTGCACCCGCATGAGACGGGGGCGTCGTCTCCCTGTTGCTCCAGGTCTCTCCGTCTCCAGTGGTCTCCAAGGGGTATCATGCGGGCGTCGCATGCCAGAGGGTCTGGGTCTCTCCGTCTCCCGTGGTCTCTGAGGGGCATCCTGCGGGCGGTCTGCATCTGCGGGGATGGGTGCCTCGACATTTGGTCCTGCGATACACAATGAAGCATGCATGGTTAGACATGCAGGCAGTGATCAGGTGATATGGGGGAGGGGGGATATGGGGGAGGGGGGATATGGAGGATATGGGGGATATGGGGGAGGGGGGATATGGGGATGGGGATATGGGGGAGGGGGGATATGGGGAGGGGGGATATGGGGAGGGGGGATATGGGGGACATGGGGGAGGGGAGATATGGGGTATATGGGGGATGGGGGATATGGGGGAGGGGGATAAGGGGATATGGGGAGGGAGATATGGGGGAGGGGGATATGGGGAGGGGGGATATGGGGAGGAGGATATGGGGGATATGAGGGCGGGGGGGATATGGGGAGGGGGATATGGGGAGGGGGATATGGGGAGGGGAGATATGGGGGATATGGGGAGGGGGGATATGGGGGAGGAGGATATGGGGAGGGGGGATATGGGGAGGGGGATATGGGGGAGGGGGGATATGGAGGAGAGGGGATATGGGGAGGGGGATATGGGGGAGGGGGGATATGGGGAGGGGGGTATGGTGGATATGGGGAGGGGGATATGGGGGATATGGGGGAGGGGGGATATGTGGGATTTGGGGAGGGGGGATATGGGGGAGGGGGGATACGGGGAGGGGGGATATGGGGGATATGGGGAGGGGATATGGGGGAGGGGGGATATGCGGGAGGGGGGATATGGGGATATGGATATCGGGCAGGGAGGGGGGACTCACCCTGGCTGCTCTGTCGAGGTCGTTCACCTTCTTGTGGCACTGCGTGCCTGTCCATGTTGTCAGGGCCACAGCGGTGACGGCCTCTGCCACCTCCCTCCACAGACGGCGGCTGTGGCGTGGGGCGGCTCTGCGGCCATGTCCGGGATACAGGGCCTCCCTCCTCTGCTCCACTGCGTCCAGGAGCGCCTCAATGTCACGGGACTGGAACCTTGGGGCCGAGCGGCGGGCGGCCATCTGGCCGGGTCTTCTGGTCGGGTGGGGGAGCAGCACGTCTTATGAGCCGTCACGGCGTGAACCACGTGAGCCAGCGCGGATAGCGTCACGTCGCTGCTAGCCCATTCCGGGCCGGAGACTTAGCGACGTTTGGGGCGGCGCGATGCGGGTGGGATTTGCACCGTTTTTGGCGCCGGTCAGCGGACATCGCGCCAATAACGGAGAATTTCGCCCCAGGTATATTGGGCGGGATTCTCCGCTCCCGGGACTAAGTGCCCGCGGCATCGTGAACGCCGGTGCGTTTCACGACGGCACGAACCGGGACTGGTTACGACAGATTCTGGCCCCCACAGGATGCCAGCACGGCGGTGGAGCGGTTCACGCCGCTCCAGCCTCCTTACGCGGCGCCCGCGCCAACACGCGAATGTGCAGTTGGGCCGGCTCATTCCTGCGCGTGCGCAGTTGGGCTGCATGTGCGGGGAGCTTCTTACGCGCGCCAACCCCTCACCAACATGGCGCCGGGGCTCTGGGGCCGGCCGCGGAAAGAGGTAGGCCCGGGGGGGGTGAGAGGCAGGCCCGCCGATCGTTGGGCCCCGATCGCGGGCCAGACCCTATCGGAAGCTCCCCCAGTGAAGGAGCCCCCCTCCCCCAGCCTCCCCACAGGCCGCCCCCCCCCCCCCCCCCAGCATTTCCGCACAGTTCCCACTGGCAGCGACCAGGGGTGGCCGGCGCCGGCGGGACTGTCATTTTTTCCGCCGGCCACTCGGCCCATCAGGCCAGAGAAACGCCGCTTGCCGTTTGTGGCGATTCTCCGAGCGGCCCGGCGCGATTCTCGTGGTGTTGGTTTTGGGGGTGGTGGGAGAATCGCGTGCGGGTGTTGGGGCGGTGTGGCGCGATTCCCGCGGCGCCCCGGCGATTCTCCCACCCGGCGTGGGAGGGGGAGAATACCGCTCAATGTGTCAAAGTTTACAAATGACACGAAGGCGAGTGGTAGTGTAAAGTGTGTAGAGAACACTGAAAGACTGCAGAGGGATACAGATAGTTTAAGTGAATGGGCAAGGGTCTGGCAGATGGAATACAATGTCGATAAATGTGAGGTCATCCATTTTGGTGGGAATAAGAGCAAAAATGGCCTATTATTTAAATGGTAAAAAAAACAGCATGCTGATGGGCAGAGGGACCTGGGTGTCCTTGCGCATGAATCGAAAAAAGTCGGTTTACAGGTGCAGCAGGTAATTATGAAGGCAAATGGAATTTTGTGCTTTTGCTGGAGGGATGGAGTTTAAAAACAGGGAGGTTATATTGCAGCTGTATAGGGTGCTGGAGAGGCCACACCTGGAGTACTGTTGTTGCGAACTTTTGTTTGGTTCAATTGGCTGTTTTATAACCTTTGCTCTCGAGTCGCCAGGTATCTTTATGATACCGCCACGAGGTTCAAGTTCAAGTAATGATCAATAACTCAATACACCAATTAGTAAGATTCAAATCAAAGCACATTTATTATACACAGTAATCGCTACTCATGCATAAATTCTACGTCTAAGCTACTTCTACAACTAACAGGCCTATACTTAGCTTCGGACTGGCCCACCAGGTCAGGGGAACAAATGGCCTTTCGTTCAGGTTCTGAGTCTGCGGGATTCAAAAGTTGGTACGGACTGGTCGCTAGGAGCGCCTACCTCGTAGCGAGCGTTGACTTAAGACTTACGTGCTCTTGGCGACAGCTGAACCGGTCACTGTCAAGGGTTGGTTCGCGTTGCTGAGTGACCCGGTCAAGAAGGACGATTTGAACTTGGTGGCTTAACTTTATAGTCCCCAGGGGCTTCCCGCCTTTTGGGATGGAGCCTGTACCTGGTTCCAAGTGATTGGACTTCATTCCAATCGCTTGGTTTGATTTCTCCAATACTGGAACGGTTCCCTGATCGATGGGCGGTCTTGAGGTGTCCGTTAACCTCTTTTGTGTTGGCTCCTGCTGGCGCCGAGGAGTCTGGCTTGGCCTTGTTTATCCCAAGTGTTTCGATTGTTCCCGGGGATCGCTCATTAGTATGTAGATGGCTGCTACATTATTATGCAGATGGCTGCTTGTATCAATGCTATCTTGGCTTTTGCAGAGTTTAATACGCAGTAAACTTGCACCTGCTAGTTTCTGCCTCTGTTGGCTGAATTTCCCTGCAGCCTTTGCTTTTCTCCATTTTACGTCGGGAGTTGGCCAACCCAGGTGGCTACACTGTGTACAGTTTTGGTCTCCTTACTTGAGAAAGGGTGTACTGGCACTGGAGGGGGTGCAGAGGAGATTCATTAGGTTGATTCCGGTGTTGAGAGGATTGGCTTATGAGGAGAGAGTGAGTAGACTGGGACTATACTCATTGGAATTTAGAAGAATGAGGGGGGATCTTAGAAAACCATATAAACTTATGAACGAAATAGACAAGATATAAGCTGGGAGGCTGTTTCCACAGGCGGGTGAAACTAGAACTAGGGGGCATAGCCTCAAAATAAGGGGGAGGAGATTTAGGACTGAGTTGAGGAGGAACTTCTTCACCCAAAGAAACATAGAAAATAGGTGCAGGAGTCGGCCATTTGGCACTTCGAGCCTGCACCACCATTCAATATGATCATGGCTGATCATGCAAATTCCCACGCCCACTTTTTCTCCATACCCCTTGATCCCTTTAGCCGGAAAGGCCTCGTCCAGTTCCTCTCTTGAATATATCCAACGAACTGGCCCCAACAGCTTTCTGTGGTAGAGAATTCCACACGTTCACATCTCTCTGAGACAAGAAGATCTTCCTCATCTCAGTCCTGAATGGCTTACCCCTTATTCTTAGGCTGTGATTCCTAGTTCTGGAAGTCCCCAACATCGGGAACATTCTTCCCACATCGAGCCTGTCCAGTCCCATCAGGATTTTATATGTTTCTATGAAACCCCTCTCATTCTTCTAAACTCCAGAGAGTACAGTCGATCAAGTCTTTCTTCATATATCAGTCCTGCCACCTCGGGAATTAGTCTAGTGAACCTTCACCGGACACTCTCAATAGCAAGAATGTCCTTCTTCAAACTAGGAGACCAAAACTGCACGCAATACTCAAGGTGTGGCCTCACCAAGGCCCTGCATAACTGCAGCAAGACATCCCTACTCCTATACTCAAATCCTCTCGCTATGAAGGCAAGAATGCCATGAGCTTTCCTCACTGCCTGCTGTACCTGTATGCCAACTTTCAGTGACTGTTCCACCGTGACACCCAGGTCTCGTTGCACTTCCCCTTTTCCTAAACTGCCACCATTCAGATAATGATCTGCCTTCCTGTTTTTGCCATCACAGTAGATAACCTCAGATTTACCCACATTATATTGCACTTGCCAAGTATTTGCCCACTCAGTCAGCCTGTCCAAGTCACCCTTCTGCCTCTTTGCATCCTCCTCACAGCCTCCTCCACACACTGCCAACCAGCTTAGTGTAGTCTGCAAATTTGGAGATATTGCATGCAATTCCTTTGTCCAAATCATTAATGTATATTGTGAACAGGATTATAAATCTGTGGAATTCCCTGCCCAGTGAAGCAGTTGAGGTTACCTCGCTGAATGTTTTAAGGCAAAGATAGATAGATTTGTTAACAGTAAAGGAATTAAGGATTAAGGTGAGCAGGCGATAAGTGAAGTTGAGTCCACAAAAAGATCAGCTATGATTTTATTGAATGACGGAGCAGGCTCAAGGGGCCTTATGGCCTACTCCTAGTTCTTATGTTCTTATACTCTTATGCTCTTGACCAGGGAGACTGTACAGCATATCTTCTGCATCATGGCGCACCTGGAGCCATGGGTGTAAGGGGAAGGATACCCGCTCCTGGTGTCCGTCAAGATGACGGTAGCCCTGAACGTTTATGCCACACGGGGTCTTTCCTGGCGGCGAGTGGGGAGCTGTTTGGGATGTCACAGACCTCCGTACACAGGTGTATCCGTGCCATAATGGAGGCCCTACATGCCCAGGTGGCACAATACATCAATCGGAATATGGACCGAGGCCACCAGGTTGTCCATCAGTGGGATTCTCCGGCATCGCTGGGATGCCACCGGTCCAGGGGATGACCGTACGTCCCCCTATGAGCACTGCCACATGAAGGGGTGCCCTTCACAAACTGAAAGGGGTTCCATTCGCTGACTGTGCAGTTGGTGTGTGACCATCTGCTGCACAACATGCACATCCAGGCAACTTGCACGATGCCTTCATTCTGGATCGTTCCTTACACTTTTGAGGGTGAAGGGTTGGCTCCTGGGTGCAGCGTTATCTGCTGCGGTAGTGGCTGATGACACCTATCCGGAGAACCACTACAACGACGCCCATGCTGCAACCAGGAGTGTAATCAAACAGTGAATTGATGCCCTGAAGATGCAGTTCAGGCTTCTAACTGCTCTAGACCCTCCAATACACCCCAGCAGGGTCTTCCACATCGTGGTGGTCTGCTAGATTCTCCACAATATTGCACTGCAGAGGGGCAACATGCTGGAGGAGGAAGATGAATGCCAGGCCTCATCCGACAAGGAGAATGCGGAGGAGGGTGAGGCTGGTACCACGGCATTGTGCAGTGACAGGTGACGGGTCATTCACGTGGTAGGCCCTATCACTAAGCACCCACATATCTGGCCCGTCCCCTGCCACCTCAGAGGGCGACTCTGGGGATGGCTTCCAACTGACCTGGGGTCTTTAGCCAACCTCCAGTACCCGCGTCCCTCGCCTCCGGCCTCCCACCTCCTCACCTGGCACACCCTCTGCACCCAGTCCAACCCATCCTTCACACCCTTCTGACAGAGCACAGAAGCAGCTCAGAACATTGGTGGACAGGTTTTTATTGTGATATATACAAGTATTGTGCCCGAGCCCCTGATTCTAGCCTATGTTCTTCACCCATGCCTACTTAACTGGTATGTAGCTTTCTAGTCTTACAGGCCCTAACGCTCCGTCTAGGTGGGTCCCCAGGTGGTACATCAGGAGGGGTGGCAGCTTGCTGCAATTCCCACCCTGTGAAGAAGTCAACAGAACTCCAGTACACTGATCCAACGATAAAGCAAATATATCAAACAGCTTACTCAGTATTAAAAGCACAGTGTATTCTGGAATGTTATTATCTTAAGGGTAATATATCAATGAGAAAGTGGAGACCTTCTTATGATCAAGCGGTTGAATAATGAGCAGGTGTACATCAAATCGTAATACTACTTTGTTATAGAAAGAAAATTCTGCAAGTTGTTCATTAGGTTCTATTAGGGGGAAATTTGGGAATAAGGAAAACTCAGGCTAAGATACAAAGAGTGTTCTCCTGGCCTGGATTGCATAATGACATAGTCAGGTTCTGTTAGACATGTCACACATGTCAAGTGATAGGGAAACCGAAAGCTGTGATAAAACCTACACCTTTAATTCCTATTCCAGCATTTGAGGAACGTTTTACTGAGTCCTAATAGAAAATCAGAGTGTGCTGACAATCACGGGTGCATCTACCAGATTCCCAGGAGCCATACAATTAAGAGATATTACAGCAAAATGAGTTGTAGAGGAATAAATATGGTTTACCAAAAGAGGGCCATTAGTCTTTGAATTTCTCTTCCTCAGCTATACATGGAGGCTGGGCATTAAATATATTCAGCACTGAATTAGACAATTTTTTTTTTGCCACGCGAGTTAAAGGTTATGGAGCGGGGTGGTGGTGGTGGGGAGGGGGGGGGGGCAGGCAGAAACTTGGAGTTAAGTCCACAATCTGATCACATGTACCAGCCTCCCTGAACAGGCGCCGGAATGTGGCAACTAGGGGCTTTTCACAGTAACTTCATTTGAAGCCTACTTGTGACAATAAGCGATTTTCATTTAATTTAATTTCATTCATGTGATCTTATTGAATGGTGGAGCAGGCTGGAGGGACTAGCTGGCCTGCTCTTGCTCCTGGTTCTTATGTTCTTATGTACTGGGCCCTTCCAAAAGGCATTTCTGCAAATAAAAAAATGTCCTTGGCACATGCCCCCATCGGTCCCTACCAATTGTTTCTTTCTGGTCATCATCAACCAAATGAAAAATCTACTTTTCACCAAGAATCAAGGTTGGGTAAGATGAGAAAGTGGTGTCAACTAGTGACATTTATATAATTCCACTGAAGAATCAAAACTTTACAACACAACATTTTCTCAGAAAATGCCAAAAATCCTCAACCGGTCATGTCTCACCTGTGGAGAAAAACAGAGGGAGAGTGGGTGAATAAAGGAACACCAAATAGACAGTCTGTGATAGGCTGCAGGGCAGGCAGAAGTACACCATTTGGCCCAAGGAACCTGCTCCTCCATTCAACGAGATAATCCTCAACTCCATTTTCCCATCTTATCCCCACAAACCTCGATTCCCTTGCTGATTAAAAATGTCTTTCTCCATCTTGAACATATTTAATGACCTGAGTGTAGTGATCTGTATATCTGCTGGTATGTAAACGGTTAACAACTGTATCGTAGTGTTAGCCAACCACTAGAAGGCAGCACCAGATCCATGTATATAAGCTGAACTCCAAGGATCTTCCCGCTTCTTCAAACCAGGAGTGACCTGGTTCACTACCCCCTGAGAGAACAAATTCCTCCTTGTCTCTATCTGGACAACCCCTTACTCTGAGATTATGTCCTCTGGTCGTGGAGTCTCCCACAAGGAGAGGCAACCTCTCAGCATTTACCCTATGACACCCCTGAGAATCTGAATATCTCACTAAAGTCGCCTCTCATTCTTCTAAACTCCACTGCGTGCAGGCCCAACCTAGTCAACCTCTCCTCATAAGAAAATCCCTTCATAACACGGATCAACCTTGTGAACCTTCTCTGGACTGCCTCCAATGCTAGTATTCCTTTCCTTAGATGAGGGGACCAAAACTGTTCACAGTAGTCCAGGTGTGGCTTTTTAAATATTTATATTGTTATAGAAATATATTTTTGTAAGCCATTCCATTGAAATTAAAGGCCAACATTCCATTTGCCTTCACTATTACCTGCTGAACTTGCATGCTCGATTTTTGTGATTTATGCTCAAGGAGCCCCAAATTTCTCTGTGATGCACCTTTCTCCATTTATATAATATTCAGTTCCTTTACTCTTCCTATCAAAGTGCATAACTTCTAATTTTCCTAAATTATATTCCATCTGCCAAGTTTTTATCCACTCACTTAACCTCTAAATCCCTCTGTACATTCTTTGTGTCATCCTCACCACTTGTCCTCCCACCTATTTCTGTGTCACATTTTAATGACCAAAGTGTGACATTATACAAAGGTACAGCATGTGAAGAGATAATGTTATGTTAAGTGTCATGTGAGAGTACCTTTAAGAAATGGGTGTTTATAAATGAGTGTGTATATAAATATCTGTAGCGAGAGTACCTTTAAGAAATGGGTGTTTATTACTGCAGTGATGTCAGAGAGTGGGTGGAGCTGGGCTGTCTGTCAGCCTTTTGCTTTCGTTTTGGGCTGTTTGCTGCAGGGTGTGTTTTAGTTTCGTTTTCAGTGTGGGAGCTGAAGCCAGACAGCGCAGGTGTACTATTGATCTCTCTGCCATGTAAAGATTATCTCTTGATCATTTGGGGAATTCAGAATTATAAATGTTTTCAGTAGTGTGCTTCTGCTTAAAGGTTTTTTTAAGATGTTAAAAGGACAGTTTACGGATTATTTAGTGTTGTAATCTTTGGGGGTTGTATTTGAATTAATGGTTGCTAAGTTGTTCACTGTATGTTTTAAAAAGGTTAACTTGAGTTCATAGAATAAACATTGTTTTGCTTTAAAAAACATGTTTCCATTTCTGCTGTACCACAGCTGTAGAGTGAGCCGTGTGCTCCCCATACCACAATCTAGTAAAAGATGTGGGTCAGGTGAATCCATGGTACACTTTGGGGCTCTCTAAACCCTGGCCCATAACATTAGCCACCAGAGGGAGCTAAGGGACAGTACTATAAATTGCACTGCCTCTTGGTCTTGGGAAAGGAGATTAGATTGGAACTGAAGAAGACGGAAGGAAGGTGGGGAAACCACAAGAGAATAGGAGGGAGAGGGACAAGAGAAGAGGAGGGGGGTTGGGGGGGTAACCCACCCACCCACCCACCCACCCTCTTTACCTATAACCCATCCCCTTTTCCTGAAAATAAAAGCAAAACACAGCTGAAGCCAAAGGGGGGAGGGTAAGGGAGGGGAGGGGGGGGGGGGGGCAACAGGGAGGGTGGAGGAACTATAGACTGATCCAGAGGGTGGCGAAATGAATATAGGGTCAAGTAAACAAAGGACAAAATAAACCTCTCTGTACAATAAAGTAAATTAGCACTTGTAAGAAAAATGTGATGTACGTATACAATTGTTTCTAAATATGAGCAATGCCAATAAAAAGGTTTGAAAAAAAAGAAAGTATTGTGTCAGAAGGATGCGAAGCAAGAGACTGACATGCAAACCAGTCTTCAAAAAGACTGGCAACAGCCCAAGCGATCAGCGGGGTGATCCTGTGAGGGAGGCATAGTGAGCTATGCACAAGAGTCAGGCACTGAGCAAGCATATCATGTTTATGGACACATGAGTTAAAATTGTTGATACAGAAACCAAATGTGTAAAATTAAGATGTTGATCAATGTTTGTATATAGAGATTAATAACGTCTTCGTAATTCCAAGATAGAATGTAATTGGTGGTCTAGAGAAGTGCTAATTAGCACTTCTACCTATATACAATGTCCATGTGATTCACATTGTCATGGAGATGGAAAGGGAAGGATCCAAGAAAACCATTGCAGTATCAAGTTATGGGATTCCTAAGATATTACTCAACATTACAGACCCAAACCAGTCTGCAGTCAACTGAGAGCCGGGTACCAAAGATAGAGGCAGAAGGGCATCTCGGTCTAGACCTATAGTAAGCAAGATGCTGACCTTATTGATCACCATTTAGAATGCAGATGGGAGTTGACGCGTAGATTGAAGAGACTGAGTTCATGATTTTTAAAAATAAATTTAGAATACCCAATTCATTTTTCCAATTAAGGGGCAATTTAGTGTGGCCAATCCACCTACCCCTACACATCTTTGGGTTGTGGGGGCGAAACCCACGCAAACACGGGTTGAATGTGCAAACTCCACACAGTTAGTGGTTAGCACTGCTGCCTCACGGCGCCGAGGTCCCAGGTTTGATCCCAGCTCTGGGTCACTGTCCGTGTGGAGTTTGCACATTCTCCCCGTGTTTGCGTGAGTTTTGCTCCCACAACCCAAAGCTGTGCAGGGTAGGTGGATTGGCCTCACTAAATTGCCCCTTAATTGGAAAAAATGAATTGGTACATTAAATATTTTTTAAAAGATAGGCTGGGTTTGGTTCCGAGGTGCATGGAGATTTGGGGATGGGCTGAGCACTGTATTTACACATCCTGGGGGCGGGATTCTCCGACACTCTGCCAGGTGGTTGAATCGCTGGAGGTGGGCGTGAATCCCACCCCCGCCGTCCTCCCAATTCTCCCGCCCCCAAAAAACCGGCCCGGCGTGAGTCGCGCCGCCCGCCTCAGAGAATGGGGGGGTCCGGCACGACTCAATGAGCCCCGGGGCCACCCGAATTCCCCGGCCCGAGATGGGCTGAAGTCCCGCCCGTCTTTTACCAGTCCCGCTGGCGTAAATTAGAGTAGATCCCTTACCGGCGGGACCTGGCGGCGCGGGCGGGCTCCGGGGTTCCTGGGGGGGGTCGCGGGGGGATCTGGCCCCGGGAGGTGCCCCCACGGTGGCCTGGTGCACCTTTCGGGCGGCCCGACGCCGGAGTGATTCACGCCACTCCGTCCCGCCAAGATCCCCCGCCCCGCCAGGTACGGGAGAATCCCGCCCCCTGTTTTTTTTCCCCCTTGGGTTAGGTTGACTAGTGGTTGGTCCCCCTCGTTGGTGTGTCTCCGGGAATTGTCCCAGAAGTTGGCGGTGTGGGTTGGATAATGATTCCTTGTTCTGTTTGTGTATAATATTGTTTTGTAACTTTGTTATGTCAATTTCTAAAATGTAATATCCCAATAAATATACTTTAAAATATATATTTTAAAGGTCTTCAGCCCTACCGACCCATCAGCACTAACCACTGCGCCACCCTGTGGCCATTGGGTGCACCCCTGCCCGCAAGACATTAACCACCCTTCCCCTGCCTCCCCCCTCCTCCTCCTCTCCGACTCCCCGGTACCTCCCTGTCCAAACCCCCAGACTTCTATCGAAGAATAATGGTTTTTCCAGTTTTTTTATTGGATTTATTTGGGTAATGGGCAATAGTTCTTCAATGGACCATTGTGTCCAGTCAAGACATTTTCCATTATTTGATTCCCTCCATGGCCCACTAGCAATGTTAACCATTTCTAAGCAGATTGACCTAGCAACAAATATTAAATCAAACAAGACGTTGAAATCTTTTCAAATGCTTTGCAGGAGTACAAATGCAACAATTTCACACTTTCTGCAGAGAACAACCTTAAAGGATTTCCCATGGGAGATGTTCAGAGAGTGGTGCAATCATGCTTGTTATAAGCTGTGTTACCATAACAATGATGTCTGTTTGTACAATATCATTTCTTTCCAAATGGTGGATTCACTGCTATCAATAAAATCAAATGTACTATCGTGAACACAGCCCAGTCCATCACACAAACCTGCCTCCCATCCATTGACTCCATCTACACCTCCCGCTGCCCGGGTAAAGCGGGCAGCATAATCAAAGACCCCTCCTACCCGGCTTACTCAATACCTCATGGATGCCTAGTTTTGAGCTGTTGGGCACATTCTCCCAAAGAATGACTAAAATGTCATTTTGGGCAGGTTTGGCAGAGTGTTTCCTGTTGGAGTTTTGGGTCAGGTCCAGGCCTGGGACGCAATTCTCTAGCTGCGGTGTGATTGAGTGAGAGCGCAACCCGGCCGGAGAATCCCGGAAGAGCCCTCTCATGGGCTTCCCGGCAGCCTTTGTACCTCGAGGGATTCACCCAAGTCTCACGAGGCACAGATTCAGAACTCTGCCCAAAAGCGGGGGACCAAACAGTGCTCGCGGAAGTAGGTCTTAAACCAACTTAAGACCTCACTCTGTGGCATCCACCGACCTCCCTCGATTCTCCGGCCCTCCCAGGGAGTCTGCAGATGGGCGTTGATCAGTGCTGGTCCACAAGAACATGGACCAGGGGGACTTCCAGGGACGTGCATGGAGTGAGTTGTCGCACAGAGGGCAGCTCCAGCTCAAAGGCGTTGATTTGAGCTCTTTTTACCCGAAGGTGGGATCATTTTGATAGGAAAGCGTGGCCGTAGGTGTGGAGGAGACGTGGCCCTCCCCCGTGAGCGGCATGTCTTTTGGTTGCCAGACCCGACAGAAAAAGGTTAAAGACCTGGCCAAGGAACTGGAGGAGACCTGTGGCGCAGTAGCAATTGGGAAGACGGCGGAGGGGGAAGGTTTGCCGCAAGCTGAAAGACCCCAGGTGGAGCCATTGATGGCATTTATTAGAAAAGGTTTCCACCAGCCGCGAAATGAAATGCATGAGGATGAGTCGAAGGTCATCAAGGGAGCGGGAGCACCCCTGAAAGGCCCGATGGAAAGAGTTGAGAAGTGACTGAAGGCACAGGGGTCACAGCTCCGAGAGATGGAAAAGGTGATGTCCGATCACAGTGATCAGGTGGTGGCATTTGAGGCAGAGGTGGGGCTCCTGGCGGATTAAGAGCAGAGGTAGAGGAGCAGGAGAACTGATCCAGAAGGCAGAAGCTTGACTTGCCCGAGGGTGTGGAAGGCACGAGTGCCACAAAATATGTCTCGAGGATGCTGGCGGGACTGGTGGCAGAGGGGGTGTTGGACAAGGCCCCAGATGTGGACAGGGCGCACAGTTCCCTGAGGCAGAAGCTGAGAACGAGGGAGCCAGCACGGGCGGTGATTGTGAGGCTCCATTCCTTTGTGGAGAAGAAGGAGATCGTGTGATGGGCCAGGGAGAAGCAGAACTGCTAATCGGAGGGGAACTGGGTCCAAATCTATCAGGATGTTGAAGCGGAGCTGATGAAAAGGCGCACCGGGCTTTGAAGGCCACAAGTACTAATTTGAAACCCAGAGAAGGCCAATGACAACATGCTACTAAGAGTAGCAATATAATATAACACCTGTTAGATCTGTTCTGAATCTATTCCATTCAGCACAGTGGTAGTACCACATGACAATGAGGGAGCGCAGTCTTAGTGTGAAGATGTGACTTAGCCTGCACAAGGACTGTGTGGTGGACATTCACACTAATACCATCGTAGATAAATGCATGTGACCGGTAGGTTGGGGCGGGCAATGTCAAGAAGGTTTTTTCCTGGAAATTCTTTCACCACCTGCTGCTACCAAATATGGCAGCTATGTCCTTCAGGAATAAATTAAGCTGATCAGTAGAGCCGCTGCCGATCCACCCTTGATGAAGGACATTGAAGTCTTCAATCCAGACTGAATACACACGGAACCCTGGCAACACTCAATGCTAATTATTCTTCTCGATAGGCAAGGTCGAATGCACAAAGAATGACTAATTATTGAGAATAATGATCAAACATTTTTTTTTTTGTCTTTATTCCTTTTGCTGGGAAGAATGTGTGTAACTTCAATCAAACTTCAAAAAATTGCAGCGGCTTTTAATTCTAGCTGCAGTAATTGCTAATATCATGATTCTGCTATACCATTAAACGTCATCAAAGACAAAACATCATTTTACCTTTTAATTTTTCAAAGGCACAAGTTTTTGTTTTTCTGTACATCACAATTGTTATTTTCATTATTTTTTCATATAAATTTAAAGAGCCCACTTCATATTTTTTTCCAATTAAGGGGCAATTTAGCCTGGCCAATCCACCTACCCTGCACATCTTTGGGTTGTGGGGGTGAGTCTCAGGCAGACACGGGGACAATGTGCAAACTCCACATGGACAATGGCCCGGGGCTGGAATCGAACCCAGGTCCTCAGTGCCGTGAGGCAGCAGTGCTAACCACTGCACCACCGTGCTGCCCTTGTTATTATCATTCTGAGCATGACAAAGCTTTCCAACCGATCTTTGTTGCCCAATCAGGAATATTAGAATCTCTCCCGGGTCTCAAGCTGACGAATTGGGTCATTTGAGAGAGGTATATAGAAGAAAATCAAATAGGTTCAAGTTGATGTCAATTTCCCTTCCTCTTTCATTAATGAAAATAAAATCTGGATGAATCACCTTTTGTCCTGTCCGATTTTCTGATATTCCCGGCACTCAGGATGCCCAGCCCATTGGGGAAACCTCGGAATATCTCCACAATAGAGACAGAGGCAACATATTTTAATGATTCAGATGATTAGCTCTACCTCACCTCAACCCATTTGTTTCCATCCCATTTCATTTTACCATTTCTTTCTCTCTTGTCTGTCTTTGTATATATTCACCCCCATCTTATCCACCTTTCATTACCCTTTCTCCACTTTGCTTCCCCCTTCCCCTTCCCCCACATCTACATCTGTCACAGTTTACCCTCTGATGTTAGTTTCTCTGCAGTTTGGCCTTTCACACCTTTTGTTCTCTCTGGGGACTGCCATTTGCACTCTTTCCCCTTGCTTTCTGTGGCTATTAGCACCCGGTTTCCCTGGGTTTCTGTGGCTATGACTCATCTTTCATTCTCACTCCACAATATAAATGTTTCCCACTTTCTCTGTCTTTAGCTTTGACAAAGGGTCATCTAGACTCAAAATGTTAGCCCTTTTCTCTCCCTACAGATGCTGCCAGACCTGCTGAGATTTTCCAGCATCTTCTTTTTGGCAACATATTTTAATATTGGCTTCTCAGTTGGATACTAAATCAAGCCCTGACCTACCTAAAGTGTATGCTTTAATTTTTCCAAAAGACACAAAAAGAAACTTATTTTCCCTTAATGAGTTTCGTAAAAATATAAACATGAGTAGGAAATGTTTGTAAGATTGATGGATAGCACTTCACCACACTTACTATGTATCTGAGAGTGCATAGTCCTGAGGGAAACATTCATGAAACATTAGTCAGATTTTCCTGATTTCACTTTGCGCAAATGCAAATCAAAAAATGTGTATTTCAATGCAGGTGAAAATTGAAAAGGCAAAATTTGCTCGATAGCTGATTTTAGACTGTTAGGATATATCCAATTTTTTAAAATACCTTCAGCCCATTATGTGTCAGGGAGGTGTGTCTGGTCCCTTTGACCTCGCACACAGGGGTAAGCTAAGTAACTCTGACGTGAAGTAAGCCTAATTTTCAGGGAATACTACACATCGGTTCATCAGACAACAACCATCATGTACAGTCCCAGACATTTGCTGAGATGAAGAACATTGACTCAGAATTTTCTGCAGTGGGGCTTGTCCTGTGAACTATTTCAATCACCCATGAACTGAAAAACGTTTTCACTGCTGCAAGTGAGGGCTGATAATGCCACAATGTGGGCAATTGGGAATTTGACATCTTGACAAACAAAGGAACAATAGTATATCTTCTTAATCAATGAGATTTCAGGATTACGGTGCGATTCAGCAGACTTGAAATGAAGGCCGCTTTCGGCCCGTTTGGTGGGGTGTTTCTTGCTGGCTGCAGTGCCGAGATTCACCCTGCTATTTGCTGGCACTCTATCAGTTGTTTGGGCCTCAGGGAGTTTCTCCCCACCGAGGCCACATTTTAATTGATTTCCTGCACCGGCGGGCTCAGTAAGACTGGCTCTTCACAGATCAGGGTGCCATTTTGAGAGGCAGCCCCGATCTCTGTGCCCCCCTCCTCCCCCGCCCACTCCTCCCCCATTTCAGGCCTCCCCGCGCTTTCTAGAGTGCCTCCCAACCTTTTGCTGGCCCATGGAACACCCCTCCCCTTTGATGGGCAAGGGCTCATTGGTCCGACCCCTGAGAGTACCAAGCTGGCACCCGGGCACATTGGCACTGCCAGTCTGGCACCCTGGCAGTGCCCTTGTGCATTGTCAGGGTGCCTGGGTGGCACTGTCAGGGTACCCATTCAGATTGTTCAACGAGTGCTGCCCAATTGCAGAATCACATATAACAGTGAACAGATCCATTGTTAAATATAGAGCATTTGTTGACTGTTCCCACTGACCTGAAAATGTTTATAGAATGGATAACTATACATTGTGCAGTAAAACTGACTAATTAATACAAAGTGTATGTTTTGAAGCTCTTCACTCCTTTTAGTTTTTTGCAAAGCGAGCTTAATAACAATAAGTTGCACATATATGTGCAAAAATGTGCTTCTGTTTTGTAATACTATTTAATATGTATCATAGAATCTACAGTGCAGAAGGAGGCCATTGGATCTGCACCGGCCCTTGGGAAGAGCACCATACTTTAGCCCACGACTCCACCTGATCCCCGTAACCCAGTAACCTCACCTAACCATTTGGAAACTAAGGGGCAATTTAGCATAGCCAATCCACCTAACCTGCACATCTTTGGACTGTGGGAGGAAACTGGAGCACCCGGAGGAAACCCACGCACACACGATGAAAGTGAAAACTCCACACAGTCACCCGAGGCCAGAATTGGCCTGGGACCCTTGAGCTGTGAGGCAGCAATGCTAACCACTGTGCCACCATGCTGTAGATGAGGTAATAAAAAGACATATGTTTAAAGATTAGGATGACCACTATGTCCAGAAAGTAAACCCCAATGGGGACCACTTGAAAGGAAAATTGGGGAAGGGGGGAGGTCTCCCACTGATCCCACCCAATGGCATAGCTTCAGACTTTGTACAATTAATTTTGTAGACAAAGAAAAGGCTAAATCTATTCATCACGTCAACAATGGCGGGAGTATTAAAATCTTTTTTCTCTTAATAGGATGATATGTTCCCTGTACATTCCAGGAGCACATTTTTAATGTAGCTACCATCATTGCTCAATCAGCCAGATAAAATATAGGTTAAGATTTTCACACCACGTTCGGGCAGGCATCAAAACATACCTTCCCCATTTCCAGTCATGCAATGGCATCTTATGTACAATATTTTTTTTAACTTTCAGTTAACAGACCTGCCCGTACCATTGCACTTATCAATTCTTTAACCCCAAAACGAACAAAATACAAAAAATTAATGACGCCACCAATTCTAAGGAGAAATGCCTCAAGCATGTGAGAACCTGTAGGGCTAACCCGACAACCATTCCTTTGTTACATTCATGAGACAAACTCCTCAGAAAAGAGGAGAAAAGACAATCCAGAATGAGACTGGGCCCCAAATACCCCTCCTGCATTTTGACCCCACCCATGAAGACGTAAACCACTCACCCATGTCCCAGCAGTGGGACTACTCATATTTATCATGATTAAACGGGCAAGATTCAGCAATCACAGTGCGCCCGGCACAGATCCGTGTGCAATGGGTGAATCACGCACGAACCCCAAATCAGGCTCCCGCCAGCCAAATTGCGAGTCACCCAACCAGATAGTCAGCGGAAAATTGAGCAGCAAATATGTGCACAATTTGCAGAGGGGATGTATAAATAATAAAAGGGTAATTATATTAGGTGATTTCAACTTTTCCAACATTAATTGGAATAGTCATAGTGTTAAGGGCTTAGATAGAGTGAAATTCTTAAAATGTATACAGGAGAACATTTTAGGTCAGTATGTATCAGGTCCAACAAGGGATGGCCCAGTGCTGGACCTAATTCAGGGAAAGAAGCCAGACGGGTGGTTGAGATGGTGGTGATGGAGCATTTTAGTGATAGCGACCACAACATGGTACAATTGAAGCTTGTTATGGACAAAGAAATAGACAAGTTGTAAAATAAAGGTTTTTGATTGGGTGAGACTAGATTGTCGTAAAATAAGGTAGGATCTGGCCACGGTAGACTGGGAAAAGTTACTTGTGGGAAATATAAAGAGGAGCAGTGGGGGTGTTCAAAAGGAAATGGGGAGGGTACAGACTAAATATGTTTCCTCCAGGGTGATACGAAGGAGTAACAAATCCAGAGAACCATGGATGGCCTGAAATATTCAGGATTCGATGACAAGGAAAAGAGAGGCTTTTAGCAAGCCATGGAGAGCACATCAGTGGAGGCATTAGTGGAGTAAAAAATGTAAAGGATGGAACTTAAGAAATCAATTAGGAGAGTAAAGAGGGGATATGAGAAAGCTCTGGCTGGTAAAAGTAGGGGAAAATCCCAAGATATTCTATATGTATATTAATGGGAAGAGGATAACCAGGGAAAGAGTAGGGCCCATTAGGACCAAGGGGACAATCTGAGTTGAGCCACAGGACATTGGTGGGGTGCTGAATGAATACTTCATATCCATCTTCACCCAAGGGAATGAGGATGCTCCGGAAATGGGAAGAGAAGGGGATTAAGATGCTAAAGGATTTGTTTCTTCAGAGTCGGTTTGCAGGATTGAGGGAGGTGGAAGCGAAGTATGGGCTGGAGCAGGGAGAAGTGTTTAGGTACATGCAGGTTCAGGATTTTGCCAGGAAGGAGATACAGAGCTTCCCAGAGGAACCAGCCTCCACATTGCTGGAGGAGGTGTTGACGGCAAGGGGACTGGAGAAGGGGGCATTGTCAGCGGTGTACGGAGCTATTTTGGAAGAGGATAAGGCACCACTGGAAGGGATCAAAGCAAAGTGGGAGGAAGAGCTGGGAGAGGTTATAGAGGAGGGGGTCTGGTGTGAGGTGCTCCGGAGAGTGAGTGCCTCCACCTCATGTGCGAGGTTGGGGCTGATACAGCTGAAGATGGTATATAGAGCGCACCTCACGAGGGCGAGGATGAGCCGATTTTTTGAAGGAGTAGAGAATGTGTGTGAGCGTTGCGGGGTGGGGGGGGGGGGGGGGGGGGGGGGAGCTAATCACATTCATATGTTTTGGTCCTGTCCAAAGCTAGGGGAGTACTGGAAGGAGGTGTTTAGGGTAATTTCCAAGGTGGTGCATGTGAAACTGGACCCGGGTCCCCAGGAGGCCATATTCGGGGTGTCGGACCAGCCAGGGTTGGAAACAGGTGCGGAGGCAGATATCAAAGCCTTCGCCTCGTTGATCGCCCGAAGGTAGGATCCTGCTGGGATGGAGAGCAGCCTCTCCACCCTGTGCCCTGGCATAGCGGGGGGAACCTGTTGGAATACTTGACCCTTGAGAAGGATAAGTTCGAACTGAGGGGAAGCTCGGAGGGGTTCTACAAGTCATGGGCACTATTTATTTCAAGAAATGGATAACATTGAACATTAGTTGGGGAGGGGGGGGAGGTGGGGGTGGAGGGGGGCTGTGTAGATTAAGGATGAAAGGTTTCTTCTGGCCTCGGTCCTCCAGGTCCTCCACGATTTCAAACATACCACAAACCTGGTTTTCCAAGGGCCGAGAAAGTGCATTTTCAACAGCCTGGATTTGCTCCTCTGTTGCATCAAGCGTTTTTTTTTTAAATAGAATTTACAGTGCAGAAGGAGGCCACTCGGCCCATCAAGTCTGCACCAGCTCCTGGAAAGAGCACCCCACCCAAGGTCTACACCTCCACCCTATCCCCATAACCCAGTAACCCCACCCAACACTAAGGGCAATTTAGCATGGCCAATCCACCTAACCTGCACATCTTTGGACTGTGGGAGGAAACCGGAGTACCCGGAGGAAACCCACGCACACACGGGGAGAATGTGCAGACTCCGCACAGACAGTGACCCAAGCCGGGAATCGAACCTGGGACCCTGGAGCTGTGAAGCAATTGTGCTAACCACAATGCTGCTGTGCTCCTCCTTAGTATTCTGCAGCTCAGCCTCGTGAGCACTAATATTCTGTGCCAGCAAGCCGGGCTTATTGCCAAAGACTTTATTGATGTTCACAGTCATCATCTGCAATTCCTTTGAGTGTGTGGGAATAAGAGCATTAGGTTGCCATATTGAGAAGTCAGCTCCACCCCCATTTAATCCGACAGTTCCCATTTATCAACAATTGTTTTAGGATTTCACGGCATTTTCTTGACACCACTTAGCCAGAAATCCTCCAGGGACATACTATGGAGTATTCACTCTTGGATTAGTTAGTATGTGCTGTCGTGTTGGGTGTTCCGATATACAAACGAACCAACACGGTTGTAGATGGTACAACTCTGTTTTATTATTCTGTACAATAACTACTGTTAACTTCTGGCTGTGGTTCGTACTTCACCAGTTAACCTGTGGACCCAGCCCTAGCACTATCTTAGAGAGGCTCTCAGCACATGGTGTATGTCTGAGTGGCACGCTGTGAGCTCTGTGCTCTGAGCTATCTCCTGGTGGAATGAGCGGGAACTGTGGTGTTCCCTGTTTTATAGTGCATGTGCTCTCACTGGTGATTGGCTGTGATGTTGCGTGTGTGTTGATTGGTCCGTCGACCTGTCCATCAGTGTGTGTGTGTGATTGCACCATGATATGTTAATATGGATATCATGACATGTGCCACATGAACAGGACAAACAAAAGGATTAATAGATAAGTAGTGCCGGAGCACTATTGCTACTATTTCTGTGCCTGCATCACGTGATGCCCCATAATGATATTTAATGTGATGAAACATTTCCCCAGAAGTGTTCTTTTCAAATTGATACTTGCAAAACCTCTATTGCGCCACCTCTACTTATGATTTGTATGTGTAGAGGAAGGTTTAAACAGATTTAGTTGGAACTCAAAAGTAAAGCCTGTGATGAATGCAAGAAATTGTTATATATTATATCTTATATTTTGTTGTAGTAATGTCATTAAGAACTCTGGTTTAAAATACATACAAGCAGTATGTCTGCTAAAGCTGTGATTAAGGAGTCATAAAGGCGAGGTGATCATTGACTTTCATCATTTATTTACTTACAGAGAGCTGGCTAATGGAATATTGTTTATGTTTTTGGAGGTTCCCTGGGATTTAGATAATTAATGAGGGATGGTGTTTAGTCCTGAGGAAATCTTAATGTAATACAGATGATGTAAGTAATGGGAGGAGCTAGGTCGGTCTGGCTTTGACAGTTTGGCTGCAGGATTTGAATCTGACAAGACAGAAGGCTTTTCAGGTTGTTCCTGAAAGGGTTTTTCTCCAAAGGTCTGCACAGAGATCAGCAAGTAACCCTGATGGCTAACTTTAGTAATGAGTGGATTTTGAACTGTATTGGGTTGCTTTGTTGGAATATATTAGTGGCAGGTATAGATAGTGCGGTAAAGATTTCCCTTAAATTTAAGAACTGTACAACTGATAATTGTAAAGTTATTTCTTTGATGTTAATGTGGTTAATTCTGTGTTTTAAATTAAAGTTTGTTTTGACATAAAAGGCACCTATTGATCAGAGTCATCCCTCCTGAGATGACGTATCCTTTCCTCAAAGTTTTACAAATTGCAAATTGTTTGGAGTTCTCGTCCAGTATCCTAACAATAATCGGGGTCCGGTATCCTAACAAGCCACATCTGTGGCGTACAACACAAGTGTTTGAACTAATAGAACTCCCAGCCTGGGTCTGGGGGATTTAAAGGGCTTGCTAACAAGTCCCAGTTGGGCAGGCCTCCTGTTACCATGGGAACTCATATTCCATGAGCCCAATGGAGAGATTGATAAGTGATTCCCTGTGGTCGTCACCACATCCCTACCAATCTGCCCCCCCCCCTCCCCAAGTCCAGATTCCCTTTCCCCCTCACTCTCAAGATGATGAGGCCTCCTTTGCCTCTTTGCACACAGACTTGTGTCCACCATCAGCAGAGCTGGATCTGGTGACGTGAAGCGGGTGGGGGAATGTTACTTCCTAGTCAAGTGGCGAAGGGCCACTGATGGGGGCTTTTCCTCAACATTGATTTCTGACTGTGTCTGCATTTCAGAGCCCGAGTTTTTATCTTCTTGGGAGATGACATTTGGGTTTAACATGGGTTTAGTCCCCTGCCTATAGATGGTTTCAAAGGATGTTGAGAGCATTGTCTTGCCTGGAGTAGTTTCCGCAGTAGAGGGTTTCCTGCTACCAAGCCAATATGGTTTTGAGCGAGGTGGTGGTCTGTTTTTTAACTTTTTAATGTTTGGACTGCCTGTTCTGTCAGGCCGTTGGAAGATGGGTGGTATGTCACCATTCGCATGTATTTCATTCGGTTAGATTTTGAGAATGCCTGAGATTCTCCATTGGTCAAGGAGGTCCCGTTGTCAGACACAAGGATGTCTGGTATCCCATGGGTACAAAATGACTGCTAGAGTTTCTCTATGGTGGTGCTGGAAGTCATGGAGGACACCCGATGCATGTCCATCCATTTAGAATGGGCATCGAATAAGAATGAAAACATTGACCCCATGAATGGCACGGCGAAGTCCGTCTGTACCTGAACCCAAGGTCTCCCTGGCTATTCCCATGGGTGTAGAGAGACCAATGGTGGGAGCTTCTTATTTTCCTGACACAAAATTGATTATGTGAGATCTTCAATGGTCCTCGAAGGAATACTCAGAACCCGTGGTGAGGAAATGGGGATATATTTCTCATAATAGTTGCTGAGGCCTAGGAACAACTTCAATTCCATCATGTTTCATGGGGTTGGTGCCCCTTTTATGGCCTTCACTTTGACCTCTACACGGTGCAGGCTGTCTTTACCGACACGGTATCAGATGTGTGTTACCTCGCCCGACTGAAACACACACTTTTCCCATTTGAGGCAGACACTCGCATCGGAAAATCACCGAAGAATTTCCTTCAAGTTTGCCAGATGATCTTTTTTGATGGTTCCTGTGATTACACATCATCCAGTTCGCGGGTGGTGAAGGCCCGGGTCAAACCAGGCTGGGGGTTAGCTCTATTTGGAGTTGCGGAAGAGCCGGGAGTGTAGGAGGCGAAAGAGGCCGACGTTGTGGCCTTTGCGTCCCTAGTAGCCCGGCGCAGGATCCTACTCATGTGGAAGGAGGCGAAACCCCCCGGACTGGAGGCCTGGGTAAATGATATGGCGGGGTTCATTAAACTGGAGCAGATAAAGTTTGCCCTGAGAGGATCGGCTCAAGGGTTCACCAGGCGGTGGCAGCCATTTCTCGACTACCTAGGGGAACGTTAGAGGGAAGACAGATGACCAGCAGCAGCAACCCAGGGGGAAGGGGGGGGGGGGGGGAGGGGGGAGGGGTATGATGCCAAGGCTGTCCAGCTGCCCAAGTTCAGCATTTACATTGTTGAGAAAGGCACAGGATCAGTCACGTTCTGAAGGACTTAAGTCAGGTTTCCTGGTCTATGTAGATTTCTGCCCTTGCTCCGTAGATTTTGCCGAGGCCTTCCTGAAATACCTCAGGATATTTCCCAATGACTTTGCAAAGGCCGCCGGTTTGCATTTTGAAAATTTGCTGCCAGTCCGAACGGATTTCTGGCAGCCAGTCTCTGCCCGGGGACTGGGTCCCTATCCTTGGACAACTATGAGGGGGAGACTGAGCGTCTGCTGCCCATGGGTGATCGGGATCACTGTAGTTCCTGCGATTCATAGAGGCTCCCAAGTGTATGTAGCCAGCCTGGCCCTGGTGTCTCTAAGCCCTGAGGCACGGTGCCCTCTCGAAGGTGCCTGAAGGACTGTTCTCCTATAATGGAGATAGCAGCTCCTATGTCCATTTCCATTTCCAAGGGGTGACGGTTGACTTGGTGTTTAATTTTGATTGGTGGAACTTTGGGGGTAGTGATGCAGCGCAGATGCATGCTCTTCCTGTTGGGGCTGGTGGATTTGACAGACCCAGACCTAAGGTGACTTTGGCTTCCAGCCTGAGCGATATCTGTACTGATTTATCTGCCAGTCGTGCCTTCGGCATATCCTTTGGCCACAGGTACAGTACTCTAGCGAATGTTGTAGCTTCCCTAATATTTCTGGTGTTTCGCGGCCATTAACCCATATCCTTGCGTGCCATTGCTGAGTGGTGAACAGGTAGTGGTGGGGCACCAAGATGCTTTCTATGGGGAGCCCGTTTTTTCTATATATCGTTCAGCATTGAGCTCTCAGCAGTCCATTGAACCTTGAAGTTCTGGGCCCCTTTCTCAGCATTTTCCAGGGACAGCCCTCATTCTATGGTCTTTTATGATCTAGAGTGGGTGCTGCAGGAATTTTTTTCTGTGCCACAATGTTTATCCCACATACTAGTTGGTTCTGTAGCATCTCTGGCAGAGATGACCCATACTCACATTGTTCCGCTAGTTTCCTTTCCATTACGGGTTCCAGCAGTATTAAACCTGTAGTGCTGGTGGATTACCAATGGTCTTGGGTCGTCGTGGTTTGCCATTAATTTTACCAGTTCATTAAAGGTTATTGAGTCCGGGACTGGTGGATTATTCAAACTCTTAATGATGCTGAACATCAGGACTCCACAAGCATTCAGAAGGATTACCTTTTGTCAGTCGTCACATAAAATAGTGCATTCATTCGGAGTACTGGGGCCAATCCTCCACTCCCATGGCATTTTGCTCAAGTTTCCCAAATAGTGTCATTTCTAGGTTCTCTTCATATGTTTCCTTACCAGAGTTTTTGTTTTAAGCACAGCTATCCAGAATCCTGTTCTTGCTCCTTGTCGCCAGTGTAGTAATCCAGGAACCACCAAGAGGGAGGTTTAAATGGATTTATTCTGAACTCAAATGTAAAACCACTCCCACGGTCTATAACACAAGTGTCCCAGCCCGGGACTAACGGAACTCTCAGTCCGGGTCTGGAACAGCATTTGAAGTGCTCCGTAACGAGTCCCAGCTGGGTGGGCCTCCCCCCGTTACCATGGGAACCCGTACTCCACGAGCCCCACACGAAGATAGATGAGTGATTTCCTTGTGGCCCTCGTGAGGGTTATCACAGTATGTATGTTGAGTAAAACTGTACAAAGTGGTCACTTAGTTTGGTGATTGGTAAAAGATAGAGCTTCAGGAAAGTCCATCAAGTGCTATCACTGCCCTGGATTTAGCCATTACAATGCGTAACGACCCAGCAGTACACCAATTCCGACAACAACCAGTGACTGTATGCATGTGTCTAAATGAAAGGTTAATTTGTGTAGATAATTACAGAGTTCAAATAATTACAGAGCTAATCAATCTGCAGCAAGAAAGAAGAACATGCAGAGGTCTCAATAGGGGTCAGTGATCATATATGAAATTTTAGCATTCAGTGCACTTTAAACAAAATAAATCTGAGTCTCCCTGGCACAAAGAATGTAAAAAAGTCTGTTTTTATAACGGTTAATTAAGTAAGTAAGAAAGGATACCAGCACCAGAACAGGAGTAGCTTTGTCAGCTTGCAATCAAATGGACAGATTTTTGGAAGTGAAAGAAATGAGCAAGGTAGGTATTCCAAAGCACAAAGGAGTTAGCACTTACGTTATATGGTACTGACACTTGGACATTCACTGAGAAACTAGGTGGTGCTACACAATAAATATCATTGAGAAGAGCTCCGCCTTCAGATGGAAAAACACATATTATCAGTGGATACTTAGAATAACAAACATAGAAATTTGAAGCGTGTTACCATTAATACAATGTGAAAGAGGAATTATTTTCAAAACTATTTTTGTGGAAAACAAAACAAGGACAACAAATATAAATGTCAACCTAGATCTCAGTATGTAATGTGAGCACTGTGTATTAATATATGCATGTCGGAGACCTAGGGAAAGATGGAGGGGGCGGCCATTTTTTTGTGGCCGCAAGTGGTTTAGAGAGCAGATAGTTGGATGGACCGTAAATTAGAGGATGATGGCGGACCTTAGCAGAGGGGGGGGTGCTGGATGCCCCCCGGTGAGGGTGATAACCTGGAATGTCCAAGGGCTAAATGGGACGGTTAAAAGGTCAAGGGTATTTGCGCATTTACAAAATCCAAAGACAGATGTGGTTTTCCTGCAGGAAATGCATTTACGGCAAAGGACCAGATGCGATTAAGGAGAGGGTGGGTTGGGCAAACTTTCCACTCAGGGTTTGACTCAAAGTCAAGGGGGGGTTGCGACCCTCTTTTGTAAAAAGGTGACATTTGTAGTGTCGAGGGAGGTCCAAGACCTGGGAGGTAGGTTCGTAATGGTGAGTGGGGAGTTGGCAGGGATGCTGGTGATTCTGGTCAATGTGTATGCACCCAACTGGGGCAATGTGGATTTTATTAAGAAACTGTTAGCATCCAATCCGGATTGGGACTCCCATAAGTTGATTATGGGGGGAGATTTTAATTGTGTGCTGGACCTGAAGGTGGGCAGGTCGAGGGCCAAGTCAATGGTTAGGACAGGGATGGCAAGGGAGTTAGGGTGTTTATGGGACAGATTGATCCGTGGACGTTTAGGCACCCCGGAAAGAGGGAATATACCCCTTTTTCTCCCAGGTTCATCTGATGTACTCCTGAATAGACGTTTTTTGTGGTGGGGAAGGAGGTGGTGGCAGGGGTGGTAGTGGTGGAGTATAGAGGCATAGTCATTTCCGGCCATCCGCCGCACTACGTAGATGTGAGACTTGAGGCACAAAGACTGGGTGGGGATTTGATTTGGGGTTACTCGTGGATAAACAGTTTTGTGATAAGATGCGATTGGCCATAAAGAAATATGTGAAATTTGGGGCGGCATGTGCACAGTGGTTAGCACTGGTACTGCGGCACTGGGGACCCGGGTTTGAATCCCGACCCTGGGTCACTGTCCGTGTGGAGTTTGCACATTCTTCCCATGTCTGCGTGGGTTTCACCCCCACAATACAAAGATGTGCAGGTTAGGTGGATTGGCCACACTAAATTGCCCCTTAATTGGATAAAAATAATAATAATTGGGTATTCTAGGGGCTGGTTTAGCACATTGGGCTAAATAGCTGGCTTTTAAAGCAGACCAAGGCAGGCCAGCAGCACAGTTCAACTCCCGTACTAGCCTCCCCGAACAGGCACCGGAATGTGGCAACTAGGGGCTTTTCACAGTAACTTCATTTGAAGCCTACTTGTGACAATAAGCGATTTTCATTTCATTTCATTTCATTTCTAAATTTATATTAAAAAAAAGAAGTGCTAAAAATATTTTTTAAATAAAAGATTGCTGGAGGGCCCCGTGAAGGTGAACGACAGGTATTCGGCAGCCCCGACCAGAGACCTTCTGGTGGAGAGGATGGAATTGCAGGGGTAGTTTCACGACTGACAACGGGAATGGCAGAGGGTCAGCTTTGTAGGGTTAGGGGTGCCCAGTATGAGTACGGCGAGAAAGCTATTCGCCTGCTCACCCAACAGTTGAGATATTAGGTGGTGGCGTGGGAAATAGTGCAAGTAAGGACGGCAGGGGTGGTGGTGATGGCACCAGAGTGAATTAATGAGGCACTTGAGACTTTTATTGGGGAATGTATAGGTCTGCGCCTGAGGAGGGTGGGATAGGGACGGTTTTGGGGGGCTTCCTAGCTGGGTTGGAGTTCCGGTAGGTGGAGGTGGAGAAGCAGCAAGCATTGTAGAAGCCACTGGGGTTGCAGGAGATAGCGAAGTGGGTGGGGTCGATGCAATTGAGGAAGGTGCCTGGACAGATTGGTTTCCCGGTTGATTTTTATTGAATGTTTTTGGGGGAATTAGCCCCGCACCTCCTGACTATCTTTAATGAGGCACTGGAGAAGGAGGAGTTTTCAGGTATATTGGCACAGGCCTCTATTTCTTTGATTCTTAAGAAAGATAAGGATCCATTGCATTGTGGGCCATACAAGCCCATGTCGCTGCTAAATACTGATCTTAGATTAGGATAAATGGTCGGCACAACATCGTGGGCCGAAGGGCCTGTACTGTGCTGTACTGTTCTTTGTTCTATGTTCTATGTTCTTTGAAGATATTGGCCAAGTTGCTGGCAAGGCGATTGGAGGAGGGTGTGCCGGCGACGGTATCAGAAGACCAGACGGGGGTTCGTGAATGGGCGGCAGCAGTCCTGCAATATCAGAAGGCTATTGAATGTGGTCATGATCCCATCGGGTAGAAGGGTGCAGAGGTGTTAGTGTCAATGGACGCGAAGAAGGCCTTTGACCAATTTGAGTAGCAATATTTGTCTGAAGCCTTGCAGAGGTTTGGATTTGGGCCGACATTTGTGGCATAGGTACGCTTGCTCTACGCATCCCCCACGTTGAGTATGCGAATGAACGCATGGATTTGAAGTACTTTAGGCTGCAGAAGGGAACGAGGCAGGGGTGCTTTGTCACCACTATTGTTTGCATTGACAAAAGAGCCTTTGGTGATTGCACTCCGGGCATCAGGGGAGTGGCAGGGGATTGTGAGAGGGCTAAGGAGTATTGGGTGTCATTATATGCTGATGACTTACTGCTGTATGAGGCGGACCCGTTGGAGAGTATGGAAGAATAATGAACTTATTGGAGAAATTTGGGGCCTCTCTGGGTAAAAATTGAATGTGGGAATGAGTGAGGTCTTCCCGGTGAATAACTTGGGGAGGAGTACAAATCTTGGGGCTTTGCCATTTAGGGTTGCTCAGGTTAGGTTCTGGTATTTCGAGATTCAGGTTGTACATGATTGAGTAACAATGCACAGGCGGAACTTAATGGGATTGATGGAGGGGGTTAAGGGGAAATCTCAGGAGATGGGATGTCTTGTCATTGTCACTGGCAGGGAGGGTTTAGACCATTAAGATGAATGTGTTGCAGGGCAGCACTGTGGCGCAATGAGTTAGCCTCAGGGCGCCAAAGTCCCAGGTTCGATCCCGGCTCTGGGTCACTGTCCATGTGGAGTTTGCACGTTCTCCCCGTGTCTGCGTGGGTATCGCCCCCACAACCCAAAGATATGCAGGGTAGGTGGATTGGCCACGCTAATTTGCCCATTAATTGGAAAAAATGAATTGGGTACTCTAAATTTATTTTTTTAAAAGATGAATGTGTTGCCTAGATTCCTGTTTATCTTCCAGTGTCTCCCAATTTTTCTCCCTAAGGCCTTTTTTCCAGCTTTGTGTGGGTAGGCAAGCAGGGCCCTTATGCAGAGGAAAAGGAGAGTAGGGGGGGTGGGGGGGGGGGGGGGAGGCAGGGTTCGCACTGTAGTGATCTCCATATCTATGTGTATGTAAAGGGTTAATATACAGAAGTAACAGCTAGATAACCACTAGATGGCAGCACCAGATATGGGTATAAAAGATAAACTCAAGGAGAGTTCCCGCCTCTTCGTGTTTGGAATGACTAGTGACCAGAGATAAAGAGGATAGCTTAGTATGCAGGTGCAGTTAATCATTGGTAATATATATTTAGTCTTGCTAATTTAATCTATAGTTATATTTATTGAAGAGAGAACAAATTCATAGTTAAATTGTTATCGTTACTCAATAAACAGTATTTGCTTTATTTGAAGACTTTGAGTGTTACTGAACATCACGCAGATGACCATTCTGGCAGAAAGCAAATGAGTAACAAGATATTACACAACATAACATAACAAGCACTTCCAAATGTGCTGCACTCCTGCTAGGCAGCTAATGTGGAGAAGATGAGACAATGGTGTGCGGGGGGGAGGAGGGGGGTCGAATTGGGTGTGGTCAAGGAGGACTCCTATAGGGGTTTGAGTTAAAGGGATATGGTAACCACCCAGCTCCTATTTGCCCCAGAGAAATACACTAATAGCTTGATGGTCAGGTCATCGCTAAAGATTTGGAATCAGTCACGGAAGCAATTTACGTTGGGGCGGGGGTCAGTACTGATCCCATTGTGCAGGAATCATGGGTTTGTGCACAGACGGATGGACGCGATGTATGAGAGGTGACAAAGGGCAGGGGTATCGCAGGTGAGGGATCTAACTTTAGGGCAACAGTTTGCAGATTTGGCCGGACTTCAGGAGAAGTTTGAGTTGCCCAAGGGGAGCGAGTTCCGATACTTACAGGTTCAGGATTACGCGCGGAAGGAGCTGTTCACTTTCCCCTAAATACATTATTGGAGAAGTTGTTAGCACCAGATATGTGGTGGGAAAGGCAGATTGGTGATATTTATGGATGGTTGGGAAAGAAAGAGCCGGCATTAGTGGAATGGCTCAAGGGCAAGTGGGAAGAAGAGATATTACACCGGGTTAATGCAACGTCCTCATGTAAGCGGTGAGACTCATTCAATTCAAAATGGTGCATAAGTACATATGAAACGGGCCCGGATGCGGGAGTTCTTTCCGGAGGTGGAGGATTGCTGTGAGAAGTGTGGGTGGGGGCCAGTGAACCATGTCCATATGTTTTGGGGGGGGTGACGAACTGGAGAGGTTTTGGAAAGCGGTGTTCAAGTCTCTGTCAGATATAGTGGGGTTTGATGTAGCGTCGTGCCTCTTGGTGGTGATTTTTAGAGTCTCAGAGCTGCGGGGGCTGCAGGAGGGGATGGGGGCCGATGTGGCAACCTTCGCCTCCCTGATTGTCCAGCGAAGAATTTTGCTGAACTGGCATTCGGCAATGCCACCGAGGATAGAGGCGTGTGTCGGGGACCTGCACGAATCTTTGAGCTTGGAGAAGGTCAGGTTCGCCCTGCGGGGAACGGAGGGAGACTATGTGCGGTGGCGCCCATTCCTATTTATGTTCAAGGATCTGTTTGTTGCCGGGTGGGGGTGGTTTGCTTTAAGGTTGAAAAATGTTACAAGCTGTAACCCAATCTTGTTTGAGTTTGGAATAAAACATATATTTTTAGAAGATGCATGTGATCACCCAAAGTGGCATCACAGGTCGCCAGTGCAGGAAACTGCCGGAGTGAAGAAGCAGCCTGGAGTAGCTACTTGTAATTAAAGCACCATTTGTTTCTGGCCCTCCATGCTTCCTTCCGTCAGATCTTGACAATGCACAACACAAAAACTGGCGACAAGGCTTCGAACGGCGCTTGCTCGCCACACGGGGAAAGTAAATTCATGAAAGTCAGAAATCAAGACTTAGAAAAAAAGCTCTTGCATGTTCTCTAGACATAGCGGGCAACATGGACGTGAGTAGCGATCCTCTGCAGGGCAATTATAGAGCTCTCAAAAAAGAGACTGAAATTTGGGCTGTTGCCATGTTTAAACAGGAAAAGCTAGGTAGATGCTGCAAGCAAGTTGTAAAGTGTGCATGCGGGGAACCTCCATTCGGAAGAAAATCCATCTGATGAGGAAAGAATAACATGGGAGCCATGAAGAGTGGTGGGAAAGCCGTGGATGACAGAAGGTGGTGACCATAATTTACTACAACTTTGTCTTTCGCCCATTATCACTTCGCCTCTCTAAGGAGTACAATACGTACTTGTAGCTCTTCATCAAGCATATTCTCTTTGGAAAACCTGTCATGTCACCGCCAGCGAATAGTTTTTACATGTCCGGCATTCCTGGTACTATCATCTCTTGAAACGTTTATTCGAAAATAATGTGGAATGTGAACAATAGAAATTCACATCCCACATCAACAGACTAATTAGCATGCCCACTGTATTGAAAAATAAATCACAGAGGAATATAATACACGATTAAATGTATTTTTAACCTCTTTACCCAATTAACTTTGCTGAATTCTAATTCTCACTGGGGAGTTACGGAGATATGAAATCTGCCCCTTGGGTGTTTGCAATGTATCCTCCATAACACTGAGCTAATTACTGTGCACCGGATTACAATTCCAGATGCTGATTATCAACAGATTTTAATTCAGAATTTCTGCTTGATAATGTGATTCATCTCTATAATGGTTATATTGGTCACCATAAAAAAAATTGCTTTCTTTTCAAACAGTCCAAACAGAATTGAGCAGCCCTGAGGTGAGAGCATAGAGATGGAGAATGATTATATCCCAACTAGATAGAACCGTCCCTAGACCAGCTCAAGTTTCTAAAAGTACAGACATGAGGAAAAGTTAGGATGTTGACACAATATAATTTGATGGTTCCTGATAATTAAGATAATCCGAGGAATGAAGGTTGCTGCTCAAAAATTAAAATGAGATTTACACTTGCGGCGATGTAGAGAATCTGTATGCAAAAAAGGCTCAATTATTTTAATCCATCTTTTTTAAAAATGGTGTACCTTTAGCATTCACATTTTAAATATAATGAGCAACAATCTTTAACAATTTTAAACCATACTTCAGTCGCAGATCTGAAGGGATTCACTAGCTCCATTACAATCCATGAAACTCCAGTATAGCATTCAAAATATAACAGCCTTCATTTTTAAAAACTAATCTCTGCTATGAGGCAGCTGGAGGAAGGTAGACATGATAAATAACTCGCAATTGAAGTTATTGAAAACCCATTGGATATTGTTCTTTTCCCCCCGTTTTGTTGAACATGATCAGTTTGCAGGTTCGTGCAATCCCCCAGTGTTTTACACAGGTAGCTATTTTTTATTTGACTGTTAGCTATGTATTCAACTGTGGAGGCATTACAGTTAAGTTATGTCATTGCCTTAAGTTCATGTACCCACATCTTCCAGTAAGTGTTACTAGATAGCCAACAGGAGCTGGATGAGTTACTCGCCTCATTTGACACACACCATACATTCCTTAATCCTGATACATACAAGACATTGTTGTATGCCTATCTTCATTGTTGCTGAGATCAAATAGCCCATTGCAAGGCTAGGATCAAAACTGGAATTGTCCTGATCTTTATGGTGCAAGACTGCACCACAAAGGATGGTGGCACAGCGATTAGCACTGCTGCCTCAACGCCAGGGACCCAGGTTCAATTCCAGCCTTGAGTCTGTGGATGTGGAGTTTGCACTTTCTCCTCGTGTCTGTGTGGGTTTTCTCCGGGTGCTCCAGCTTCCTCCCACAATCCAAAGATATGCAGGTGAAGGGGGATTGGCCATGCTAAAATTGCCACTTAGTGTCCAAATGGTTAAGTGGGGTTGTGGGGATGGGCGTGGGAGTGGGCCTAGATAGGGTGCTCCTTCAGAGGGTTGGTGCAGACTCGATGGGACGAATGGTCTTCTTCTGCACTGTAAGTATTCTATGATTCTAAAGTCCATTTCATAATCTAGCCATTAATATTTTGGAGGATTTGACATTTTTTAATATTGGAAATATATAAGTTGTGTAATCAACATTTGCATGTTGAAAACATTAAAACTTCTCCAAATCTGATCAGCAGTTATGGGGAATATGGCATTTGTTTGTTCGCTTTCTCAGCCACACGTAATATTAATCATTAAAAATAAGATTCAGGTAATCTAGTAGCAAGTGTATGAACTGTTTCAGAGTGCTTCAGGAGTGATTCAAATTAATTGAATTTGAGGATGGATGAATTAGAAGTAAGATGCTATCAGGAACATTCAAAGCAGAGAACTGAGACTGTGTACTCTGAAAACCCAACATCTGTTTTTTTGAGATTGTTGTTGCTATCTTTGAAGTGTTTCAATCATAACTTTGCTGTTCAAAGTAGAAGACATAAATAATAGATAAACCTCTGGATTGCAATGAAGTGCAATGGTTGACCCAATTTAACAGACTTTCAACATATTAATTCAGTCATGAATATCTTCAGCCATACAGTTTCATCTATCATTTTGTAGCCTACAACTGTGCATATTTTATTTATTCATTAAACGCTTGGGTATCCATTAGTTATGTGGTTGTCTTTTGATTTTTATACACTGATATCCAGGGGAATTTTAAAACCCAAGAATGGTGCTTTAGGGTTGGATGGGTAGTGATAATCAGAATAAATTGCAACCCATCAGGAACTCAGCTCCAATGCACCCATTTCTGGGTTTGACTTGAAGTGCTTTTGATATGTGTACAACTTGCTCAGTGTGACCAATAGTGCAGGTGAGTTGGCAATCAACACAACATCCAACCTCAATTACAGGAGGGATTGAAATAAATGTAACGTTCCTATGTATTTCATACCTCCAGCACATGTTTCCTGGGGCTCAAGAAACGCGTCAATGAAAAAGGGGGATAGAGGAGGGAATCAGGACCATTGGGGAAATATATGTCTAAGGAAGGGAAGGACACTAGACTGGCTTCAGCAGGTCAAGTTTGGGATGATGGAACAAAATGACACCATAAGCAGGCACTTTGGAGGATCCCCAAAGAAAGGGAAACCCCGGAGTGCAGGGGCTCACCCACATGGCGTTCACACAGTTGGCGGCCATGTTGGGTGGTCCCCAGACAAAGGGAAATCCCAGAGCGCAGGGACTTAGCCCCAAGGTGAAAATGGTGACCCTGGCCATTTTGGATGGCCCCTAACAAAGGGAAACCATGGAGTGCAGGGGCGCACCCACCAGGTAAGTATGATTGATCCCACAGGAAGAGGGGGGACAGAAACTCCCACCAGGATTACCACCTGGAATGTTAGGGGACTTAACGGCCCCGTGAAAAGATCCAGAATCTTTGCCCACCTGAAAAGTATGAAAGCTGACAGTCTTCCTCCAAGAGATGCACCTGAGGGAGAAGGACCAACCACAGATGAGGAAGGGCTGGGTGGGGCAGTCCTACATTCCTGCTACGGGATGAGGGCTAGGGGGTGGGCTATTCTGATAAGCAAAAGGACGGTGTTTATGGTGACTAAGAAGGAAAATGGTCCAAGGGGGACGGTACATCATGGTCAGTGGTGTCGTAGACCGGGCACCGGAGTCCTTGAAAACGTGTATACACCCAACTGGATCAACACAAAGACCAAAGCGGAAATCCCTGACATAGATACACATCAACTGATTGTGGGGGGTGGGTGGGGGGGGGGGGTTTACGTTCTGGTGCTTGGCCGGATGGAAATAGTGCACTAGAGAATGTCTAGTTTGTGACTAGTTGAATGTTTATTGTTAAACAATAACCTGGGTCAGATAACAGAAAGAAAACTAACAAAATCCACTAACTATTATATTACTATTATTAAATTATCTAAGAGCTACTACAAATGCGAGTATCCACTACGACGACTATCGTTAGACTCTCCGAGGTAACAGTGTCACATGGTTGTTCTTCATTGACACCTGCTGGTTGAAGGCCGCATCTATCAACATTTACATGATTGCTTGTGGATATCATCACATCCCCTTTCCTTTGGAAATAAACAATATTTACATACATTATTGAAATTTAATATACACTATCTATGATATGCATAACTCTTAAGTTATTTACATGTTTCAAGTCCATCACAAATTCAATTTGTCTGGCTTTCTTGTGTGGCTTGTCAACTTTCTAAGCACTGGTTGAACTTGTGAGTTTGACTGGTTCTCAACTGTTGAAGATGGTTCTTGCTGTGTTTCTGTACTTTGTATATCTCCAGCTTGTTCTGTTTCTGTGTGCTGAGGTAGAATTTGTTCCGTTGTCCTGAGATTGCTTTCAACACCGTCTGATGGTTCTGAAACAAGGGGTTGCTGAACCTTCAGCAAAGCTCTCCTGTTTCTTCTCAGAGCTTGCCCTTCATCGGTGACGATGATGTGTGACTGAGGACCTGATGGTTGTATTACCTTTGCACACTTCAACCATCCATTTCCATCAGGATCTTTTACCCTGACTGTGTCATTCTTTGCTAATAGTTGCAGACATCTTGTCGATCTATCATAATACCTCTTCTGCCTCCTTTTTTGAAATGTGAGCTTCTTCACAAGTTTTCAATTAGTTGGTTCCTGTGAGTGATATGGTAAGGTAGTTCTGAGTTGTCAATTCATTAGCAATTGTGAAGGTGATAACCCATTAATCAATGGTACTGCTCTCTAGGTAAGTAAACCGAGAAATGGATCTTCCCGACTGTCCATAGCTTTTTTGAGTGGCTGCTTCACAATGTGAACACCTTTTTCAGCTTTCCCATTGGATTGCGAATAGAGAGGACTTGAAGTAATATGTCAAAAATCATAGCTCTGTGCAAACTCTGTCCATTCATGACTGCTAAAACTAGGGCCATTGGTGCTCATGACAATTTGAGGTATTCCAGAATGAGCAGAAATATCCTTGGTATGTTTGATGACACACCTGGCTGCTGAGTTGGATAGTTGTACCACTTCCGGAAGTTAGAGAAATAGTCCGTCACTAACAGATATTCTTTTCCTGCCAGATAGAACAGATCATTTCCCACTTTCTGCCATGGAATCGTTATTATTTTGCCCATTTGCATTGGTTCTTTTTGTTGTTTGTACTGAAATTTCTGACAAGTTGCACAATTTTCTATCATTATCTGAATGTCTTGATTGATGCCTGGCCAGTTTGTCCTGTCTCTAGCTCTTGGTTTGCATTTTTCTATGCCTCAGTGCCCCTCATGAATCTTCTGCAGAATCATGGATCTTAGAGATTGTGGTATGACATCCTGGGTGAAATTCTCCCGAAACGGCGCGATGTCCGCCGACTGGCGCCCAGAACGGCGCCAATCAGACGGGCATCGCGCCGCCCCAAATGTGCGGAATGCTCCGCATCTTTGGGGGCCGAACCCCAACATTGAGGGGCTAGGCCGATGCCGGAGGAATTTCCGCCCCGCCAGCTGGCGGAAACGGCCTTTGTTGCCCCGCCAGCTGGCGCGGAAATGACATCCCTGGGCGGCGCATGCGTGGGAGCGTCAGCGGCCGCTGACAGTTTCCCACGCATGCGCAGTGGAGGGAGTCTCTTCCGCCTCCGCCATGGTGGAGACCGTGGCGGAGGCAGAAGGGAAAGAGTGCCCCCATGGCACAGGCCCGCCCGCGGATCGGTGGGCCCCGATCGCGGGCCAGACCACCGTGGGGGCAGCCCCCGGGGCCAGATTGCCCCGCGCCTCCCCCCCAGGACCCCGGAGCCCGCCCACGCCGCCTTGTCCCACCGTTCAAAAGGTGGTTTAATCCACGCCGGCGGGACAGGCAATTTATCGGCGGGACTTCGGCCCATCCGGGCCGGAGAATCGAGCGGGGGGGCCCGCCAACCGGCGCGGCCCGATTCCCGCCCCCGCCGAATATCCGGTGCCGGAGACTTCGGCAACCGGCAGGGGCGGGATTCACGGCAGCCCCCGGCGATTCTCCAACCCGGCGGAGGGTCGGAGAATGACGCCCCCTGTTTTGCCTGAGAAAGAAACAATTCTCTGCACTTAGCTCTGCTTGAATGTTGTAATATTTGGAACAGATCCATGGAGGTTGGACATGAAGCTCCTGGCTGACAAGGCCTACTGCCAGAAAACATCACTGGCCATAGGCAAGTACTTTACTAACAGCCAGAACGGGCAAGTCTCACCTTCCATGTTCTGGGAGGCACTGAAGGCTGTGCTTAGGGGATAAATTACAGCCTACAGAGATAGGGAAGAGAGGGCGGCTAGGCAACAACTGATTGACTCCATACTGGAGGTCGACAGAGTTACTCCGAGGCCCCGATCATAGAGCTTCTGGCGGAGAGGAAAAAGCTACAAATGGACTTTAACCTGCTTTCCACCAGGAAGGCAGTGCACCAACTCTGCCAGACACGGGGACCTATTGGCTCACCAGCTGAGAAAGCAGGCAGCCACGAGGGATATAGCACATATGAAGGACAGCAGAGGCGGATTGGTAGCTGAACCAAAAAAGGTCTACAAAAATGTTCGCGGCCTTTTACCGAGGACTGTACAACTCTGAGCCCCTCAGCGGGGACTCGGGAATGAAACAGTTCCTCCACGGACTGGACACACCAGTCATGGTGGATGACAGATAGGGGGCGCTGGAATCACCAATAGAATTGGGAGATGTCATGTAGAACATCAAGTTCATGCAGCAGTTAAGGCTCGGGGACACCGTGGATTCCAAGCGGACCTCTGAAAAAATCTGCACCAGCTCTCGCCCCGCACCTGCGGGAGATGTTCGCAGACTCACTAGCAAGGTACACCCTGCCTCTGAGGCTAACATAGGCCACCATATCGCTGCTACCCAAAAAAGACAAAGATCAAATAGAATGCGGCTCTTACAGACCCATTTCGCTGCTCAATGTGGTCGCAAAAATACTCGCAAAAGTCCTGACCAAGAGACTGGGGAACTGCGTACTTGAGGTGGTCGCAGAGGACCAGACGGGCTTTGCTAAGGGTAGACAGTCAACTACGAACATCACACAACTGATGAAAGTGATACTGACCCCATCCGGGGAGAAAACACCAGAGGTGATCGTCTCCCTGGACGCAGAAAAGGCGTTTGACAGAGTCGAATGGAAGTACTTCATAGAGGTACTGGAGTGGTTTGCGCTGGGGACGGGGTACACCTCATGGGTGAAACTCCTGTAAAACATCCTGAAGCGTTTGGACCAACACTACCAGCTCTGAATACTTCCAGTTGCACCAGGCAGGGATGCTCGCTGTCCCCGCTCCTGCTAGCAATTGAGCCGTTGGCAATCGCCCTGCGAGACAGAGGAGGCTGGAAGGGAATCTGAAAAGGAGGCAGAGAGCGCAGATCTCACTCTATGCGGATGATCTGCTCCTCCACACCTCGGACTGGCAAAGCGCATGAATGAAATCACGAAGCATCTGGGAGAGTTTGGAGCCTTCTCGGGCTCCAAACTCAACCTGGGCAAAAGTGACGTTTTCCCGGTGAACCTGAGAGGGGGAGAGGCAGAGGTGGAGGGTCTACCATTTAAACGAGCCCGAAGCAACTTCCGCTACCTGGGGATCCAGATAGCTCACGACTTGACAGGGATCCACAAGTGGAATCTGACCAGTCTGGCGGAGGAAGTTAAAAAGGACCTACAGATTTGGGATACACTCCCGCTTTCCCTGGCGGGGCGGGTGCAGATAATCAAGATGAACGTACTGCCCAAGTTCCTCTTCCTGTTCAGATCCATACCGATCTTCAGCCCCAGGTAATATTTTTTTAGACAATAGACAAAATGATTATGGTGTTTGTGTGGGGGGTTGAGGGGAAGAAACATGGGTGGCCTGGCCCTCCCGAACTTGCAGTACTACCACAGGGCAACCACGGCCGAGAGAGTGAGGGGATGGGTGAGGGAGCCAAATACGGAATGGAGGAGAATGGAGGAGTTGTCCTGCACTGTAACGACCCTCCCGGCCCTCGCCGCGACAGCCATTTCCGCCCAGCAAAACACTCAATTGGCCCAGTGGTAGTAGCAACACTAAGAACCTGAAAGCAGATAAAGCAGGACTTCAATCTAACCGAGGTTCCCACCCTGGCCCCCAACTGTGGCAACTGTCATGATATTCAGGTAAACATCAGAGTACAAACATACATACATACTGATGGACAGATCAACGGACCAATCAACACACACACAACACCACAGGCAAGAGTATACACACTACAAAACAGGGAACACGACACTTCCTGGGCATTCCAGCAGGAGACAGCTCAGGGCACAGAGCTCACAGCAAGCCACTCAGACATCCACCATGTGCTGAGTGCCACTCCAAGATAGTATTAGGAATAGGTCCACAGATTCTAGGGTTATGATCGAACCTCAGTAACCAGTTTACCACCGTAAATAAATGTTAGTAATAAAATTGAGTTGTACCATTCGCAACCGTGTTGGTTCGTCTGTGTAGCAGAGTGCCCAACAAATCAGCAACCACAGGTTTCCACCAGCCATGCATGATGCTACTTTTAAGAGATGGGGACAGGATGGGGAAACGTTGACAGTCAGGGAATTTTACACAGGGGACAGACTAGCGATGCTAGAAAAGCTGACAGAGCGACTGGAACTACCGAACGGACAGGAACACCGACATTTGAAAATCCAAACCTTTTTCCGCAAGGAGACAACAAGGGACTTTAAGGCCCCGAGAGACACAATGTGTAGCAGAGTACCCAACACATCATAATACCAGGAGTAACTGTGGGACCTACCTACGAATCCTCCGGAATCTGCCATCCTGCGCCATGGACACCGTCAGCACACCGCAGCCGCTACAGCTCGCTGGAAACCTCGGCGTCAATTGGAAGCTGTTCAAACAGCGCTTCCAGCTCTTCCTGGAAGCCAAGGTAAAGGAGAGCGCTTCGGACACCAGAAAGATCGCCATCCTCCTCTCCACGGCAGGGCAACACGCTATCCATGTCTACAACTCCCTGGTGTTCGCGGAAGGTGAGGACAAGACCAAGTACAAGACGGTCCTTCTCAAACTCGACCAACACTTCAACGTCGAGGTCAACGAGAGTTTCGAGAGGTATCTCTTCCAACAGCGCCTGCAGAGTAAGGATGAGCCCTTTCAATCCTTCCTTACGCACCTCCGTATCCTCGCGCAGTCCTGCGGTTACGACACCACCTCCGATTCCATGATTCGGGATCAGATCGTTTTTGGGGTCACCTCGGTCACCCTACGCCAGCAGCTCTTAAAAATAAAAGGCCTCACTCTAGCCTCCGCAATCGAAGCCTGTGTCCTGCATGAAAACGTGACTAGCCGCTACTCCCAATTTCAGGCGGCCGAATCGGCGCGGCAGGGGTCCTACATGGCCAGATCGGCGAGGCAGGCATCCTACAAGGCCTAACGGGACCAGGCGATCGAGTTCCTCCCGGCCCGCGGCCCGGACGAGGGCGGCCATTTCGCGCGCTTTTCGAGGCCTCCCGCGTTTGTGCGCGCCAAAAACGACATCGACACAGAGGGACGTGATGCGCAGGCACGCTCGATGCAAGATCGAACTGCGCATGCACGGTGGCGCAATGAACAGCATGACGTCACGACGTGCGGCAACTGCGGAGCCGCACATTTAAAGCGACAATGTCCGGCAAGAAATCGACAATGCCTCCGCTGTGGCAAGATGGGCCACTACGCTGCCTGCTGTCGAGCAGCTCAACCTGCCAATGTTCCCCAATTCCGACAACCTCACAGGGACGTGCGGACCATTCAGCCGCCTTATTACGAATCGTGCCCAGATGATATCCAGACCAGTGACACAGACGACCGGGACGCCTTCCGCGTTGCGGTCATTGATGGAGACCGGATGTCTCCAGCCAGGACCCACCAGCCGTTGCAAGTGAACACTGTCAATCCGGGTGATGAATGGTGTGCCACCCTAACGGTCAACCGATCACCGATAACATTCTGTCTGGACACTGGCGCCTCCACCAGCCTCATAGCATGGTCAGCCTTCTACACCATGAAGGTCAGACCACCAATTCGTCCATCCCGTTGCAAGATGGTGGACTACAATGGGAACGTTATCCCGGCTATGGGATCCTGCCAGCTCCAGGTGAAACACAACACACACACGGCCACACTCTCATTCGAAATAGTCGGATCATCGAAGGACTCCCTGCTCGACGCACAGGCATGCAAGGTTCTCCACCTCGTGCAACGCGTCCACGCTCTGTCTCCGGAAGGCACATCTGACTTCCCGGATGCAGAATTCAGGGCACAGCTCCAATCGCTCCTCGCCCACAACCAGGAGGCAACTTAAGCTCACCACAGCCCCGGTATTGGCGTTTTTCGACACATCTCGTGACACTAAAATTTCGACTGATGCCAGCCAGCCCGGCATTGGGGCGGTACTCCTACAGCGGGATGACACTGCGTCATGGGTCCCGGTCGCCTATGCCTCGCGGGCCATGACTCCCACAGAACAGCGCTACACGCAGATCGAAAAGGAGTGCCTGGGTTTGCTGACCGGAATAGACAAGTTCCATGACTACGTGTATGGTCTCCCCCAGTTTACCGTTGAGACTGACCATCGCCCCCTGGTCAGCATCATAAATAAGGACCTGAACGAGATGACCCCTCGTCTCCAGCGCATCCTACTTAAACTCAGGAGGTACGACTTCCAACTGGTCTACACCCTGGAAAAGGACCTTATCATTGCGGATGCCCTATCCGGAGCAGTGAGCACGCCGCCCAATTCGGAGGGGTTCGTCTGTCAGGTCGAAGCGCAGGTGGCCTTCACATCGGCAAATCTGCCAGCTGACAACTCCAGTCTGGCCCGTATTCGCCGGGAGACTGCGGCTGGCCCCCTTCTACAACGGGTTATGCGCCACATGACGGGAAGGTGGCTCAAAGGACAGTGCCCGCAGTTCTACAATGTCCGAGACGACTTGGCCGTCATTGATGGTGTCCTCCTAAAGCTGGACCGGATTGTGATTCCGCACAGCATGCACAAGCTGGTCCTCGACCAACTACACGAAGGCCATCTGGGGTCGATAAGTGCAGACGGAGGGCCCGAGAGGCTGTATACTGCCCGGGCATCAGTGATGACATTGCCAATATGGTGCTCAACTGCCCACCTGCCAAAGGTTTCAACCGGCGCAACCTCCTGAAACGCTTCTGTCTCATGAGCTGGTGACGTCCCCCTGGGCGAAGGTGGGTGTGGTCCATTTTCACGCGCTTGGCAGGGACTATGTAATCGTCATTGATTACTTTTCAAACTATCCAGAGGTCATACGCCTGCACGATTTGACATCGTCCGCTGTCATAAGGGCCTGCAAAGACACCTTCGCTCGCCACGGCATTCTGATTACTGTCATGTCCGACAATGGGCCCTGTTTTGCCAGCCAGGAATGGTCGTCCTTTGTTGGCAAGAGCATACACAGTACAAAACAGGGAACACGATACTTCCTGGGCATTCCAGCAGTAGACAGCTCAGGGCACAGAGCTCATAGCAAGCCACTCAGACATCCACCATGTGCTGAGTGCCACTACAAGATAGTATTAGGAATAGGTCCACAGATTCTAGGGTTATGATCGAACCTCAGTAACCAGTTTACCACCGTAAATAAATGTTAGTAATAAAACTGAGTTGTACCATTCGCAACCGTGTTGGTTCGTCTGTGTAGCAGAGTGCCCAACAAATCAGCAACCACAGGTTTCCACCAGCCATTCATGATGCTACTTTTAAGAGATGGGGACAGGATGGGGGAACGTTGACAGTCAGGGAATTTTACACAGGGGACAGACTAGCGATGCTAGAAAAGCTGACAGAGCGACTGGAACTACCGAACGGACAGGAACACCGACATTTGAAAATCCAAACCTTTTTCCGCAAGGAGACAACAAGGGACTTTAAGGCCCCGAGAGACACAATGTTGGAGGAGTTACTGGACGCGGACAGTCTGGGAAAGGGGAACTGCGGTGACATATACGGCTGACTTTTAGAAAGGACACGCTCCCCACTGGACAGAACAAGGGAGAAATGGGAGGATGAGTGAGGGATGGAAATAGGGTGGGGACTCTGGAGCGAAGCACTGAACAGGGACAACTCCACCTCTGCCTGCGCAAGGCTAAGCTTCATGCAGTTTAAAGTGGTGCACAGAGCACACCTGACAAGAACCCGAATGAGCAGGTTCTTCCCGGAGGTGGAGGACAAATGTGAACTGTGTCAGGGAGGCCCGGCCAACCATACCCCCATGTTCTGGGCCTGTCCCAGACTTGTTAGGTTCTAGACAGCCTTCTCCGAGGCAATGTCCAAGGTTGTGGGGGTTGTGGTAGTCACCATTGTTGTATTATATTGTATATATGGGTATTACGGTAAGGCCCCTGTACTACAGGTACGGGGGTAGATCCCTGCCTGCTGGCTCCGCCCAGGAGGCGGAGTATAAACGTGTGTGCTCTCCGTACAGCAGCCATTTCGTAAGCTGCTGTAGGAGGCCACGCATCTCTGTGTAATAAAGCCTCGATTACATTCTACTCTCGTCTCGTCGTAATTGATAGTGCATCAATTTATTACACAGAGATTTTACAAAGATGGACCTCCACATCAAGCCGGATCGCCTGCAGCTGGATCCTCAAGCAGACAACGCCAAAAAGGACTTTGCACATTGGCGAGCTTGCTTTGAAGCATACATCGGATCTGCGACAGACCCAATCCCAGAAGCACAGAAGCTCCAAATTCTGTACACGCGACTGAGCTCAAACGTTTTTCCCCTCGTCCAGGATGTGACTACTACGCAGAGGCCATGGTGCTACTGAAGGAGAATTACACTCAGCAGACCAACAAGATCTACGCCAGGCACCTCCTATCCACGCGGCACTAACTTCCCGGTGAGTCTGTGGAAGATTTCTGGCGTGCCTTGCTCGCCCTGGTGAGAGACTGTGACTGCCAGGCCGTTTCGGCCGCTGAACATTCAAACCTGCTAATGAAAGACGCATTTGTTACGGGCATAGGGTCTGACTACATTCGCCAGCGCCTCTTAGAAGGGCCACGCTTGACCTCGCAGCGATCAAAAAACTAGCGCTCTCGCTCACGGTAGCCTCACGCAACGTACAGGCTTATGCCCCCGACCACATGGCCCACCCACCCTATTCATCGTGGACCCCACCAGCGGCCAACGCATCGTGGACCCCATCAGCAACCGCACTCAGCCAACCGCACGCCTGCGCCGTGCGGCAGCCAACCAACCCCGGGGGACCCAAGTGTTACTTCTGCGGACAGACAAAACACCCCCAGCAGCGCGGCCCGGAGCGGAGCGCGCTCTGCAAGGCCTGTGGCAAGAAGGGACATTTTGCTGCAGTGTGCCAGGCCTGCTCAATCACCGCTTTGTCCCGGCACCCCCACGAGAGGCCAGTGAGCGCCGCCATCTTCCTCGCCTCAGACCATGTGCGGCACCGCCATCTTGCCTGCCCCAAGACACGTGCAGCCCGAGGGCACCGCCATCTTGCCTGCCCCAGGACACGTGCGGCCCGTGGGTGCCGCCATCTTACCCGCCTCAGGACCCCTGCCCGTCGGGCACCTCATTGGCCGCTCATCGCCTGCAACCGCCGATAACCAGCCGCGCCTCGCCTCGGTCACGATCGACCAGTCTCGACCTCACAACCTCGCGACCGCTTCGACAAAGGTGAAGGTCGACAGGCACGAGATATCCTGCCTTCTGGACTCCGGGAGCACTGAGAGCTTCATCCACCCCGATACGGTAAGGCGCTGCTCCCTCGCGGTACACCCCGCTAACCAAAGAATCTCCCTGGCCTCCGGATCCCACTCCGTGGCGATCCGGGGGTACTGCATCGCCACCCTCACCTCCAGGGTGTAGAGTTCATCGGCTTCCAGTTCTACATCCTCCCCAACCTCTGCGCTGCCTTGCTACTCGGCCTGGACTTCCAGTGCAACCTCCAGAGCCTAACCCTGAAATTTGGCGGGCTCCTACCACCACTTACTGTATGCGGCCTTACGACCCTTAAGATCGACCCGCCTTCTCTGTTTGCAAACCTCACCCCGGATTGCAAACCTGTCGCCACCAGGAGCAGACAGTACAGCGCCCAGGACAGGACCTTCATCAGGTCTGAGGTCCAGCGGCTGCTGCGGGAAGGTATCATCGAGGCCAGCAACAGCCCCTGGAGAGCCCAAGTGGTAGTGGTGAAAACCGGGGAGAAAAACAGGATGGTTGTTGACTACAGTCAGACCATCAATCGGTACACGTAGCTCGACGCGTACCCACTCCCACGCATATCTGATATGGTCAATCAGATTGTACAGTACCGGGTCTTCTCGACAGTGGACCTGAAATCTGCCTACTACCAGCTCCCCATCCGCAAGGCGGACCGCCAATACACTGCGTTAGAAGCAGACGGCCGCCTTTCCCATTTCCTTAGGGTTCCCTTCGGCGTCACCAACGGGGTCTCGGTCTTCCAACGGAAGATGGACCGAATGGTTGACCGCTACGGGCTGCGGGCCACTTTCCCGTACCTGGACAATGTCACCATCTGCGGCCACGACCAGCAGGACCACAACGCTAACATTTCCAAATTTCTCCACACCGCCACGCTCCTCAACCTAACTTACAACAAGGAGAAGTGTGTGTTCAGCACGAACCGATCAGCCATCCTCGGCTATGTGGTTCAGAACGGAGTTCTCGGGACCGAACCTGAACGCATGCGCGCTCATGGAACTCCCCCTCCCCCATTGCCCCAAGGCCCTCAAATGATGCCTGGGGTTCTTTTGTATTAGGCCCAGTGGGTCCCAAACTATGTGGACAAGGCCCGCCCACTCATCCAATCCACCGCTTTCCCACTGATGGCCGAGGCTCACCAGGCCTTCAACTGTATCAAGGCTGACATCGCCAAGGCCGCGATGCACACGGTCGACGAGACGCTCCCCTTCCAAGTCGAGAGCAATGCATCAGACGTCCCTCTGGCCACCACCCTCAACCAGGCAGGCAGGCCCATGGCATTCTTTTCCCGCACCCTCCATGCCCCAAAAATATGGCACTCCTCCGTCGAAAATGAGGCCCAAGCGATCGTTGAAGCTGTGCGACATTGTAGGCATTACCTGGCCGGCGGGAGATTCACTTTCCTCACTGACCAACGGTCGGTTGCCTTAATGTTTAACAACACACAGCGGGGTAAGATCAAAAATGATAAAATCTTGAGGTGGAGGATTGAGCTCTCCACCTACAATTACGAGATTTTGTATCGCCCCGGGAAGCTCAACGAGCCCACCGATGCCCTGTCCCGAGGTACATGTGCCAGCGCACAAGTGGGCCGACTCCAGACCCTGCACGATGATCTCTGTCACCCGGGAGCCACCCGCTTTTACCACTTCATTATGGCCTGAAATCTGCCCTACTCCATCGAGGAAGTCAGGGCTATCACCAGAGACTGCCAGGTCTGCGCGGAGTGTAACCCACACTTCTACCGGCCAGACCGGACATGCCTGGTGAAGGCCTCCCGCCCCTTTGAATGCCTCAGCGTGGACTTCAAAGGGTCCTTCCCCCCCACCGACCGCAACACGTATTTTCTCAATGTGGTCGACGAGTATTCCTGATTCGCCTTCGCCGTCCCATGCCCCGATATGACGTCTGCCGCCATCATCAAAGCCCTCAACACCATCTTCGCTCTGTTCGGTTTCCCCGCCTACGTCCACAGTGCCGGTGATCCTCATTTATGAGCGAGGAGCTACGCCAGTACCTGTTCAACTGGGGCATTGCCTTGAGCAGAACGACCAGCTACAACCCCAGGGGAAATGGGCAGGTGGAGCGAGAGAATGGGATGGTCTGGAGGGCCGTCCAGCTGGACCTACGGTCCCGAAATCTCCCAGCCTCCCGCTGGCAGGAGGTCCTCCCCGACGCACTTCACTCCATTCTGTCGCTCCTGTGCACCGCGACCAACGAAACCCCCCATGAACATCTCTTTGCCTTCCCCAGGAGGTCCACCTCCGGGGTTTCACTCCCAAGGCTCCACAAGGCTGACCCATTGGTTGAGAGAGTACAGCTACTCCATGCAAACCCACAGTACGCCTATGTAGCGTACCCCGACGGCCGCCAAGACACAGTTTCCCTCAGGGATCTGGCACCAGCTGGGTCCCCACACCCCCTCCCCTGGCGCACCTCACCGCAGCCCCCACGCCAGGAAAATCCGTCCTCCCCTTGCTCCCACCCGGGGATGAAGAGGATTTCGACACGCTCCGAAGACGAAGACGACGCCTGAGTCGCCACCAGCACTGCGGCGTTCTCAACGACAGATCAAGGCGCCCGATCGTCTAAATTTATAACCTTCTCTGTAATTTTAAAACCAATCTGTATGTATATAGCTTTCCACTATCCCCGATGGACTCATTTTTAACAGGGGGTGAATGTGGTAGTCACCACTGTTGTATTATATTGTATATATGTGTATTACGGTAAGGCCCCCGTACTACAGGTACGGGGGTAGATCCCTGCCTGCTGGCTCTGCCCAGGAGGTGGAGTATAAATGTGTGTGCTCTCCGAACAGCAACCATTTCATCAGCTGCTGTAGGAGGCCACACATCTCCGTGTAGTAAAGCCTCGATTACATTCTACTCTCGTCTCGTTGAAATTGATAGTGCATCAGGGGTGAGAGTGGAGACGTGCCCAACAATGGCAGTCTTCAGGATACTGAACCAGCCAGAGCAGCACCACCCACAGCTGCAGACTGGCTGGCAGACCTATCAGAAGTTCTCCACCTGGAAAAGGTTAAGTACACCATCCGAGGGTCAGAAGAGGGCTTCTACAAAGCGAGGGGGCCATTCCTTAACCTGTTCCAACACTTGTTCGAAGCCAATAACTGATAGAGCGGGGCGGGGGGGGGGGTGGAAAACAGAGAGGGGGAGACGGGAAGAAACACAGAAGGGGAGGCCAGAGAGCGACTGCCACGGGGACCAGAGGGCCCAACACAAAGCCTCAAGGAAAAGATAAACACCAAACAAACCACCTACGGCGAAAGAAAGGACTTAGGATAAGGCCCGGAAACAGCAGAAGAGGTGAAGTGTGGGGAGGGGGGCCGAAAATGAACAACATGTAAACTGTTAACATCTCATCTAATTTATGTACAGTTTAAAAATGCAAACTATAATAAAAATGTATTTTGTAAAAAGGACACCAACTGGATGAGGCGCAGCACGGAGACTGTGATACTACATCAGAAGAGGAAGTGAATCATTATCCATGCAGACAAGACATGATGTGATGGAATCAGCAGGTGCGCAGGCAAGAGATTCCCAGGATAGAGGCCTAGAACAGATGAGAAGTGACTAAGAAAAGGGCTAAGGAGGCACTATCCAGGTGAGATGTTTGACAAACACAGGCTCAGGTTCCCCAAGCTCTCTGAAGAGCTGTGTTCCCACCAGCTCAGATTGCCGGGGAAGGAGGGAGTCGCATCATCTTCAGCCTCCATTGAGCAAAGCTGTCACTTTCTAGACCTGGTGACCAATCATGTTCATTGCTGTGGAAGTCGCCTTGTCACCAATTGATTTCATTGCACCAATGAAGATAGGTCGATAGTCTATCAGTTAATTGCACATATATGTAGAAAACAGGTCACAAATGAGTTATTCTTCAGCGCACCGACATATGTCAACAACGATAGCCCGAATGAGTGAACACTCAGATTCTCTTCTCTGGCTGACTTCTCTGGGTATGGGTGCAGATGTGTGGCAATCTAAGGATCATCACTGTGACCATGAGTGTTTATCAACTGCAAGGGTTTTATTCCATCAATGCACAGCTGGTGTGCAACCGCAGACGAGGTTCTTACAGGTATACATCAGATTCCCTGGGAGCTGGCTTGATGTTTTCATATTGTGGCTGACCAGCATTCCAGACCTTGGGCGAAATTCTCCTACCCACCCCGCCACATTTCTGCCCCGACCGGCCGGCGGGAGTCTCCGTAATACCGGCCGGTCAATGGGGTTTCCCATTGTGGGGCAGCCCCACGCCCTCGGGAAATCCCCGGGCGCCGGCAAAACGGAGACTCCCGCCGGCGGAGAATGATGCCCCTTTTTCTTCCAGACTTAAGGGCTAGAACATAGGGGACCAAGGATAGTTCCTTCAAATATGTCTTATAACACTTGTGAGGAATCCCACCAACAAAGTGGAGGGGTGCTACACTGAGAGTCACATGACCTCCAGCTGTGTCACCAAACTAGTCATCGCTATGTTGAAGATGTGATTTAGGTGTGCAGGTAGATCTGAAGACACCAACCCGTATTCACCAGTGGGGGTGCCAGAAACGAGCGGTGTGCAACATCCTAAAAATAAATTGTGCAGCAGAAATTATTACAGTTGCTGCAGGACAAAGGCATCTTCAGGTGCGAAGAGGCCGAAGGAGGAGAGATATAAGACCGTAAGATATAGGAGCAGAATTATGCCATTCAGCCCATCAAGAGTGCTCTGCCATTCAATCTTGGTTGATACATTCCTCATCCCCATTCCCCTGCCTTCTCCCCATAACCCCTGCCCCCTTATTGATCAAGAAATCCCCTTATCAATCAAGAACACCAGGTTTGTGTTTGAGGTGCTGTTACCTACAGGGATACAGACCAAGAGCTGGAAGGTGGAATTAGATAGAATAGTTCTTTCTTAGAACACAAGAACTTAAGAATCGGGAGTAGTAGGCAATTTAGGCAATTTAGCCTCTTGCACCTGCTCCACTGTTCAATACGATCATGACTAATCTCAACCTAGCCTCAACTTCACCATCCTGCTCATTCTCTATAACTCTTCAACCCATTATTAATTAAAAATCTGCCTAACTCCTCCTTAAATTTACTCACTGTCCCAGCACCCACCACACTCTGGGGTAGCGAATTCCACAATTTCATGGCCCTTTGGGAGAAGTAGTTGCTCCTCATCTCTGTTATAAATTTGCTACCCCTTATCCTGAGACTATGACCACTCACTCTGGAATGTCCCACATGAGGAAGCACCCGCTCCATGTCTACTTTATCCATACCTTTTATCATCTCATATATCTCAATTTGATCTCCCCTCATTCTTCTAAACTCGAGAGAGTATAGGCCTAAACTGCTCAATCTCTCTTCATAAGACAAGCCCCTCATCTCTGGAATCAATCCAGTGAACCTCCTCTGAACTGCCTCTAGTGCCAAGACATCTTTCCTCAAATAAGGGGACCAAAACTGTGCACAATACTCCAGTTGCTGTCTCACCAGTGCCTTGGCCAGTTGCAACAACACTTCCTTACCTTTACACTCTATTCCTTTAGCTATAAATGCCAACATTCCATTCACTTTCTTTATTACCTGCTGTATCTGCATGCTAGTTTTCTGTGACGCAGGCACAAGGACATCCATATCCTTCTGCACCGGAGCGCCCCAAAGTCTCTCCCCATTTAGATAAGCTGCCTTCCCATTTTTCTGACCAAAATGGATGACTTCTCACTTTTCCACATTAAACTCCATCTTCAACATTTTGGCCCTCTCATCTAGCCCATCTCTCTTCATTTGTAAGGTTCTTATTTCCTCATTGCAACTTACTGTCCCACCTATTTTAGAGTCATCTGCAAATTTGGCTATGCAACCTTCTATCCCTGTATCCAAGTCATTGATATAGACTGTAAATAGTTGGGGCCCAAGAACTAAACTCTGTGGCATCCCACTAGTTACACCTTGCCATCCAGAAAGAGATCCATTTATCCCAACTGTCTGTCTCCTGTCCGTCAGCCAGTCTTCTATCCAAGCTAATAAATTACCCCAACCCCATGTGCCCGGGATAATTTCCTGGAACAGTATGTAATGGAACCTACAAGGGAACAAGCGGTCCTAGATCTGGTCCTGTGTAATGAGGCAGGATTGATTAATGATCTCATAGTTCGGGATCCTCTTGGAAGGAGCGACCACAATATGGTGGAATTGAAAATACAGTTGGAGGATGACAAGGTAAAATCAAACACTAGTGTTTTGTGCTTAAACAAAGGCGATTACAATGGGATGAGAGAAGAACTAGCTAAGGTAGACTGGGAGCAAAGACTTCATGGTGAAGCAGTTGAGGAACAGTGGAGAACCTTCTGAGCGATCGTTCACAGTGTTCAGAAAAGGTTCATACCGACAAAAAAGAAAGAAGGTAGAAAGGGGAAAAATCGACAGTGGATATCTAAGGAGGTGAGGGAGAGTATCAAATTGAAGGAAAAAACATACAAAGTGGAAAAAATTAGTGGGAGACTAGAGGACTGGGAAGTCTTTCGGGGACAACAGAAAGCTACTAAAAAAGCTATAAAGAAGAATAAGGTAGACTATGAAAGTAAACTGGCTCAGAACATAAAAGCAGATAGTAAAAGCTTCTACAAATATATAAGACAAAAAAGAGTGGCGAAGGTAAATATTGGTCCTTTGGAAGATGAGAAGGGAGATTTAATAATAGGAGACGGGGAAATGGCTGAGGAGCTGGACAGGTTTTTTGGGTCAGTCTTCACAGTGGAGGACACAAATAACATGCCAGTGACTGATGGAAATAAAGATATGATAGGTGAGGACCTTGAGATGATTGTAATCACTAAGGAGGCAGTATTGGGCAAGCTAATGGGGCTAAAGGTAGACAAGTCTCCTGGCCCTGATGGGATGCATCCCAGAGTGTTAAAAGAGATGGCTAGGGAAATTGTAAACGCACGAGTGATAATTTATCAAAATTCACTAGACTCTGGGGTGGTCCCAGAGGATTGGAAAGTAGCAAACGTGACACCACTATTTAAAAAAGGAGGTCGTCAGAAAGCGGGTAATTATAGGCTGGTAAGCTTAACTTCGGTTGTAGGGAAAATGCTGGAATCTTTCATTAAGGAGGAAACAGCAGGGCACCTGGAGCGAAATTGTCCCATTGGGCAGACGCAGCATGGGTTCACAAAGGGTAGGTCGTGTCTGACTAATTTGGTAGAATTTTTTGAGGCTGTTACCAGTGCAGTAGATAACGGGGAGCCAATGGATGTGGTATATCTGGATTTCCAGAAAGCTTTTGACAAGGTGCCACACAAAAGGTTGCTGCATAAACTAAAGATGCATGGCATTGAGGGTAAAGTGGTAGCATGGGTGGGGGATTGGTTTACTAACAGAAAGCAGAGAGTGGGGATAAATGGGTGTTTCTCTGGTTGGCAACCTGTAACTAGTGGGGACCCTCAAGTATCAGTGTTGGGCCCGCAGTTGTTCACAATTTACATAGACGATTTGGAGTTGGGGACCAAGTGCAATGTGTCAAAGTTTGCAGACGACACTAAGCTGAGTGGTAAAGCAAAAAGTGCAGAGGATACCGGAAGTCTGCAGAAGGATTTGGATATATTAGGTGAATGGGCTAGGGTCTGGCAGATGGAATTCAATGTTGCCAAGTGTGAGGCTATCCATTTTGGGAGGAATAACAGCAGAATGGATTATTATTTAAATGGTCGATTTCAGCGGGAGAAGAGCTGGTTAGGCAATTTCAGCGGGGGGCAGTGCGGAAGTGATTGCTGGGAGGTAAGTCTCTCCTTTAAAAACACTTGTCTTTGCAGGGGCAGGCCAGTCGATTTCAGCGGGCGAAGAGCTGGTTAGTCAATTTCAGCGGGGGCAGTGAGGAAGTGATTGCTGGGAGGTAAGTCTCTCCTTTAAAAACACTTGTCTTTGCAGGGGCAGGCCAGTCGATTTCAGCGGGAGAAGAGCTGGTTAGTCAATTTCAGCGGGGGCAGTGCAGAAGTGATTGCTGGGAGGTAAGTCTCTCCTTTAAAAACACCTGGCCCCGTTTTCGGTCCCTCTTTTCTGTTTTAAAAAAATAGATAGTATTTAAGGCGGGAACAGGAAGTTCGACCCGCGGACCTCTGGGAAGACCCTCACCAATAAATTCTGGTGGAGAGGAAACCCGAGACACTACACGTGTAGTGTCTCCCACCCGCCCTCCTCCTCTAACCTAATAATAAAACCCATTGGTGTGAGGTAAGTACCATATTTTATTATTAACACTAAGAAGGTAAGTGATTTTTACTCATTTTTACTTTTGTACCTTTTTCAAATTGTGTGTGTGTCGGGGGGAAACTGAAGTGACATCATAGAACAGCTGTGGCCTGAGTGGCTGGTTGGGATTCTACACTAAATTAAAAAATTAAGCATTGGTAACTAATTAAACATAATTACTTAATTATAATTTAGAGGGATATCTAAGCCAGAGATCGGAGAGTACTATATTTAGCTTTCGCATTTCTATTAGAAATCTAGTGCTAGGAAACAGATAGCTAACAGTAACTTTGAAATTTTTTAAAAATTAAAAAAAAATAAAAATTTAATTTTAATTTTAATTAATTGACGCAATGTCAGTTAGAGGGGTGCAGTGCTCTGACTGTGAGATGTGGCAGGTCCGGGAGGCTTCCAGTGTTCCGGATGGCTTCATCTGCAGAAAGTGCACCCAACTAGAGCTCCTCACAGACCGCATGGTTCGGTTGGAGCAGCAATTGGATGCACTTAGGAGCATGCAGGTGGCGAAAAGCGTCATAGATCACAGTTATGTAAATGTGGTCACACCCAAGGTGCAGGCAGAGAAATGGGTGACCACCAGAAAGGGCAGGCAGTCAGTGCAGGAATCCCCTGTGGTTGTCCCCCTCTCGAACAGGTATACCCCTTTGGATACTGTCGGGGGGGGGAGAGCCTATCAGGGGAAAACAGCAGCAGCCAGAGCAGTGGCACCACGGCTGGCTCTGATGTTCAGAAGGGAGGGTCAAAGCGCAGAAGAGTAATAGTAATAGGGGACTCTATAGTCAGGGGCACAGATAGGCGCTTCTGTGGACGTGAAAGAGACTCCAGGATGGTATGTTGCCTCCCTGGTGCCAGGGTCCAGGATGTCTCCGAACGGGTAGAGGGCATCCTGAAGGGGGAGGGCAAACAGGCAGAGGTCGTTGTACATATTGGTACTAACAACATAGGCAGGAAGGGGCATGAGGTCCTGCAGCAGGAGTTCAGGGAGCTAGGCAGAAAGTTAAAAGACAGGACCTCTCGGGTTGTAATCTCGGGATTACTCCCTGTGCCACGTGCCAGTGAGGCTAGAAATAGGAAGATACAGCAGCTAAACACGTGGCTAAACAGCTGGTGTAGGAGGGAGGGTTTCCATTATCTGGACCACTGGGAGCTCTTCCGGGGCAGGTGTGACCTGTATAAGAAGGACGGGTTGCATCTAAACCGGAGAGGCATAAATATCCTGGCCGCGAGGTTTGCTAGTGTCACACGGGAGGGTTTAAACTAGTATGGCAGGGGGGTGGGCACGGGAGCAATAGGTCAGAAGGTGAGAGCATTGAGGGAGAACTAGGGAATAGGGACAGTGTGGCTCTGAGGCAGAGCAGACAGGGAGAAGTTGCTGAACACAGCGGGTCTGGTGACCTGAAGTGCATATGTTTTAATGCAAGAAGTATTACGGATAAGGCAGGTGAACTTAGAGCTTGGATTAGTACTTGGAACTATGATGTTGTTGCCATTACAGAGACCTGGTTGAGGGAAGGGCAGGATTGGCAGCTAAACGTTCCAGGATTTAGATGTTTCAGGCGGGATAGAGGGGGATGTAAAAGGGGAGGCGGAGTTGCGCTACTGGTTCGGGAGAATATCACAGCTGTACTGCGGGAGGACACCTCAGAGGGCAATGAGGCTATATGGGTAGGGATCAGGAATAAGAAGGGTGCAGTCACAATGTTGGGGGTTGACTACAGGCCTCCCAACAGCCAGCGGGGGATAGAGGAGCACATAGGTAGACAGATTTTGGAAAAGAGTAAAAACAACAGGGTTGTGGTGATGGGAGACTTCAACTTCCCCAATATTGACTGGGACTCACTTAGTGCCAGGGGCTTTGACGGGGCGGAGTTTGTAAGGAGCATCCAGGAGGGCTTTTTAAAACAATATGTAGACAGTCCAACTAGGGAAGGGGCGGTACTGGACCTGGTATTGGGAATGAGCCCGGCCAGGTGGTAGATGTTTCAGTAGGGGAGCATTTCGGTAACAGTGACCACAATTCAGTAAGTTTTAAAGTACTGGTGGACAAGGATAAGAGTGGTCCTAGGATGAATGTGCTAAATTGGGGGAAGGCTAATTATAACAATATTAGGCGGGAACTGAAGAACATAGATTGGGGGCGGATGTTTGAGGGCAAATCAACATCTGACATGTGGGAGGCTTTCAAGTGGCAGTTGAAAGGAATTCAGGACCGGCATGTTCCTGTGAGGAAGAAGGATAAATACGGCAATTTTCGGGAACCTTGGATGACGAGAGATATTGTAGGCCTCGTCAAAAAGAAAAAGGAGGCATTTGTCAGGGCTAAAAGGCTGGGAACAGACGAAGCCTGCGTGGAATATAAGGAAAGTAGGAAGGAACTTAAGCAAGGAGTCAGGAGGGCTAGAAGGGGTCACGAAAAGTCATTGGCAAATAGGGTTAAGGAAAATCCCAAGGCTTTTTACACGTACATCAAAAGCAAGAGGGTAGCCAGGGAAAGGGTTGGCCCACTGAAGGATAGGCAAGGGAATCTATGTGTGGAGCCAGAGGAAATGGGCGAGGTACTAAATGAATACTTTGCATCAGTATTCACCAAAGAGAAGAAATTGGTAGATGTTGAGTCTGGAGAAGGGTGTGTAGATAGCCTGGGTCACATTGAGATCCAAATAGACGAGGTGTTGGGTGTCTTTTAAAAAATATTAAGGTAGATAAGTCCCCAGGGCCTGATGGGATCTACCCCAGAATACTGAAGGAGGCTGGAGAGGAAATTGCTGAGGCCTTGACAGAAATCTTTGGATCCTCGCTGTCTTCAGGGGATGTCCCGGGGGACTGGAGAATAGCCAATGTTGTTCCTCTGTTTAAGAAGGGTAGCAAGGATAATCCCGGGAACTACATGCCGGTGAGCCTTACTTCAGTGGTAGGGAAATTACTGGAGAGAATTCTTCGAGACAGGATCTACTCCCATTTGGAAGCAAATGGACGTATTAGTGAGAGGCAGAACGGTTTTGTGAAGGGGAGGTCGTGTCTCAATAACTTGAGAGAGTTTTTTGAGGAGGTCACTAAGATGATTGATGCAGGTAGGGCAGTGGATGTTGTCTATATGGACTTCAGTAAGGCCTTTGACAAGGTCCCTCATGGTAGACTAGTACAAAAGGTGAAGTCACACGGGATCAGGGGTGAGCTGGCAAGGTGGATACAGAACTGGCTAGGTCATAGAAGGCAGAGAGTAGCAATGGAAGGATGCTTTTCTGATTGGAGGGCTGTGACCAGTGGTGTTCCACAGGGATCAGTGCTGGGACCTTTGCTCTTTGTAGTATATATAAATGATTTGGAGGAAAATGTAACTGGTCTGATTAGTAAGTTTGCAGACGACACAAAGGTTGGTGGAATTGCGGATAGCGATGAGGACTGTCGGAGGATACAGCAGGATTTAGATTGTTTGGAGACTTGGGCGGAGAGATGGCAGATGGAGTTTAATCTGGACAAATGTGAAGTAATGCATTTTGGAAGGTCTAATGCAAGTAGGGAATATACAGTGAATGGTAGAAACCTCAAGAGTATTGAAAGTCAAAGAGATCTAGGAGTACAGGTCCACAGGTCATTGAAAGGGGCAAAACAGGTGGAGAAGGTAGTCAAGAAGGCATACGGCATGCTTGCCTTCATTGAAAGGGTCATTGAGCATAAGAATTGGCAAGTCATGTTGCAGCTGTATAGAACCTTAGTTAGGCCACACTTGGAGTATAGTGTTCAATTCTGGTCGCCACACTACCAGAAGGATGTGGAGGCTTTAGAGAGGGTGCAGAAGAGATTTACCAGAATTTTGCCTGGTATGGAGGGCATTAGCTATGAGGAGCGGTTGAATAAACTCGGTTTGTTCTCACTGGAACGAAGGAGGTTGAGGGGAGACCTGATAGAGGTATACAAAATTATGAGGGGCATAGACAGAGTGGATAGTCAGAGGCTTTTCCCCAGGGTAGAGGGGTCAATTACTAGGGGGCATAGGTTTAAGGTGAGAGGGGCAAGGTTTAGAGTAGATGTACGAGGCAAGTTTTTACGCAGAGGGTAGTGGGTGCCTGGAACTCGCTAACGGAGGAGGTGGTGGAAGCAGGGATGAAAGTGACATTTAAGGGGCATCTTGACAAATACATGAATAGGATGGGAATAGAGGGTAACGGACCCAGGAAGTGTAGAAGATTGTAGTTTAGTCGGGCAGCATGGTCGGCACGGGCTTGGAGGGCCGAAGGGCCTGTTCCTGTGCTGTACATTTCTTTGTTCTTTGTTCTTGGTAAGATGTTAAAACATGCTGCTGTGCAAAGGGACCTGGGTGTGCTGGTGCACGAGTTGCAAAAAGTTGGTGTGCAGGTGCAACAGGTGATTAAGAAGGCTAATCGAGTTTTATCTTTCGTTGCTAGAGGGATGGAGTTCAAGACCAGGGAGGTTATGCTGCAATTGTATAGGGTGTTGGTGAGGCTGCATCTGGAGTATTGTGGTCAGTTTTGGTCTCCTTACCTGAGAAAGGACATATTGGCACTGGAGGGAGCGCAGAGGAGATTCACTAGGTTGATCCCAGAGTTGAGGGGATTATATTATGACGAGAGGTTGAGTAGACTGGGACTGTACTCATTGGAATTTAGAAGGATGCGGGGGGATCTTATTGAAACATATAAAATTATGAAGGGAATAGATAGGATAGATGCGAGCAGGTTGTTTCCACTGGTCGGGGAAAGCAGAACTAGGGGGCATAGCCTCAAAATAAGGGGAAGTAGATTTAGGACGGAGTGTAGGAGGAACTTCTTCACCCAAAGGGTTGTGAATCTCTGGAATTCCTTGCCCAGTGAAGCAATTGAGGCTCCTTCTTTAAACGTTTTTAAGAAAAAGATAGATACCTTTCTAAAGAATAAAGGGATTCGGGGATACGGTGTACGGGCCGGAGAATGGAGCTGAGTCCACAAAGATCAGCCATGATCTCATTAAATGGCGGAGCAGGCTCGAGGGGCCAGACGGCCTACTCCTGTTCCTAGTTCTTATGTTCTTATGTTCTTATGTGATCTAACCTTGTGTATTAACCTTCTGTATGACACCTTATCAAATGCCTTCCAGAAGTCCAGATATACTACATCTACAGGATCCCCATTTTCCACTTGGCTTATTACACCTTTGAAGAACTCTAACAAATTAGTCAAATATGATTTACCCTTCATAAAACCATGCTGACTCTGATGGATTGCGATTTGACTTTCCAAATGTCCTGATATTACTTCCTTAATAATGGATTCTAACAATTTCCCAACAACAGATGTTAAACTAACTGGTTTGTAATTTCCTACATTCTGCCTCCCTTCCTTTTTGATTAAGGGTGTTATATTAGCATCTTTCCAATCCACTGGAACCTTTCCTGAGATCAGGGAATTTGGAATATTATAACCAATGGATCCACTATCTCCGCTGCCACATCCTTTAACACCCTAGGATAGTGGGCAATCAGGCCCTGGGGACTTGTCTGCCCTTAATCCCAATAGTTTGTAGAGTACTGTTTCCCTATTGATGCTGATTGTTCTAAGTTCCACCCTTTCTATTACCTCTGAATTATCCGTTCTGATAGGGATGGTACTAGTGTTCTCCACTGTGAAAACTGAGGGAAAATATTCATTTAGTGCCTCTGACATTTCGGTGTTCCCCACTATTAACTCTCCAGTTTCATCTTCCAAAGGGCCAACATTCATTTAAGTGACTCTTTTCCCTTATATGTACTTATAGAAGCCTTTACTATCCTTTTTGATATTTTGCGCTAGCTTTCTTTCATAATTTACCTCAGCTCTTTTTATTAATTTTTTAGTGACCCTTTGTTTATGTTTGAAAGTTTCCCAATCATCCAGCCTGCCAGTGCCTTTGCAATATGGTATACCTTAGTTTTTGTCTTTATATTGTCCTTAACCTCCTTGCTTAGCTAGGGATATTTTTTGGCCTTCTCACCGTCCTTCTTCCTCTCTGGAAAATATTTTAGTTGTGAGAAATTGATCCTTAAACAATTGCCACTGCTCATCAGCTATCCTACCTTTTAGCCTTCCTGCACACTCGACTCAGTCCAAATCTGTCCTCATTCCTATGTAAATAACTGTTTAATTCCGGAACGCTATTGTGGGAGTCCACTTTCACATCCTCAATCAGAATTTTGAATTCTATCATACTCTGCGGCTTGAGATCAATATATGAGCAGACAAAGTCAACATGGCTTGAGGAAAGAGAAATCGCATTCGACAAACTTACTGGAGTTTTTGAGGATGTAACTGTTGGGGTAGGTAACAGGAAACAAGTAGATGTAGTACATTTGAATTTCCAAAAGGACCTCTTTGTCATTGGTGTTCTTTAGTATTCCAATAAAGCTCAAAGTAAGTTCACGAAACAGCACCTCACCTTGCCATGAAGTACTCCACAGCTTTCTATACTCAACATAAAGCTCAACAATTTTAGCCTGTAATCCCTATCCCCATTTTGTTTCTTTCTCTTTGCAGATTTTCAGTTTTACTCTCAATTTTCCCTGTTTGCTTTCAGACACCAGCTGGTAATCATTCTGCCAGTCACAATTCCTCTAGAGATATTGGGCGGGATTCTCTGTTGGCTGACGCCAAACACGATTGGGCGGATAATAGGTTCCGGCGCTAAAATCGTGGCGGTCGTTGATTTGATGCCAAATCGCTATTCTCCGTCACCTCGTCAGCGGCATCAATGCGGTCAGGAACACACATACAGTAGGCACTGTCATAATATAAACATCAGTATATGATGGTGCAGAGACACACACTGACTGGCTCATTGTTTCTTTACTTATCCCATTACCAATTCCTTTGCACCTGATCACCAACTCTTCTGTCATTTAATCTTTTGTTTCTTTTATTCATCGCAGATCTTCCTTTTCACTTGCGTAAAACCCATAGGTTTTATTTTTCCCAGTTTTGTTGAAAGATTATTGACCTGAAACAGTCACACTGATTCTCTTCCCATAGTTGTTTTCTGAGCTGGTACTATTTCCAGCATCTTCTGTTTTTTATTTAAAATTTCTAGCATCCACATTTATTTTGTTTTTTGTACTTGTACCTGTCATCTTGCTTACAGATAAGTTAGCATCCAAAGCCTGCACAGCCATGTTCGTGACCTGCATAGATTCATTTGAGAATCATGTCTGAAGCTCCAAGGAGCCTCCATGTCAAACCTTCTCGAAGTTACTTGTGCCGCAAATCCACTAGTGGGTTCTCTGATATTGGATAGACTGTGTGTGGCAAATCTGTCAGTATATTGTATCGTTGCTGATGCACCTTACCATTCTGCTTCACAAAAATAGTTCCCAAAGTTCAACATCTGTCTTCTCTAGGTTATGTTAAATAAACCTGGAGAGAAAATTGGCAGTCCCCCTCCCCCGCATTGAAAAGAACCCGCCTTAGCTATTCTTACCATTGGGGTCTACTTGTGCATACTATCGATTATCAAGCACCAGGTGAAAACCCAATTAACTGCCTAACTGGACTCACCAAAGTGAGTTTCGGCAATAGTGCATCCTACTGTTCAGATTTGCTGCCCATTCACTGAAAAGGGATGAATCTGTGGTCAGTCTTTTCCAAACATAAGTTTATTCAACACGACCTAGAGAATACAGGCACAGGCATCCTCTTTCCTTTCCTACACAGTTGGAAACTGTTTTTTATGTATATTTCTTATATATACTTAAGAATAAATGCCCTAACCTTTCCTCAATTAGTAATATCTGCTCTCACTTACAACTAGAGCATTTCATTGTGACATGATTGCAACATTAACAGATTTCCTTCTTCCTTAAGCAAACAAAACTGCATACAAAATTTATAAATAAACTGAAGGGAAATAAATTGTACACAGAATATAAGCCGACCTTTGAAGCCTCAAATTCCTTTCAAAAGTAACTTATGTGCTGACTGTAGTATTAGTGTACATTTTGAAATGTAAAAAATGTCATAGCGTAGGTAATTCAAATTCAACTAATGTGGCATTTTTTATTGAATGAATTCATTCGACCAGAAAAATTGTCAAAGTTGTTATCTTTGTCATCCAACACAAAGAGCTCATCAAGTTCATTCTGAGTCACTTTGGCTATGGTAACATCATAAAGATTCTACTCTGCATCAGTTGTGGCGTTTTCGGTAACAGAATCATCCCTTCACAACAAAATCATCTTCATCTCGATCTATTGAATTGGACATTCCACATTTTTTGAATAATCTGATGGCAGCTTGTGCATTAATAGCATCCCACAATTTGAAAGCACACAAAACATCAAACGGGGCAGCAGCAAGATTCCATGCCTAGTGAAGGATTTTTTCTCCATCAACCATCCATCTCCATTGGATGTAAACAGGATCCTTGAATATCTAGTTGAGGCACACATCCAAAACTTCAACTACAGACATCAGACTCCCTGGTATAACTGCAAGGTGGGTGTTATTTCTTTGCAGGCACCTTTTTATCTCATTGGTTATATGGGATCTGAACATGTCCCACAGTAATAATCTGCGTTCTTTATGTAGGCTACTGGAATGCCTATTCAACACATTGATCCACAATTTCACACCATCCTTATCCATCCAAACATTGCCATGGACATGCACAAAAACCCCTGCGGGCAACTTGATGTTCAGCAGGTTTTACATTGGAAAATTACTTTTGGCTTTAATTTTGTTCTGTTGGCCATACAGACTAGTATCACTGTGAATCTTGTCTTCTCACCCATGTGATTTTCACTAGAACTGTTTTCAAACCTTTCCACTCTACCGTTTAGTATTGCTAGACGTATGGAAATTCATGGGTGTTTCATCCATGTTGCTGACGTGAAATAATTTGCCGCAGTCCATTGATGAATCGTTGGGAACTGGTAATTTTGGCATTGAGGTTTCTGGGTAATCTTGGTCTTCTGCCACAACACTAGATAGTTTTGTTCCATAAAGTGGCTGCGCTTTAAGCTGTTCCTCTGACATATTTGCTTTGCACACTGAAGTCATATATATGCATTGCATTTCTGGTGACAAAATAACAATTCTGGCGATTTTCGAGGACTCCTTCTGAAACATGTTTCTCAGGGCAGCGGCTGGATCCTGTCCTCATGCAGTTGGCCTTGGGTATCTTCTTCAGGGCAGATTCCTTCCTCTTCCATTCTTTTTTTTAAAATTTAGAGTACCCAATTCATTTTTTCCAATTAAGGGGCAATTTAGCGTGGCCAATCCACCTAGCTTGCACATTTTTGGGTTGTGGGGGCGAAACCCATGCAAACACGGGGAGAATGTGCAAACTCCACATGGACAGTGACCCAGAGCTGGGACCTCTGTGCCGTGAGGCCGCAGTGCTAACCCACTGCGCCACCGTGCTGCCCGCTCTTCCATTCTTTTAACAGCTTTTCGCTAACACGGAGTTCCTTGTTGAAGCATTGTTATTGGCAAGTTATCAAAAGTTGTGACTTTCAGCTTGAAATCAGCTTGGTACTTCATTTTCTTTGCTGGAGGATCCATTTTGTTCCCCATTCATCACGCAGTCTGTTCACCGTGGCATTTAAAAAAAATATATAATAATCTTTATTAGTGTCTAGGCTTACATTAACACTGCAATTATGTTACTGTGAAAATTTAAACTCCTGTGCACCTTTTTGGCAACACAGCCTGAATGGCCTGCTTAACTCCACGTGCCAATTTATAACGGTGAGTAAAACATGCATTTGAGAGGTGAAAAATGAAGGCTGACTCCTAATTTCTTAGCAGAAAGACTTATGTGCCAGGTAGAGGTGTAAACATGATTTTTGCAAAATAAGGTCATATTATTTGTTACATCAATGTGTATGCTGCAATCTACAGTATTTAAAATGATAAAGGAATTTGATATGTTAGGTACAGAGAAACCATTTTCTCTAGTGGGAGAATCCTGAATGAGGAGGTATAATAATAAAAAATGTGCCAGAGGGAAAAGGTATTGGAAAACTATAACTTTCTCTCCAAAAGGCTCTTGATTCCTGGTTAATTGAAATTTTCAAGACTGCGATCCATAGATGTTTGTGATGTAACTGTGTCAAGGGATATGAAGCAAAGGACGGCAAATGGAGATGAGGTACAGATCAATCATGGTCTCGTTAAATGGCAGAATAAGCTGGACGAGCTGAATAGCCTACTATATGTTTTGAGAATGAAATGTTGTAGATGTTTCTTGCTCACAAAACAGATGTAACTTGATTGAATATTTGGATAATTGGGGCAGCACAGTAGCACAGTGGTTAGCACTGTTGCTTCATAGCTCCAGGGTCCCAGGTTCAATTCCCAGCTTGGGTCACTATCTGTGTGGAGTCTGCACGTTCTCCGTGTCTACGTGGGTTTCCTCCGGGTGCTCCGGTTTAGTTTATTTAAAGAGTCTAGAGATTCTTACTTTCATCCCCAAATTATCCTATCGGATCTGTAACAAGCATTATTAGTTACACCAGTTACAGTGCAAATTAACTTCATCTCCATTTTCTCGTTCAACTTATTTGTGCTTGGGGCTTAGGCATCGCTGGCTAGGCCGCCATTTATTATTCATTGCTAACTTCCCTCAAGAAGGTAGTGCTGCACAGCCTTCTTGAACCGTTGCATTCCATGTAGATACACCCACATTGCTGTTAGGGAGGGAGTTTCAGGATTCTGACCCAGTGACAGTGAAGGAACGGCGATATATTTCCAAGTCAGGACAGTGAGTGACTTGGAAGGGAACTTGCAAGTGTAGTGTTCCCATGCATCTGCTGCCTTTGTCTTTCTAGGTGGTAGCAGTCACAGGTCTGAAATGTGCTGCAGGAGGATCCTTGTTGAGTTTCTGGTACATATTGCTTCCGGTGTGTGTAGGTGGTGATGGGATGTTTAAAGTGATGGATGAGGTATCAATCAACCAGGCTGCATTGTTCTGAATGGTGTCAAGCTTGAGTGCTTTTGGAGCTGCACTCATCCATGTAAGAGGAGAGTATTCCATCACATTGCTGACTTGTGCCTTTTACAGTACGAAGTCTTACAACACCAGGTTAAAGTCCAACAGGTTTGTTTCGATGTCACTAGGTTTCGGAGCGCTGCTCCTTCCTCAGGTGAATGAAGAGGTATGTTCCAGAAACACATATATAGACAAATTCAAAGATGCCAGACAATGTTTGGAATGCGACCATTAGCAGGTGATTAAATCTTTACAGATCCAGAGATGGGGTAAAAGAGGTGTGAATTGTATCAAGTCAGAACAGTTGGTAGGATTTCGCAGGCCAGATGGTGGGGGATGAATGTAATGCGGCATGAATCCCAGGTCCCGGTTGAGGCCGCACTTACGTGTGCGGAACTTGGCTATAAGTTTCTGCTCGGCGATTCTGCGTTGTCGCGCGTCCTGAAGGCCGCCTTGGAGAACGCTTACCCGGTGATCAGAGGCTGAATGCCCTTGACTGCTGAAGTGTTCCCCGACTGGAAGGGACCATTCCTGCCTGGTGATTGTTGCACGATGTCCGTTCATTCGTTGTCGCAGCGTCTGCATGGTCTCGCCAATGTACCACGCTTCGGGACATCCTTTCCTGCAGCGTATGAGGTAGACAACGTTGGCCGAGTCGCACGAGTATGTACCGCGTACCTGCCTGAGGAAAGAGCAGCGCTCCGAAAGCTAGTGACATCGAAACAAACCTGTTGGACTTTAACCTGGTGTTGTAAGACTTCGTACTGTGCTCACCCCAGTCCAACGCCGGCATCTCCACATCATTGTGCCTTTTAGGTGGTGGATATTAGGAAGTCAGGAGGTGAGTCACTCAGGAGGTGAGAGGCAGAATTATTGGCCTCTGACCTGCTCTTCTAGCCACAGTATTAATATGGCTGGTCCAGTTCAATTTCTGGTCAATGGTAACCCTCCTCAGGATGTTAATACTCCAGGATGATGATTCATTTTGTTATTATCAACATTAAAATAACATTTTTGTTTTTTGTTTTTTTAGAACAGTTAACCGGACACCAGAACTGAAAGTTGATACATATTTTGAAATATTGAACAAATGGAGGCTTTTTACTCCAGGAAAGAGAAGATGGTGGCCTGATAGAGGGCTTTAGATGGGACTTTTGCGAGCTTGGGAGCACTGGAGGAAAAGTATAAGTTACCCCGGGGGAATTTCTTGAGATATATGCAGATGAGGGCATTTACTAGACAACAGGTGAGGGAATTTCCGCGGCTCCCGACACAGGGGATACAGGACAGGGTGCTTTCAGGGGTGTGGGTCGGAGAGGGCAAGGTGTCAGAGATTTATAGAGAGATGAGGGAAGAGGGGGAGGAGTCGGTGGGCGAACTAAAAAGAAAGTGGGAAGAAGAACTAGGGGAGGAGATAGAGGAGGGTATGTGGGCTGATGCCCTAAGCAGGGTAAATTCCTCTTCCTCATGCGCCAGGCTTAGCCTGATTCAATTTAAGGTGCTACATAGAGCACACATAACGGGGGCAAGATTGAGCAGGTTCTTTGGAGTGGAGGACAAATGTGGGAGGTGTGGCGGGAGCCCGGCAAACCACGCACATATGTTTTGGGCGTGCCCGGCACTGGAAGGGTATTGGAAGGGAGTGACGGGAGTGATTTCGCAGGTGGTGAAGGCCCGGGTCAAACCAGGCTGGGGGTTAGCTCTATTTGGAGTTGCGGAAGAGCCGGGAGTGCAGGAGGCGAAAGAGGCCGATGTCGTGGCCTTTGCGTCCCTCGTAGCCCGGCGCAGGATCCTACACTCATGTGGAAGGAGGCGAAACCCCCCGGACTGGAGGCCTGGGTAAACGATATGGCGGGGTTTATTAAACTGGAGCAGATAAAGTTTGCCCTGAGAGGATCGGCTCAAGGGTTCACCAGGCGGTGGCAGCCATTTCTCGACTACCTAGGGGAACGTTAGAGGGAAGACAGATGACCAGCAGCAGCAACCCAGGGGGGAGGGGGGGGGGGGGGAGGGGGGGAGGAGGCTTAGTTGAGTATAGGTCAATAGAGTACGAGGTTTTGTTACTTGTATATTATTATTATTATTGTTAAAAAGTTAAAACATTTCTGTTTTGTTATTGTTATCGTTTCGCTTGTTTTGTAAGCGGGAAAAATGTTGCTCAAGGAAAAAAAATGTCAATAATATATATTTTTAAAAAAAGATAGAGGGCTTTAAGATAATGAAAGAGTCTCATAGGCAATATATATGATGTGGAGATGCCGGTGTTGGACTGGGGTGGGCACAATAAGAAGTTTTACAACACCAGGTTAAAGTCCAACAGGTTTGTTTTGAGTCACTAGCTTTCGGAGCACAGCTCCTTCATCAGGTGAGTGAAGAGGTGGGTTCCACAAACGCATATATAGACAAAGTCAATGATGCAAGATGATACTTTGAATGCGAGTCTTTGCAGGTAATTACGTCTTTACAGGTCCAGACAGTACAACTGGAGAGAGGGATAATCACAGGTTAAATTGTCTTAAGCCAGGACAGTTGGTAGGATTTCGCAAGCCCAGGTCAGATGGTGGGCAGGTGAATGTAATGAAACATGAATCCAAGGCCCTGGTTAAGGCCGTACTCATGCGTGTGGAACTTGTGGACCAGAGATCATGAATATAGGATGGTCAGTAATAAATCCAACAGGGAATTCAGGATAACCTTATTACCCAAAGAGTAGCTACCATAAGTAGTAATTGAGCCAAATAGCGTAGGTGCATTTAGTAAATGCACGATAAACAATTGAGGGAGAAGGGAATAGAAGGATATATTGATAGAGTTAGATGAAGGAGGGCAGGAAAAAGCGTATGTGGAGCCTAAACACCGACATGGGTCTGATAAGTCTGTATCAATGCCGACAAGTGTCAATTATCAGTTATATCTTTCGAACTGTTTCTGAGGAAACTCTTTCACAATATAGCATGAACGGAATTGTTTAGGAGGGAATCGTGCTTTCTTTCTGGCCTTTCCAATATCTCAACGCAGTTTGACAATGATCATTCTCGGGTGTATCAAACAATGAAAATATAATTGTTGACCATTAATGAGTTAAAAACAACAACAGGCAAACAACATGCATTTTCAGTTCTTTGGTTCTTCCACAACAAGAACAGTAACCCAATGATGGAATTAGCTCATCATTCAAAATTGAAATTGATTTTCAAAAGAACTGTTTGCTCCATCAGTACTTAAGAAACATTTGTGTGAATTTCAAGGTTCTCTGTAAAATGTTACAATTCATACGGCAGCTTTATGCTTCAGTGATTTTTGTTAGGTAATTTTTCAGTGATTCCAATTCAGCCAAGGTCAAACATTTTTCAATTCTCTTGTCCAGCCATTGAGAATATTAATTCCCCCTCACGTTTTGGCTGGCTGTTTGTTCATGATGATGAGCATCACAAGCAAGCCTGACCTCAGAAAGCAGCCACACATATACATTTGCCAAAAGGACTTGCTGGATAGCCCAGTAGCAGGAGGTTGGGATGATTTTCTAGGATTTGGGTATTAACAGCGGTTAGGGCCCTGTTCCTGCTACATTGCAACAGTAACTACACTAATAAAGATTACACTACAGTAACTACACTAATTGAGATTATTAGTATTATTATTATTACAGCAGGAAGTATTACTTTGGCTGTAAAGTACTTTGATACATCCTGAGGCCATTAAAGGCACAATGTAAATGCATCAGTCTCTGCTCACAGCAAATGCCCGCAAACGGTGATAATGACCAGATGATTTGTTTTTGTGATGTTGGTTGTGGGACACCAGGGATAACTGATTTGAAGTAGTGCTATGCCCACCTTGAGGTGTTCTCTGCTTTGCTTTACCTGGGTGCCTTGGATGCATCGTGTTGAACAAAGAACACCAAGTTTTGTTAACGAACAACACTAATTTATTAACACTACTAAATAAGATTTGTTTGCATTCCTAAAGTACTAGGTTACTATATTAAACTGTGCTCCTTCTAACTATAGAACCCTCAAATACACAACTGCTCCTATGCCTCACCATCTTATACTACCCAGAATCCCAGAAATCACATGTTATATATATGACTGTTCTGTGGTTCCCTCTAGAGGTAAGAAACATCATCATTAACTTGTCAACTCTTTACATCCCAGTCAATATACATATCATGACACACCTGGGAGGGAAAACAGGGTCTTGTTGTAACAACACAGCCAAGAGATAGCACCTCCAAGTGTGCAGCACTATTGCACTGGAGTGGCAGCCTTAATTTTTGCACACAAATTCTGGAGTAAGCCTTGAACACACAACTTTCTGACCCAGAAGCAAGTACATTGATGAGTTGTTGAGTTTGGAGGCAACAAAGACATGAATGAGGGTTTCTGCTACAAAAGGGCTGAGGTGGAACAACAGCGGCAGTTATCATTGCGAAGGAGGTAAATGCTGAAATTGAGAGCAATCCAGTTCCGCATGACTCTGAGAAGGGTGCTCCTACTTGAGCCAAACAATCAGCAGTATTTTACAACCTGTTACAGCAGAGGTGGGGCCATAAACTGTGGTGAGTGTTCAAAACTCCATTGACTTTGGTAGGAACGGTCGATCCCACCAGTGGGAGAGGCTGGAAAATTCTATTTCTCTCTCCACAGATGCTACTTGACCTGCTGAGTATTTATTTTAATTTTAGATTTCCAGCATTTGCATTATTTTGCTGTTGAGTCAATCATATCAACTTGATGTCAGCAGTAGCTGAAACAGGATGACCTGCACATGATGACTTTGAACCCTTTTCTCTTATTGGTTCCAATTCACGTCTTCCATCGTCTACAAGCACGATGTGGGAGCTGTTGTGGGAGGAGGCTGCGGAGTCCTCTGAGGGAGCATCATCACACAGGTCATGTGCACTCTCCACCTGCCTGGAAATACACACCAGAGGGGACTTTACTGCAAGTAACTGCATTGTCACCTGGTGAGCCAGATATTACATGTGAGCAGGAACAGAGAAGGGACACGAGTGGAGAGACTCCATTAGAAGATACAGATCACTCCAAAGCTCTGTTCAACTGAATGCAGATGCTGAGCCTCAGCGAGCATCCTGAAGAGGACAGTTCCACAGCTGCAGCAGAAAACATGCGAGGTTCTGTGCATCCTTGAAGAGAGATTGGAGAAGCCCCTCTCTAGTATAAGTGCAATGATGCCTCAATGAGCCAATTCCCCACATCCATGTTCCCTTTCTCCAATTTTCCTCTCACGGCCCACCCACACTTCCCTGCTCCTCAAGTGTTGAAAATATAAGGGCAGCACGTGGCGTAGTGGTTAGTACTGTTGCCTACGGCGCTGAGGACCCGGGTTCGAATCCCGGCCCTGGGCCACTGTGGAATTTGCATTCTCCCAGTGTCTGCGTGGGTTTCATCCCACTCAGACGGCATGAACTCGTGAAAGAGAGTCTAGTAGTTCAGATGAGGAGGGTTGATCAGAAGTTTGATTTAACCACAAGTCTTCCATTGACTGAGTTGAAGTTGAGAGATATTTCATCCCAATTGAAAAGGTGGCGACAAAGTTAAAGTAGCCAAAGGACCCAGGAAGCTGGCGCTGTGAAGCAACAGAGCTAACCAGTGTGCTACCGAATTAGATGTTCAGTCAGTGGCACTGGTGCAAGACAAGAATTCCCAAATTAAATTCTGCACTAAGAATTGAAATTAATAAATATTTCTTAGAAAAACACCCAAAGTCTTTGGCCCTTAGCTGCTCTATAAATACAGTCACTAGGACCGTTCCCCATCTGCCCCTGCATCATCTGGCCCTGCCAGCTCTGGCAGCTGAACAATGCCTGCACCATGGTTTCAACGTCCACGGCGACGTTCCTCAGTGCTTGGGTCACACTCTGCAGTGCCTCGGAAATGCCCACCTGCGACTCGGACAAACTCTGCGGCACCTTGGCCATTCCCATCTGAGATCAGGACATGTCTCTCAACGCCTCATCAAGGTCAGCCTGGTACTGGGTCACAGCCCAGTGAGTCGGACATTCTGCTGAGGCACTCAACTATGGCCGTCACTGACTGCGCCACACCTTGGACACCTCCACTAATGCTGCTGACATTGTTCACCAGGCTCTCCACTGCGGCTGCCACCCTAGCAGTGTTGGCCTCGGTGCCACGCACTGCCGCCGACATTGCCTGCCCCCGTAGCCTCTGGGACTCCTCCAATCGGCTATGGGCCTGCTGGAGTGTCCCTGACAACTCCCTCTGAATGTCCTGGCAACTCCCTAACATTTTTATCAGCTCCAGGATAGCCTGGTCCAGAGGCTCAGCATCTGGATGGGACCCCACCGGGAACTGGGGTCTGGCAGCTCTCTGACTGCTGTCTCGCCTGGGGAAACCTGCTGCCACGTGATGTGCATCAGCGGCTAGTTGCTCACTACAATGTGATCCAGAAGCCTGTCCACTAACATTGCCCACTGAGGTGTGTCTCTGCGCTGGTAGAGGGTGGGGAGGACAGCAGTGACGCATCAAATGAGGTATCCTCGGTGGGGGTGGGAAGATCTCCGGGGGGTGGGGGTGGGGGTGGGGGGTTGTCAGCTCACCTGAGCTGTCTGGTGTAGGTCATTGCCTTTCTTGTGACACTGGAGGCCAGTCCTCCTGGTGACGTTTCCCTTGCTGACGGCCACTGGCACTTCATCTTAGGCGGCACCGGCTGCCCTGTGGCTCACCCTCCGGGACCCTCGAGGGAACAGGGCATCTGTCTTGGCCTCGGCCGCATCTTGGAGCCTCCCCAGGTCTGCGTCTCCAAACTTTGGGGCTGGTCGGTGCGACGACATGGCTGTGATCTGTGGCTGTGCAAGAGCTGTAAAGAGCTACTAGACCATGTTAGCGGGGGCTGGCGAACGCGGTCCTGGTGAATTGGCTGGTGAACCTTCATTTGCAGCGTTAGCCCATGGGGCCTCGTTAAGCGGACCACTTAACGTTCTACTGCATTGCTGACCTCGCCAGTCCGGGCGCCAGGGATCTTGTGGCAGTTCCCATTCACTACCACACTTAGAAATCTTTCAGGAGAATTGCGCCCATAGAGAGCAGGTCCTTTCCTTGGAGCACCCGGTCTACAACTGAACTTCCCCATGCTCTCTGAAAGTCAGGCCACACAGACACGTCCCAATCACCGCCTATTACCGCAGTGACAGAATTCGGCCTTTTGACCAGTTTATTGGCCACCAGACCACCAATTGACCGAGTCCCACCAATCTCTCGGGCCAAAAAGTCTGAGTTCTGCTGTTCAAAGATAGCACAGTGTTCTCTTTTGTAACTTTTGAATTCTTCACTTCCCCTGTTTGACTTAAAGATATGTGTCCAATGTTACGTCACCCTGGGTGAATGCACGGTCAATTTCAGCCCCACAGACCTCGGAGTCCCAACATAAGTGAATTAACCAATAATTCATGTATTTTCCTGAGGTATTTAAAAATTGACTGCTCCAATGAGTTACAGGCACCAGATTCATAAGTAAAACATTAAAAAACTGTTTATTATAATAAGAATCAAAGATGAACATACAATGGAAATAATGGGATAATGGTCTACTAGACAAACTAATCCCCAAATCCCCTGGTGAAAGTAGGAAATGTTTTTAAATCAACAAGGATTAAAAGGGTATGAGAGATTTTCGCTGCTGAGATTATGGTCTTTTTGGTCAGCGATCTTCCAAGGACGTGAAGGGTCGAACTCCTCAGTTGTTTTATCTTTTCTTCACTTAGAACATGGAGGCAGTAGAATTCCCTCCAGGGAGTCACTTGCATTTGTAGGACCTCTGCTAGACTAACTCGCAGACCCACTGAGGCAATATTAGAAATCTTTATCTGAGGATTTCATTAGGTTTTTAAACAACCCTTTCTTCCTTCAGGTGGCACTGAACTAGGTCCTTCCGCAGGTTGAGCTGACTGCCAAGAGAAAGGTCTTTAACCACAGAACATCAGTTGTGAAAAGTCAGTTTCAGTTCCCCAGCTATTTACTCAGAAGTGGAGCATTCACAGACTGGCTGGAGGGTGCTTTAATTGCCAGCCTTAGCTGATAGAAAGAGTGTTTTACATCAACAGCCCACCCAGAGATTTAATATTCTCACAGATGTAACTACTGCCTGAAGGCTTTTAAACAGGAGGGACTTCCACAGGCCTGACGGGAACTAGTTTAAATCACCAAGCTGAGAGAGAGGTCTGCTTTGTGCTGCCTTCCAGGTCTCAGCCCCAAATTGAAACTATTTTACAAAATGGAGCTGGCCTGTGTTCCCCAGAACATTCTGAAGTGCTTGACCAATCACCAGTGAAGATATGAAAAGGTCCAGAATTCCAGATTGGCTGGTAGCCAAGTCCATCATGGGCTATGCCACAGAGCAAAACCGAGTCAAAGGAGTCTGCCGATCAGTCCACATAGCAGCTTGCAGTGGGGGGAGGGGGGTTCAGCTCACAATCAAAAGTCTGTAATGTTGCACAGAACAGGAATTAAAAGGATGCAACGATTAGTCAAGGAGTCACATTAGGATCCTCACACCATTAAGCATCCATGGATCAAAATGATAACAGCAAAAACACTAAAAACCAGATGAAGCCTCCTGTCTCTGGCAGAACACTCCAGAACGGTCAGCACCAATCGACATAGACTATCAGCTAAGAGCTCGGAAAAGTACAAGCCTCATTGGCCAACAGCCAAGTCTATCAAGATGAGTCATCACCGATGCCAGCACATCCTGCTGGATTCCATTTTAAAAAATTTAAAAGTGAAGTCCATCTTAAAGGTATAGGTCCCAGTTCTTGTCCAGGGACAAAAATTATAAAAGCCAAAGGAAAAAAAATAACAGGACTAAATAAGGGACAAACAGGAATTAAAAGATGGATCCTTATAGTATGATTCAGTAAGTATAACCATGTCAGGTTGTTGATTATCTAGTCTGTGAGATAGGTCGACGTCTCCATAGCTTAGTGAGGAGGACTCTGTGGGAAATGTGACTGGTACAGAATGAAGGCAACATGGCAGGTTCCAGGATATTTTGCATGGGCATGAATGAAAACCTTCCAGTGATCACATGGCAGTTGAACATGATGGGGTGAAATCTGTTTTGACAAATATGACTGGATAATCTAAGGGTGCATGATTTCCACATGTGAGAAGTCTATGATTTACTGCAGAAAATTCAAGAGCCCTCTTATTCTGATTGATCAGTCGCAAATTAAACAACAGTGGTATAGTTCACCTGGAAGATGCATCTATGCGGAGTGGATTGAGAGATCTTACAGATGGCACCAGTTGATCCCTAGAAGGAGCCAGAGGCAAAAACACTCAGGGTTGTGATCACCTTGACGATAACCATGTGCTGGCCTGGCCTACCTGCCCCAGCGGGTTTCTCATGCACTCCCAAACATACATCCATTAAATCAAGAAGTCAATAAGATTTCTGACAGACAGTTCAGGTGATTGTTTGGCAGAAGGTTTCAAGATAATTCTGACAAAAGGCCTTTTACATTTTGAGACCTGGGCTTTTTTTTATTCTTTATGGGACATGAGTATGGTTGCCCATCTCTAATTGTCCTGGAGACGGTGGTGCTGAATAGTCTTCTTGAACCACTGCAGTCTGTCTGGTGCAGGCACACCCACCGTGCTTTTGGGAAGGGATACTCAGAGCAAATTAGCACATTAAAATGGCCCATTTCCTGACTCAGGCAGCCATCCGGGACACCTTGTGGTTGGTCCTTGTCAAGACAGAGACAGCTACCGATGGGTATCGTGCCCACTAATGGAAACATTCCGCAAACAGCTTTTTGCCAAACCCCCATTTTTGTACATTCCTTAATGTAATCTGAATATGCTTTAACCTCATTGGCCTCATATTCTATCTACCATGCAAAACAGAACGTATGATGCAGCACAATCCTTTTAATGGGAAAGTGCAGTATTTGTTGTATTGAAAGTCAAGTAAACAATGTTAGTGTGGAAAAATACAATGCTCACATACAGAGATCTTTATCCTGTTGTGAGCTTGGTTGTGAATAATATCTGACTCATTGATTTACAATGTGCAGCACAATCAATGCTAGAAATCTAATCTGCAATGAAATGTGACTTGTGAAACTATCTAACCTTCCACAAAGAAACAAAAGGGGCAGAAATTATAATGACATGGTCAAGTGCTTTGTTTATTCATGTTAATAAATCATTAAGGATTAATTTTGCGAAACCCCTCCACCAGTTTGGAGCCTTTGACGGTAAATATGAGTCTGGGCCAAGAGTAGAACAAATACATATGATAAACAGAAGCCGTATAAATAGAAAATTGGCTCCATGCAGGCTGAAACAAAAAGTATGGTTAAATTACACCTTGTTAAAGACCACACTGAGAAGCACAGATCACCATAGCAACTTTCAGAACATGGCTCCAAATCAGCTGGAGATTTTTTAAACAAAGCTACCTAAGAGAGGTTGAAAAAGAGCAAGTATCAGTCAATCTTGGAGAAGCCTAATGTTGCTATGCACCTGCCCCAGCGACGTGACTCAAAGTTAAAAGGGCTCAACACCACTACCATGTAAAGAAGGGTGTGCTTCCTCCATGCTCTACTGAGCTCCACCTCAACGCAGCCTCTCTCGACTCCTTCACTGCTGTGAAATTATCAGACTACTTGTCCAAAATATAATTCTAAATGAGCAGAAATCTACTCCAAGCAAGTAACGTAAAGCCTGTGATCACATATCTGCACCATCACTAAAACCACCGATTCCCACCTCTGTTACATAGCCCAACTCCACCCTACTTCAGCTCATCTGTTACTGGAACTTCACGCATACCTTCATGGCTTGACTATTAGAACACATTATATAAAAGCAAATTACTGTGGATGCTGGAATCTGAAACCAAAGAGAAAATGCTGGAAAATCTCAGCAGGTCTGGCAGCACCTGTAGGGAGAGAAAAGAGCTAACGTTTCGAGTCCGGATGACCCTTTGTCAAAGCTAAAAGACAGAGAAAGTGGGAAATATTTATACCGTGGAGTGAGAGGATGAAAGATGAATCATAGCCACAGAAACCAAGTGAACAGATTGCTAATAGCCACAAAACCAAGGGAAAGAGTGCTAACGGCAGTCCCCAGAGAGAACAAAAGATGTGAAAGGTCAAACAGCAGAGAAATTAACATCAGAGGGCAAACTCTGACAGACGTAGATGTGGGGGGAGGGGAAGGGGGAAGCAAAGGGGAGAAAGGGTAAGGAAAGGGGGATAAGATGGGGAGGTACATAAATATAAAGAAAGACAAGAAAAAAAGAAATAGTAAAAGACAGTTAAAATGAAATGGGATGAAAACAAAGGGGTCGAGGTGGGGTAGAGCTAATCATCAGAAGTTGTTGAATTCGATGTTGAGACAGGAAGGCTATAGCGTGCCTAACCGGAAGATGAGATCTTGTTCCTCCCGTTGCAGCAGGCCAAGGACAAAAATGTGGGCATGGGAGCAGGGTATTGGGTTGAAATGGCAAGCAACGGGAATGTCAGGGACCTGGGGCGAAATTCTCCCCCAACGGCACGATGTCCGCCGACTGGCGCCAAAAACGGCGCCAATCAGACGGGCATCGCGCCGGCCCAAAGGTGCGGAATGCTCCGCATCTTTGGGGGCCGAGCCCCAATATTGAGGGGCTAGGCCGGCGCCCGAGGGATTTCCGCCCCGCCAGCTGGCGGAAATGGCGTTTGTTGCCCCGCCAGCTGGCGGAAATGGCGTTTGGTGCCCCGCCAGCTGGCACGGAAATGCGGCGCATGTGCGGGAGCGTCAGCGGCCGCCGACAGTTTCCCGCGCATGCGCAGTGGGGAGAGTCTCTTCCGCCTCCGCCATGGTGGAGGCCGTGGCGGAGGCGGAAGGGAAGGAGTGCCCCCACGGCACAGGCCCGCCCGCGGATCGGTGGGCCCCGATCGCGGGCCAGGCCACCGTGGGGGCACCCCCCGGGGTCAGATAACCCCGCACCCCCCCCCCCCCAGGACCCCGGAGCCCACCCACGCCGCCTGGTCCCGCCGGTAAATACCAGCTTTGATTTACGCCGGCGGGACAGGCAATTTCTTGGCGGGACTTCGGCCCATCCGGGCCGGAGAATTGAGCGGGTGGGTCCCGCCAACCGGCGCGGCCTGATTCCCGCCCCCGCCCAATCTCCGGTACCGGAGACTTCGGCGGGGGCGGGGGCGGGATTCACGGTGGCCAACGGCCATTCTCCGACCGGGAGGGTCGGAGAATGACGCCCCTGAATACGCACAGACCGAAGGTGCTCAGCAAAGTGATCACCCAGTCTGCATTTGGCCTTTCCGATATAAAGGAGACCACATTGGGAGCAGCGAATGGAATAGACCAAATTGAAAGAGGTGCAAGTGAAACGCTGCTTAACCTGGAATGAATGTTTTGGGCCTATTACAACACATTACTGATAGCCGTGATGTGGAGATGCCGGCGTTGGACTGGGGTGAGAACAGTAAGAAGTCTTACAACACCAGGTAAAGTCCAGCAGGTTTGTTTATAAAATTCCAGCTCCGAAAGCTAGTGATTCAAAACAAACCTGTTGGACTTTAACCTGGTGTGGTAAGACTTCTTACATTACTGATGCTCTCTCACATTCTACTCTCCACTAATCAAGGTTATTCAGAACTCTAGTGCCTCTGGCTTCACTCGAAGCAAATCCTGTTTCCCTATCGCTCGCTGGCCTCCATTGGCTTCCAATCAAGCAACAACTTGATTTTAAAATTCTCATTTTTCCATTCAAATACTTCCCTGGTCTCACCCCTCTCATACCTTTAATCTCTTGCAACTCCACAACCCTCTGACATATGTGTGCTTATCTAATTCTGACGTCTTCAACATCCTTGATTTTGGTTTCTCCACCATTGGTGTCTGATGTCAATTGTTGCTTTATAATGCTCCTGTGAAGCACCTTGGGATATATTATATTAAAGTGGCTAGATCTATACAGGTTCTTGTTTCTCTGCTGAACCACTTTTTACCTGAATGCAGGTTACTCCTGAAATGCTGACTTGACTACAAGAAATAAAAATCTGCTGCAATTACTGGTATCCATCAAAGACCTTAACAAGCATGTGAAAACAGGTATAAACTTCAGCTGGTACGGTAATCTTAAATAAACCTTGTTCTGCAAAAATTAACTGTGGGATACATTGTGGGATGTAAGAAGCCTCTTTTATTGTTGTTAAAATAAGTTTAAATTGTGCAGTAAGCAATGGTATTTAATTCTAACGTGGATCTTTTTGGTCTGGTATATAATAAATGTTTTCTTTACAGAGCATGGTTTATTAACCAAAATTTCTTGAGAAAAAAATAAGCAAATATAACATCTAATTATGTGGATGCTAAAAGACATTTCACCCAAATTTAAAAATTGAGCTCTGTCCGTACATAACACTATAACACTCTGCTCTAGCCTATGGTCATTGCCACCAATGTTCCCCAATGTCCCAGTGGAAACTTGCAAGCATTTCTATTTTTTTTAAGTGAAATGGTAGTCCTTTTGTCTGCCAGCCACATGTTGCACAGTGGGAAATGAGGACACTAACTATTTATGGATTTTCCTTAAATTACAGTAATCCTTTCCCACTGGCATTGACTTTAGTTCCAGGACCATATACAACAAGAGAATATCAAGTCTTGAAAGAACATGTTGCAATAATACCAATTGGTCAAAGACCCTGAATGAGCCAGATCGGTACCCCCAGGCGATCTGAATTGAGCAAAACTCTGCTATCCTCAAACACATTCCACGATGCACCAAACAGCTGTCAAGCCAACTTCTCAAGAGTTCTGTTTCTAAATTGGGACCATATGGATCGATGCTGTTTTAATTCAGTGATTCACTTATATTTCATTAATGACCTAGATCCACTTACACTCCAACATAAATGAAATCCTTTTGGTTGCTTTACTAAGGGTTGGTACTTATGGGCCCTTACCAGCCTACTTGAAGGTGCGGAGGGACTGATTTCAGAAAATGCAATACATGACCTTTCCACCCACCCAAATACAGCACTCTGTAAAATCTAGCCCTAAAGTTGGGCTTTGCATTCTGAAAATAAAACCTCAACATCCTTTCATGTGGGAAGAAATACATGAGAAGGAGCTAGCCAAATATTCAAGGAGTGTTTTAGTGTTGTTGTGCAAGATTGTCTTAGAAGATGCAATTTTTCCTCCCAAGGACGGTGTTTTCTTGATTTCTTTTTAAAATCCTGCTGGACAATAGAGCATTAATTCCAGAATGGCTTCAGCGTGAGTCTAACAATGTGCCGCACTAACAATAGGACCGTTTTAATATTATGGATTTGCTTCTCGAAGGAAACATTCTCATTTGTGTTGGATTTACCACATTTAATAATAATAATAACCATTAATTGTCACCGTTTACTAGTCGCCACATTCCGGCGCCTGTTCGGGTAAGCTGGTACGGGAATTGAACCCCCGCTGCTGGCCTTGTTCTGCATCACAAACCAGCTGTCTAGCCCATTGAGCTAAACCAGCACATTTATGATTTGGGCATGTTCAGAAACAGCAGGAAAAACTATCTGTGTAAAATTTCCATTTGGACTGAGCAGTCCAATTTACAGCTGAGCTGAGAGTCCAGCCCTTATCCAACCTCGGGGCAGCACGATAGCATAGTGGTTAGCACAGTTGCTTCACCGCTCCAGGGTCCCAGGTTCGATTCCCGGCTTGGGTCACTGTCTGTCTGTACGTTCTCCCCGTGTGTGCGTGGGTTTCCTCCCACAGTCCAAAGATGTGCAGGTTAGGTGGATTGGCCATGCTAAATTGCCCTTAGTGTTCAAAAAGGTTGGGTGGGGTTACTGAGTTACGGGGATAGGGTGGAGGTGTGAGCTTGGGTAGGGTGCTCTTTCCAAGGGCTGGTGCAGACTCGATGGGCTGAATGGCCTCCTTCTGCGCTGTAAATTCTATGATTCTATGACGAAGACATACATGAATGGGATTTTTCCAGAATTGGAGGACAGTTGCTAGGGGTGTTTAAGGGGGTCAGCGAACCACGTACGTATGTTCTGGTGTTGTCCGAAATTGGCAAGATTTTGGGAGTCCTTATCGGGGACAGTTTTGGAGATTTTAGGGGTAAAGATGGCCCTGAGCCTGTGGGTTGTGATATTCGGGGTATCAGATGACCCAGGAGTGCAGGATGGGAGGGTGGCTGATGGTTTGGCCTTTGTCTCCCTGATAGCCCGGAGGGAGATTTTGCTAGAGTGGCGGGCACTGGAATCGCCAAGGCCGACGGTGTGGGTGGCTGACCTATCGGAATTTCTGCATTTGGAGAAGATGAAGTTTGCTATCAGGGGGTTGGAGGAGGGGTTCACACGAGGTGGAGGCTGTTCATCCTCTTCTTCAAGAGTTGGTAATCATCAGCAGGAGGGGGTGGGTTTCTATACTAGATATAAAATTGGGCATATAGGGCGGTATTGGATTGGATTGGATTGGATTGGATTTGTTTAATGCCACGTGTACCGAGGTACAGTGAAAAGTATTTTTCTGCGAGCAGCTCAACAGATCATTAAGTACATGAGAAGAAAAAGGAAGAAAAGAAAATACATAATAGGGCAACACAAGGTATACAATGTAACTACATAAGCACCGGCATCGGATGAAGCAGACAGGGTGTAGTGTTAATGAGGTCAGTCCATAAGAGGGTCATTTAGGAGTCTGGTGACAGTGGGGAAGAAGCTGTTTTTGAGTCTGTTCGTGCATGTTCTCAGACTTCTGTATCTCCTGCCCGATGGAAGAAGTTGGAAGAGTGAGTAAGCCGGGTGGGAGGGATCTTTGATTATGCTGCCCGCTTTCCCCCAGGTATGGTGGGTCGGTTGATTATAATGAGAATTGTATAATGTTAAATGAGTGTTGTGTTTTGTTTATAAAATGGAAAATGACTTGAATAAAAGTATTGTTTGAAAAAAGGAAGGACGTTTTCCATTCTGACCTGTCACCAGACCAGTTGCAATGTGGTTGACCACTGAACATGGTCTAACAAGTCACTAGCAGGCTTCACAAAAATCCCCATCATCATTGATGGGGGAGCTCAGTACATCAGTGCAAAAAAGACAAAACTGAAGCATTTGTAACTATCTTCAGCCAGAAATGGCAAGTGGATCCATTTTGGCCCCTTCCTGAGGCTCCCCAGCATCACAGATGCCATCTTCAGCCAATTCAATTCACCCCCTGATACCACAAAATACCTAGACACTGGATACTACAAAGGTTATGGGCTCTCAAAACACTCCAGCAATAGTACTGAAGACCTGTGCTCCTGACAATGATCAGGTATACCCTGTCCACAAAAAGCAGGACAAATCCAACCCGGCCATTTACTGCCCCATCAGTTACCTTAGATCACCATCAAATTAATGGTATGTGTTGTCGAAAGTGCTATCAAACAGCACTGACACTCATGTCCCAACCTCATTACAACCTTGGTCCAAACATGGACAAAAAGAGCTGAACACAAGATGTGATGCGAGGGTAACTGCTCTTCACATCAAGGCATCATTTGTCAGGGGAGCCCGAGCAAATCTGGATTCAATGGGAATCAGGTGGAAAACTCGCCACTGGTTCGAGTCATATGTCATGTGAGAGTACCTTTAAGAAATGGATGTTTAAGCAATGTACCTTTAAGAAATGGAGCTGATCATATTACTGAAGTGATGTCAGAGGGTGGGGGGAGCTGAGCTCACTTCTGCTTTTTGAGTTTCAGTTTGGGAAGGCAGCTGGGAGTGTCTGTGTGTTTTGCTGTGAGCTACACGAAGAAACACAGAGCTGGTCTGTTGATTTCTGCAATCCAAAGACTATAAATATATTGAAGATAACCTAATGTGCTCCTATTTTTGAAGGTTTGAAGTCTTTTGGATGTTTAAAGGAACAGTTTGAAGGATTATTTAGTGTTGTAGTCTTTTGGGGTTATCTTTGAAGTAATGGGTGTTAAGATATTCAATGTTTGTTTTTAAAAGGTTAACTTGAGTTCATGGAATAAACATTGTTTTGTTTTAAAAACCACTTGTCCATTTCTGCTGTATTACACCTGGAGAGTATGCCGTGTGCTTCCCACACCACAATTTATTAAAATTTGTGGGTCGGTTGAACTCCATGAAACACTTTGGGGTTCTGTAAACCTGGACCCATAACACATATCTGGCAAAAAGGAAGATGGTTGTGGTTGTTGGAGGTCCAGCACATCACTGCAGGAGTTTCTTTGGATAGTGTCCTGGACTCAAACATCTTCAGCTGCTTCATCAATGACCGACCTTCCATCATAAGGTAAGAATTGAGAATGTTTACTGATGCTTGCACAATGTTCAGCACCATTCACAACTCCTCAGATACTGAAGCAGTCCATGCCCATATACAACAGGGCTGATAAGTGACTCGTTACATTCATGGCACACAAGTACCAGGCAATGACAATCTCCAACAAGAGAGAATCTAACCATCTCCCTTGACATTCAATGATATTACCACAGCTGAATCCACCATGATCAACATCTTGGGGGGGGGGGGGGGGGGGGGGGGGGCTACCAGTGACCAGAAAGTAAACTGGACCAGCAGTATAAATACTGAGGCTATAAGAGCAGGTTTGGGGTTGGGAATTCAATTCCTCACCTCATGTCTCCCAAAGCCCATCCTCCATCTGCAAGGTACAAATCAGAAATGAAATATTCTCCCATTTGTGGCATGATGGCACAATGGTTAGCACTGCTGTCTCACAGCGCCAGGGACCCGGATTTAATTCCGGCCTTGGGTGACTGTGTGGTGTTTGTACATTCTACCCATGTCTGTATGGGTTTCTTCCGGGTGCTCCAGTTTCCCCCCACAGCCCAAAGATGTGTAGGTTAGGTGGATTGGCCATGCTAAATTGCCCTTTGGTGTTCAGGGATATGCAGGTTAGGTCCGGGGATAGGGTGGGGTAGACAGAGAATGAACATGGGTGGAGTGCATGGAACGTCATGACCTGCAGGTTCCCTTCCAGACCATGCACAAATATATGAACAAACAAACAAAGAACAAGAGGCCATTCAGCCCCTCAAGCCTGTTCCTCCTAACTTGAAACTACATTGCCATTCTTTCACTGTCACTGGGTCTATAACCTGGAACCCCCTCCCTAACAGCTCTGTGGGTGTACGTACACCACATGAACTTGCAGCGGTTCAAGAAGGCGACTCATCATCGCCTTCTCAAGGGCAATTAGGGATTATAGGGCTGAATTCTGTGACCAATGTTCCTATCAAGTGGGACACTGTGCCAGGATTGGAACATTGCTATATTTACCCCACTGAATAAACTTCCAATTCTAATCATTGTTCATCAAGGGGAAAAAAGGACTTCAATTCATACAGCACCTTAATGTATCTAATGAAAGTGCTTCATGTATACTTATGGCTTTGAAGGGCAGAGATGGTTATTTTTAAATAAATAAAATTCACATTGTAAACCATATGTATATACCACACGACACTAAATGTCTGGAGGCTGGAAATATGCGAGTTATTGGACATCAGTAGTGCTCATGTAGAACAGCTTGAACCCAATACCAGATTACAATTACTATTTTTAAACTAGATTAGCAAAGGTCAGTGAAATTGAAGCTTCCCTTTGGGTGTAAATTATGTAATCTCCTAAATCCTATTGACTGCTGTACTATAAACTATCTGGCCTCCAGGCCTACCTACAGCAGTTTTAGATTGACAGAGCTTGAATTATGGAGGAGATAGACTTATATTTATGTATTACCTTTCATACCCTCAGAACATCCCAAAATGCTTCAGAATCAATGAATGTTCACAGATAAACACAACAGCCAATTTACATACACACAGTTCCACAAACAAAAATGAAACACCTTACCAATTCATCAGTTTCTCATGAAATTGACCAGGGAGTAAGTTAAGACAGGCTGTTTAGCGGGTCCATCTTGGTTCTCTGAGACTTCATCCCAGTGGTGTTGATAATTATTAGCCATGATGTGGAGATGCGGCCTTGGACTGGGGTGAGCACAGTAAGACGTTTTAAAACACCAGGTTAAAGTCCAACAGGTTTGTTTCGATGTCACTAGCTTTCGGAGCGCTGCTCTTTCCTCAGGTGAATGAAGACCTCTTCATTGTCCGCAGGTCTCTATTCATGAGGAGTTGAGCCGGAGACATACCGGTGGACAGACGGGTTATCCTGTACGCCAACAGCGCAAGGTTGAAGTCAGAGGCAGAGTCCGCAGCCTTGCAGGGCAGTTGCTTCACTATATGGACCCCTTTCATTCACCTGAGGAAGGAGCAGCGCTCCGAAAGCTAGTGACATCGAAACAAACCTGTTGGACTCTAACCTGGTGTTGTGAAACTTCTTACTGATAATTATTAGGTGCTCACCTTTCACAGCCCCTAACCTCCCACTACCCTTGTGCACTCATACCTTCCTGTCAATGCCTGCCCATCCACACTCCCATGGCCCCTCATACCCTCAATGCAAACTCATGGCCTCTCCCCACCATGGACCCTCATACCTACTATGGCAACTCATACCCCCTCCCCCCCACCACCACCCATGGGGCCCTTACAACCCCCAAAGCTGACCGAATTCCAACTTGTGCATATGCGACTGTACGTACATGTACAACTATTTACATTAAATGGCAAGTGAATGAATATGTACATGAAAGGTGTCTAGCGTACAGATACAGAACAATATTTACAAGATAAATGTCTATAAGTCCAATCTTTGGGGCTGGCGTTGGATCCTTGTCGACCGCCTGAGAGGTGGAGGTGGGGACGATGGCGCCTTGACAGGCAGGATTGCTGCCAGATTGGTGGCCTTGTGGTGCGAGGTGTCCGGAGTAGGCATAACAACATCTGGAAAGGTGAGATTTGGTGGTGGGCAGGCAAGTTTGCGTAGTGCCCTTCTGTTGAGCCTGACAATGGAGACATCAGCCATACTAACTACAAACGATCTGGGAGCAGCCTGTCGAACAACAACAGCTGAAGCTGACCAGCCTCCATCAGGTAGCTTGATCCGAACAGCATCTTCCGGAGATAGCACAGGCAAATCGGTAGCATGAGCATCGTACGTCAGCTTTTGCCGGTTCCCTGAGTTGCTGCACCTTTTGCAGCACTGGGAGGCGATCCAGGTCTGGTGAGTGTATGGCTGGAACAGTCGTCCGCAGGTCTCTATTCATGAGGAGTTGAGCCGGAGACATACCGGTGGACAGAGGGGTTACCCTGTACGCCAACAGCGCAAGGTTGAAGTCAGAGGCAGAGTCCGCAGCCTTGCAGGGCAGTTGCTTCACTATATGGACCCCTTTCTCAACCTTCCCGTTGGACTGCGGGTCGTGTGGGCTTGAGGTAATGTGGTTGAATTGGTATGAATTGGTGAAATTGGACCACTCTTGGCTGTGGAAGCAGGGACCATTGTCACTCATGACCGCGAATGGAATACTGTGCCTGGCAAATGTCTCCTTGCAGGCCTTGATGACTGTCCTTGATGTGAGGTCTGACAGCACGGTTGCATTGTGGATAGCACAATTGCTTCACAGCTCCAGGGTCCCAGGTTCGATTCCGGCTTGGATCACTGTCTGTGCAGAGTCTGCACATCCTCCCCGTGTGTGCGTGGGTTTCCTCCGGGAGCTCCGGTTTCCTCCCACAGTCCAAAGATGTGCGGGTTAGGTGGATTGGCCATGATAAATTGCCCATAGTGTCCAAAATTGCCCTTGGTGTTGGATGGGGTTACTGGGTTGTGGGGATGGGGTGGAGGTGTTGACCTTGGTTAGGGTGCTCTTTCCAAGAGCTGGTGCAGACTTGATGGGCTGAATGGCCTCCTTCTGCACTGTAAATTCTATGAACTTTCGGGTAACTTGAGAAGTAATCTATGATGAGCACATAGTCACGCCCATTGGGGTGAAAAAGGTTGATTCCCACCTTGGACCATGGAGAGGTCACGATCTCGTGTTACTGGAGTGTTTCTTTCGCCTGAGCAGGCTGGAAGCGCTGGCAGGTCGCACAATTGAGGACCATGTTGGATATGTCCTGGCTGATTCCAGGCCAATAGACAGCCTGCCCGGCCCTGCGCCTACACTTTTCGACACCGAGGTGTCCCTTGTGGATTTGTTTGAGCACTAAGCTCTGCAGACTGTGAGGAATGACGATGCGATCTATTTTGAGGAGGATCCCCTCGATGACTGTCAGGTCATCCTTGGTATTAAAGAACTGAGGGCATTGCCCTTTTTGCCAGCCATTTGCGAGGTGGTGCATTACACGCTGCAGAAGAGGGTCCTTGGCAGTCTCCTCTCAAATGTTGATCACTCTTTCATCTGAGGCCGGGAGGTTGCTGGCACACAGCTGCCCCTGTGCCTCAATCTGGCGGATGAAGTCAACCTGTTCACAGGGCGAGGTGATGGAGCGGGACAGGGCATCCGCAATTATTAGCTCCTTGCCTGGTGTGTATACTAACTCAAAATCGTACCTGCGGAGTCGAAGGAGAATGCGCTGAAGCCTGGGCGTCATGTCATTCAAGTCCTTATGAATGATATGGACCAAGGGTCTGTGGTCAGTCTCCACTGTGAAGGTTGGTAGACCGTAGATGTAGTCATGGAACTTTACAATGCCGGTTAGGAGGCCCAGGCACTCTTTTTCTATCTGGGCGTACCTCTGTTCAGTAGGAGGCATGGCCCTTGATGCATAAGAAACTGGAGCCCAGGACGAGGAATCATCCTTCTGGAGGAGCACCGCACCAATGCCGTCCTGCCTTGCGTCCATGGAGATTTTTGTCTCCCTGTCTGGGTCAAAAAATGCTAGTACCGGAGCAGTGGTGAGCTTTGCTTTGAGCTCGAGCCACTCTGCTTGATGTGTGCGTAGCCACTGGAATGCAGTGGACTTCTTCACCAGATGCCTGAGAGCCGTGGTGTGTGAGGCCATGTTGGGAATGAATTTTCCCAAGAGGTTCACCATTCCAAGGAAGCGTAGTACCGCCTTTTTGTCTTCCGGGGTCTTCATGACGTTAATGGCCTTGACCTTGTCCGAATCTGGTTGCACACCCTGCTGGGATATCTGGTCGCCCAAGAACTTGATAGATGACATGCCAAAGGAGCACTTGGCCTTCTTCAACTTGAGACCATTTGCATGGACCCGTCGAAAGACTAGTTTGAGACAAGATACGTGTTCCTCAGGGGTCGTGGACCATATGATTACATCATCTACATAAACACGCACACCCTCAATGCCCTCCATCATCTGCTCCATGATCGTGTGGATGATTTCAGAGGCTGAAACAATGCCGAATGGCATCCGGTTATAACAGTACCTTCCGAAAGTTGTATTGAACGTGCAGAGCTTCATGCTGCACTCGTCAAGTTGTATCTGCCAGAAACCACGCGATGCATCTAGTTTCATGAAAAATTTGGCATGTGCCATCTCACTGGTCAGTTCCTCCCACTTCGGGATCGGGTAGTGTTCCCGCATTATGTTCTGGTTAAGATCTTTGGGATCTATGCATATCCGCAGCTCTCCTGAGGGCTTCTTCACACAGACCATCGAGCTGACCCAGTCAGTCAGTGCCGTCACTTTGGAGATGATGACCTGGTCTTGGAGCACCTGCAGCTGTGCCTTTCAACTTTCCTTCAGAGGAGCCGGCACCTGGGGTGGTACATGGATTACAGGCGTGGCATCAGGCCTGAGTAGGATCTTATAGCAGTATGGCAGAGTGCCCATTCCACTAAACACATCTGGATATTGAGCAAGGATGTCATCAATGTCAGCCTGAAGATCCACATTGGAAGAGGACATGGCATGGACTCGCTGTACGAGGTTGAGTAGCTTGCATGCATGGGCACCAAGCAGGGATGCCTTGTCAAGCTTGACAATTTTGAATCGCAGTGTGGCATTGATGGTCTTGTTGGAGACAAACTGATGACAAGAACCTAATGCAGTTATGGCATTGCCATTATAATCAAGGAGCTGGCAGGCTGGCGGAAGAATTTCGGGTTGCTTTTTAATGCGGTCAAAATCAGCTTGAGAGATGAGATTGGCGAAGCACCAGTGTCCAGCTTGAACTGGATGCTGCATTGGTTAACGTATATGACAGCACGCCATTCGTCCGCAGAATCCACATTGAGGATAGATAGGCGTCTTGCTGAATTTGAGGAGGCACATTCACATGTAGTGATGATGCCCACAAGATATGGGGACTCCAGGCAGTTGTCCTCTAGATCCGTAGTGCTACCAGGATCAGAATCCAGTAGACCTTGCTGTACACATCGAACGTGTTTGCGTTGGAAATGGGATCGCTGGCCCTTGACAAGGCTGCATAATGTCCAGGCTTCCCACAATTTAAACATCGCCTGTCTTTTGCAGGGCATTGCCACTTTAAGTGGGCGGTGCCGCAATTCGGGCATGTCATGACGTTGACGTTGTTACGCTGCGTGCGTCGTCGCACATGCGCAGTGCGGTCAGCCGACGTTCGCACTTGCGCAGTTTGGTCTTCGGCCGCTTCATTCTCCCGTTCGTGGTGCGCATGCGTGGGACGCTGGGAAAAGCGTGCAGAATGGCTGCCTTCATCGATACTGATGCACTCTCTGCCTCGTGGGAGGCAAGTTGTTCCTGTTCTGCCGATTTGAAACGGGAGTACCGATTTCTCGCCTGCTCATGCACTTTACACGTCTCGATTGCGACTGGCAGGCTCATGTTTTTTATTTTGAGGAGCTGCTCCCGCAAGGAGTCGGAGTGGACCCCAAACATGATCTGATCCCTGATGATGGAATCAGCAGTGTCACCATAGTTGCAGGACTGCGCTAATATACGGAGATGAGTTATAAAGGATTAGAAAGGTACATCCTTACCCTGAAGGCGTTGCTGGAAGACATAGCGCTCAAAGCTCTCGTTCGTTTCGACTTCACAGTGACTGTCGAATTTAGCTAAAACGGTCTTGAATTTGGTCTTGTCCTCGCCGTCGGTAAAAGTGAGCGAGTTGAAAATCTGGATGGCTTGGTCCCCCGCAGTTGATAGGAGCAGCGTGATTTTTCTGGCATCGGACGCACCCTCGAGGCCTGAGGCCTCAATGTAGAGAAGGAAGAATAAAAAAGAAACCTATTATCCAGAGCTCTGAAAAGCAGATGGATCTGGGTGCCCTAGTGCATGAATCCCAAACACTAGTATGCAGATACAGCAAGATACAGCTCTGCTTGAAGACCCGCCAGTTGGCGCCAAGGTTGCCGGAGATCCATAGCTATGGAGGGGGCTGGATCTTCTCCATGCCGCTGGAAGGCACTTGCTGGTCGTCACTGAATCACTCGAGGTAAACCACTTAGATAAAGTAGTCTACTGGTACCATGTCATGTTATTCACCCTGGGGTAACATTTGTACTGTAAAGTAGACACCAAACTTAGACATTAGCTCAATACATTTTATTGAACTTCTGGAGCAGTGCACACAGCTTGCTGTGGGTTGACACTCTACTAATCTCAGTGTGCTAACTATAACTAACTAGACCAGGCTAGCTCTGAGCCACGTGTAGAAGGTGCTAACTGATATATACACCCTGACTGTTACTACAGTTGTCACCAGTGGAAAGAGGCAGAGTGCTGATGCCTCGTGTGTTTTATAGTGGGAAACCCCTCTCTAGTGTTCTGCCTGGTGATTAGTTGTGTTCTGTCCTGTGTGTTGATTGGCTGAACTGGGTGTCTGTCACTGCCTGTCTTTATCTCATTATGTGCATGAGTGCATATCATGACACTCTCTACTTTTGTATTTAATTCCCCTTGCAATAAACAATAACCTTTTAAAGCTTTCCTAATTACTTGCTGCATCTGCATACTAGTGTTTGGGATTCATGCACTAGGGCACCCAGATCCATCTGCTTTTCAGAGCTCTGGATAATATGTTTCTTTTTTATTCTTCCGGCCAAAATGGACAATTTCACATTTTCCCACATTATACTCCATTTGTCAGATCTTTGCCCACTCACTTAACCTACCTATATCTTTTTGTAGCCTCATTATATCCTCGAACATTTTACTTTCTTACCTATCTTTCATTCATCAGCAAATTTAGCACTGATGCACGCGGCACAGCACTTGTTAAATCATACCAACCTGAAAAAAAAATTCCTACACCTTCTGTTTCCTGTTAGCTAGTCAGTCTTCTACTGCTACACCAAGAGTTTTTATTTTCCCCAATAACTTTGATCTGACACCTTAACAAATGCATTTTGGAAATTTAAGTACAACAGGTCCATCAGTTCTCCTTTATTCTCAAAGAGATCCAATAAATTGGTTAAACATGATTTCCCTTTCACAAAGCTATGTTGACTCTGCCTGATTATCCTGAATTTTCCCAAGTACCCTGTCATAACATCTTTAATAATACCTTCCAACATTTTCCCTATGACAGATGGCAAGCTAACTGGCCTGTAGTTTCCTGCTTCCTGGCTGCCTTTTGAATAAATGAGTTGCATTTGCTATTTTACAATCTAATGGAAACTTCCCTGAATCTAGGGAATTTTGGAAAATAAAAACCAACTCGGCAACTATCTAACTGGTCTCTTCATTTAAGACCCTAGGATGAAGCCCATCAGGGCTTAGATGGCATGGTGGCACAGTGGTCAGAACGGCTGCCTCATAGTGCCAGGAACCTGGGTTCAATTCTGGCCTTGGGTAGCTGTGTGGAGTCTGTGTGCTCTCCTGTGTCTGTGTGGGTTTCCTCCGGGTGCTCTGGATCTTTTCCTAAAGTCCAAAGGTGTTCAGGTTAGGTGGATTGATCATGCTGACATTGCCCCTTAATGTCCAATGATGTGCAGATTAGGTGAGGTTGCGGGGATAAGGTGGCAGAGTAGGCCTAAGGCATGTGCCCTTTTAGAGAGTCAGTGCAGACTGGCCTCTCTCAGCCCTGTAGGGATTCTAGGACCCAAGGACTTGTCAGCCCGCAGCTGAAACAATTTGCTTAGTACCACATCCCTAGTGATTGTAATTCTTTTGAGTTCCTCCGTCCCTTCCATTTCCTGATTGCTACAGATGACACATTGGATCCTTTTATTGCTCCCAGCATACAATCCCGTTCCAAATGTTCCTGTGCAAATACAAAGATTCAATCTACCCTTACCTCCTCCCTCCCTCCTCACTGTCCAAGGCCCCAAATTCATCATCCAGGTGAAGCTGCAATTTACTTATGCTTCTTTGAATGTGGTACACTGCATATATACCAAACTTTTGTTTGTTTTGAGACCAAACTTTTGTTTGTTTGCTTGTCCCATTACCAAAATCTTTTGTTGCTTAGCCTATTACAAACCTACCCTGTTGTTCTTCCCTCTCCCACTTTCCCAACCTCTACATTTGCTTAAAACCTGTTGCATCTCTAACTTTTCCCAGTTCTGATGACAATCATTAACTTTAAACGCAAATTCAGATTTTCTCCCCACGGTTGCTGCCAGACCGGAGTATTTGCAGCATTGTATAAACGTATTTCTAATGTCTGCTAGTTTTGCTTTGAAGTAATTGCTGATGGTATTATATAAACAAATGCATCTGCATGACTAAAGAGGTGCCTAAAAATGGAAGCGAGCTTCCATTATGTTAATGAATCTACATTATAAATGTGCATATTTTCTCACCAATAAAAGGATCCCATTTGCCTTCTTTTTAAACAATGACAAATTGTATTTTTGCGTGCATAAGGGTACAAATACAGCCAGGAGTTGTGTTTATGTTTCTATACCCATCAATCTATACCCTGGCTAAATGTTCTTCATCACTTGGCTACTTAGCCAGATGGCTTGTGTGTGTTACGTATAAGGACATATCCCCCACCAAATGCACTGAATTATAAGTTAAGTGAAACTTTTTTTAATTAAAATGTAATTGGTGCAGCAGCTGTAAGGCTGTGGTATTTTTGCAATAGCACTTTTGTCCTGCACCAGAACCCATATGTTTATATCACCAATAATATTATTTAATATATATATTGACTTGTTTATCTTCAGCACAATGGAACCATGAGAGCTAAAGTTTAGTCTGTAATAAACAATTGTTTTGTGCCTAAGGCTGAAAGAGAAAAGTTGCTCAAATTGCCCCTTGCACTGGGTGACCTGCAAAGCTATTTCAAAGAGCCCCCAATTCCAATGTACTTAGCTGAATAGTTACTCAAGAAATGTTCGCCAGAAAATTCCTTGTCTAACTCCTGGGCAACTTATATAACTGACGCCACAATCACTCACACTGACCACCAGCCCACAGCGGCCCCCCACCCCCACCCTCCCGCTTCCCCCTCCCCCAACTCCCTGATGCAACCTCACCACCCGACTCCTCCCCCAACCTGGCCTGACCTCACCACCCTTCCTACATATCACTCTACCCACCTAACACCTTAACCACCTGCTATCTTATCATCCTAGCCACATACCATCCTACTTACCTGTCACCCAATCTCCCTACCCACCTGCCAATTTAGCCACCTACCTCTCTAACTACCTTCATCTTAGCGATCTACCACTTCACCCACCTGTCACCCTATACCTTATCTACTTACCTCACCCAGCCATACATTCCCCCATTGACTCACTTACGCACGAACACACTGGAAAGTTGTTTAAATGTCCCAGCTTTTTAGTGTGTTACTGAACACTTACCAGAATATGTCAGCTACTGCTGCAAAAAAGGACACTACAAAGAAGCAATTGGATTGAAGGTACGCTTCGCATTTCTGAAGAAATTGGGATCAAAGTCCCAGTCAGAAATGTCAAGCTGCAGCATGGCACAGACAAGTAGCAGCAAAGCAACAACCTGATGGTGATTGCTGCTCCGCGGAAGGTTCTGACCATTGTTTCTTAATCTCAGTGTCTGACTTTACTTCAATTGGACACTGAGCATTTCTAACGTCACAGGGATGATGGATTTTTCAATGACTGACACATGCAACTAGTACAGTCTATTCTTTTTAATTCTATTCAATATCGTATTTGAAGTCAGACAGCTTAATTTACAACACTATTGTGTTGATCCTCAAAGATACAGCTATTGATGATATTCACTCCTGCAGTGATGTGGTCAGACCTGGGGATAGACTTGGTTAGAGATGCCGATATTCAGATTGCAGGACACACCAAGCAGGGCATCCCCTTCCTCAGCCTATTCCTACTCTGGGGTTAAGCTGTTCAAATCCATTTTAAGTGTAAAAGAGGTTTCAGTACCAACTATCACAAAAGTGGACAAGAGCTTCACCAACACCTGTGGGCATATTGAACCTTTTAAGGGAGATCTGTTTTTTTTAAACACAAGAAAAGACACAGATGGCAGACATTGTAAATTGACCACTTTCTGGAAATTTCCTATGTGAATCGGATTGATAGGCTTGTCCTGAAAACACAGAATTTCACACCTGAAAGAGGCCACTTCAGAGACACTGGCAAGAAAGGTGTAGAAAACGCCAAAGGCTAGACTTAATCTCCTGTGCTTGTGGAGACAATTGACTATTCTCTGCATCTCATCAGACATCCAAACATCCATCCCCTGTTCATTTATATCTCAGAAGGTGTCAAATGTGTTTCTGAGATGAAAGCAAAATAGACTGTAGATGTGAGACATGCCTATTTCCCCCTCCAGGGAACACACAGGGAAAACGGGTTAAAACTGTTTGAAGGCCAGTGTTTCAAAAAATGTGAAAGAAGCTAGAATCAACAGCAGTCAGTCAACCCTGCAGAGACAGGCAAGCAACCTCCACCTAACTTGCTGGAGGCAAGTTGTCTAGCAGGCAGTAAGCAGAAAGAAACAGGGCAGTCTCTTCAGTTACCCCTGCAGAGGACCAGGTCATCTTTCCCTTTGGGACAAACCAACAAGTGTCTTTAATAGACAGAAATCACCCAACTTAACAACCACAACACACCATCAGCTACATCTCAGGGACAAGTCAAGGATTGATTTGTATCGTCTTTAACTTTTATTTAGACTCTTTTATTTAGAGTACCCAATTCATCTTCTTCCAATTAAGGGGCAATTTAGCGTGGCCAATCCACCTACCCTGGACATCTTTGGGATTTGGGGACAAAACCCATGCAAACACGGGGAGAATGTGCGAACTCCACACGGACAGTGACCCAGAGCCGGGATCAAACCTGGGACCTCGGCGCCATGCCCAAATGTCAAAAATAAGCAAACTACAGTGTACGCTGAAATCTGAATCAAAACAGACAACAAAGAGTTCTGAAGAAGAGACAGACAGACTTGAAACGCTGGCTGTTTCCACTCCTTACTGGATCTGCTGGGTTTTACCAGCATTCTCTGTTTTATTTCAAGGTCAACAATGATTTTCTTAGGACCCGAGTTCAATCCCGGCCCCGGGGCACTGTCCGTGTGGAGTTTGCACATTCTCCCAGTGTCTGCGTGGGTTTCATCCCCACAACCCAAAGATCTGCAGGTTAGGTGGATTGGCCATTCTAAATTGCCCGTTAATTGGGGAAAAAAATAATTTGGTATACTAAATTTTAAAAATTAAAAATAAATGAAAAAACAATGATTTTTATTCTTAATCAATAAAAGGACATGATCTGTTTCAGAAATGATCATTTGGAAGAATACTGGGTGAAGTGAAACAAATGGCGTCTTTACCCCAGACTATCTGGTCATTTATGTCTGTAGGACCATGTGCACAAATTGGTTGGTGTCTTTCTACATTGCAAAGTGACTACATTTGAAAAGTACTTGGTTGTGAGACACTTTAGGATGTCTTGAGAGTGTGAAACATGTTGCATAAATGTAAGACTTTCTTTCGCTCTGGTCTTTCTCTTATTCTTCAGTGAACTGCAGGATGGCCTGTAGCAGGGATCATTGAATCTAAATGCAACATTCTTGCGCCATTTTGCAAGCTTGAAATTTGCGCACCAATGACTAATTTAGAGGTGACTGCCAGAAATGAACACAATTCTCAAATATGTTTAGATGTTGAGGCACTTAACCAGCAGTGCTTAAAGGGACCATTGGAGGGGGCTTAAAGAAAGCTTTGAACACATCGTGAAATTTAGTTTTTGGTGAAGTTGAAAGCAGCAGTCCTCCTCCTGTTTCCACAGACTGATTGTGGCTGGCCTGCTCTTGAGTACTTCCCACTTTTGCATCCCACCCACAACTCCCACTGCTTTCTGGACTCAACAATAGGCTTCAACATTAAACGATGTGTTGCATCAAAGGCCTTGCAGCTTTTCTATGATTCTTTCACAGGGTGTGGACGTCATTGACTAGTCCAGTGATTGTTATCCATCCCTAGTTGCCCTTGAGATGGTGATGGTGAGCCGCCTTCTTGAACTGCTGTAAATCTGTGGTTTAGGTACACCCACAGTGCTGTCAGGGAAGGAGTATCAGAATTTTGACCCAGCGACAGTGAAAGAAAAGGGATATGTTTCCAAGTCAGGATGGTGTGTGGCTTGGAGGGGAATTTACAGGTGGTGGTGTTCCCAGGTATCTGTTGCCCTTGTTCCTCTAGATGATAGAAGTTGTGGTTTAGAAGGCGTTGTCAAAGGAACCTTAGTGAGTTTCTACACTATGCACCAACGACATTAGTGTGAGTATTCCATTACACTCCTGATTTGCACCTTGTGGATGGTAGACAAGCTTTGGGGAGTCAGGAGGTGAGTTTCCTGTCACAGAATTCCCAATCTCAGACCTGCTGTGGTAGCCACAGTAATTATATAACTGTTCCAGTTTAGTTTCTGGCCAATGGTAACCCCCAGGATGTTGGTGGGACTTGTTACTTTTGTCTGCCGGACTTCCTGTTTTGGTATGGAGTCTTTGAGCAACATCAGAATTGGGCTCCATTTCACAGCGATTCATTATCTCCATTTGCTTCTACAGCGACTGGCATGTTTTCCATATCCCAGAAGTATACAAATTATACAACGATCATAATCATTCAAAAAAATTGTGACCTTGGTTCTCATCCGAAAAACTGCTAATCAATGTTTTTACCGGACAACACAGATTCATTTCAAAAGGTGTGTTGGCAGCACCTGACCAAGATAGAAGGGGGCCTCAGATTCCTGCACACAAGCCCAAAAGGAGCAGGCATGGCAAGTCTAACAGCTTTTCCCTATTCCTAAATCTTTCCCCTTCACAAATCTAGTTGCTGCTTTGAAATGCATTCCCAGCCAGTTTACACGAGAAGAATCCAAATCCAGGAAAATGTAGGATTTTAGCAACAAAGGTTTGAGAGCTTCCCAGGCAGCTGATGCCAGATATAGGTGTCGCTTTGATGTGATCGTCAATCATACTGGTGTTGGCACCGAGGTCTAACTTTGGTTTCTTTTAGTGCATGGGCATTGCTGTTTGTAGATCCGAAAGAAACAGCTTTATGTTGTGAGATGTGTCTTTCACTACCCCTTAAAATAGATTCACAACTGCATCCCTTTCATCGCCAATGAAACACATTTTGAACATCAAGAATCACCTCCATATTTCATTCATACACCTTTTGTTCTTTTGAATCAATTCTGATGAATTCAGACCTCTGATTCCCCAAACCAGCTTCATGTTAACTCCATTCACGATTTAGATGGTGCAATTAAGATTTTGCAAAATCTCTGCTGAGCTTTCCTGCCTTTTGTGGAATATTGACATTTTATCTGATTGTCCTCAAACGCACAGCAATTAAACAAAATGCATTTACTGTGTTCAAATCTAATTTTAGAAAGGACTGGCAAGCTGTATGCTGGTTGAGTGTTCGTTATTCTCTAAATGTACCCACACTGCTCTCTAGTGGATATTCCTACAACCTTCCAGTTCAATCATTTACTTATAAAACAGATCACCTGCTCACTGTTGTTGCTTTTACTTCATTTGGGGGAGCAGTTTCATCGTCACTGAACAGATTTTAGCATCACGCACAATTGGCCATTTTTTATGCTGAGCCAAGATAGGTGAATATTCAACTGTAAAGGATAGTACAACCAAATCTAACACTGTCCAGACTGACATCCACATGAGAGCAATCCAAATGAATTGTTTGGAGTGAAAATCTTAGTCTCCATCCACAACCCCTCAATGCTGAAACAATTTCTAATTGCTAATTCCCCGAGATGCTTTGATATTGTGTGAAGATCCATTGTAGTTCTGCGTCATGATGTGCAGGTCTCACAGTCACAGCAACCTTGAAGAAAACTGGCTGATGGCCAGGAAGGCTGAATGAAACCTCAGCCCTGACCAAGGATCAAAGCTGGGTCTTTCCTGGCCCCTCAGGTGCAACCATCCATTAGGTAAACTTACTGAAGCAGTTCTGACCCTGTCTCCACCCATGCCGCAACTGAACGGCTGCTGAAACCCTCCGGCATTCCTCTACCTCCAGGCTTTATTCCAACATTCTTCTGGAAGCTTTCCACCTTCCAAACTCCATTTTGCTGCCTAACTTGCATCAAACCCTCATAATATACACCAGTACATTATGGTGCAATCACATACACACACTGATGGACATGCAGTTGGACCAACCAGCATACATAACACCGCAGCCAATCACCAGTGAGAGCACACGCACTATAAAGACAGGGGACAGGAGAGTTCCTGCTCATTCTAGCAGCAGCCAGCTCGGAGCACAGAGCTCACAGTCTGCATCACAGACATTCACCATGTGCTGAGTGCCTCACCATAGCTAGTGATAGGAAAGGGTCCACAGTTAAGCTGGAATTGCTTATACCCACATTTACAGTGTGTTAGCATAGTTGAACAGTTAATAAAATAGCGTTACACCACTTCCAGCATTGTTGGCTTGTTTGTGAACCAGAACATCCAATACGACACAAACCTTGTTCGTCCATTAGCCCTGTGCTTGCTACATTGTTCCAGAAGGGCATCAATTTAAAAATTATCATCCTTACTTCTAAATCCCTCCCTGATGTCACTGCTCCGTAACTCCATAACTTTCGCTCACCCTGTCGTGTTGGGTGTTCCGATACAGAAACGAACCAACACGGTTGTAGATGGTACAACTCTGTTTTATTATTCTGTACAATAATAACTCTGAACTTCTGGCTGTGGTTCGTACTTTACCAGCTAGCCTGTGGACCCAGCCCTCGCACTATCTTAGTGAGGCACTCAGCACATGGTGTATGTCTGAGTGGCACGCTGTGAGCTCTGTGCTCTGAGCTATCTCCTGGTAGAATGAGCGGGAACTGTGGTGTTCCCTGTTTTATAGTGCGTGTGCTCTCACTGGTGATTGGCTGTGATGTTTGTGTGTTGGTTGGTCCATCTACCTGTCCATCAGTGTGTGTGTGTGATTGCACCATGATATGTTAATGTGGATATCATGACACACCCTACAACACACTGAGAAATCCATTCCTCCAATTCTGGCCCCAATGTCCATTTCTAACATTGGGTTGGTGATCCTCAAATTGCCCATGCACTAAGCTCTGGAATTGCCTCCCCAAATGTCTCCACATCTTTCTCTTTCAAATGCTCCTTAAAATATACCACTTTCAACCAGTTTTTGATCAACTAGCCTAATATCTATTGACATGGTTCAGTGTCAACTTTTGTTTCTGATAACATTCCTGTAAAGTTCCGCGGGATGGTTTTACCACTTTAAAGGTATAAATATATAAATGAAAGATGTCACTGTTGTGTAATAGTTTTCCTCCTTTTTCTTTGTAGATAAACCTTTAAAAAAACATGCATATTATTTCCACACATACTTTGGGGAACTAGTTTAGGAGTGTACAATGCTGATGGCTATATCCTAAGCATGTATGTGAAACAGATAAATCAGAATTCTTCAGTATGTTAGCCAGGCCTTCTTAGCATTGGAATAAAGAGCATGCTAGGGGCAGCACACGGAGTATCTAAATGTGAGGTGTCAACCTGGTGAAGCTACAGCTTGTTTGTACACTAAACACTGGAAGCAGCATGCTATAGATAGAGCTAAGCAACACCACAACCAGTGGATCAGATCCAAACTCTGCAGTCCTCTTGGTGATGGACAAATAAATAATTAACCAGAGGAGGTTCCATGAGCAGCCCCACCTTCAATGATTGCGCTGCCCAGCATGAATGTAAAAGACGACGGAAGCATTTGTAAGCACCTTCAGTCAGAAGTACTGAGTGGATGATCCATCTCAGACTCCTGAAACACTTAGCATCATAGATCCTCAGTCAATTATATTAACGCCACATGAGACCAAAAAACAGCTCCGTGTATTAGATGCTGGAAAGGTTATGGGCCCTGACAATATTCCAGCAATAGGACTGAAGACTGAGTTCCAGAATTAGCCGTGCCCCTAGCCAAACTGTTCCTTCACAGCTGCAGCACTGGCATCTACCTGAGAATGTGGAACATTGTCCAGGTATGGCCTGGCTACAAAAAGCAGCAGAATCAAAATCCAATCCAGACAATTACCACCCATTCAATCTACTTTCAATCATCAGCAAAATAATGGAAGGTGCCATTGACAATGTTATCAAGAGGCACTTGCACAGCAACAACCTACTCATTGGCAATCCGTTGGGTTTTTGCTAGGACCACTCGGGTCCAGACTTTATTACAGCTTTGGTCCGATCATTGGCAGAGGAGCTGAATTTAAGAGGTGAGATGAAAGCGAAAGCATGGGCGGCACGGTGCTGCCTCGCAGCGCTAGGGACCTGGGTTCGACTCTGACCTCGGGTGACTGTGTGGAGCTTTCACTTCTCCCCGTGTCTGCGTGGGTTTCCTCCGGGTCCTCAAGTTTCCTCCTGTTATGGGCCAGGGTTTAGAGAACCCTAAAGTGTATCATGGAGTTCACCTGACCCACAACTTTTAATAGATTGTGGTATGGGGAGCACACGGCCCACTCTACAGGTGTGGTACAGCAGAAATGGAAAAGTATTGTTTAAAGCAAAACAATGTTTATTCTATGAACTCAAGTTAACCTTTTTAAAACATACAGTGAACATCTTAGCAACCATCAATTCAAATACAACCCCCAAAAAATACAACACTAAGTAATCTTTTAAGCTTTATTTTTAACATCCATAAGACTTAAAACACCTTTTACCAGAAGCACATCAGTTTAAAGTCACTACTGTTATTAGTTTTAAATCACCAGGATCGATTTACCGTCTTTAGATTACAGAGAGAGATTCATACACCTTCTGGCTGTGACTGTAGCTATCCAGCTGTGAAAACGAAACTAAAACACACCCTGCAGCAAACAGCCTAAAACGAAAGTAAAAAGCAGACTGACAGCCCAGCTCCACCCACTCTCTGACATCACTGCAGTAATAAACATTCATTTCCTAAAGGTACTCTCACTACAGATACTTATATACACACCCATTTATAAACACCCATTTCTTAAAGGTACTCTCACATGACACCTCCCCCCAAGAAAAGAAACCCCATCAACTTCAAGACGGTTTCATTTTTCAGCTTTTCACTATCCTTTAAGAATGCACACAGTAAATAAACGTTTTTGTTACAGAAAACAACACAAGCAAACAGGTATAATAATATAGTCCATTTTTTTTTCGTTTTTCTTCCTCCAACTGAAACTGCTTCTGTTCATCACATTCATAACAAAGCATCGGCTAGCACATTTTCTCATCCTGCCACATGTACTATTTTCAAATGAAATGGCTGTAACAATAAACTCCAGCGAAACAGCCTTGCATTGTTATTCCGGAATCGCTCCAAAAACGTCAACGATTATGATCAGTATATATAATGGTGTCAGACAGATTGCTGGTCACATAAATGTGAAAATGTTGCAAAGCCAGCACCAAACTCAAAGTCTCCTTCTCAATCATCGAATACTTTTTCTGGTGAGAATTCAATTTCTTTGAAAAATAACCAATAGGCCGCTCTAGCCCTTCGTCGTTGTCTTGTAGAAGCACCGCACCTACACCCACATCACTCGCATCAACCGCCACTTTGAATGGTTTGATATAATTTGGGATGACTAACACAGGAGCAGTGGTTAACACAGCCTTCAGGCCGTCAAATGCCTGTTGACACTCCGCTGTCCATTGGAATTTGTTACGCTTCTTGAGCAAGTCCGTCAATGGAGTGCCACACTGCTGAAATTCGGTACAAATTTCCGGTAAAATCCACTCATACCAAGAAATCACATTATTTCCCGTTGTGTCGAGGGTATCGGAAACTCCCCAATAACTTTTGTTTTCACATCCTGTGGGACCTTTCGACCCTGTCCGATTGTATGACCAAGGAAAGTGACCTGGGCTTTTCCAAATTCACTTTTAGCTAGGTTTACCACCAAACCCACCTCCTGAAGTCGATCGAATAACTCCATCAGATGTTTTAAATGTTCTTTCCATGTCTGGCTGAAAATTACCAGATCGTCGATGTATACCGCACAATTGGGTAATCCTGAAACAACTTTGTAGTTAACCGTTGAAATGTGGCTGGGGCTTTTTTCATGCCAAATTGCATAACTTTGAATTGGTATATACCATCTGGAGGCACAAAAGCTGAAATCTCCTTCGCCCTTTCGGATAAAGGTACCTGCCAGTAACCTTTAAGTAAATCCAGTTTGGAAATAAAAGCTGATTGTCCCACTTTCTCAAGTCCTCACAATCCTCCAAACGTGGGATAGGACAAGGGTCCGTTCTTGTAACTGCATTAACCTTTCTATAGTCCACTCATAACCATTGGGTACCGTCTGGTTTTGGTACCATCACGATGGGTGAGCTCCATTGGCTGCAACCCACTTCAATTATGCCATTTTTAAGCATTCTCTCAATCTCTTTGTTAACCTTTGCCAATTTTAAAGGGTTAAGTCTATAGGGATGTTGTTTGATTAGAACAGCATTTCCCACATCTACATCATGTATAGCCATTTTAGTACTTCCCAATTTATCTCCACATGTGATATCAATAACTCTTTCAGGTCAGTTTGTTTTTCCTCTGGAAGGTAACACAACAATTTATCTCAATTTTTAAGAACATCCTCATTTTCCAATTTAATTTGAGGTATGTCAAATTCACGGTCATCAGGATTTGGTTCGTCACTTTGAGTTAGAGTCATTAAAACCTCCTCCTTTTTCTCTCCTTCCCTTTCGAAGCACCTTTTAAGCATATTCACATGACACACAGTGAGTTTTCCTTCTATCTGGTGTTTTTATCACATAATTCACCTCACTTAATTGCCTTTCAATCTGATAATGTCCACAAAACCTTGCTTTTAAAGGTTCACCTACCACTGGTAACAACATTAAAACTTTATCTCCACTGGCAAAACTACGAGCTTTGGATTTCTTGTCCACTACCCGTTTCATCACATGTTGTGCAACTTGTATATGTTATCTAGCCAATTCACTTGCTCCATTTAATCATTCCCCAAAATTTGACATGTAATCCAATAATGTAATTTCCGATTTCTCACTCACCAATTTTTCCTTAATCAATTTAAGTTGGTCCTCTTACCTTATGACCAAAAATTAGTTCAAAGGGACTAGCTTTGGTTACTCATTTGGTGCATCCCTAATTGCAAACAGTACAAATGGAATTCCTTTATCCCAATCCTCTGGATAATCGTGACAATAAGCTCTCAACATTGTCTTTAATGTCTGATGCCATCTAACGCTCTCTGCGATTCTGGATACACATTGTTTTATTCCTAAGCTATCCATAACTTCTTTGAATAACCATGAGGTAAAATTTGAGCCTTGATCCGATTGTATTTCTGTGGGTAGTCCATATCTGGTAAAGAATTTAAGTAACTCCTCCACAATCTTTTTAGTTCTAATATTACGTACTGGAATGGCCTCTGGAAACCTAGTAGACACATCCTTTATCGTTAAAAGATATTGATTCCCACTTTTCGTTTTAGGAAGCGGTCCTACACAATCAATTAGGACCCTTGTAAAAGATTCCTTAAATGCTGGAATGGGTATTAAGGGTGCTGGTTTTATCACTGCTTGAGGTTTCCCTATCACTTACCATGTATGACATGGTTGACAAAATTTAACTACATCTTCATGTAGTCCAGGCCAATAAAAATGTTTCTGGATTTTAGCTTGAGTTTTCCTTATTCCCAAATGACCTCCCACTGGTACCTCATGTGCAACTCGCAACACCTCCTTTCTATAACCTACCGGCAATACTACTTGATGAAGTTCTGCCCACTTTTCATCTGCCTGCATATGTAAAGGTCTCCATTTTCTCATCAAGACATCACTTTTGCGGTAATAACTCTGGTATCCACTCAGATTCCTCTTCCGTATATGCTTTCTGATACATCCGTTTTATTTCTATATCTTTCTGTTATAACTCCGCCAGTTTTCATGAACTAAAAATATCTCATCCTCCACCTGTTCTTGTTCTTTTTCAACCATCTGATCAAAAATCGTTTCTGATAATTGCACTTCAATGTCATCTTCACTCTTTGATTTCTCCTCGTCTTAACCTGTGACTTTGCGACCTTGTTACTACACAATCCGGAAAAATCCCAGGATACTCGTCCTTCAACACTTCAGTTGTCTGAATTTCCACTGGCTTATCAACCACAGTAGGCATCATTCTCTCCTGCGATCCAGCTATATCATTACCCAAGATAAACTGTATTGCTGGACAAGATAGTTTCTCTATTACTCCCACTGCCACTTCACCACTCTTCACTGAACTTTCCAACCTTACCTTATATCATGGAACACTACTCCTCTCACCCTGAATCCACATAGTACCACCTTTTCTGGCAACATTCTTCCCAAACTACATAACTCCTCATCTCTTACCGTTAAAGATTGACTAGCTCCAGTATCTCTTAAAATTGTGACTTCTTTACCTTAATTGTAAACTTTACCCACACAAGCAAATTCTTTAAAGAGATCTGGCACCTTCTTATCAATCACCTCTTAATCAGGCTGTACAATCTTTTGCACCTCCTTCATTTCACTTGGGCTTTCCTTTCCGACTTTAAGAAACCCCACTGTCTTATCCTGTCTTCCCACATCAGTCTTCCCAGTGCTTTTCTTCAACCACCAACACTGTGACTTTACATGGCCTAGTTTACTACAGAGAAAACATTTGAAACTTTTCATGTCTCTTCCACCCTCCTGGATTTATTTTTTAATCTGAGGTACACTCTCATTATTTCCTATTAGATCTCCTTTACCTCTGCCACTTGAGTATTTCTCTTTTCCCCAGTTTCTATCCCTCAAAGGTTTAAACTGATGTCGGAAACCAAGCTTTGATTTATGAACTAATTCATAATCATCTGCCATTTCTGCTGCTAATCTGGCAATTTTAACCCTCTGCTCTTCCACATGAATTCTCACTACATCAGGAATTGAATTTTTAAACTCCTCCAGAAGTATAATTTCTCTGAGAGCTTCATATGTTTGGTCTATTTTCAAAGCCCTTATCCACCTACCAAAATTACTCTGTTTGATCCTTTCAAACTCCATGCATGTTTGACCAAGTTCTTTCCTTAAATTTCTAAACCTTTGTCTGTAGGCTTCAGGCACTACTTCATCTGCACCTAAGATGGATTTTTTCACCGCCTCATACGTCCCAGATACCTCCTCCGGTCGTGATGCAAACACTTCACTAGCCCTACCTACCAGCTTTGTTTGAATCAGTAATACCCACATGTCCTGTGGCCATTTCATTTGTTTAGCTACTTTCTCAAATGAAATGAAAAAGGCTTCTACCTCCTTCTCATCAAACCTTGGCAATGCTTGGACATATTTAAATAGATCCCCACCAAGCCTTCGACTATGACGCTCTTTCTCACTATCCTCATCACTATCATCCAACTGTACGTTTCCCTTTATGCCTGCTAATTTTAACTGACTGTCATGTTTCATGGCTATTTTCTGAAGTTCAAACTCTCTCTCTTTATCTTTTTCCCTGATCTGTATCTCCCTTTCTCTTTCTGTTTGTTCTGCTCAGGCTATTCTTTTTTCCTTTCTTCCCTTTCTTTTTCGTCCCACTCTCTTTCTCTTTCCTCTCTCTCTCTTTCATATTCAAGCTGCTTTAATTCTTTCTCATGTTTCATTTGTTTAATTTGTAACTGAATTTTTGCCATTTCCAATGAGTCAAACTGTATCTCAGGCAACTTTAAATGCTTAGCCACCGCCATAATTACCTCATCTTTTTGCATTTTATCAGGTAATATTAACTGCAATGTTTTTGCCAAATCGAACAGTCTACTTTTAGTCTCTGTCCGTAAGGTATTGCTTGTGACCGTCTCCACCCCCAAAAGCTTCTGAGCCTCTGAAAGAGCCATTGTCCACAACACACACCCCACTTAAACAAAAATACCACAATTGAAAAGCAACCATAATATGCTCACCCCTCACTATCTTTAAGTTCACTAAGCCAATCCAATAGCTAGACTTTTATCCCCCTCGAGCCCCCAATTTGTGATGGGCCAGGGTTTAGAGAGCCCCAAAGTGTATCATGGAGTTCATCTGACCAACAACTTTTCATAGATTGCGGTATGGGGAGCATATGGCCCACTCTACAGGTGTGGCACAGCAGAAATGGAAAAGATATTTTTTAAAGCAAAACAATGTTTATTCTATGAACTCAAGTGAACCTTTTTAAAACATACAGTGAACATCTTAGCAGCCATTAATTCAAATACAACCCCCAAACAATACAACACTAAGTAATCCTTTACGCTTTCCTTTTAACATCTATAAGACTTAAAACACCTTTTACCAGAAGCACATCAGGTTAAAGTCACTACTGTTATTAGTTTTAAATCACCAGGGTCGATTTACAGTCTTTAGATTACAGAGAGAGATTCATACACCTTCTGGCTGTGACTGCAGCTATCCAGCTCTGAAAACGAAACTAAAACACACCCTGCAACAAACTGCCTAAATCAAAAGTAAAAAGCTGACAGACAGCCCAGCTCCACCCACTCTCTGACATCACTGCAGTACGAAACACCCATTTCTTAAAGGTACTCTCACTACAGATACTAATATACACACCCATTTATAAACACCCATTTCTTAAAGGTACTCTCACATGACACTCCCACAGTACAAAGATGTGCAGGTTAGGGTGGATTGGCTATGCTAAATTGCCCCTTCGTGTCCAAAGGTTAGGTGGGGCTACAGGGATAGGTTGGGGGATTGGGCCCAGGTAGGGCGCTCTTTCGGAGGGTTGGTGCAGGCTCGATGGGCAGAATGGCCTCCTTCAATGACTGTTCTTAATATTGAGTGCGGCATCAGGAGCCCTAGTAAAACTGAACATTACTGCAGGGAATTCTCCAGCGCAGTGTCTTCCAACCATCTTCAGCTGCTTCATCAATGTCCATCCCACCACCACAAGGTCAGAAGTTAGAATGTTCATTGACAATCACACATTATCACATCTTGTCCCCATGCAAGACCTGGACAAAATTCAGGTTTGGCCTGCTCAGTGGAAAGAAGCATTCACACCACACACATGCCAAATAATGATTATCTACGAGATGAGAGAATCTAACCTCATCCCCCACCCAGTTGCGAAAGGCTGCTCATCACCTCCTTGCCTCGGACAATTAGGGATGGGCAATAGGAGCTGGCTTGCCAGTGACACCATATTGCATGAACAAATGAAAACGAACATTTGTATTGTTTATGTATTTTGCACTTCATCATAACACTTGTAGATATGGCAATGATATCTCTTTCCGTGCCTAAGAGGTCCTGCACATGGTTGGCCACGGGAGATTTCCGAACATGGTTCAAACAGGTTGATAATCAGACATCCTTATCAGCACAATGATATTCGAAAATATTAGCTTTGCATTATTGGGCAGGGTAACCTATACAGACTTCAGGTGACAACACATCTCTGTCAGCAATGAGCGAACTGGATTATAGTCAGAAATATGGACAAATAGATAATTTATTACAATGATTTATGTGTGTCTGCAGATTGGTATACATATATACATGTTGGCTCATTTCATCATTCTTTCAGTCATTCTTTTGATACACCAAGTGCCAAGAGTGAAAATGCTTTCATCCCTTGGCTTGCTGCACATCCTTTTTCCTGCGGCAATCCAAATATGTAAATTACAAATAATTCTTCTTTTTATGGTTGGTAAAAGTGCACCATTCACTTCAACTGTATCTTTTTTCAAATGTGAGGGGTGAATGACGTAGTGATAGACTTTTGGGATGACTGCATGAAAAATAATCCTCTTTATTTATACCCACAAAAGCTTGCTGCTGGTTATTCAAATTGACCACATACTCAAGGGTTAAGGAACACATTTTTAAAAACACACTGATTATGGACAGTAAAGGAAGGGAATTGGGATTCAGTTTTCTCTCTTCCCTGTCCATAACATGGTTTGGAGATGCCTGCACTGGACTGGGTTGGGCACAGTAAGAAGTCTCACAACCATCTCTTCCTGTGTTTAAAACAGGAACACAATAGTCTTGTTAATTGTTCAGGGGATTTCAGCTACAAATCATGGGTGGAAAATGTGAAACTTTAAAGCCTTTAAATAGCTGTACCGTTGGGTGGCACAGTGGTGAGCTCTGCTACCTCATGACGCCGAGGACCCAGGTTTGATCCTCGCCCCAGTCACTTCCCAATTTGCACATTCTCCTCGTGTATGTGTGGGTCTCACCCCCATAACCCAGAGATGTGCAGGGTAGGTGGCTTGGCAATGCTAAATTGCCCCTTAATTGGAATTTTTTTTAATGATAAACCGCGTATTTATAAGTAATTAATAATCACAAAACAGTGATTGTGGAAAAAATCTTTGTCAATTTTTACACGAGCTATCGGAAAAATCTTGCTCTTTTTGGTCAAATGTCATAGTGTTCGACTTTTGAGATTGACCTTTACGCGAGATGTTGCAAGTTTCTAGTTCATAACTCATGTGTATAGGGTATAATTTTTAGTTTTAGAAATTAAAGTTTTGACTAGAAAATGGGACCATCTCAATCAGTTGTAAATAATAACTGACGTAAATGCAACTCAAACAAGCCTGGTTCATCACACATAAAAGAAAGCCGATGCTTGTCAACATTTAAGAATAAGTGGGTAAAGAGTTAAGAATAGGTGGGTAAAGGAATAAGGACAGTGAAGGTAAATGGGATTAGTATGACTGCTACAGTGGAGGATGGCAACAAACAGAAACTGATGGGCCTTTGCTATCTGTTACTGTGTTATATTTTATGTCCAATTCACTGTAGTGTATTTTTTCTTAGATTTTTAAGGCAAATCGAAAACTTTGGGTGCCTTACCTCAGGTAAGTAATTTTTCTGGGAATATTTCTGGAGGAGCGTACGATTGACACAATAAGTAAAAATTTACTGGGAATAACAGTTGCATGCAATAGCCAGCATCCAATTTACACAATTTACAATTATGGACTGAATTTTGCCATTCGAAAATGAAATAAAAATAATCAACTTTAGTAAAGACATCTGTATTTGCCATTTCAAAGGAGCAAGGACAAAAAGTATACTTTGTGTATTTATTTATTTATGCAATTGGTATTTTGTCAAAAAACAATTAGAAAATATTGAATTCAATAGTTCACAATTCTATTTGAAATTAATAAGCCTTCTCTTTCTCCCTCTCTCATCTGCCAATTCTACTGGTCCTTTCCCACACTTCACCCACCAATGCTATCAATTTCTTCCCCAACTGACCAATACTTTTTGTTCCTTCCCTCCTTGCATTGCTGATGGAAACCTCTAGTTTGCAGTTCTCTTAAAGCTCTGTGGCTCCTTCGACAGTGATGCCAAACCACAGGACACTGCCGCCTATGCAGCCAAATTCCAACACCCAACCCAATGTTGTCAGATCTCACAACCATCTTTCCTCGTACTATCAAAGTCTAGAACTGTTCCCAGTGCTGATAAATCCCATTATTAACTCTTGATTCTCAATAATGTCTACCACCTCTCTGCAACTGCCAATTTGATACATATTGCGTATAACCATGTTGTATCTCCTCTCCTTTAACGAAAGGAATCTAAATTAAACACAGAAGTAAAATAGGTATATAATATGTCAGTAAGAGAAGAATTGAGATCTGCTTTTTCAGTTTTTACAGAACAATGAGTTGCAGAATTTTAATGCAGGGAACATCAATAACAAATCTCAGAATATAGGGTAATAAACATTAATTTGAGTTATTCAATTGCAGTAGGTTAGCAATCCTGAATGACATGTTATTTGTTACATGACTGAATCCTCTTGTTTTAAAACAATGTGCGCTGACTCACAGCCATGAACTTCCCATATTACAATTATGCAGAAATAACATTAAAATTTACACTAGGTTTTGCGCCAATTTTGTGAATAAGGGTTCACGCTGAAGTGAGTTGATTTGCTGGCATGCAGGTTTTACATTAGAATGTAAAAACTGGTGTAAAATATGCTCAAAGTAATGTCACCATTAATGATAACAGAGAGTTGGTAGATATCTTCTGCCTCAATGGCAAGAGCTACTTGTTAATGATGTTCCTCTTAATGTTCTATTACTGTGCAGAGCAGGTCTCTGTCCATTAAGACGACTGATTAATCTTCTGAATGCTTTGGAAAGGACAAGTGTATGGAAAGGGGCAGTGAGACTGACAGCACTTGGGTTAAGTTAGTACAAATCTCAGGAAGAAATATTTTCAAAAAACCAAAGAAGATTGCTTTCAAGCTCCAGAAATCTGTTACACTAGGATCAGGTAACTATGAGCTGTATTATGCGGCACCAAATCAAGGCCAGCAGAGGTTTGTGGTGGATATATCTCTTAAGCGCCACATGCAATTGAGGAAATTTGCATGCAGTGATGTAAAGCCAATGTAATTCAGCTGTGCACATAATTCTTTGGGGAAGAAAAGATGCAACAATGCTCTTACATCACAATTTTCCTATTCACTTCTGGACCAATGTGTGAAAAGGTCCAGATGTGCTAGCGATAAAGAGAAACAAAATAACAAAAAATCAAAGCACTTCAGTATTAAATGAGTACTGTTCATGCATTAACATTAGTTCGAGACACATTTGATGTGCAAACAGGCAGAGGAAAATACTTATTTCTGAATTTTTTAGTTCATGCATTTCCATTTCAAAGTGTTTTTTTTTTGTCTTTCATGAATTTAAACAATTCAAAGCAATTGAATACAATTCTATTTAATATCCTTGAAAGAAACGTTCATTCAATTAGAAGATATGCAACAGTAATGTAGTACGCAACGCAACCGGAAATAATCTATTTCTGGTTTTGGGTGCGTTTAGCTTGAGCTGCAACGGCTAGAAACATCTCGCTATTCAATGGCACTTTGCCATTTTTCCTGGCCTCAGGGACTTTCTCTCCGCCGAGACTGCACTTGAGTGATTTCCTGCTGGTGAGCCCAGCAGGAAAGGTTCCTCGCAAATTGAGGCGCCATTTTGTCTGGCTGCTCCAATCTCCCACCTGCCCCCCCCCGCCCTTCAGCCCTCCTCCCCCCGTCTTCAACTTCTCCTCCCTCCACAACCTTGGGCAGGCCCCGGAAACATCCCCTCACCCTCCTCTCGACCTGGTAAGCCCCTGACTGGGCCCGATCCCTGGCAGTGCCAACCTGGCACTTGGGCTCCTTGGCACTGCCAGCTTGGGCACCCTGACAGTGCCTCTGCCAGCTTGGCCATGCCACCTGGGCTGACAGTGCCAAGTGCCAGGGTGCCATACTGCCCTGACCACCCAGGGGTCTCTAATATCCTGGGAGAATCGCCCCGTCAGGTGCCAATACGACTGGTCCACGTTTGCCGAAACCGATACTAAACGGCATCCTCGCATGGTCTCCCAGGCACGGCCGTTAGTTCCGGTGCTGGAAGAATCCCGCAAACACATATTTGAATGAGCCTAATGGACAGTGAGGGCGAAATCCTTATCGTGGCATCTCGAGAGACTCCATTAAATCTCGTGAGGCATTTCAAATGTTGCAAATATCAAGAGGCCTCTCGCGAGATTCAGCGGCCTCGCCGCACCAAGTTGGGCATGGAGAGGCTGCTAAAACACGCACATAATCTTTCATACACAAATTAGAGACATGAGGCCTGGACTATAAACCCACCTTGTGACAATGCATTTATAGCCTTCCTTAAATCAGGTGACCAATACCGTACACAGTACTCCAGATGTGGTCTCACTAGTGGTTGGTATAACTGAAGAGCAACCTCCCTACTTTTGTATTCAATTCCCCTCATAATAAATGATAACATTCTATTAGATTTGCTAATTACTTACTGTACCTGCATACTAATCTTTTGTGGTTCATGCACTTATAGACACCCAGATCCCCCGCTACATCTCAGAGCTTTGCAATCTCTCACCATTTAGATATGCTACTTTTGTTATTCCTGTCAAAATACACAATTTCACATTTTCCCACGTTACACTCCATTTCCCAGAACTGTGCCACTCACTTAGCTTATCTATATCCCAATGAAGTCTTCTTATGTCTTCTTCACAACTTACTCTCCTTTGTGCCATTAGCAAATTTGGCAACCATCCCGTCCATTCTAGTGATTTATATAAATTGTAAAATGATAAGGTCCCAACTCTGAAGTTGGAAACAGAATATATGTAGATGACAGAATGCAGTGCATGCACTCCAAATTTGTGTCTTGTTTTACTGATCCTCCCTAGGTATGATACTGGCAGCTGTAAGGGTCCACTGGGAAATAATGTTCACTACTAATTCAAGAAATAAGCCCATTAGTAAAAGAAAAGTGACATGGCTGGAGATTGTGGATAAGATCAGCAGGAGTGTGGTGCCACATTCTTGCATTCAATGTGAAAACAATTTAATGGCATAAGACAGGAAAGGAGAGTAGTGATACATTCAACTACAACTTCCTTAAAGTCATCCTCAACAATTATTCTCGATCCTTTCATTCAACACGACAATACTCTCACTCGGGTCTCTTCTTTCCCACCTTGGAAGAAAACATGACGGAGATGCAGAGATTGGAGAGTCTCAACTGACAGCTATGGTCATGGTCTCCACTATGGAGGCAGAAGAGACCCCCTCCACTGCGCATGCGCGGGGATGCCGTGAGCGGCCGCTGACGCTCCCGCACATGCGCCGCACGGCAAAGTCATTTCCGCGCCAGCTGGCGGGGCACCAAAGGCCTTTCCCGCCAGCTGGCGGGGCGGAAATCTGTCCGGCACGGGCCTAGCCCCTCAAGATGTGGAGAATTCCGTACCTTTGGGGCGGCGTGATGCCGGACTGATTTGCGCCGTTTTTGGCGCCGGTCGGCGGACATCGCGCCGATTGTGGAAAATCCCGCCCCACGGTCTTCAGCTTTGGGCATCACATCTCAGGAAGGATTTTGGCCTTGGAGCGGTTGCAGTGCAGATTCACCAGAATACTGGTTTATTTGATGTCAAGTCCTCAGTGGGCTTCAAGCAAAACCTTTTGACTGATCAACTTCAATTCTCGGTATACTGAGTTAGTCTATTATAGTTTCAGAATCACAGAATTGCTACAGCGGAGGAGGAGGCCATTTGGTCCAACATGTCTACATTGGCTCTCCAAAGAAGCATCATGACTTAGTGCCATTCTCCTGCCTTTTCCCCATGCCCCTGCACATTAATTCTGTACAAATAATCATCCAATGCCCTCTTGAATGCTTTGATTGAACCTGCCTCCATCACATTTCCAGCCAGAGTATTCCAGACCCAAACCATTCACTGTATGAAAGTTTTTTCTTAGAAGTGATCAAAGACAATAATTAGCCCAGGTGTCTCCAACAGGCAAAGGGGAAAGATTAGCCATGGTGCTCCTTGTTCACTGACTCATGTTGGCAGTGTACATGTATCCTTCCTGGTGAAAACAACATCAGGCTTAACTACTCTGGTCCCTTATGATCGAGAACCTTTGAATCAAATGATTCAATGTAAATTTGTCATCTTCTGATAATTACTTGTCAGAATATATGCAACTGTACCATATTACACAAATGTTGGTTCAAGTGTGCCTTTATGTTTGATTTTTAAATGAAGAGAGAAAAAAACCTCAAAATGGGATATTTAATTGAACACAAGTTTAAGAAATTCTCACAGTTAAATTACATGGGTTTCCTGAACATATTGGGATGAATGGAGGAAACTGAAGACATGACAGAAAGATATACTAATAACTTAAAACTCATGGCTGCTTTCTTGTCCGATTCATGTGAAAGGTTGATCACAGTATTTGGGTTAAGAGGATTCTTGCGCAATTTGAGAGGTTTGCATGTCTGATTGCCACTTCGGAGTTCTGATCTGTCAGATCAGCATGTTACCGCTAATGATGATTTATTTTGCACCCAAGATGTCCAGCAGCATCAACAGGGGTGGCTGGAAGAACATCACCAGAAGCACCTGCAGCCTGCTCCTCATAGAGCTCGCACTCCACAGTAGAGAGAGGATTATACAGAGAGGTAGCACGTAGGGAGGCTAATCCTGCAACATAACAGTACACAGGCAGAGGATAAGCTTTACCCACCTGTCTGAAAATTAGTGTCTCAGGAAGATCAGGTCTTGCATTAAGTTGTGAAGGGCATTTGCAACCTGCTGGAACAAGGTCTACTGCCAATTGGACCAGGTAGCCATGGTTTACCAGGGAATACCAAAGTCATCACTACACTCAATTCTTGCAGCTTTCAGTAATTATTTTACTCGGATGGCCAGAGATCTTTACTCTAAAATTTCTAGTTTCTCACCATTTAGAAAATAGGATACGTATCTGGCTCACATTGAACTCCAGTTATCAGTTTCACTCACTGATTATCTATTAACCTCCTGCTCTCAACTGCACCACTTAACGTCACTACTAATTTTGTGCTATCTGATGTTCAGTCTAGGTCCCGCTAAAGCTACATGCTCCTGACTTCATTATACCCTTGGTCCAAACATCAACAAAAGAGATTTACCAAGAGGTAAGGTAAACTTGACAGCAAGGCAGCACTTCACCAAGAGCGTTTTGCTCTTTTATGTCTTTCATTTAATCCTTTCTCAACCGTCACACACCTCTTCCTTCCAAGCCATGCTCTTTTTGTTCAGTCCTCCCACATGATGGCACCACTATCCTGATTTATTGCATCACCCTTTCTTGAACATGCCCACAGTTCTCTTCTGCTCCATTTTGGCATGTGACAACAAACCCTTTGCCATACACAGAACTCCGTGAGCAGCATCTCCAATCCCCTCATCTCCTTGCCCCATGAACCCTGCCATTCAACAGATATAAATCTCAATAATCAACATAGGTCAAGACTTGGCCAGTATAGTGAAAGCCCTCGCCGCCAAGGCAGAATTTGACTGAGTGTGGCATTGAGTCCTGATAAATTTGACGTCAATGGAAACCAGGAGAAAAGTCTCTGCCGTACACGACTTAAATGTAGGGGGCACGTGATGCGCTAAGCGTCAAGAACCACAAAGACATGTGAGACTTTAACTCAGGCTTTAATATAATACATGGGAGGCTTACCCGACACAGACGACCCCAGACAGAATGGGGCCTGTCCCAGAAGAGGTTCTTATACTGACTCCCGGGGGAGTGGCTAAGGCGGAGCTCTCCGTGGCCAGGTCGGGTTACCTACCAGTGACCGAACCTCAGCAGAGTTACAGTACAATACACAGTATTACAGGGCCACGTTACGCACAACTATTATATACTATGTACAATGGTAGGGAGGTACAGTGGTGTATCACCACAGCATGACTATTAAGTTTGCAAGTGATACAAAGTCACATGGTTCACACTGAGAAAGAAAGCAGTAAACTGCAGGAAGATATTAATGGACTGATTAGGTGAGCAGAAAAATGGCAAATGTAATTTAATCTGTAGGAGTGTGAGATAATACACTTATGGAAGGCAACAGGCAAGGGAATACACAACAAACAATAGGATTCGGAGAAATGCAGAGGGACTGAGGATCTTCGTGTATACGTCTAAAATCCCTAAAAACACCAAGACAGATGGCTACGTTGGTTAAGAAGCCATACAGGATCCTTTCCTTTATTAGGTGAGGCATAGAATGTAAAACCAGGTAGGTTATGCTAGAATTCTGTATGAACACGCGTCAGGCCAGTTAGCATACTACATAATGCTCTGGTCCCCACATTCCAGGGAGAATATGATCGAACTACAGAGATTTATGAGGGTGTAGCCAGGAATGGAGAATTTTAACTGAGGGAAGACTGGATAGGCTGAGGTTGTGATCTTTAGAATAGGTGAAGCTGAATGGATAGGAACAATCAATTTTCCTTCACTGAAAGGTCAATAACCAGGATTCATAGATTTAAAGTAGTTGGCAGAAGGATTAGAAAGGATTGAGCAGAAACCCTGGCCGGGATTCTCTAAAACGCGACTAAGTGTTGACGTCGGTGTAAACATCGGAGTGTTTCATGCCAGCGTCAACGGGCCTCTTGGCCCTGCAATTCTGTGGCCCACAGTGGACCAGCAGGGCACCGGAGTGCTTTGCGCTGCTCCAGCTGCTTTACGTGGCCCTGCACTGATGGCCATGGGTCCGCTCATGCGCACGGTGGCTGTTTCCGCGCCGGCACAGCGCAACATTGCGGAGCCACACAGTGGGCTGGCGCGGAAAGTGGTAGGCCCCCCCAGGTCGCCGGAGAATCGCGTCCCGGCGTCAGGCCCGATTGCGGGTCTGAGCCCCCATTCTCCGCCCCCGCGCCGAGTGCCATTTCGGCGCGGAGGCTCAGAGAATCCTGGCCCCTTTCATCTAGAAAGTGGTGGGGTCTAGAATTCACTGCTTTAAAGAGTGGTAAGAGGCAGAAATCCTCATCATAATTAAAAAGCACTTGGATATGCACTGGAAATGCTGAAACCTACAGGGCTACAGACCAAGACTGGTATGTGGGATTTGTTGGCCAGTACAGACATGATGGCTTGAAAGGCCTCGTTCTATGCCTTACATTTTATAATCTTTTATAATTAGCACAAAGGTGGATGTGGGTATTGGAGACTAACCATCTCCGCCTCAGAACATTACTGCAAGAGTTCCTCAGGGTACAGTCCTATGCCCAGACATTATCATTTGCTTTATCAATTATGTCCCCTCCCTTATAAGGGCAGATGCTCACTGATGATCCCACAGCATTCAGTTCCATTCAAAGCTCTGCAGATACCGAAGCTCATGTGTCCATATGGAACTTGACGTGGACAAATCTTTAGGTTTGGTCTGATATGTGACAAATAGCATTCATGCCACACAAGTGATATCCACAACCCCCACTGCCAACAAGAGAAAATCTAACTACTTTGATGTTGGATGGCATGGCCATTGCTGAATCCCTCACGTTTATCATTCTGTAGCAGTCACGATTGACCAGAAGAGGACCAGCCAAATAAGGCAGCTCATCACCATCTTCGCAAGGGCAATTACGGATGGGCAATAAATGCTGGCCTTGCTAGCGATGCTCACATCCCACAAATGAATTTAAAAAACAATAGTCCTCTGATCCTACATGCCTGTACTGCCCCGATTCCCAAAATTCCTGACTTTTTGGCAGAGCTTTCAATCCTGATACTACACTCTGCAACCATGATTCCCACACCCAAGCCTCCTTTTGCCTCAGAACTTGCCTCTCTAATTTCAAAAACGTCCTCAGAGTCTAATTATTTTCTCGCCGTCAGCCAATTCTCCTTATTAATTGACAAAAAGCTCTGCTATTCGGTCCATTTCTCCTTAGAAACACCTGGGGATGCGTTATCACGTAAACCATGTCACACAAATGTACTTAAATGACACAGCTTTGTCATATTTCTGAAGGAATTTTTGACTTTCAACACAAATGTGATCAATTGATATTAAGAAACCAAACGCATTCAGAATCCCAGAGTGGAGCTTCTCTTGCACTGCTGTTCGAAACTGAAATCACCGAGAAGTGAAGACATTTTCTGATCTTCTGGTTTTTGTCATTGGTTTGTGCTCACAACGGTAGGAATGCTGGAGAATAAACATTTTTAACAATGCATGCATTTTGCACTACCTGGTAAAATGACCCAGGAAATCTACCATAACCCTATCCACAACAGAACATCTCCTTCTGCACCAGTTAGACATGTACTGACTTTAAAAAAAAAAAATCAGACACTCATGATTGCACAGTACCAATAAGATGCAAATTGTTAGCTTCAAACTGCAGATCCAAGACCATTGCGAATTAAGTGACAATGCCAAAGTTCATTTCATATAGAATTCTTGATAAACGTGAGCTGTATTCAAATCTGGGCACTGACAAAGAAACACCACTATGTCAGAGTTCTTCATCAACAACTCAGTCACACATTCTCCCCGTGTCTGCGTGGGTTTCACCCTCACAACCCAAAGATGTGCAGGTTAGGTGGATTGGCCACGCTAAATTGCACCTTAATTGGTAAAAAAAAATAATTGGGTACTCTAAATTTTAAAAAAAACTCAGACAAGGTAAGACCTTGAGATTGTTACATGTATCAGCACACAGTAAATTCACTTTATTTCCAACTGATTTTTTGCAGTAGCTGAATATTTTAAAATAAAATAAAGTTATTATTTTCTTCTCTTTTTGCTACCACCAGCATTTGGGAACTTCAGAAAAGAGACCACTTGAACAACATTGTTACCCCAATCATTGCAAACAAAAAACAAATCATTAAAAAAACAAGCAGGAAGGGCAGCACGGTGGTGCAGTGGTTAGCACTGCAGCCTCATGGCACCTAGGTCCCAGGTTCAAATCCCAGCTCTGGGTCACTGTCCGTGTGGAGTTTGCACATTCTCCCTGTGTTTGCGTGGGTTTCGCCCCCAAGATGTGCAGGGTAGGTGGATTGGCCACACTAAATTGTCCCTGAATTGGAAAATATTAATTGGTTACTCTAAATTATTTTTAAAAAACAAGCAGGACAATTTTGGAATTCCAGCAGCAGAGATAATTGGCTATTTCTTCATATTTGAAGTAGCACATCACGTTTCTTCATGCATATTACATTTTCTTTAACCTAGACGGATCAAAATCCTGGTAGTGGTGATTTTTTGGGGTTTCAAAGTAACTTGTATTTGGTAAATTTAAATACTTGCAATTGGTTTGAAAAAGATACAAGGAGATTGGTCCATTATATGTTTTGAAAGGCAATTGAGAAGGTAGTTCAACAAGAAGCACTGTGGGGGAAAATGCACAATATTATAAATGCCCATATACTCTGTAGCATATTTTATAGCACATAAAAAATTGAACAACTATTTCCATTTTCCATGCCTGTGAATAATAATTCAGTAAAAAAGGATCAGAGTACAAAACTTGTGCTTGATCATGACACACAATACAGAGCATGTCTACATAATTTCCATCATTTACTGGAACTTTAAAACAAATTTATGTGCACTTGTTGGGGTGGAAGTCCATCACGGTCCTTCATTTCCAACTGAAATCTCAAATCCAACTGGCAGCTCTTCTAGAATATTGGATCATTATAGGTAATCTTGTTGCATATTACATTTGTTGAAATAATGTGAGTTTGAAGAAGTATTCTTAATGGCTTTGGGTTACGATCACCAACCAAAACGAAACACAGGCTTGCATTTATATTGTACCTCTCATGACCACTGGACATCTCAAAGCACTTTTGAGCCAATGGAGTACTTTTTGAAAGGTAGTCACTGTTACAGAAAATGCAGCACCCAATTTGCACTCAGCAAACTCCATTAAACAGCAATGTGATAATGACCAGATAATCTGTTTCTTGTGATGTTGATTGAGGAGTAACTATTGGTCAGTCACCAGTACACCAGAAATAACTCTTCTTTTCTCTTCTTTGAAATAGTGCATGGGAACTTTTACAGGCAGGCAGATAGGTCTAGCTTTAATGTCTGATGCAAAAGATGACACTTCATAGGGTGCAGAACTCCCTTGGTACTGCACTGGATTGTCAACTTTGTACTGGATTGCCAACCTTGACCAATATGAACATATTTTGAGTCAGAACCATTGCTTACATAAATTTCTAAACTGTATTTGCTATATGAACTGCCTGTTATATTCCTCCAAAACAAATTCTGATAAATAAAAACTGACAATATACTGACATTGATACTATCTTTTTCCATTACTATAAATAAAAATATACTTGGTCTCACTGATGTTTTATTAGTATTTTAATTGATAAAATTAAAGGATATTTATATTACTTTACAAACTTGTTCAGATGCAGTCTTAAATTTATCACGTGATTTACATGTTTTGAGTTTTCTATTTTTTCTTACAAAAATGAATGCAATTACATGGCATAATCTTCTTCAGATTTGCTTTGTCACTCTGCAGTGAAGACATTTTATACAAACCACTGGAGGTGCCTGTTGATAGCAGAAGGGGTTCATGTCTTTTGTTTTCTTTTGTTTGAATTTCAAACTTAAGTTTTCTAGGCAGAGGTTTAAGGCAGTATGGACAAATGGAGTGGTAACAAAAGCAACAAACTGTGCTCTTTGCACTGATAAGACATACATAAACAGGTACAAACTGCCTTTTAGCCCTTTGTAGCTCAATACATATAGACCAATGCAATAAACTAATTTTTAACAAAAGACATGAATACCTTTTAAAGTTTGACATGTTGCTGAATCGATTCTTCCACGATAATTTTCCAGTACATATTCGGGTAAATCTCAATGTTTCCAATGCATTGGAATAATTTGAATGCTCTCAGTTTTGATCAAAAGTACCAAAGCAATTCACATCATATTGTGTGATAACTCCTTCTTTATGAAGTAATTAACACCTGTAAATATACTCATTAACTAGACACATGCCATTTAAAAAATAAAATAAAATTTAGAGTACCCAATTCATTTTTTCCAATTAAGGGGCAATTTAGTGTGTTCAATCCACCTACCCTGCACATCTTTGGGTTGTGGGGGTGGAACCCACGCAAACACAGGGAGAATGGGCAAACTTCACAGGGACAGTGACCCAGAGCCGGGATCGAACCTGGGACCTCGGCGCCGTGAGACTGCAGTGCTACCACTGCACCACCGTGCTGCTCCACATGCCATTATTTAAGGGCAGCACGGTAGCATGGTGGTTAGCACAATTGCTTCACAGCTCCAGGGTCCCAGGTTCGATTCCCGGTTTGGTTCACTGTCTGTGCGGAGTCTGCACGTTCTCCCCGTGTGTGCGTGGGTTTCCTCCGGGTGCTCCAGTTTCCTCCCACAGTCCAAAGATGTGCAGGTTAGGTGGGTTGGCCATGACAAATTGCCCTTAGCGTTCAAAATTGCCCTTAGTGTTAGGTGGGGTTACTGGGATAGGGTGGAGATGTGGGCTTGGGTAGGGTGCTCTTTCAAAGAGCCGGTGCAGACTCGATGAGCCGAATGGCCTCCTTCTGCACTGTAAATTCTATGAAATGATTTGATGGAATACAAGTCACAGCTCTTGTCAATGTCAACCACTTGTGCTGGGAAATAATAGCTCCTCCCATTCTATTTTCACCTACCCCTGGAACTGATGAAGATGGTCCAATTGAACAGCTTAGGTCATAGTTAGGAGATCTCAAGATTAAGCCTGCAACCACAGCAGCTTCAGTAATCAGCATATGGGTAAAGTTGCCATAGACCCAGGTGACCATAGGCTGCTTTCCACTTTGAGGAGGAGAGCTGACTGGTGGTGATTAAACCTGAGGATCACCACACCTCAGGCGAGGGGCAAGGTTGAGAAGGTGGGGCTGAATAACCTCAGCCGATATGGGAATTGAACCCGCGTTGCTGGACTAGCCAACTGAGCAAATCCGGCCCCAAGGCTTGGGTTTGGATGTGGGAATTAGCATATATGGATCTATGAAACCCCTATTTCCAATTTACAGCATATGTAACATATTAGAGCAATTCCTGTCATTGTCTGTATATCACTTCTCAAACATCTTTTTAAAAATGTCTAAAACAGATCAATTTACACAACATCAGCTGTAGAAATAAGATATGATCTCACAGATTCAACACATGCTTTCTTCTGCAAATAAAAATAATTTTACACTGTTATGGACTATGCCCAAAAAATGACTTTTTTTTTCAGTGTAGAATAAAACAGATTTAGTTGGTAAATAGTTGATTTTATTACATATTTCAATTTTTAGAATTTCAATTTCTGCACTATTTCCCTTTTGAACAAATCACTGGTGCCAATTGTTTCATTCTCAGAAACAAACACTGTTCAGCATTCAAAGAGTTGGTGTAACCTAACTGTACTAATAACCTCTAGGATCAATTTCTAAATAAAATTTCCAACTGAACAGCTTTTTAAAATAAATTCCTGTGACAAAACAGATTTTACCTGAAATACACTTGTTATTGCATTTATAGGCAAAATTATTCACCTCTATAATAGATCAGAGAATGAAAATTTCCATTCAGTTTAAAGAGAACAGAAATTAGTATTAAGACTTTCATTAAGTTATCAGTATGGATAGAAATTTGCAGTAAATAGGTCACTTAACCGAAATGAAAAGGGCTTTATTGATCAAAAGTGATAGAGCTATTTAATGGTAAAAACAATGTTTCTTCAGCAGTGCAAGTGGATGGTCCAATTTATGTAATGTAACTTATTTCCCATCAAATTCTGTTTATTTCATTGGTTTGTTATCCATTGGCTATGAGGAATGAAACCATAACCATAGACTACATCAAAGAGAAAACATAGTAAATTTCTAAAACAAATTCATCAGCATCAGTGTAATTAAATGGGCGAGCTCCTGCTAAAAAGCAGTTGGCGTAAATGCAATTTGTGGTAACCTGAATTTATATGTATCACCTTTAAAATAACTAGCAAACAATTGTAACAAAACCTGGATCAAACAATTAACAGAAGCTACTGAAGTTCCAAAAGCAAAAATTACTTACTTAAAGCATTCACATTTCATTTAATAATAGAAGATGGGCTCAATTAGATAGCCCTTCTTTTAAGGAAAACAGCAAGAATATGGACTATTGACCATTTTTTTTTAGGGTGAAATACCGGAATTACTGACTCTTGCTAAACCTGTCATAAGAACCTGAACCACTCCACTCCACTGAATGTTTATTCTGGCCAGTCAAACCAGTAGGTAGTCAGGAATGGAGCCCAAGTTCCGGTTTTACAAGAGTATATCTTGGGTCCAGTCTTGGTATGAATCCTTTGAAGTCTCGAGAGGCTTGTGTGCCAAAAACATCCAGCGCTCTTCTGTTCATCAGAGCAAACCTGGTTGAAACAAAATGATACAGGTGAATACTGAAAAATCTTAGTAGCTGAAGAGATATTTGAGCTGTTTGTCACTAATCTACCTCATTTATATTTTTGGCAAATCACGTACTGATTTTCATTTTGTTGTTCATTTAGTCCAATTGATCTCCTGTGATGTTTCACACTGGAAGTCAAGACCTGGTGCAGTATTCAAGTCAAGAAAGATTAGTGGAGAGAGAGAGATAAAGGACCCAAGGTGGGGAAAGGGAAGAAAGTGAAAGGGAAAGAAATGGGGTGGGAGGGGTGATGGGATTGGGTGGAAAGAAGGGAATGGGAGAAATGAGATGTGGATGGCATGGGGTGGCAAGGGAAGGGGAAGTGGGGAGGGGGAAGAAAGGAGGCTGAGAAAGAGATGGAGGGCTGAGAAAGAAGAGGGGGGCTGTGGCAGCAGGCAATAATTAAGCTAGGAGTTTTCAAGTGTAGGCTGGGAGGCAGGTTGAAGGCCTGCAAAATACCTCGACAGCAGAGCAACTCTGAGTTCACAAAAAAGAGTTTACACCATTGTGGAAATCAGGCTATTGGAGAAACCAGTCGTACAGGTCAGGCAGAGCAAACGTAATACATCGTGATGTTCTCCCAAAGTAAGCAACTGGTTGAGGGGACAGGGAGGTGCTGTTGGCTAACTGAAAAAGAGTGCAGAATCGAAACCCAAGGATTGACGGCAAGATCAGTTGGAAGTTTCCCACAAAGGAAGTTTATGGTAACTTATATGTGGACAAAACTTTGCAGAACTAATTTAAATTTACAATTTTCTCCCAACTGTATCAAAATTGTGATAGCTGGAGGTTTCGAATCTTAGACTGCTCTATGGCACCACCTGGTGGCCAGAGGCTTTAGTTGCGTGCAGGCTCAATGAAATAACAGCTATTCCTTAAGCACATTGGTGTTACTGCTCTTGGAATTGCTAACTGTAGCCAACGCACCAATATCGCAAAACTTCCCCCCTTCACAGTCAGGCCGACAGGTTGTGGGTAAATATATAAACATAGTGACCATACATGATGTCACTACATGAATGATAGAAATTTAATTGCATATATTGATAAATACAAAATTAAATTTCAGAAACACAGAATACCATAAAATTGAAGATTATATTTAGCATTACAGGAATGAACTATAAAGACTGGTGGTGAAGCGTGAGAGTCTTTCCCTTTCATTTCCAGGATTTTGGGTTCTAAATCCAGTCTCGGCTGCCAGGATGAAACTCTCGTTGGACTGCTGGTTGTTGGATCCCAAAGTGAAATAAATTTGTGCAGTTTAAATTCCGTTCCTTGTAGGCTTGGTCCTTAACATCAAGCGAGCACTAGTTTGGGATGTCAGCCAGACAAACCTAAGGATGGTTGGTGTGAGCAATGGAAAATATTTCCCTGGTGTATTTTTCTTTACTGTCATATTTAATAGTGAGATGAGCTTCCCTCCGCATATCGGCATCATCACTAAGACCGCCTATTTCCAGCTCTGTAGATCACCTGACTCTGACCTGACTCAGCTTATCTACTGCTGAAGCCCTCATCCATGTTTGCTCTGACTATTCCAAAGTTCTCGTTCAAATTTCTGCAAACTGGAGGTCCTTCAAATCCCTGCAGACAGTGTCCTAACTCGCACTGCATCCAGTTATTTAATCACCTCCTCAGTGTTTGCTACCGACACTGGCTCTCTGTTAAACAATTCCCAAACTCCGTAATCTTCTCCAGCCTTACAGCCACACACTACATCACTGCAACCCCCCAACCCCCACAGTGTCTGAACTTTACCAATTTGGACCTTCTGACTATCATCAATTTTAATAATTTCGTACTGGCTGCCATGCATTCAGCTGCCTGAGCCCCAAGCTCTGAAATTCCCTCCCTACACCTCCCCAGCTCTCTTTAGGGAAGATGGTGGTGTATTGGTATTATCACTGGACTAGTATTCCAGATAACTAGGCTAATTCTCTGTGGGGGACATGGGTTCATATCCCACCATGGTAACTGGTGACATTTAAATTCAAATCTGGAGCTGAAAGCCAGTCTCAGTAATAGCAACCATGAAACTTACATCGATTGATGTAAAAAACCCAGGGAAGGAAATATGCCATAACAGGATTTTCTTTCTATTTGGGGCCTACAACATCTGTAGTTACTGAAGGAACTCAGAAAACTACTGATAAACCCGAGAGAACTATCATCCAATGTACCAGTATTTGATATTTCTATTCAATTCACACCGAGAGCAATATACCTGTGAAAAGGTAGAAGAAAAAGAAAAACACTTTATTTTTATGGTGCTCTCAAAGCACTTTACAGCCAAGGACGTTTTTAAAAATTCTTTGAGGCAATGTCCAAAGTGATGGGGGAGGGTAGAGCCATGCCCGAAAGTGGCAGTTTTCGGGGTATCAGACTAGCCAGATCTGTTCATGGGGAGGAGGGCGGACGCCCTTGCCTTTGCCGCCCTGATCGCCCGCCGTAGAATCCTGCTTGGCTGGCGGTCAGCAGCACCACCCAAAGCTGCAGACTGGCTGTCCGACCTCTCGGAATTTCTCCAAATGGAGAAAATCAAATTCGCCATCTGTGGGTCGGAAGGTGGCTTCCACAAAACATGGGAGCCATTCTCCGGGACCTGTTTGTAGCCAACAATTAAGTAGCCAGGGACAAAGAAAAAGTAGCCAAGACACAGAAGGAAAGAGGGGGAGGGCCCAGGGAAACAAGAAAGTGAAACCGAACCCAGCGGGAGAGATGAAGGCAGCAGGGAGGGGGGGTGGGGGGGGAGGTGCAACAACGAAGGAGAAACAGGAGGGAGAAAAGAGAGGGGAACACAAGCGGGAAAGAAAACACAGGGGACCACAATGGCCACAACGAACGCAACAAGGAGGAAAGAAAACAAAAGAACAAAAAGAAGAAACAATCTAAAGTAAATAACGAAAACCGACCCAAATGTAAATAACAGTTGCAAAGGTCTTATCATCTTGTGTGTATTTATACTGTGCTTTGTATTCTTTTCTAAATTTAGAGTGCCCAATTATTTTTTTTTCCAATTGAGGGCAATTTAGCATGGCCATTCCACCTAACCTGCACATCTTTGGATTGTGGGGGTGAAACCCACGCAGATACGGGGAGAATGTGCAAACTCCACACGAGCAGCGACCCTGGGTCAGGATGTGAAGAAGAATTGTAGGTCAAACAACAGGATAAAGACATCTTCCATCTCGCACAAGGCGGCAAAGGATAAAGCTGAATCAACAAGCACTCTTCAGGATCTCTCAAGGATTTCAACGGTCGAAGCATGAGACCAAATCACTTCCACCATGCCGTCACACCAATGCCCAGGTGGTCCACAGCCGAGGCCCCGGTCAGGGGGAATGACTCGACCGGTTTGGCCACCTCCAACCCCCCCCATTTATTGAGGACTGATAAATAGAGGTCCAGTGATTGGCGGGCCCAGCCAACCCTGGCCTCAAAGACAGGATACATTGTGCTCAATGAAATCTGATACACCCAGCCTCCAAATCCAGATTACCAAAGTACGGTAGCCAATTTTCAAACTCAACCGAGAACCTGCCTTCCACCTCTCACTAGGGGCCAGGGTCAGGGGCACACACTGCCTGCCCCATCTCCCAAACCCGCCAGGATGGATGACACACCATACAGCAACATCTTGACAACATGGGGGCCGGCCTTCATCAAGGAAAGTGCTCTTTCGATAACAAGAACCTTCTCATGCACCTCCACCGCACTCTTGAAAGAAACCCACGATTGATCGAAGTGAGCTCTGATGACCTGCACCGCAGAGCCAAGATTTCAGCTAAGACAGCATTTTCGATGGCAGCCATCATCCAGGTACACACAGCACTACCAAGGCGAGAGCCCTCTCAGCAGCAACAGTGCCACTGCAAGCTGGACCGCATCCCAGCCAACTCCGACCGCCAGTATAAACTAGGATATTAACTTTTCATCTTGGCGCTTCCTTGCAAAAAAAACAATCAGGAGCTTCCAGGAACATAGCACAAGCTATGTAACCAAAAACGACAAATGTAAAATGAGCACCAGGATGAAATTCCGGATTAAAAGATGAGCAGCACCAGAGCTAGCAAAACTGTGATGCTCCCGCCCTCACAACATGTGACCCTCCACAAACACACTTCTATTCAGTGGTAAATTCAAAGAGAGATAATAATTTAGTAGCCTCTTTAGCTTGTCAATCAAACTGTGAACCCCACTACGGTTCTGTGACATTTGAAACTCAGCCAAGCATTCATAATGACATAAGAGCCGTCAGGAAATATAAATAAACTCTATTGACACCATGGAACAGGTGATCCTGCTTTTTTCCTAACCTCCACAAGATGGCCTATCAATTAAAGCAGTCCAACAGATGTTTTTTTTTCAACTTTCATTGAAACATTAGCTTATTTTTCCTCAAGCTTAAAAAGCAGAGGATTTAAAAAAAAAACTTAAGATCATGACACTTAGACAGACCTTATCCATCCTTCAAGAATGCATATATTCCATCAATTCTTAACCGAAGGTTAAGGCCCTTGGAACAGCAAAAATAGGGTCTGTTTGAATTCAGCACAAAGTTCAAATGGCCAAGTTTCCCGTCTATGTAACTCACGTCCCAGCCACTTCTAGCTGTTGGCAAAAATTGGACCTAAGAGTTCCGCGTCCAGGATCCATCTGACATTTTTAACGTCGATAGAGTCTACCCAACTCTGCAAAAGCCCTTCCCTAAGTAGGTGAAGTTAACTGAGGCACTTACCTTCCCTTTGTAAGCCGCAGTAGAAACTTCCAGTAAGAAGGCCGTAAGTTCTGTACTTCCATCACAGCCTAAAAGTGATGAGGAAAGTTAATCATGAATTTTAAATTAAATGCAATTGGACCTGAATAACAGGGAGCATTTCAGTGAACTACGTTTTGTGTTGATTTAATTGCATGAAAAAGCTTTTCAGACCTACATTTTGTTTTCTAAGTTAACCATTTAATATCTCACATTTTGTTGGACAGGATAAGAGAACCATTCAGTCAGATGACCAAAAAGCTTTGTCAAAGTGGTAGGTTTCAAGGAGTACAGTATGTCATCATTTTAAGTTGCCCTGTTTCAAGTCTTTAACATTGCACAGTTAATGGAACTGGAATTTAGGCTTAGTGTTGGGAGTTTTTCTTTGGGTTCACTGAAGGGCCAGATGACCCAACTGGGGATATTTTGGAGTGGCTGCTTCCACTCCCCAACACTCCCTCTGACCAATCCACCCTGTCGCTACCAAACCTCCTCTCATGAACCTGTCATCTTGCATCCTCTCCAGCTTACAGCTTATTTATACAATTTTACAACTCAAAGTTGCTCTCCATTTGAAGCTGCTTCTCATGCTCATCTCCAAAGCCCTTGTTATCAGCGAAGGTTGGGAGAAGGAAGGGGTGAATCAGAGGATCAGCGGATCGACGGGTCAGAGACTCGGAGACTAGGATTGGCGACTAGGAGGGCTGGCGACTCAAGAGGGTCAGTGAGTCAGTGGCTTAGTGGACAACCAATCAGTGAGACAGATATGTGGCAAGCCGGAGTGAGCAGAATCAGCAATGACTAGGAAGGTTGGGAATAGGGGATAAATAGAAAGAATTAGCATACTTATTTTATATTCTTAAAAGTCATTTCATTTTTAAAGTAATTCTGTTTATGACTATAACAATCTAGCAATGTAAAGTATTTCAACTTACAGGGTGTGGTGCTTTAATATTTTTACTTAACAAAATTGGTCCGATAAAACCGAACAATAATTTTGCCTTTGGTTGTAATGGGAAAATTTGATTTGCTTAACATTGTTTAACTAAAAGCTGCACTTTTCAGGAACACCAGCTACAATGTCAAGTGAGGAATTACTGTATCTTCAAGGATGAAAGCAAGATAGCGAGGGAGAGAGATGTAGGGAGGGAATTGCAGGGCTCCAGTCAGAGACATCTGAAGGCATGATCACCACTAGTGGAATGATTAAAATGAGCGATACGCATGCTGACAGAATTAGATAAATGCAGAAAGCTCACAGGGTGTGGGTTGAAGAAGATTAGAGAGATAGAGAAGGGAGAGGCAACGGGGAAATCTGAAAACAAAGATGAAAGAACCAAAGTACACCAGCGAGCAGAAGGATGATAGGTAAATGGGATTTGGTGTGAGTTAGGATATATGTAGCAGAGTTTTGGATGAGCTCAAGTTTATGAAGAATGGAATGAGGGAGACTAGTCAGGTGTGCATTGGAATAGTCAAGTCTAGAGGGAACAAAGAACTTGAGAGTTCTGGTGAAGGGTCATCATGACCTGAAATATTACATTGTTTCTCTCCATATATGTGTCTGACCTGAGTATTTCAAGCATTTTTTGTTTTTATTTCAGATTTTCAGCATCTGCAGCCTTTGTTTTTGCATTAATGAGCATTTCAGCAGCAGATGAGCTGAGGCAGGGTCGAAGTCAGGCGAAATTACAAGGCAGAAATAGGCAGTTTTATTGAAGGCACTATACATGGTTTGTAAGCTCTCCGCAGCATCAAGTACGACACAAAGGTTGCAAAAAGTCTGCTTCAGTCTCAGACAGTTGCCAGCGAGAAGGATATAAGTCACTAGGGAACTATATCGAGTTTGCTGCGAGATTATTAATAGAAATTGGATTGCACCAAAACCGAGCATTTGCAAAATACGCCACTGCTTATAAAGAGGAAAAAAAATCAAAACACCTTTCTTTTGCGGACGAGTGGTGAGAGGAGAAATTAGTGCTGCTTAAATTAACGTCCCTCCTGTCTGTACAAACAGAATCATGAACAAATACTGTAATGGAGCAAATGCCCCGAAAGCAGATTTCTCGAATCAGCCTCTGAAATATATACCTTTAATCTATTGTTTTAGAGCATGTGCACAAATATTTGAAAGGCACTGAGATGGAGTTTCCGAAGAAAGTCTGTCACACCATTTGGTACTTACAGCTTGAAAACATACGGCTGTGGAAATCGCATAGATGATGGTGTCTGCATGTGCAATGTAAGGACATTTTCCTGCTTCAATGCCTTTGAAATACATGGTCTGCCAGCAAAAAACAAATTCAAATTATTTACAGAAGTAATATGACCGCCATCATTTTAATTATAATACTAGAATTTGCAGCATCCTAACAACTATAAAAACAATCCAATATCTTGCAAAATGTCACATATTCAAACTCATCACAAACCACTTATGTACAAACCACCAAAAGAGAACACTCTGCTAGCTTTCGGACAGCAAGGGCAGCATGGCGATGCAGTGGTTAGCACTGCTGCGTCACGAAGCCAAGGACCCAGGTTTGATCCCGGCCCAAGCCCCGGCTCACTGTCTGTGTGGAGTTTGCACATTCTCCTAGTGTTAGCGTGGGTCTCACCCCGCAACCCAAAAAGGTGTGCAGGGTAGGTGGATTGGCCGAGCTAAATTGCCCCTTAATTGAAAAACACTTTAATTGGAATTTTTTTTTAAAAAAGCTTTCAGGCAGCAGAACTCAGACTTTTCAGCACCTGAGCGATTGGTGGGACTCGGTTCAATTAGTTGGCTGGAGCCCAGTGAATTGGCCGAAAGCCATATTCTGCTCAGTGACAGGCAGTGATTGGGTCTCGTCTGAGTGGTATGATTTTCAGAGACCAGGTAAAAGACAGTTGGAGTCCTGGACACTCAGAGGAAAGGACCTTCTCTCTTTTTCTCTTGTTTTTCTCCAGAAAAGCTACTGTAAAGCTGCTGTATTTGCTGCATATTGAATTATAGTTATTGTTATTAATAAACGTAATTGTGTTTACATTTACAAACCTGGTGACTATAGTTATTTGACAGCTAAGGACCAAACACTTTGGGAGTTTTTCTAAGAATTATTTATTAACTTCAACTGTGTTGCGATTCTGGGTAAGTGGAGCTGGAATTGACCGCATACTAGCCCAGGGGGTCGTAACAGTATGTTTCGACTTATCTTAGTATTCCTTTCTAATTTGATTGTGCAATTTCTAATGCTTTACATCAAAACTGCATTCACCAGAAATTGACCAAGTTGTCGAAGGAGGTGCTCGGAGACCTGAAGCCTATAAAGTTAGTACCATGCTGGTAGACCCAGCAAATTCAAAAAAAGAACCCAGAACTGAGCAAACAGACGGACAGTTCCTGCTCACAATCTCATGCGGGTCACTGTGTACCGACTGAATCAGAAAATTGTTATGATGCAGTCGGAGGCCCATCGTTTTGTTTTCTTCTTCTGGCTTTGTAATCTGCAGGGAGAGATCCAGAGAGCATCACGGGAAGGTAAGTGATATAAAGACTTTTCAAATTTTGGGGGAAAAACTGAAGTGAAACCATAGTAACGCTGTGACCTGATTGGCTGGTAGGAAATCTTTTAAATTTGAAAAAAAACATTGAGAAAGTAATTAAGTCTAAGTGATTAACTAGATAGTTGAGTATCTAAACCTCAGGGAAACGATTGGTATTTAGCATTTATTTTTACAATAAAAATCTAGCGTAGGACCATATAGTTAATTGTAACTCAATCTAACAATAATTCAAGTGTTTATTTAAATTAATTAATTAGTGTTTAAATGTCACTCAGCGGGGTGCAATGTTCCAACTGTGAGATGTGGCAGATCTGTGACGCTTCCAGCATTCCGGTCGACTACATCTGCAGCAAGTGTAACCAATGGTAGCTCCTCACAGACCGCGTGGTTCGGTTGGAGCAGCAGGTAGATGCACTTAGGAACATGCAGGTGGCGGAAAGCGTCATAGATAGGAGTTATAGAGACGTGGTCACACCCAAGGTGCAGGCAGACAGATGGGTGACCGCGAGAAAGGTCAGGCAGTCAGTGCAGGGATCCTCTGTGGCTGTCCCCCTCTCTAACAGGTATACCGTTTTGTATACCATTGAAGGGGATAGGCAATCAGTGGAAAACAACAGCAGCCAGAACAGAGGCACCACAACTGGCTCTGTTGCTTAGCAGGGGAGTGCAAAGTGCAGGAGAGCGATAGTTGTAGGGGATTCTATAGTAAGGGGCACAGATAGGCGCTTCTGTGGAAGTGAAAGAGACTCCAGGATGGTGTGTTGCCTCCCTGGTGCCAGGGTCAAGGATGTCTCTGAGTGAACACAGGACATCCTGAAGGGGGAGGGTGAACAGCCAGAGGTCATAGTACACATAGGTACTAATGACATAGACAGGAAGAGTGATGAGGTCCTGAAGAAGAAGTTCAGGGAGTTAGGCAGCAAGCTAAGAAGCAGGACCTCTAGGGTTGTAATCTCAGGATTACCCCCTGTGCCACGTGCCAGTGAGGCTAGAAATAGGAGGATAGTGCAGCTAAACACGTGGCTAAACCAGTGGTACAGGAGGGAGGGTTTCAGATTTCTGGACCATTGGAATCTCTTCCGGGGCAGTGCGGCCTGTACAAGAAGGACAGGTTGCATCTAAACTCAATATCCTGGCTGGGAGGTTTACCAGTGTCACTCGGGAGGATTTAAGCTAATATGGCAGGAGGGGCGGGAACCAAAGCGTTAGCTTAGAAGGTGTCATAACTGAAGGGGAAATAGAGAACAAAAATAATAGAACATCACCCTCAGACAGAGCAAAAAAGGCGACAAGTGTGAGAAGGGAGGTGTTCAATGCAGGATTGAGGGTGTTGTACCTTAATGCGCGCAGTATACGGAACAAGGTAAATGAGCTTGTTGCGCACATTGAAATTGGCCGGTACGATGTTGTGGGCATCACAGAGATGTGGCTGCAAGGGGATCAGGGCTGGGATCTAAATATACAAGGATATATGTCCTATCGAAAGGACAGGCAGAAGGGCAAAGGGGGCAGGGTTGCATTGTTAGTAAGGAATGAAGTTAAATCAATAGCAAGGAGCGATATAGAATCAGAAGGCATAGAATCTCTGTGAGTAGAGTTGAGGAATTGCAAAGGTAAAAAGACCCTGATGGGAGTTATGTACAGGCCCCTAGCAGTAGTCAGGATGTGGGGCAGAAAATAAATCAGGAGATATAGAAAGCATGTAAAAAAGGCAATATCACAGTAATCATGGAGTAATTCAATATGCAGGTGGAGTGGGAAAATCAGGTTGGTAGTGGAGCCCAAGAAAAGTAATTTGTGGAATGTTTAAGAGATGGATTTTTGGAGCAGCTTGTGGTAGAGCCCACTAGGGAACACACAATTTTGGATTTGGTGATGTGTAATGAGGCAGACTTGATTAGGGATCTTAAGGTGAAGAAATCCTTAGGGAGCAGTGACCACAATATGATTGAATTTACACTGTAGTTTGAGAGGGAGAAGCTGGAGTCAGATGTAACGGTATTACAATTAAATAAGGGTAACTACAAAGACATGATGGAGGAGCTGGCCAGAGTTGATTGGAAAAGGAGACTCGCAGGGAAAACAGTGGAACAGCAATGGCAGGAGTTTTTGGGGGTTATTCGGGATCACAGCAGAAATTCATCTCAAGGAGGAGGAAACATGCTAAGGGCAGGACAAGGCATCCATGGTTGACGAGGGAAGTCAAGGACAGCATAAAAGCAAAAGAAAAAGCATACAAAGTGGCAAGTATTAGTGGGAAGCCAGAAGATTGGGAATCATTTAAAAATGAGCAGAGGACAACTAAAAAAGCAATAACAGGAGAGAAGATGAAATAGGAGTGCTGTAGCCATCTGGGATGGCCACTTACAACCAGGAACAGAGAAGGCCACAAAGCACAGCGGGAAAAATAGACAATGCGAGATTCAGGCAGGCTCAGAGCCTGAATGTATATTTGCGAGTGAGGAATCCAGACGGTATCGAAACATCCAAACGATTAGCATTTGATGGCCCATCTCTGCCAGACAAAGGACTGGTGCTTGAGCGACTGATACAATCCCAGACATTTCGGCGCCACTCCCTGTACTCGGGAAGCGTAAACAAAGGTTCAATGACTGCTTAGGACACGCCGAGCCATCAAGGCACCCGCCCCTTTATTGGTTCGAATCGAACGCAATGATCAGGAATCGCGCAATTGAAGGACCGCCCAAAAGTGCGCGAAAACCCCCAAGAATAAAAAGAGAGCCCACCATGTGTTCGGCCTCTCTTGGACCTGGCGCTCCGGCAACGTCCACTTCCAAGTGCAGCACCACCAGAAGCAAGTCCAAGTTCAACGCCCGCTATCAGACGGATGAGCCTAGCTGAGCAGCAGTTACTTCTCCAGACCCGATAGATCCAGAATCGAACAACGGCCACTGTTCCTCTGATCTAAGCCGGGTGCCTGAAGTGAAGCACAGGTTGTCATAGTCGATAGGTGTAGTTTAACTAGTAGTGTTTATGTTGCATGATTAATTGTGTGTGTAAATAAAGTACCCTTGACCTTGAACTAACTAACTGGTGTTTGGCTCTTTGATCGATAGCCGGTTGAACCTTGTGGTGGTAACATTTGATACCTGACGACTCTGAGAAATAGAATATTGATATCCAAAGGAAGGAGGGCAACCTCATTGACTGCCATATTTACAGTAGGTTAAAAAGGCAACAGTTATTGGCGACTCCGCCGGGACTCGACCCAGAAGTGACCGTATCACTACGAAAGAACCCACAAAATGTTTGAATTGGAAATCCAAATTGGCAAAGTAAAAGAAACCACAAGCGAAACCAGTATTGATCAAACCTCCAGAATTCGGAAGTGTGTAATTTGCATGCATACTAACAAAAGGACATAAGGTAAACTCGATAGATTTTGTTGCGTGAAACTTTCGGGAGTTGCGTAAACCAGAAAATAGCTTGAGCCGTACCTGTGTTTGCACCACCGCTTTATTCTGCTTGTTCCAAATTTACGGCAGAGGCAGAGATAATCATAGGGATAGCAATGAAGGCAATGAATGCCTTATGCATCCATAAGAGCCCGAGGGTCGCAGCGACCAACAGAGCAGAACAGTGTCCCATATGGGAAGAGGAGATCAGGAAATACCTAAAGGGGAAAGGATGGCCCCTATGGTCGGGATTTTGCACGAATGAGGAAACAGGTCCTGGCAGCATAGGACAGACTTGGTGGGACAGCCTGACCGAGATCCACAAAAAGAATTTGAGTAAGGTTCGTAAGCCGATGGCAATTGTGTCTTGCTTGGCACAATTGCGAGGCACAGAGGAGGTCGTGAGGACGCTCCGTAGACAGCTTGAGGAGAAGGAGCGAAGTAGAGAGGGAAACATTAGCGAATGTGAGAGATTAAACGAGCAACTCCGGTAACAGCTAGCGGCGAAGGACAAGGAGATGGATGATGTCAAGAGGGCACACCAATCTTGTCTCGCCCACCTCAGCAGCTTTCAGATTCAATACGATAAGGCCTACCAGGACACGCAACGTGCGGTGCTGGTAAGAGAGGAAACAGAGAACCAAGTAGAACAGTTGAGGAAACAATGTGAGGATTTGAAGGCAGCCCTCCGAGCACTCCACAGTTCCGCCACGGAACAGAGGCAGAGTTCAATGGATCATGCCAAGTGCAGGCAGCAAATTGCAAAATTGCAATCCGTTCAGAATGGGTTCAGAGATACCTTTGGCCCACAGTTAGGTCAGGAATATGGCCCCGATTGGCAGGAACTCAGTGAAACGGCCCAACGGTACGTGAACAAGATAGAAAATCAGAATAGAGCCCCCAAGGCCCCGAAAAGGAAAGGACCCGCACCACCTACTGCACAGGCAGCACCCAACCCTATGAATCCCATCACCATGCAGCATAGAGTAACAACAGAAGACTAACCCGATTTTGTGAACACCACCCCATTAACCATCACCCAGTTAAGAGATGCCCGCGATGAAATTGAGACTTTCCACCCCACGTCAGACCCACACCACTTTTTCGAACGAGCTAGGCAACAGACCCTCATGTACTGTCTGGACGAGCAGGAAGAAGTAAAGCTCATAGTGATGAGCCTTGACCCGTCGGTTAGTTCAGCCCTTCCCAGCCCACAAAATGTAGGAGGAGGTAGCCTCCAAGATATGAAAACAGCCATTTTAGAGGCCATTGGCTACAATAGAGGAGATCCGGTAGAAGGACTCAACCGGTGCAGACAGAAAAAGGGAGAGCATCCAACAGCATTTGCTGGACGACTCTGGATCCACTTTACTGCTGTATTCGGTAAGTTAGCCCGCGCCCAGTTATCGGTAGACAATATGGCCAAATGGATCCGTATTCTAGTATCCCATGCCACGGAGGCAGGACAAAAGGCATGTGCCAACTACAATCCCTCAGACCCGGCACACAATAAAGTGTGGGTACTGAAGCGCTTATCCAGAGCTTGGGAACAGTCCCTACAGAAAAAGACAGACCAAGAAAGAGTAGACACCACCATGAATCCAGTATGGGCACACCAAGACCCCACATGGTTAAATGAAGGCAGAAGTAACACACAGCACCCTAAAGTGCGGGGATGCTACAATTGTGGACAGAAAGGACATTACGCACGAGAATGTCAAGCCCCCCCAAAACAGAAATGGAAACCGCACACAAATGCCCCCCCAGGAACAATGCCAGACCCATCCACAGCATTAGCGCCCGAGCAGATAATTTGGCCATAAACGGCACCGATTGACGGTGTTCGGGCTCCCCAACTTGGGTCTGCGATACCCTTTGCGATAAGTCCGGAAGACCGGTAGTTGCAGGCACATTCCAGGGACACCCAGTAGAGTTCCTTTGGGACACCGGAGGGTCCCGAGCCACGTTAAACTCCTCCACAATGTACCAGCGAGGTATATGGCCCACTACAGACACCATTACCCTTAGTGGCTTTACAGGTCACCTCCAGCAGGGACACATTACAGCCCCTGTGGATATCCAGATTGGCAACATTAAAACGAAACACTCAGTCGTTTTGGTAGATTTACCCCAGACAGCAGAATGACAAATGTGATATAAAATAGTTAGTTCAAATATTAGTTACAGTAATGTAGATGTGGGCCAGTCTAATAGTAGTGAGTTCACAAAGAACAAAGGACAAAGGAATTCAGAAAGCATGGCAAGGAGGATGAGGAAAAGGATGCTGGGTAACAAGAGGCCCAGGGTTAAGGAATGCGAAGTGAGCCAATCAGGATGTATGGCCAGGTCAGGAGGGGTATAGGATGACCTATGGGAATCTTGCATGTGAAACTTGATGCCATTTGAATGTATTTGCAGAGATCTCTTTGTCTCCGACCTCACTCGGTTCGAGAGATTTTAGGAGACAGCTTCTGTGTTCTGAGTCTCTGTGAAGCGAGTCAGCCTTGCAAGTTGGTTAAAATAAATAATACTATACCTACAAATCCATCTCGAGTTTTATTGAGGCCAGACTGACGGGTAAAGAATTAAATGTTTTGTCATTTGGTGCTGAAAACCTGGTTTCTCCAGACGGTCACCGGCCAGCTGCGAAATCAGAATTAGACTGATGTTGGACAAGGAAAGTAGAAATGGGCCCACAATGTGTGTAGTTGGAAAATGACCACATTGATTTTCCCCTCTTCTCATGGTCTGATTGGTCTGGTCACTCGTGGTTGGTATGGAAAGATCATCTCGACGAAATCAAAGGTCAGTCTGGGGATTAGAAAATTAAACTGATGGGATATCATAATCTTGATAGTTCAGTTTGGGATTAATTTTGGAATTGATGGGACATCAAAATGATGGTTTAATTCCACGTGTGTGTGTTTTGGAATTGATGGGACATCGAAATGATGGTTTAATTCCACGTGTGTGTGTTTTGGAATTGATGGGACATCAAAATGATGGTTTAATTCCACGCGTGTGTGTTTTAGAATTGATGGGACATCGAAATGATGGTTTAATTCCACGTGTGTGTGTTTTGGAATTGATGGGACATCGGATGATGGTTTAATTCCACATGTGTGTTTTGGAATTGATGGGACATCGAAATGTTGGTTTAATTCCATGTGTGAGTGTTTTGGAAACTATAGTTGATTAAGCTAAAATTGTATCCTTGGACTGTAGTGGCGGGCAACGCAGATTAGTTTGAGATTATGGGGAATTGCTTGGATAAGTGATCCAGGCAGTCCATTGCAAATATTATGTGATATTTATTCAGATAAAACAAGAGATTTTAGGAAATGTCAGCAACTTTAAGGAAGAAATTTGGTGACGAATGGCCACTAGGGGGCACTAAAGACCTGGGCATCATTAAGAAAATTCAGGGTGAAATCTGCAAAAAGCCAAAGTATGAAAGCAAAAGAGTTAATTGGATTATGGAGACAATATTGTCAAGAGGAGAGGGATAAGATCATGTTATCAAGTTGGCAAGAAAATGCCCTTAAAATGGGGATTCCAATTAGTGAAGTGGGGAACCAGAAAACTCTGAAGATCATGAAAAAGGAGTGTGCATTCAAAAAAAGGGGAAGTAAAGAGAGGGTGGACTCGAGTAAAAAAAAAAAAAGGCCTACATAGTTCAATGGCTGGCCTTGCATTGACAGAGGCAGATGGTGACCCAGAGAATTGGACCATGTCGGGTAGAGTCCCGACTGCACCAGTAGCATTGTCTGCACTAATTCCAGAACAACCAGGGTACCATAATTTATATGCAGTCACTGCTCCCCAGATTCAAATTATGCCAGCCTCTCCAGTCCCTTCGGTTGATAATTTGAGTCCTATTTCTGCACCTTCACCGTCTGTTAGAGAAGGGGAGCTCTGTTCCACAAGCCCAGTTAGCTCTAGGACCCAATCTCGGGCAATGAGAGAGGGGCCTGATCCTATCCAGGAACAATTATGCATACCACCTAGATCCCTTAAGACCGATATGGTAGGACAGAAAAGTATGAGAACAAAGAAAGAAGACGGGAATGGTTCTGAGGAGCCGGAGCTCGCGCTATCGGAAGGGAAGGACGTCGAAGTCTTTGAAGAGCCAGAGGAATCAGCTAAAGCACCCCCTAGTGAGACTCTGAGACAGTTGCCGATTAGGAAAATACCCAATCCGGACGCTGCAAAAGCAGCAGCCCAGCCCACGATAGACGTTTATTTCCCATGGAGACCCAGTGAGATGATGGCTATTCTGGCTGCAATCCCAGACAGGAAGAATTTCCTGCTGCTTTCGTGGACTATCTGATAACTACCATCTCAGTTTATCAAGCTGATTCAAGGCACCTCTGGGCCCTAGTCCAGCAGGTTTTAACCCCAGCAGAGTACCGCAGTCATCTCAACCACTTGAATTATGCTAGCCACGCCGCACTTCAGCAAGCCCATGCTTTGGACGATGATAGACGGGCACAAATCCTGAATGCGTTGAATGCCACATTTCAAAAGCCCATAAACATCTCTGCTATCTTAGACCTCAAACCTAAAAAGACTGAAGAGCCAAAGGAATTTCTGGAACGTTTTAATGAAATCCACCGTGGGCAGTCAGGCGACTTGCTGTACCAAAATGGTCAGAATTCCCCTCAATATTGTGCAATGTTAATGCATTGCCTACCACCTTCTGTGGCTACTGCTGTGAAATGTAATAACATGAATTGGACAGAGAACGACCCTTCCCAGATGGCAAGGGCAGTCAGATTTTATTGGAAGGATGGTGTAGGCCAGGAAGGAGGCTCAGTTACAAAGGTTAAGACTGAGTATGTAATGAAAAAGGATGATCTGCGACCCCAACAAGCGGCAGAAATGGTAGTTTACCAGCAGGAGCTCCAATATTGTGACTTTGGGTGGGTGGATCAGCGAGGGGGAGGATATCAAACCCACCCAAAGGGACCCTCAGCTCCTTTTTATGGCCCACCGTATGCATCAACAGCTTTACAGCTGCCGACCCCTCTGAGGGGCCATTGGTCTACTGGGAGACGAGGACGGGGCAGATATAGAGGGAGCAATTCATGTTTTAATTGCGGCCGTGCAGATCACTGTCTGCACTCCTCCATTTGTTCCACCAACCGCGTTAAATTTAACCTATGCAATGTGCCCCAATTCTTGGCTATCTGGATCCCCAGGTAACGAAAGTCCCTTGTTACCTTCCTCAACGGTAGGTCCTCTATTTCTCTACTCTGCTCCCCTGGATGCACCACAAACAACTCACTTTTCCCCATGTTCAATTTATACCCTGAAAAATCCCCAAACTCCCCAAGTATCCGCATTATTTCTGGCATCCCCTCCGCCGGGTCTGCCACGTATAGTAGCAAATCGTCCGCATACAAAGATACCCGGTGTTCTTCTCCTCCTCTAAGTACTCCCCTCCACTTCTTGGAACCCCTCAATGCTATCGCCAGGGGCTCAATCGCCAGTGCAAACAATAATGGGGACAGAGGGCATCCCTGCCTTGTCCCTCTATGGAGCCGAAAATATGCAGATCCCCGTCCATTCGTGACCACGCTCGCCATCGGGACCCTATACAACAGCTGCACCCATCTAACATACCCCTCTCCAAAACCAAATCTCCTCAACACTTCCCACAAATAATCCCACTCCACTCTATCAAATGCTTTCTCGGCATCCATCGCCACTACTATCTCCGTTTCCCCCTCTGGTGGGGCCATCATCATTCCCCCTAACAGCCTCCGTATATTCGTGTTCAGCTGTCTCCCCTTCACAAACCCAGTTTGGTCCTCGTGGACCACCCCCGGGACACATTCCTCTATTCTCATTGCCATTACCTTGGCCAGGATCTTGGCATCTACATTTAGGAGGGAAATAGGTCTATAGGACCCGCATTGTAGCGGGTCTTTTTCCTTCTTTAAGAGAAGCGATATCATTGCTTCAGACATAGTCGGGGGTAGTTGTCCCCTTTCCTTTGCCTCATTAAAGGTCCCCGTCAATACCGGGGCGAGCAAGTCCACATATTTTCTATAGAATTCGACTGGGAATCCATCCGGTCCCGGGGCCTTTCCCGCCTGCATGCTCCTAATTCCTTTCACCACTTCTTCTACCTCGATCTGTGCTCCCAGTCCCACCCTTTCCTGCTCTTCCACCTTGGGAAATTCCAGCCGATCCAAGAAGCCCATCATTCTCTCCCTCCCATCCGGGGGTTGCGCTTCATATAATTTTTTATAAAATGTCTTGAACACTCCATTCACTCTCTCCGCTCCCCGCTCCATCTCTCCTTCCTCATCCCTCACTCCCCCTATTTCCCTCGCTGCTCCCCTTTTCCTCAATTGGTGTGCCAGCAACCTGCTCGCCTTCTCCCCATATTCGTACTGTACACCCTGTGCCTTCCTCCATTGTGCCTCTGCAGTGCCCGTAGTCAGCAAGTCAAATTCTACATGTAGCCTTTGCCTTTCCCTGTACAGTCCTTCCTCCGGTGCTTCCGCATATTGTCTGTCCACCCTCAAAAGTTCTTGCAGCAACCGCTCCCGTTCCTTACTCTCCTGCTTCCCTTTATGTGCCCTTATTGATATCAGTTCCCCTCTAACCACCGCCTTCAACGCCTCCCAGACCACTCCCACCTGGACCTCCCCATTATCATTGAGTTCCAAGTACTTTTCAATGCACCCCCTCACCCTTAGACACCCCCCCTCATCTGCCATTAGTCCCATGTCCATTCTCCAGGGTGGGCGCCCTCCTGTTTCCTCCCCTATCTCCAAGTCTACCCAGTGTGGAGCGTGATCCGAAATGGCTATAGCCGTATACTCCGTTCCCCTCACCTTCGGGATCAACGCCCTTCCCAGCACAAAAAAGTCTATTCGCGAGTAGACTTTATGGACATAGGAGAAAAACGAGAACTCCTTACTCCTAGGTCTGCTAAATCTCCACGGGTCTACACCTCCCATCTGCTCCATAAAATCTTTAAGTACCTTGGCTGCTGCCGGCCTCCTTCCAGTCCTGGACTTCGACCTATGCAGCCCTGGTTCCAACACCGTATTAAAATCTCCCCCCATTATCAGCTTTCCCAGCTCTAGGTCCGGAATGCGTCCTAGCATCCGCCTCATAAAATTGGCATCATCCCAGTTCGGGGCATATACGTTTACCAAAACCACCGTCTCCCCCTGTAGTTTGCCACTCACCATCACGTATCTGCCCCCGTTATCCGCCACTATAGTCTTTGCCTCGAACATTACCCGCTTCCCCACTAATATAGCCACCCCCTGTTTTTCGCATCTAGCCCCGAATGGAACACCTGTCCCACCCATCCTTTGCGTAGCCTAACCTGGTCTATCAGTTTCAGGTGCGTTTCCTGTAACATAACCACATCTGCCTTAAGTTTCTTAAGGTGTGCGAGTACCCGTGCCATCTTTATCGGCCCGTTCAGCCCTCTCACGTTCCACGTGATCAGCCGGGTTGGGGGGCTTCCTACCCCCCCTTGTCGATTAGCCATCCCCTTTTTCCAGCTCCTCACCCGGTTCCCATGCAGCTGTATCTCTCCCAGGCGGTGCCCCCCCCGCCCATCCCCTCCCATACCAGCTCCCCCCTCTCCCCAGCAGCAGCAACCCAGTAATTCCCCCCTCCCACCCCCCCCCGCTAGATCCCCCGCTAGCGTAATTACTCCCCCCATGTTGCTCCCAGAAGTCAGCAAACTCTGGCCGACCTCGGCTTCCCCCCGTGACCTCGGCTCGCACCGTGCGACGCCCCCTCCTTCCTGCTTCTCTATTCCCGCCATGATTATCATAGCGCGGGAACCAAGCCTGCGCTTCTCCCTTGGCCCCGCCCCCAATGGCCAACGCCCCATCTCCTCCACCTCCCCCCCTCCCCCATCACCACCTGTGGAAGAGAGAAAAGTTACCACATCGCAGGATTAGTACATAAAACTCCTCTTTCCCCCCTTTTTAACCCACCTCTTCGCCCCCCACATTCGCCCCACCACTTTGTTCAAACGTTCTTTTTAATAACCCGCTCATTCCAGTTTTTCTTCCACAATAAAAGTCCACGCTTCATCCGCCGTCTCAAAGTAGTGGTGCCTCCCTCGATATGTGACCCACAGTCTTGCCGGTTGCAGCATTCCAAATTTTATCTTCTTTTTATGAAGCACCGCCTTGGCCCGATTAAAGCTCGCCCTCCTTCTCGCCACCTCCGCACTCCAGTCTTGATAAACGCGGATCACCGCGTTCTCCCATTTACTGCTCCGAGTTTTCTTTGCCCATCTAAGGACCATTTCTCTATCCTTAAAACGGAGGAATCTCACCACTATGGCTCTGGGAATTTCTCCTGCTCTCGGTCCTCGCGCCATCACTCGGTATGCTCCCTCCACCTCCAACGGACCCGCCGGGGCCTCCGCTCCCATTAACGAGTGCAGCATCGTGCTCACATATGCCCCGACGTCCGCTCCCTCCGCACCGTCAGGAAGACCAACAATCCTCAGGTTGTTCCTCCTTGCGTTGTTCTCCAGTGCCTCCAACCTTTCCACACATCGTTTCTGATGTGCCTCATGCGTCTCCGTCTTCACCACCAGGCCCTGTATGTCGTCCTCATTCTCGGCTGCCTTTGCCTTCACGACCAGAAGCTCCCGCTCCTGGGTCTTTTGTTCCTCCTTTAGCCCTTCGATCGCCTGTAGTATCGGGGCCAACAGCTCTTTCTTCATTTCCTTTTTGAGCTCTTCCACACAGCATTTCAAGAACTCTTGTTGTTCAGGGCCCCATGTTAAACTGCCACCTTCCGACGCCATCTTGGTTTTTGCTTGCCTTCCTTGCCGCTGTTCTAAAGGATCCACTGCAATCCGGCCACTTTCTCCTCCTTTTTTCATCCGTATCCAGGGGGGATTCCCTTCTGGTTTACCGCACAGTGTTTTTAGCCGTCAAAATTGCCGTTGGGGCTCCTATCAAGAGCCCAAAAGTCCGTTTCACCGGGAGCTGCCGAAACGTGCGACTCAGCTGGTCATCGCCGCACCCGGAAGTCACATTACCCATTTATAATCGACACTGGAGCAGCCATGTCTTCGGTGCAATCAGAACTTCGACTACCACTATCTGACCACACCCAGCATTTGTCGGGGTTCCAAGGACAGGTGAGTATCCTATTTCTGAACCTGTGACAGTCACTTATGAGAATAAGTCTAAAGATCATCAGTTTGTGGTGATGACTGGATTGGACTGTAACTTGTTGGCCCGAGAT